>NC_143014.1:268771101-269454851 GCF_055824585.1 Amblyomma mixtum | reverse complement strand
TCGCGTGCTTCAGCTCAGTGTTCATTCTGACAGAGCTCATTCGCCGCGGAATCGACGCTACCGGGTCTGGAGACGAATGAATTCAGCACTTCGCAGAAGACGCCCGCTTAGCCTTGCCCATGCACTCACCCAGACCTGCCTCGGCGCCAGTTGCTTTGAGCAGTTTGACTTCTGAACATTTAATGTTCAGAATACTGTAGTTCTGTAATTTAAGGTTTTCAAACTTGAAGCTCCTTCGGTTTTCGCTAAGCATAGCTTTGTACTTTGAAAAGCTTCTTTCGACATCGCATGAAGTTAGTGGCGCGAACCTAAAACATCAGAGTTCATAGGGGCTCAGGCATTCAGGTGATGTGGCCGTATCGTCTCCGCGTAGATGGTCTATCATTTGGAAAATTGTTTCTAGGCCTCTACTTATTTCTACCAATTGTTGCATGTTCGTGAAGCAGTAGCGCCCTTTGCTTGCAGTCCTCGAACTGCTGCATGTACTTCGACTGCCTTCAGTGATTTATCTATTGGGAGTCCAGCCTTTTCTAACTTCGTCATTTTTACCGTCATTGTTGAGAAGTTTGCACTGATGTATGTCAGGTCTCCTTCCAAACTCATCTCTTCGAACGTAGCTCTTGCTTTGATCACGCACGCAGCGTCATCCTTCATTTCCAGAGAGATTTTACGACTTCAAAGTGCCGTGCATAATATACTGCTGCGTTTATCCATGATCCCCATCGAGTCAAAACAGGCTTTGGCAGCAGAGGAATGCCAGGTGCTGTGGCGCGGCAAGCAGCAATTCTTGACGGAGATTTAAGACACACCTGTCTTGTGCTAGGTAGTAGCACGTCGACTTGGGGTAAAGAGAACCGGACACATTCGGCAACATTTCATGAACAACGCAGGTCAGGTGAACCATCTTGTTGTATAAAAGCGTCAGTCTTTTTCCTGCCTTACACATGTAGGATGCCCCATCCGTGACGAATAGAGGCACCTTCTCATACTGAATATTTCCTGGCCATAGAAGCTCCAGAGATGTAGCGAAAAAACGCGCTATCGTAGAATGGCTCACCTTTTCAAGAACATCTGTGTTGAGCACGATTGCGCGTCCGGCTTTCTCTGGGCTCAATGTTCCGGTGATGAAGTTGGCCACATACCACCAGCTAGCGTCCGTGGTTTCATCGACTGACACCCAAATGTAGTTGTCCCCAATTTCATCTGTGATTTTGGCGAGAGTATCCTCATAGCACTCTTTCACCTATGTCTTCCGAAGCGTTGATTCATCTGGAACATGCTGCTTGGTGTACTTTTCCAGAAAGCTCCGAAGATCACTGTCAGTTTCCACAACGGGATATCTGCCTCCAAAAATGCTTGACACAACTTCTTGCAAAGGAAGATTCCTTCACTCTCGAACTACCGCTGAAAGTCTCTGCCAGTGGAAGCTGAGGTGTCCCGTCTTTCGTTCGCTTCAGGTTTGCAATATGCTTGTTGGTAGCGAAGTGTTGCGCTGCACGGCGTCACTTCTCACTTGGTACTGATGTTTCGCACATCTCCAAACTTCGAAATCCACTGCTTGCAACAAGCGCCTCTCGATGACTTTTCTTTCGGCATGTCAATACGAAATGAAATGGACAGCTCTGACGAAGCAAAGGTTGTGAGCCCCGCTCAAGTCAGTGTCGCGTGTTCTGGAAGTGGTAGGTAAAGAAACAGCTATTCTCTGCGGAGGGATAGGCGGCCGAGAGTCGACCGAGCGATCAGAGCGCGGTGAGCGCACGAGCGTACCAGTCTTGCGCGCGTTGAGGCGACGTCCTCGGGCTGGACGGAGCGCGTTGAGGTGGTGGTCCTCGGCTGGACAGCGCCGGTTCGGGAGTGGGGTTACAGTCATGGAGGTTACATAACCTCTTTGGTTGCGCCAGCTACACTGCGAGAAAAACGTTTGGAGAAACCCGCGCCTTTTGTGCGTGTATTGGCGCGCGCCTTTCACTATACTTAGATGTCTCAAAACTGAAAAACGGCACCGAGCACCCAAATGGCGGATTTAGGCATTTATACGCAAAAAGTGCGGTTTAAGAGGTAGTATTCCCAGAAAATGACAAAAGGCAGGCAAGTGGGAAAAAACGCATTTAGGCAATTATAGCGAGCCTCGCGCGCGCTCCACGTTGACACCGCAGTCTTCAACTCGCCGGAGGCTGCTGGGCTGCCTTGCTACCCGGCATGGTGGCCGCCAAAAGGGTTCCTGGCGTAATGCGTGGCGCGGATGCGCAGTACCACTTTGGGAACTGGGTGCTCGCGTACGGCATCGGCTCCGTGATGGTCATCAAGGCTCGTTCCCTGCGCATGCCCCGTACAAGTTTAGCGATTTCTTTGACAACTTGCGTGTTGCGACCAGATTCTTAAAGGAATGCTGTGTTCAACAGATATTTGTTTCGAGAGGACAAGCTCTACGGGGAGACTCCCTTCATCCAGCAGGTATACGGTACACCACTTATAACATTGTCCTCGGGCAATGCACAGTCTATGACCTGAACTGCCCTCACCTAATCCAGCGAGCAACGCTGTGACGCGCAGGAGTTTCTACATTTAGGAACTTCATCTCTCTAGAGTCTCACAAAATGAGCGAAAAAAGTCGTAAAGCGTTGTGGCACATTTTTTAATTTCCGCAGGTTTCTCATGTCACGTTTCCTTTCACACCAGGAAAGTTCGCACCCGAGTACAGCGCATGATACCAACGAGTTATGCGATAGAAAAACAAAACATGCCAGTCAATCGCGTCCGTCCGTACTCGCTTTGACCGCTCACCGCATACAGAAAAAAGTAATTTTTTTCAGCGCATTTTGTAGTCAGTCATTTGATTCTAGTTTTTGAATTTTTTTCTTTGTTTCCTCAGGGTGATGTCTTTTCATTGTAAACCGTTGCAGTGATCAAGTACTATTTTGCACTTGTTCTTTTCTAATTTTTGCCGCTTTCTTTTAAAGCAACAGATTTTCATGTTTTCGTTTTTTGGAGCTCTTGTCTTTGCTGGGTTGTAATGGTCGCCTGGGCCTCCTCAAGCTGTCTGACTACATTTTTAGCCCAGGCGACCCACCAGAAATTCTCGTAGAATGTTCAATGTTCAGTTAATGGTGCACTGTGCCATTTTACGAAACAAAGGTACCGGCATCCGGCAAATTGAACCAGCATCCAAAAAGGCCCTATTTCAAGCGCCACTTCAGTTCAGGGTTCGTGAAAAAGGGCATTCGAATTCTTCGTTTGTGTGAAACACGGCTAGATATGGGATGCGAGGTCTATTTGTGCCGTCTTGCCATTCGAGTACCAAATATGTGTGGAGGTTCAGACTCCTTGAACACACAACCCCTTCCACAGCATCTTTAGGAAGAATGGGACAAGTAAAACGCCGAGGCGTGACCATGTGTTTGCGATCTGTCGTGCGGTAGTTGCTCAAAAATTACTCTATTCCCAGGCAATCACACGTAACCACACCAGCATTGTGGCTTAATGAACCCAAGCCGGGAAGCTGTTCCCGCCAGCTTTACTAACTCTTATAGTCTCCTGCAAGGGCTGTCCTGCGACAAAATTTAGTTCCTAAGGTCCTGACTAGTAGGCATCATTAAGCGGGTACCTTTGGTGGAAATCACTTTTACAGAAAACGCTTTCCAGCCAGACAGTTTCTAAAGTACGAGTTGCAGCATGCCCGTAGAACTAATTCACTGGTTGTGTGATGCCACAAAGCTGTGAAATCGTGAAGTGCACATTGACTGCGCAACCACGCGGAACCACGCTCCTCGAAGTGGTCGATTACACCCACCTTACCGCCTTTCTTGCTCCTGTGAATTATCAGTACATGAAGTCTAAGTTTAGTCTTGCACCTTGACTTCTTTCACATCAAGCAATTCGAGTTTACGGCATCAAACATTCATTAATGCGTGGTCTAGCCATCTTTCTTTTCATAACCATTTCCGCTACCGAAAAACACCTTCTGAAGATGTACCTTCGCAGAGGCTCCATTAGAATAACCATTAACGAGAAAGTACGCATGAGAACAAATATGACGGTTATTGTCCGAGGTAACTAAGGGGCACAAACTAACGAAGCATAATGGATATTTGCTTATCGAATGAAACATAACCATACCTTTTTGATGCTCCATAAAAAAAGACCCCCTTATAACATGCTTATATAACCTATAAATAAGTGTCTGGCAGTCCCGGTATTCTCCTTCACCCGAAGTGCAAGAAAACTCACTGGTCGGATTTTAGAGAGCAGGTGACTTTTTCGGAGTTTAGTTTGCAGCAGCAACTGCTTATGAAGGCTTTCGGGAAACATAAAAAAACAATAAAACGCTAGAACTATAGCGCTGAGAATTAACGCAGCTCTTATTCGCGAGTACGAACGGCTCTGTGCATAGGTAACTTGAAGCACGAAGCATTCAGCCACTGCATACCTGCGCTGTGGCATCAGTGGTGCCTTGCCCCGAGCGGGAACAGCGCGGCGGCACTTGCGCCTGGAGGTCGTTTTGCTCTCGGCAGCTGCTGAGATCCGTGGGTGCCACCGAAGTGGGCTGTGAGATCGTCGATTTGACGCCTTCGCAGGTGTCGGGTCGTTGCTGCTCGGCGAGCTTTTGGTCGCCAGGGCCTTCGTTCGGGGTGTCAACCAAGGATAGGCCCTGCAGCTTCACCTCAATAATGAGCGACTTGTGAGCGGCGACGTTGTCGGGGCGGGAACTCCAGTCGCAGCCGCTCCGGCTCTGGTGGACCGCCGCACTCCTTTGACTGCCCTGGAAGCGACCGCTGTTGCTGCGTGAGTTGCGCCTCATTATCTGGTCGGATGCAGGACTCCAAGAAACCTGCGAGGTAAAATGATGCAAGGGCTACTGACTTTACACCTGCGCTGGCGAGAGTTACACTCTAGGGAACAAAATGAAATTATATTTTCAATTTCTTTTCCATGCAGTCAAAATATCGTGAAAATTAAACGCTTATTTGCTATTTCTTAGTGTAGTATAATGCAGTAATGCCCTCTTTTTCTGCCAGGAGCTTCTGGGAGAGTAACTGTCTGCCTGCAGTTTGTTTTTCATTCTTGTCCTTTCGCACGCACTTCCCTATGCGTTCATTTTCCATCTGTTAAGCTGTTATTAAAGTGCACTACGTCTCAGGTGACATAATCCGGTATTACCAGTTTAACTGCATATTTTTATATGCAGTCCGGCTAGCATAACGCAATCCAGACTGCTCAAATGGCAGTTATTTTTGGCCACTACGGGGGGATGAAGCACTATCAGCTTTCACTGGATTTCGATCAAGCAGATCACACCTTGGAAACCTTTGAAGCAACATATGTTCATAAGAGATCTGGCTGTTCCAGCTTCGCAGGAGGCACGCCAGAACAACCGACCAAGCTTTCGAGAAAGACATTGTTCGCGCGAGTGTAAAGAACTCTAGACATACCGTAATCGACATTACCGACGATTTTGCTTTGTTACCAGGCTCTCCAGTGACTCCATGGACTCTCAGACTTGATGCACAATGTGCTAAACTATTGGACATGATCCCAACTCAAACCCCGCACACTTGTGAAACGAATTGCGTTTCCAGGATGATGCAGTTAAAGTAACACCTGGTGTGAATACGGGACGAATGGAAGAGAGTGATTTCATTAGACGAATCAAACATCGTGTCGGGTGGGAATGATGGGAGTCACTGCATAAGCCGCCAGAAAGGCATTTTACATGGATCTCCTTATGAACATCCAAAGTTAAACCACAGAGACAGTACCGTAATTGGACGAGGCTGATTCTCCGCTCGTGCAATTTGTCTCCTAAACCGAATCCAACTTACCCTGAGCGAAGACGTTCGTCAAGAGATTCTTTAAAAAGTTGAGCTTTCTTAGGCAGGCAGGGATCCGGCACTTGGTTATGTGTTTCAGCGGAATAAGGTGTGGTGTGCCGCCGGCTAGTGTGACAGCCGAGCGCCAAGTAATGTGAAAGAGCGGACGCGCCCTCCTCTCCCGGCGCCCGTCGGAGGGCGAGCCCCTGCTCGCCCGTCCCTTTCTAAAATAAATGCTTTTCGGTTCTCAGCCACCCGTCTGGAGGGTCGTTCTTCTCCGCGCTCGTCGAACACTCACGACATGGTGTCAGAAGTGGGATCCGGGCTTCGTTAAAGAGATTCTCGCCGTCCTCAGCGGTCGGAAGGAACCGTGATGGCAGAAGCAACTGCGAGTTCGGGCTTTGCGCTGAAGCCGCCCACAGCTTTCACCTTCGACCGAGCGTCGGAATGGCCAGCCTGGATTCTCGAGTTTGAAGACCCGCTACGCATCCGGTCTCAACAGGCAAGACCAGGAGACGCAGGTGCGGACTCTGCTCTACGTGATGGGCCGCCAAGCCAGGCAAATCTTCAGCACGTTTTCGCTCTCCGCTGAAGACGCAAAGAACTACGACCTCGTCAAGAAGTTCGATTCGCACTTCGTTCAGACAAAGAACGTTGTCTACGAGTCAGCATGCTTCAACCGGCGTGAACAGGAGCCCACAGAGACGGTTGACCAATACGTCACTGTGCTGTACAACATGGCGGACAGGTGCGATTACGGTGAATTGCGGGATCGACTCATCCGCGACCGTTTTGTCTTGGGCCTCCGTGACAAAAGACTGTCAGAAGCGTTGCAGCTGGATGCCGACCTCACCCTCGTCAAAGCTCTCTCCAAGGCTCGACAGAAGGAAACAGTGCATCATCAACAGCAGCTACTTCAACTTCAAGCCGCGGAGGGAAGCCCATTGGTCAAGACGGAAGGCACTGCTTTGGATGCTGTTGTCCGCGCAAAGCACAAGGGAAAAAATCGCACTCGACCGACCAGTTTCGCGAAGACGAGCAGCCAGTCTTGCAGCTACTGCGGTGGAGCGCCTCACCCTCGTCCTTCGTGTCCGGCTAAATCCGAAAAGTGCTCAAGATGCAAAAGTAAGGGACATTACGCTCGCGTCTGCAGAAAGTTTCCCTCTAAAGAAGTCTCGACACTCGAGCAGGAAACCTCAGCACTTTTTCTCGGCGCTGTCCATCAACCAGCCACTGCTCAGAACGACATCAGGCTCGTCGAAGTCGGCGTTAACGGATTTCCATTGGTTGCCAAGATTGACACAGGGGCTCAAGTCTCCGTTGTGTCTGCAAATTTTGCCGCAGTTCCCAGAGATCTCCTTCCGGTAAAAGAAACTTTGGCAGGACCAACGGGGAAAGCGCTTCAAGTTGTCGGGAAATTTGGCGCAACTATCAAATGGAAGAAGCGAAGTTCCGACCAAGTCATCTACGTCGTTCAACATCTCAAGCACCCGCTCCTTGGATTACCTGCTATAGAGGCTTTGGGCTTGGTGAAGTTCCTGTGCGCAACCGAACGCATTGAGGAGCGTTACTCCCAACTTTTCTGCGGACTAGGTCAGTTGCCGGGCGAGTACACCATTCGTCTCGAGCCGACAGCCCTGCCGTACTCCGTGACTGTAGCGAGGCGCATTCCTATACCGCTACGAAAAGCAGTGGAGCAGGAAATACACAAGATGAGGGAGCAAGGGGTTATTCGTCCTGTTGAAGGCCCTACGGACTGGTGTGCCGGAATCGTTCCCGTTGTGAAGCCGTCAGGAGGAGTCCGAATCTGCGTGGATTTCACTCGCTTCAATTCATCGGTCCTCAGAGAAAGGTTTCCTCTTCCGTCAGTGGAACAGTCACTCGCACTGCTAGGTGAGGCTACAGTATTTTCTCGACTTGATGCCAACTCAGGATTTCACCAAATTCCTCTTTCTCCGGCATGCCAAGAGCTGACTACTTTTATCACGCCGATAGGGCGGTTCTGTTTCACCAGACTTCCCTTCGGTATCACATCAGCGCCGGAATACTTTCAAAAACGCATGTCCGAAACTCTCAGTGGACTGACTGGAGTAGTCAATCTCATGGACGATATTCTAGTTTTTGGCCGCGACCAAGCGGAGCATGACAAGAACCTGGACGCGACGCTAAAGCAACTCGCTTCATCGGGATTCTCCCTCAACCGCACAAAATGAGTTTTCAGTGTTAATGAGGTGACCTTCCTGGGATGCGTCATAAACCGCCGAGGTATCCGTCCCGACCCTTAAAAAGTCGAGGCAGTCAAGTCACTTCCTCCGCCAAAAGACGGCGCCGGAGTCCGGAGGATCTTGGGAATGGTGAATCATTTGGCAAGGTTTCTGCCATGTCTGGCCGAGAAAACCGCACCGCTTCGAGACCTCCTCAAAAAGACATCAGAGTGGACCTGGGGGCTTGCTCAGCAAGTAGCGTTCATGAGCATCAAAGACCTCCTGTGTTCAGAGAAGTGCTTAGCCAAGTATCATCCAGACTACCCTACAACACTGTCAGCGGATGCATCAGCCCATGGTTTGGGTGCAGTCCTGCTACAAACGCAGCCAGATGGATGTGAACGCCCAGTTGCATACGCCTCGAGATCCCTAACAACGGCAGAAACGCGCTATGCTCAGGTTGAAAAGGAAGCCTTGGCGCTGACATGGGCAGCCGAACGCTTTGAAGAATACATCCGTGGACTCACGGCAACATTCCAGACTGACCATCAGCCTTTGATCACCCTTCTGGGAAAGGCCTCTCTGGATTTGCTGCCGCCACGTATTCAACGCTTCCGCATGCGCCTGATGCGCTACACCTATACGATGCAGTATGTGCCAGGGAAAAGCCTTGCAACGGCCGACACTTTGTCCAGGGCACCCGTAACCAGCGACCTGATAGCAGGAATGCTCACCTGCGACGAAGTCAGTGCCTACGTAAAGGGAGCTGTCATCGGACTTCAAAGTTCTGCCTTCGATCCGATCAAGAAAGCACAAAACGAAGACGAAATCTGCCAGCGTCTTCGGTGGTTCTGCGTGCATTGATGGCCGGAAAAACGCAAAGTTCCCGTTGCTTTGTCACCATTCTGGCAACACCAAGCAAGTCTATCCCAAAACGATGGCTACTTGCTATATGGAACACGCTTGGTTATCCCTCAACACATGAGAGGAGAAATTCTCGCTCGCCTACACGAGGGGCATCAAGGAATCGAGCGCTGCAGAGCCAGAGCCAGGCAGTCTGTGTGGTGGCCGGGGTTATCCAGTGAACTCCGCCAAGTCGTCTCTAACTGTCAAATCTGCGCTAAAACGCGCCAGCAAAATGCTGAGCCGCTCCTGCCAACATCAATTCCCGAGCTGCCTTGGAACAAGGTGGGCATAGATCTCTTTCAACTTCGTGGCAAGCAGTACCTCATCTGTGGGGACTACCACTCTCGGTACCCGGAGATAGCGCTTCTAGCTTCCACAACAGCAGACGCAGTTATAAATCACCTCAAGAGCTTTTTCGCTCGTCATGGAATTCCTGTGACTGTGGTTTCCGACAACGGCCCTCAGTTTTCGTGCTCGGAGTTTAAGAAATTCGCGAAGACGTACGGTTTTACCCACATCACGAGCAGCCCCTTACATCCGCAGGCCAACGGGGAAGCAGAGCGAGTGGTGCAAACAGTAAAACGCCTGCTGAAGAAGGCTGAAGATCCTTATCTTGCGTTGCTGGCCTACAGAGACACGCCGGGACCAACAGGCTTCAGCCCTTCGAAACTGCTCATGGGACGACGGCTGCGCACACGTGTTCCGACATTTCCCGCTCTCTTCGCACAGCGGGGTAGCGAGAGCAAGCAGGCAGCCGCAAAGGATCGCGAAACCAAGGAGCAACAGAGGCGTAATTTCAACTCGCGACACGCCGCCAGAGACCTGCCGGTACTCCCGCCCAAGACCCAAGTTTGGGTGAGAGACGTCGACTGCGAGGGGGATATAGTAGGGCAAGCCGGGACCCCACGGTCACACTGGGTAAAGACAAGCCGCGGGACCGTGCGCCGCAACCGGCGGATGCTGGTTTCCTGGAAGCCATCGCAGAGTCGAACGACGCCGCCTCCTTCTCCCGCTTTCCTGGGCTACGACGATGAAGACTGGCTATTAACACCAAGAGTGTCGCCGCCACAGGAGGACGGGGGAGCTCGACCGCGGCGCGGCAGTAACACACCGCCCGAGACATCACTCGGCAGTCAAGCTGCAGCTGCAAGGGCACCAGTTGCCGTGACTCGCTCCGGGCGCAGTGTCTTTGTGCCGGACCGTTTCGGGGGCATCGCCGTGGTATCAGCTAACGGAGGGGGATGTGGTGTGCCGCCGGCTAGTGTGACAGCCGAGCGCCAAGTAATGTGAAAGAGCGGACGCGCCCTCCTCTCCCGGCGCCCGTCGGAGGGCGAGCCCCAGCTCGCCCGTCCCTTTCTAAAATAAATGCTTTTCGGTTCTCAGCCACCCGTCTGGAGGGTCGTTCTTCTCCGCGCTCGTCGACCACTCATGACATAAGGGATATTCAAAATTCCGCAAGTTCGCTTTCCCGCATAAATTGTTGCCCAAAACAAGATGGCTGACCATGCGTTTCCAGCTGAAACAAAGCAAGAAAGGCTAGTTTTTTGTTTGATTCTTCCAAAAATACGTTTCTTACACTCTATCCACACCGTTAGCGCCTGTCCTGTAGCCCATGTACTTTCTTTATAGCGAAGTCGGCCGCCTTGTTTGAGGCAACATAGTTATGTGGGAAAGCGCACTTGCGGAATTTTGAATATCCCCTATTACGGCCCCAAGTACTCTTCTACCTTTGGAAAAATTCGGTGAAGAGGACAGTGGAGCTTAAGGAGTGGCTGAGCTGGTCTACTGAGATTATTTCAATTGAAACCCGTAGGATAATGATCGCGCATCGTCCGAGGGAAAAAAGCCGGAAGTACCGAGCAAAAGTTGAGAAGCTGTTGCAAAAGTGGGGAAACATAGGCTAGGCGCTTACGGGCAGCTTCTTGGAATCCATGCATCGGCGGAGTCAAGCAGTGATCGACGGAAAAGGCTTGCGTGTAAAGTATCGACGCATTAATGTTTTGTGAAAACGGATTCTTAAAGTTATTGCCTCATTTTATAATAAAAAAAACGTATAATTGACGACAGTATTGGGCAGCATAGAAAGAGTCCTTAAATAAATCTGCTGCTGGAACAAATTATATAAGATGAACAGTGGTTGATCATTGAAGCGGTAAAAAATTTAAATTGGAAAAAGTAAAATATAATTTCTCTTTTTTCGCTAAAGAAATTATGGTAGTTCTGGGGGGTCCTAGAAGTCGTAAGTAGGCGCACAGCCTTTGATGATTACGAAGAGTGAATGCATAGTCGATTGGACCATGTGCGGAATGGTGACGTCGTTGGCGGTAAGCTGGCTTTCATCGATGGGCGTCCCGGCCTTGCCGACGAGCTCGGCGGCGTTCGTAGCATTCGCTCAAGCTCCGCTTTGAGTAGAAAGCTCATTAAAACATGTTATCATATAGCAGCGGCATGAACACGTAGAGCTAAGGTTGATGCTTTTTGTACAGTGGACAAAAGGCAGTGCATAAACAGGGGTCTTTCTGCGTGGTTGGTTCTTTTTGCGCAGATTCAGTGGAATGACTTTCTCTAGTACACGATACCAATTTTCGTTCTCGAAGCAGCCTCCAGCAAATGACACCAACCTTGTCGAACGTCTCACGAGTGTCGGTCAGGTGAACAGAATTTAACTGCTAGCTGGAGCGGCCAGATTGGGGCTTTGCTGTGTTGTGTTTTTCCGTTTTCACGACCGCATTTTTGGAAGCTGTGCTCATGCGGGAAGCATTTGCGTGACTCGTTCGCATGTTACGATTTGTCACTGCTGTGTTCCTTCAGCCGCAGTCCTGTACCACTTCAGCACACGCACGCAATAGAAAATGTCCGTGTGAAATCTGTGCACTATTTTAGGCGCGTCGAAATGGTCTTCGATAAAGAAATAAAGGGAAAGCTGCTATCTGACATGCTTTCCGCTCTGGAACGTTGTTAATATTCACGAATAAGAAAAGACTAAACAAAACACTTTTCATTCTAGAGAAATGTTTTGCCTAAGCCTCACCCATACAGTGGCTTTGGCTGTCGCCTGGATTGGCCACGAGAGCCAAGAAGTCAGGAGTGGTGTCTGCTGCAACATGAAGCCTCTGCACAGCGTTTACAGCCGGTAGCATCATTAGCGGGCGGGACTTTAGTCCAGCGTTCCCATGACTAGCAGAGGGCACGCGCTGTGCTGGCGTTCATTGTTAGTTGTCGTAACTAGTAACTTCGTTGCTGTGGCTGCTTTCTGATCCGCGAGGCACTTCGAGTTTTCCCGTGTCCGCATGTCTCCTTTAAGATTCCAGTACGCCTCAAAAAAAGTTGGAAACGATAGAGATGAGGCTGAGACGAAAACGATGTCAAACGTCGTGTATCAGAAGGCAGTTACCACATGCGTTCGCCTTTAATAACTTTTGCGTGAGATCAGAAGCCAAGCATATGTCAGCGAAAAAGCAGCGCCTTATGCTGGCCAAGCACGGGGACGGAAATACACAACTGTGGACCCATTTACACTACCGAGGGGCAAGAATGAAGCGATGGTGGTCGCATCGCGGTCGCTTTTTCAGTTATTTCTGCTTCGACTCGGGTCTTTATATGACGGATTAGGGATGTTTAAGGGCACATCAATATTTTGACTTTATGACTGTCGTTGTCTTGGGACTAATCAGTGATTGGCAATTTGCCAACAAGCGTGGCGCTTTGCCAAGACGGCATGCGTGACGTCCACTAAATTCTGCTCAATCAACGTAACGCATTGTTGTGACGTCAAGAGTTAAAATGGCAACGGCAACGACGCCACTTAAGCGGAATACGTGGCATCATGAAGGAAGGGAAGAATTTTGGAAAGGCCGTTATGTCACATTTTACGAATCCGAAATTGAAGGCTGCCATCCTTTCCTGGCCGCCGACACACTACAGTTGGGGATCCGCAGCAGACAACCTCGCGTCTGGCCGGGACGCCGTCAACTGACGGACACGTTGATGATGCAGACGACACCGCCGTGCCCAACGGTACTAGTGACTGCACCATTGGCCAAAGACTCCGAATAATCCGTGCTAAAACACGTGAATTCCAGCACACTTTTCGTCATGCAGCTGAGATAGCGAGAGCCCCTATTGAGCTTCACTTCCTTCATGCGTGGCGTTAACCGCTGCCACGGAAAAACGGAGTGGGTCCCAGCAAACCCTATATTTGAATGAGCGCCAGACGCACAGAACCGAGCGCTGCTGGCGCAGGCGCAGAAGCGATGGGCTTTAGTGCTGGCGTCGCCTGGCGGGTTTCCGACAGCAGAGCAGAATTTCGTAGCTCTCAGGAGGGGAGGAAGGAAATAATTACATTCGAGTGGATTATAAAATGCCCAAGTGCGGACGATCGCGGCTTTACAAATTTCGAGACACTTCAGCTTCACATCAATTACATGGGCGCCAACTTGTCAAGTAACCTGTCCAGGAACTCGCACATAATTGACCGCACCTTAATGTCTCAAGAAATACTAAGAGGCCTAAAATCACCCCCACGTCATGGTCAGAAGCACATCATATTACTTCCATGAAAAGTGTTTTTAAGACTTAAACAGAATTTCGAATCATCCACCTGTGATGCTCCTCATGCCTTGCTCAAGAATAACGCGCAGCAGCTTCAAAATCACTGCGTCTGTTTAGTTGTATCTTCACTATTCCTACGATCTCAAAATGTCATTTCTGAAAGCATAAAGCAATATGTCAGTGTGTATCGCCGGCGTTTTGCTAGCCTCTTTTTCTTGCAAAATTCTACAGCTCACTGCATCAACCTGCTCACACTCTACGCCGCACATACGTATTTCAGATTACTTACTGACCACTTGAATCATTGCGACCGCCTATCCACGCCATTATCGCCCCGCCGCGGTGGCTCAGTAGTTACGGCGCTCGGCTGCTGGCCCGAAAGACGCCGGTTCGATCCCGGACACGGCGGCCAAAATTTCATTAGGCGGAATTCTAGAGGCCTGTGTGCTGTGCGACATCAGCGCAGTTTAAAGAACCCCAGGTATTCCGAAATTTCCGGAGCCCTTTACTATGGCGTCCCTCATAGCCTGAGTCGCTTTTGGACGTCAAACCCTCTAAACCAAACCAAACGACATTATCTCCCTATCCTCCTTTTCTGTTCATTTACTAAGGAACGCGTTACAGGACACTCCTTCTTTGGCAAGAACACGATTTAAGAAAATAGCCACGCTCTTTTATATTACACATTCTGTCAAGCAATACCTGTCTAGAAATTATTTGAAGGAAACTGAACTGAACTAAACAGCACTGCCTGCTAGGTAACAAGTGGGAAGTGCTAAAACAGTGTCGGGCCCTCTAACATACCGACTGCGGTGTGCGTGGCTGAACCAACGCTTTGGGAATCGTCTGTCTCTCGAATTATCCACAAGTGGGCACTCTTGCACAAAAGAAGCAGGACAGTGAGCCGCACATCTACTGAACAAGAACGAAATCCTCAAACGCTCTTCGCTATTGAAGGCCCCGTGCTCTGACGGACACTTAAGCCAGGCGCATGACAAGCATCACCTTATGTCTGCGTTTAACCAGTGAGGTCCACACTAAAGCGCGCAGGACACGGGCACAAAATGACGGGAAACACTCTGCAGTGCCTGTTTCGCTTACCTGCTGGCAGTCGCTGGGGAGCAGCTGAATAGCCCCGGAGACAGGCCGTGGCTCACTCTCGAATGCGCGTGAATCTTCTTCTTCTTCTTCTTCTTCTTCAACCTCTTTATAATGGCACATACCCACGTGGGGAAACTGGCCAAGGTATAGTGGTATAAATAAGGAAATTTTCATAGGATTACGAGAAAATATCGCAGCCAAACGTGAATTTGGAAAATGTATTGATGGAAAACGACAGGAGAATATTTGAAGTTAAATTACAAAGCACATGTTAGCGAAGAAAAAAAAGAAAACTCCAAGACTTTTAAACGACTTAGCAAATCCACCTACCAGTTGCAATTATGTAATCATGGAGATTGCCACAAATTGAACCCAATGCAAATCCTTTGGCGCTCGCACGGAACGATAACAACACTGGCAGAGATAACGGGAGCCCTAACCTATAGAGAGGGACCTGCCGGTAAATCTTCCTCTGCAGTGCGAACTTTGGACAGTAGAGAAGGAAATGGTCCACAGATTCAACGTCCTGTTGCGTTGCACGACCCTGCTAGCCTGTGGGCCCGCGAACTCCGGGAAACTGTTTGTGCCGCGAGCGTCCCGGTCTACCCTCGATGCCGCAGCGTGCCGGCCTCGTCGTGGACGCGGGGCTCATGTTCAGCCGAAGACGCACGCCTCCCGAACTTGACATGTTTGTGAGGGTCGCGGCTGTCCCCTCTCCTCTCGCATCGGAGCTCGGGGTGGTCTGGATTCGGCCCCCAAGGACGCTTCTTCCAAGAACCGCGGCTTGGTCACGTAACCACGGCGTTCGAAAACTCGACTGTCAAAGGATAAATGGAGTCCTCCTCCAGCAGTGGAAGAGAGCAGCTGCTCGGGGAGCCAGTCTGTACCTTCCAAGGGCCTGGGGCCCTCTTTTTTTTATGGGTCACTTCTTTTAACAAAGACCCAATTCCTAGCCTTCACCGAGTCTACAGCCCGTACCTCGCAACAAACTGGTTGGCAGCGGCGGGATAAGGACAAGGCTGGTGGACAACTGCTGACGAGAGAGCGCCTTCGAGGATCCGGGATCATCGGAGCTCCGCTACGTGGCTCAGGGAGTCACCTTCGTCGCAGCGCAGCGTGAAGGCCTGGTGCCAAGACAACCGCCCAAAGACAACATCGACGATCTGGGATCGCCGGACTTGGCAGTTCCTGTCTTCGGAAGACACGGTGGCCATCAAGGGCTCCTGGTTGGGTGAGTGCTGAAGCGACTACGATTGCCAGATGATTTAGGACAGGGTTCTATCTGAGGAATCGACTGCATTTATTCACCACTGGGTGTGTGATTAATTTGCAAATTTTGTAGTCGGCTCTCTCCAACCATGGACATAAAGAAACTGAGCAAAGACGAATTGCTGCTGTTGGCAGCTGAACTTGGTTTAGAGGTAAACCAAAGTATGAGGAAACCAGAGATTCGCCATGCAATTGAAGAGGTGGAGTTTGAAGAGGACGAGATAACGGACGCTTGGGAAAAGATACGCCGAGTGGAGAAAGAGAAGGCTGTCGAGCGAGAAAGGCAGAAAGAGAAAGAAAAGAAACAGGCGGAGTTGGAAGCGGAGAGAGAACAAAAAGATTGAGCTCGAAATCGAGAAGGCAAGGCTCGAGCGGGCAAGGTTAGAACGGGGTGAAAGTGCCGTCACACCTCAGGGAGGTAATGTTAAGATGACGAACTTGCTTCAGCCGTTGAAAGTAGGCGATGACATTGCTCTCTACCTCGTCAATTTCGAAAGGATGTGCGAGAGGCAGTCCATTAGCCGCGACATATGGCCAGAAAAGTTGATGGCGTTGCTCCCAGGAGAACCTTCACAGGTTGTGGCTCGCTTGAGTTCTAGTGAAGCGGGTAACTATGATGTGGTGAAATCACGCCTGCTCGCGAAGTACAGGATCTCAACAGAAGAGTTCAGGAGGAGATTTCGGACATCCAGAAAAAAGCAGAATGAAAGTTTTCTGGAATTTGTCTGCACTTTAAACGATAACCTGACGCAGTGGGTAAAAGGCTCAAAGGCAGGGGACGATTTCAAAAAGCTAAAGGATTTGGTTTGTCTGGAGCAGTTCTATGACACCTTGCCAGAAAACATCCGCTTGTGGGTCAGGGACCGGCAAGATGGACTGTCCGTGGAAAAAGCAGCGCAGCTTGCGGACGAGTACGTGGCAAGCCGCAGGTTTCGGCAGCCTAAGGTGGGTCAGGACTTCAGGAACGGATACCAGGGCCAGAAAGTTTATTCCCGAGAGCAGCAGAGAGCTTGCGGAGAAGCGAAGAACAAACAACGCGGTTCTCTGCGCCCTGATACCTCACGTAAGGTTGAGGAGTTTGCGAATAAAGAGAGTGGTGCTAATTATTCAGAGATAGAAAAAAGGATGCCTTTGACTTGCTTTATTTGTAAACAGCCAGGTCATTTTGCTCGAAACTGCCCGAAAGAAAGGCCAGTGTTGGCCTCGTTGAGTGACCACCGAAGAAACCATGACCTTTTGCAACCATACACTAGAGATTTCTTCGTAAATGGGCAGAAATGCAGAGTACTGAGGGATTCGGCAGCCACCATGAATATTGTGCATCCTAAATATGTCACCAAGGAAGACTATGTGTCGGAGTGCGCATGGATTCGTCAGGCAGTCAGTGAAGACACTGTGTGTCTGCCGATGGCTAAGGTCGAAATTGAAGGTCCATTTGGCACACTAAGCACGGTAGCAGCTGTATCGAAGGGTCTGCCCGAAGGCTACCCTTACCTCTTTTCGAATAGTTCGGAACAACTTCTAAATGAAAGGGGTCGTGCTTTCGCTGACGCCGAAGCCCAAGTAATGGCTGTAACTCGGGCTAAAGCGCGACAACTTTCGCAGAAGCTTATCTACCAAGATCAGGAGACAGCAGCTGATGCCAGTGAACTAATTAATGCCGAAGTTGGGGAGAAGGAGGAAAGGTGCCATGTTGAAATGGCTGCACCTAAGGAAAACGAGGCTGGCGTATCGCACAAGGCGCAGAGCAGCCAGCGCTCTAGAAAAACAGAAAGCGAGCTAAAGACTTCGTTTGTCGCTCCTACTTCGCACAGCCTTGATAAGCTGCTTGAGGTCAAAAAAGAGAGGCTGAGGTCGGAACAGAAAAGCGACCCGACTCTTCAGGTATTCAGAAATGACATGACAGAAGTCATGTCATCACAGAACATTTCCTTCCGGGAGGAAAGCGGAGTTCTGTACCGTCACTACGAAGATAAACAAGGAAAGAAATTTGACCAGCTATTAGTACCTGCTCAATATCGCAGGGAATTGCTACACCTCTGTCACGACAATTCATGGGCGGGACACCTTGGCGTAAACAAAACGAAAGCAAGGTTGCTTCAGGAATTTTACTGGCCAGATTGTTTCAGGGATGTTCAGGATTTTGTCCGAACCTGTGAGATTTGTCAGAAAGTGGGAAAATCCACGGACAAGTGGAAGGCTCCAATAATAAACGTACCTATAATTTCCGAGCCTTTCCACCGAGTTGTTGTTGACATTGTGGGGCCGTTACCAAAAACTAAATCAGGGCACAAGTATCTGTTGACGTTGTTGTGTCCCGCGACTAAATTCCCCGAGGCCATGCCACTAAAGGAAGCAACTTCTGTTGAGGTGGTGGATGGTCTGTTAGCTGTATTTTCGCGTGTCGGATTCCCTGCGGAAATACAAACTGACCAGGGAACGGCTTTCACTAGTGCACTGACCACTACCTTTCTGGAAAAATGTGGGGTACGAATCCTACACAGCTCTGTTTATCATCCACAGAATAATAGCGTGGAAAGGTGGCATGCAATGCTCAAGAAAGTATTGAGAGCTATGTGCTCAGAGAGGAAATTGGACTGGGACTGCTGTATTCCGGGCGCGCTTTTCGCCTTGCGCACAGTGCCAAATGAAGAGACTGGATTTGCTCCAGCAGAGCTGGTATACGGGAGGAATCTGCGCGGTCCGGTAAGACTAGTTCGTGAGCTCTGGGAGGACGAACGTGTGGACAGAAGCGTAGTTGAGTATGTGTTCGAACTACTGCAGAGGTCAAGTGAGACGAAAGAGATTGTTAGGTCAAACTTGGAGAGAGCACAGAAGGTGGCGAAACGCTACTATGACAGGAATGCCAGGAAGAGATCGTTCGAAGCTGGCGACAATTAATGATACTGCGCCCTAACAGGCTGCATAAGTTGGAGGTGCAATGGGAGGGACCCGTTGAAGTACTGGAACGCATCTCTGAAGTTAACTACTTGGTCAAACTGACTGGTAGGAGACGCGAAGAACGGGTCTATCATGTTAACCTAATGAAGCCATTCCTACAAAGGAAGGAGATAGTCAGCGTAGCCATAAACGTGCCGCAAGACGTTCCGGTAGAAATTCCTTCTCTTCAAGAGGAAGCAGCTTCCCGAATTGAGGAGATGCTCGCGTACACCGTCGACAAATCTGAGTTGAGTCGTGAGCAGGTGGAGGATATTAAGGGCCTGATTACCGAATTTTCAGACTGCTTCCAGAAAAGACCCGGAAAAACCCACTTAATAACCCATGACATTGAGCTGACATCAGAGGTCCCTTTCAAGTCAAAGCCATACCGAGCGTCCCCAGACAAATGGAAATCATGAAGAAAGAGATCAACAGAATGCTAGAACTCGGAGTCGTTAAAAAGGGAAGCAGCGATTATTGCTCCCCGTGTCTGCTTGTCGAGGTTCCCGGAAAGGATCCACGACCATGTGTGGATTACCGGAGATTGAATGCTGTAACAAAAGACCAAATCTACCCGTTGCCCAATATTGAGGAAAGAGTGGAATTGGTAAGCGGGGCTACGTTTATTTCTACTTTTGATTTCGTGAGGGGTTACTGGCAGGTGCCATTAACTGAACGGGCAGTCGCTATGCGGCGTTCATCACACCTTTCGGAGTTTTTCTGCCGATTACTATGAGCTTTGGCCTGAAAAACGCACCATTTTGTTTTTCTAGATTAATGGACCGGGTGCTTGAAGGTCTCAGTGACTTCGCATTGCCCTATCTGGATGATGTGGCTGTATTCTCGAATGACTGGATGTCTCACGTAGAACACCTTAGAGCAGTTTTCTAGAGGTTTAGGGCCGCAGGATTGACGTTAAAGGCGAAAACGTGCCAGATAGGTAGAGCCAAAGTGACATACCTGGGGCACGAAATAGGGCGGGGAAAGCGTGAGCCCCTGAAAACTAAAGTGGCGGCTATCAGAGATTTCCCCATGCCGACAACCAAGAAGGACGTGCGGTCTTTTCTCGGTATGACTGGTTACTACCAGCACTACATTCTGAATTACACGGAAGTGGCAAGTCCGCTCACAGACAGCCTACGGAAGCAGGAGGCTGATGTGGTCAGCTGGACACGCGCCAAGTAGGAGGCCTTCCAAAATTTGAAGGAAGCTCTGTCATCGCGACCTGTGCTGGTTTCACCAGATTTTTCACGAGAATTCGTTCTCCAGTGCGATGCTAGCAACCGTGGCCTAGGTGTCGTGCTTTCTCAGATAAACGAAAAAAAAGAAGAACATCCCGTGCTGTACCTCAGTCGTAAATTGACGCCGCGAGAGGAATCATACAGCACCTCTGAGAAAGAGTGCCTGTGCATAGTATGGGCCATTCAAAAGCTGTCTTGCTACATCCAAGGTACAAAATTCTCAGTCGAGACCGACCATTGCCCTTTGTCATGGCTGAAGCAAATGTCGAGCAAGAATGGCAGACTCCTGAGATGGAGCCTCATCTTGCAAGAGTTCAACTTCGACGTAAAATACAAAAAGGGAATGAGAACCGAAATGCGGACGGTCTGAGTAGAGGGTTCTAAGCTACGGGAATATGAGACGGCGTTAAAGCATCGTCTTAGACCTCTGCGTTGCTTTTGCTGTTGTGTGCTTTGCCATGTGTTGTCGAGAGCCGAATACTTGTTCAGCAGGAACAAGCAGGGATAGTTTTCTGGAAAACGGCGTCTGGCAGTCGTTCGTCGCTTGGGCACCGTCAGCCAGGGGTTTCCGTGAACGTATGTGAGTGTTTGTGTGTGTGTGTGTGTAAATTGTGCGCATGCATTTGCCCTGTTGCCGTCCGGAGTGCCTTCTCTCGACCCTGCATCTGGGGACGCAGCCTCGGCGAAGGACTTCATCGGGGGGAGGAGTTTGTTGCGTTGCATGACCCTGCTGGCCTGCGGTCCCGCGAACTCCGGGAAACTGTTTTTGCCGCGAGCGTCCCGGTCTACCCTCGGCGCCGCAGGGTGCCGGCCTCGTCGTGGACGCGGGGCTCATGTTCAGCCGAAGACGCACGCCTCCCGAACTTGACATGTTTATGAGGGTCGCGGCTGTCCCCTCTCCTCTCGCATCGGAACTCGGGGTGGTCTGGATTCGGCCCCCAAGGACGCTTCTTCCAAGAACCGCGGCTTGGTCACGTGAACACTGCGTTCGAAAACTCGACCGTCAGCCGACAAAGGGAGTCCTCCTCCAGCAGCGGAAGAGAGCAGCTGCTCGGGGAGCCAGTCTGTACCTTCCAAGGGCCTGGGACCCTCTTTTTTATGGGTCAATTCTTTTAATAAAGACCCAATTCCTAGCCTTCACCGAGTCGACAGCCCGTACCTCGTAACAGTCCCCGCATGAGTCACATAGGTCGTCTGATACTGTTAGAGAAGTCGCGTAGCAGTTGCCCACTCACCAACCATCAACAAAACGTCGACCCACCACGCCCCGCAATGTTCTTTCGTTTTCCATAATATTCACTAACATCCGAAGCTTCCTTCCTAAACGTGAACTCGTATCAAACACCATCTCGTCATCCAGGAGCAACATACTCATATTAACAGAAACATGGCTAAATAGTGATGTAACAGATGCTGAACTCCTAACTGATTTGCCTGATTTTAATGTTTATAGAAATGATCGGAAAAATTCGCGGGGGGGTGGTGTCCTTGCTGCAATTCATAGGGATATAACTTGCTCTGTTGTTGACGTCACTTCCGACATCGAATCATTATGGCTCATTTGTCGCACTGCCCCCGTAACAGTACTGCTCGGCGTTTGCTATAGACCTCCACAGACTAATCCTGACTTCCCACGTCATCTCAATAATACCATTCATAAACTTCGTTCCACATATTCAAGTGCTCACATCCTTCTTTTTGGTGATTTTAACTACCCTGACATTGACTGGCAGAACTTATCTAGCTCTGAAATAACATGCCATGCAGAGGCAAAGAACTTTATCGAAATGTGTCTAAATTTTAACCTTACCCAATTAGTATCACAGCCAACCCGTGTGACACAAGAATCAGCAACACACTCGACCTGATATTAACCAATAGCCCCGAAAAACTAACATCTATCAGTTTTCTTCCGGAAATCAGTGACCACAAAGTCATACATGCTCTATTTTCATTTCACTCTACTAAAAAACAGACATCTGAAAAAACAATACGTCTATACGATAAAGGAAACTACAACGCAATAACTGAAGATCTTAGCACTTTTTTTCCCGAATATGAATCCGCATTTCACACTCGCTCAATTCATGAAAACTGGTCAATCTTCAAGAACAAATTAAACAGTCCAACTGATACGTTTGTCCCGACGATTACTTTTCACACTAACCGCAATAAACCCTGGTTTACTCGGCCCTTAAAACGACTAGAAAACAAAAAGAAACGATTTTTTCGCTCCGCCAAACGCATAGACACACCTGCCGCATGGGAAAAATATTACCAAATCGAAAAATTATACTTACATTCCGTTCGTGATGCCAAGCACTCATTTTATCACCACGACTTACCAAACCTACTAATAAGCAACCCAAAGCAATTTTGGCAGGTCCTAAATCCTACGCACCGTTCCCATATTACGTTAACGAATGACTTGAATGAACCTGTTGCTGATAACAACTGTGCAGATGTTTTTAACAATGCATTCGCAACTGTCTTCACCACCGAGTTTGACGCGCCTCCACACTTATCATCCTTTAACTTGGAATCCTTCATGCCGGCTATCGCCTTTAGCGAACAAGGCATCTCATCCATAATTCATAATATGAAACTGTCGTCTGCAGCTGGTACAGACCTAATTAATTCAAAACTTTTGAAGAACGTGAACACTATTTGCGCAGCCTATTTATGTCTTCTTTTTTCACAGTCACTGTCTTCAGGAATCATTCCAGCTGACTGGAAACAGGGCAAGGTCGTTCCAGTCTACAAATCGGGTAACAGAGACTCACCTTTGAATTACCGCCCCATTTCCTTAACTAGCGTACCGTGTAAAATAATGGAGCACGTCATATACTCACAAATCATCAACTTCCTTGACGCAAACGAATTTTTCCATCCTTCACAACACGGATTTCGCAAGGGCCTCTCATGCGAAGCCCAACTAGCACTCTTCCTTCATGACTTACATGCTAATCTCGACCGTAACATGCAGACCGATGCTATTTTTCTAGATTTTGCGAAAGCCTTTGACAAGGTCCCTCACCGCCGACTATTACTAAAACTTTCGCAGCTCAACCTACACGCTAATATTTTAAAATGGATTGAAGAATTTCTAACTAATCGTTCGCAGTCTATGTTAACGGCCACCTGTCTAAGTCCGTCCAAGTAACATCCGGTGTCCCACAAGGATCTGCCCTTGGTCCCCTTTTATTCTTAATATATATTAACGACTTGCCCATGCATGTTTCCAGCAGCATTAGAATGTTCGCCGATGATTGTGTCATTTACCGTACCATTAACAATCGCGATGATCAACACACCCTTCAGGCAGATCTTAACAGTGTATTAAATTGGTGCAACAATTGGTTGATGTCCCTTAATCCTACTAAATGCAAACTCATGTCCTTTTCTCGTCGTCGTAACCCTTATCGTTTTTATTACTCTGTTTCTGATACACCGATTGAGCTAACAGAATCGTATAAATATCTGGGAATCACCGTCTCTCCTGATCTCTCATGGCGCGCTCATATCAGTAACATCATTTCAGCATCAAATAAAACACTAGGTTTCCTGAAGCGTCACCTCCGTCTTGCCCCACCTGAGGTAAAGCTGCTCGCGTACAAATCATTGGTAAGACCAAAATTAGAATATGCATCTGCCATCTGGAACCCACATCAAGTATATCTAATCACTGCATTGGAATCTGTTCAAAATCGTGCCGTCCGGTTCATTCATTCCTCATACTCGTACGACACCAGTGTTTCAACTTTGAAAGTGAAATCCGGATTGCCACTCCTTTCATTTCGTCGCCGCATCGCTAGGCTCGCTCTTTTTCACAAGTTTTTTTATTCTTCCCTGAATCAAGCACCGTACATCAAAGCCGCAGCACGCATATCTCACCGCACCAGTCATCCACTGCAAGTTGCACGCCCATCGTCGCACACTACTACTTTTTCTGCATCGCTCTTTTCGCGAACAGCTTCAGACTGGAACGGCCTTCCCTATGACATCGTCGTCATCGCTTCGCCATCTGTTTTTCAAGCGCGTGTAACAAATCATCTTCAATGTTAATCATTGCTGTTTTTTTTCACATTTTCAAGTGTATTCCCACCCCTTATGTAACACCCCCTGAAAAGGGGGCCTTTAAGGAATAAAACTGAACTGAACTGAACTGATAGGTTTGTCGATGACCACCCACATCTGCGTAGGTATAAATTTAAATTGGGAATCCTGCACCGCAGTCGCGTCATTGACACCTCACACTGCCTGGTTTTATACGAACGGACGTTCCATTTATACGCTAAGTGCTGCTAATCAGTAGTATTTAGTAAGGGATCGCGTAACCTGGCTGATATGTGTTGGAACCGCTGAAACCTGGAGATCGCCAGCAGATTGAAATTCGGGACGGGATGCGTTACTGACCCGACAAGAGCTGACCTTACTAAATAATCAGCCACCTCGTTTGAATGAATGCCTGCATGACCAGGAACCCAGACAAAACGGACCTCCTTTAAAGTGGACGGGACAAAAAATCGCAGGAAGCGGCACAAAAAATCTTTTTGGGAAGTTTCAAGTGAGACTAAAACTGACAAACAATTAGCCAGGATGATAACGTGAGACAGATGACACGGAATTTTGTGCAGAGCCATTCCAAGAGCCAAACATTCCGCAAAGAATATAGGGATATAATCTGGGATGCGGACAGAAAAGCTCCATGCCAAACCATGCGAAAAGATTCCAACTGCTGCTTTTTGGCAGCTGACGGAGGCATCGGAAGAAAGCACCACATGATGGGGGAATTCCGCTATATGACCAGAAAGAATACTGTTTAAAATGTTTGTGGACACGTGTTTCGCATGAGATGGGAAGATATGGTCAAAATGGAATTCCACTCCTACCGGCGTGTAGTCAACTCAATGCAAAGAACTGAGGTCAACACCAATCGGTGTTTAAAGGTTCTGCGTTAAGGTAATTTGTGGCATTTGATATCGTGGCCAAAGATGGTAAAAAAATAAGGCCAGCTGAGACACAAAAATAGGAGTACTGACATCAGTCATCAGGTCCAACGACCTGAGGAAAGTTCGCACCGTGAGTATTTGAAAGCGGGAAATTAAATCGGGCATACTGGCTTGGAGATAAAGCAGGGCGTTTGAAAATGATTTTGGGAGACCAAGGCAGAGACGTAGAGCACACCTTTCCAGTAAGATTAAGGGTTGAACCTTGTAGTTTGCGCTACCAGAGAACAGAATGCAACCGAATTCAAGTATAGGTCTTACATAAGCTTTGTATAGTAACAATAATGTATCGCGGCGCATCCCAAACCTTTTATTGGCGATTCGTGTCAGCCGGCCTAGAGCGCGTTCTTCTTTACGCACGTTGTTCTTTATATGAAGGCTCCAATCTAAGGTTGGATGGCAAGTAACACCTAGATATGTGTTAGGGTGAAAAGAACAATTCAAAAGACGTTTATTCGTCTTCCGTTACAAAGCAGCTCTGGGTTAACAAAAGGCCGTGTTGCTTCTTTCGTGTCCAACACCTGAGTCTGTTGTTTACGCGCCGCGCGAGCGCTCATCCTCCTCATCCTCTCCTCACATCACTCTCTGCTTCCACGGGCGGCTCGGGTTGCTCGGACTCAAAGTTCGGGTTGCTCGCCCTCCGGCGAAGGATCTCCGTCGGCGCGGATGAGCTGGCGCTCACATTCGGCCGTCCTGTGCCACCGACCGTACCGGTCGGAATCGTCCTCGCGTTCCGATTCTTCAGAACTTGACTCGTTGAATTCCCGGTCCCAAAGCGTCAGCTTGTCAACCGGTGCAATACTGCTGTATGCTCTTCGCCTTTGCCGCGCCGGAGGCACGTTTTCGATGCGGTAGCGGTCGTTGGGAAGCCTTTCTCGGATGATGTACGGTCCTTTGTATTTTTCTTTCAGTTTCCTTGACTCCCCACTTGCTGCCGGTTCTCGCTCAACTAGTACAACATCTCCGGGATTGTATGTCGGCTCTTCCGCCCGCTTCCTGTTGTACCGCTCCTGTTGCTTGCGTTGGTCTTCTCGGATATTTTCCGCCGCTGCGGCTCGCCTGGTTTCAACTTCATGGTCAAATTCCTGGGTGAGGGCGTCTTCCACGGTGTCGCTTCTGATGCCCCGTGGCCTGAAGTTGAAGAGCAGTCCGAACGGAGTAGTTTTAGTGGCTTTGTGGAGCGTATTGTTTATGCCCCACATCACCTGAGGCAACGGAGAGTCCCAGTCTTTGCCGTTTGCATCTTTCGTCAAACTTGCCACTGCCGGGGTTATCATGCGATTATATCTTTCAACTTGCCGGTTAGCTCGCGGAGTGGTAGTAGCGTTTTTGACGTGCATGATGTTGTAAGTTTCGCACGCTGCTTTGAATTTGGCACTTGTATAAGCAGTTCCGCGGTCCGTGATCACCATAGCCGGTGGGCCAAAGATTCCTGCCACATCGTGTAGAAACTGCGCCGCTGGTGCAGCTGATGAGTTGCGGACTGCACGCAAGAATACGAACTTTGTGAAAGAGTCGACGACTGCAATTATGTAGGCGTTTCCAGACTTACTTCTTGCAAATGGGCCTAGGTGATCGATGTGTATTGATCGAAATGGCTTGTTGCCCTTGTCAATGCTATGAAGTTTGCCCGGTCTCTTTCAAGATGGCGTCTTGTGGAAAAGACATTCGATGCAAGAAGCTTTGTATCTTCTAACGTAATGCTTCATGCTGGGAAACCAATACCTTTCCCTAAGTTTCTTCAACGTTTTCTCCACTCCAAAATGGCCAATGTCATCATGACATGTCCTGACAATTCTCCAGCGAGCCTGGTTTGGAACCACCCACAGCAGTCCTTCGTTTGAGTCGGTTTCTTGGTTCTTCTAGAATACTGTGCCGTTACGCAACCGGTATTCGTTTTTGACGCGCCTGTCTTCTTTGGATAGGTCTTCTTTTTTTTTTCTAGCCTTTCCTTCAAGGCTCGAACCTTCGGATCATTCAGCTGGGCAACGGTGAGCACGTCTTCTGTCGCTATGCATGTTGCAAGAACGTGAAGGCCAGGAACAATATCCGTCTCTTCTGGAGGGTCGTATGCAGAGCGGCTAGGTGCATCAACATGAGTCACTGCCGCCCCCTTACGATATTCCATGTCGAAGGTAAACTCTTGCAGTCGCAGCCACCATCTGCCAATACGGGGAAGCAGATTCATTTTGCTCATCGTTGCCCGTACTGCGTTGCAGTCAGTGACCACCTTGAAGTTCATCCCGATTAGGTACACTCGAAACTTTTCCAACGCCCAAACAACCGCAAGCGCTTCTAGTTCGTACGAGTGGTATCTGTCTTCGTAGTCAGTTGTCGGCCGGCTTGCGTAGACGACAGGATGAAGCTGCCCATCTGCTTGTTCTTGCAGAAGTATTGCTCCTAGGCCGTCTTTGCTGGCATCCGTGTGCACCTCTGTTCTTGCGTCGAACGCGAAATGCGCCAAAACTGGCCTTTCAGTCAACTTCATCTTCAGTTCAGTGAACGCGGCATCGTGCTCTGAAGTCCACTTCCAAACTGCGTCCTTAGACGTCAGTCGCGTTAGAGGTTTAGCAATGCTGGCGAACCCTTTTACAAATCTTCGAAAATAGCTTGCCAGACCCAAAAACTGACGCACCTGGTGTACATTCGTTGGTTCGGGAAAGTCAGCGACGCTCTGGATCTTTAAACTTCCGGGTCACACTCCTCTGGCAGAAATGTCGTAGCCAAGGTAACCGACTTTCTCGGAGAAGAAACGGCACTTGCTTAATCGCAGCGCTAATCCCGCTCCACGGAGGACATCCAAAAGCATCCTCAGGTGGTCAAGCCCCTCTTCCACGGTCGATGTGGGCAGCAGGATGTCATCCATGTAGGCGAGAGCCACGGTGTATCGTAGTGGACCCAGTACAGCGTTGATCATTCTCTGGAACACTGCTGGTGCGTTGGCCAAGCCAAATGGCATTCGACCGAATTCGTATTGGCCGTCTGGAGTAACGAACGCAGTCCTGTGTCTCGATTCCTCGGTCATAGGAATTTGATAGTAGCCTGACGCAAGATGTAGGCTCGTGAAGAAGCATTTCCCTATCAGACGGTCCAGTTGATCTTCAGTTAAAAGCAGTGGATACCGATTCTTTTTTGTGACACGGTTGAGGGCACGGTAGTCCACGCAAATTCGTTGCTCCCCTGTCTTTTTTGGCACCAGTAGGATAGGACTTGCATAATCCGATTTGGAGTCGACAACAATGCTAGCTTGCTTTAGTTCTTCAATCATTTCTTTTGTGTGTGCCCGTTCGGCGTAAGAGAGTCGGTAGGGACGAAATTTCACTGGCTCCAGCATTGTTAGCTCATTGCTCATTTCAGCGGCATTTGTGCAGCCAATATCTGAAACGGTGGTTGCGAAGCAGTCCCGATACTCAAAAATAAGTTGTTCGAGCTTTGCACGTTCCTCAGGAGCAACACCAGGACCTACTTGATTCTCTTCGCTCTGTATCATTAAGGGCTGGACAATGCTGGTGTCCGACTCACCCTCTCGTGGCAATGCATCGTCTGGGTAGCAAATTTCCGCTCGTGCGACTCGTTCGTTCTCTTTGATGGTCAGTTCATGATTGGAAATGTTCATTATAGGGACTACTGTTTCGCTGGTCCCGTCAACGCTGAGGACACAGCGTGGTATGCAATGCTCTCGACCTTCTTGGCACCGGAGCTGCATGTCCATGAAGACATCCGAGCGTGGTGCGCTACCAGTGGCGTAGAGCTTAATGAAACCCACGTATTTTGGGGGCACAGCCGTTGTTTCCTTCGCCCATAGGCACACAGGTCGTTCTGGGAGCTCTGGAATTTCAATGGACTGAAGCGTGTCGTCTCTGTTGTCCTCGTTCATGTGCTCCTCAAAAATCCGCACTGTGATCTTCCGCCTCACAATCGGGACGTGTGGTTGCTCGGTGAAAGGTTGGCCCACGAGTAGGGGTATGGACTGTGACGCTTCCGGCACGACCAGGACGCGAACGTCCGCTGTAGCTTGGTCGACCGTGAGGGTGATGTTCGTTTCTCCACACGGTGTCACATGTCCGGACCCGTAGCCCCCGATAGTGAACGGCTTGGTCAACTTCGTGTAAGCGGCTCCGATTCGGTTGGCATCCTCCTTCCGCAGAGTTACGCATTGGCTACTGAGATCGACGTATGCTCTTATGTCGCAGCCGTTCGCTTCCGCCATCATAAAGTACTTTTCGTTCGCCTCTTCAGCGGCTCGGAGGTCAAAGCCCAACACGTTCTGAGCGACGCGCGCTCCTCTCTCCGTTTTTGCCCTGCAGTCTTTTTCTCCGTGGCCCACTCGTCCGCAAGAGTTGCATCTCGCCTTTCGCTGTGGTGCCTTGCAATTGAGAGAAACGTGACCGTACTCGCTGCAGTTGAAGCAGAGGGGCTCTCCTCTTTCATTCCATGGAGGCTTCCTCCTCGCCTTCGGAGAAAATTTCTTATGGTCGGTAGTGTTCAAGGTGGACGCCATTGCTTCGCTTTTGTTGCCATGGGCGTTGGCATATGCGGGGAAACGAGAATGGTTCGGGGGACCACTTGATTTTGAACTTTTGGGGGCAGTGTTTCCTAATCTTTCTTCGATACGTTTCAGGCAGTGAAGAAGATCTTCCGGCGACTCGTACGTGCGTACGCTGACTGCTCTAATTACGTCGTCATCGTGTCGCCCCGTGATGAGGTATTCAATGCAAGCTTCATCTGTGAGGTTGCAACGGCGAGCTTTCGAGAGCTTGTCGTAGTAATAACACTCGATGGGCTCACCGCGCTTTTGTCGTCGCTCCTCCATTTCTCGATGAAGTCGTTGGAATCCCGCTGTCGTGGGGAAGGCGCGCTTAATTTCTTTTTACATTCCGGCCATGTTTTGACGACGGATGAGAGGGAGTCATACCATGTCTTCGCAGGCCCTTCCAACCTCGAGAGTGCGTTGCCAGATGTCAGCCGGTTGGACTAATGGTAGACTTGTGCCAAGTCGTCCACGCGTCTTATCCAAGCGTCTACTGTCGGAGAGCTGGATGACACTGGATCAAACGATGGCGCTAACCGAGCTGTCTCTCCCGCGCCGATGATGGGTGTGGCCGCTGCTTGCTGCGTCTGAAGCAAGGCAATTCCGTTGATGGCTTCTCTCACTGCTGCCTGAACACTGGCCTGCAGGATTTCCGCCACGTTAATCGTTGACTGAGGTATCGGAGGTAAGTTTCCACTTGTCACCGCGTTGTCGGATCCGCCTTCACTTGAGTCGTCGGTGTCGTCGTTCCCGCCATCGTTGCTCGGTCGTCCGCCATCTTCGTTTGCCATATCCGTTGAAGATGCTCCGGTGCGGGTAACAGGCATGGTGGGGCTTGCCGGTTGACTTCGTAAGTTCGGGCGAACGTTGACTCTATCCCACTTCTGAATTGTTAGGATAAACGAACAATTCAAAAGATGTTTATTCCTCGTCTGTTACAAAGGAGCTCTGGGTTAACTAGAGGCCGTGTTGCTTCTTTCGTGTCCAACACCTGAGTCTGTTGTTTACGCGCCGCGCGAGCGCTCATCCTCCTCATTCTCTCCTCAAATCACTCTCTCCTCCCACGGGCGGCTCGGGTTGCTCGGACCCAAAGTTCGGGTTGCTTGCCCTCCGGCGAAGGATCTCCGTCGGCGGGGATGAGCTGGCGCTCACATATGTAACAGATTCCACTTGTGGAATCAGATTAGAGTGATGGGCTAATGAAATGTGCAAAGGCGTGTCACAGTGTGAAGAAAAGGCTGGTGTTGGCTTTTTCTCCACCTCCCTTGACTGGTCATTCTCACTCCGCCCTCCCGATTACACCCTTATTTATTTGGCCGAATTTCTAGCAGTAGTCCTGGCTTTGCGCAAACAGCTCTCTGTCTTCTGTGATAATTATGATGGATTCACTATGCTTCCGTTCATCTCTCACCACGCCTACAGCACCTCAGGCACTCCGCTTACTCAAATGCTTGATTCCACTCCACGTGTATTCGTTACGGTTGGTCTGGGTGCCTGGGCACAGATGAATCCATTTCAATGAGGTTTCTGATATTCTTGCGAAGGCACCTGTTCAAGGCCCAGTGGTATTTATGCTTCCACCCAGCGCATATGTTACTGCGGCCAGGTTTCGCAGGTATCTGCTGTTGAAAGAATTCGCAGCATCAGCACTGATCTCCTCTCCCGAATTCCGGCATCTCCTTTGCCCGCGGTGCCGTAAAGGATGGCGATCACGCAAGCTTGAGGTTTCCTTAACGGGTCTACGTTGTCGCGTGCCTCACTTAAACTTCTACCTTTATAGATCTGGTCTGGCGGTCTCCCCATTGTGCCCGTTCTGCGGTGAACCCGAAACGATAGATACTTCTTGGTGACCTGCCGCCGTTTCTCCTCTTTACGGAGCCGCCTGCTAGAGAATCCGTTACGACAGCTAGGTCTAAGACTGTCAGCTGGAGTTCTTCTCTTTCTTGGTGCTTCCTCCCTTGGGCACAGTAACTGGAATGTGCTCTGCGCCAATCAAACTTTCCTTTCAGACACTAAACGGCTGCCGTCCTGAGCTCTTTCTCATGATCAATATTTCCCTGCAACGAAAGCTTTCCTGAAATTGGCCCGTTTAACCCCGTTCCCTCTTTCAGTCACCGATCTCACAGTATTTGTTTAGCTTATTTCAATTTACAAATATCAATTTCTTTCATTTATTTTCTAATTATTATTGTTATCATTATTACCATTACATATTTTTCGTTATTTATTTCATTGTTTAACATTTCGAGCACCTCTCAGTTGCCGCCTGTGTCTTGGCCAATCCCCCGCAGTGGGTACGCGCCATTATTTAGAGGGCAACAACAACAACAACAACAACAATGGAGCACACCTACGCCTGTGGATTAGCCAATTGTGGTTGTGGCCCCGTCAGCAGTGCAACTAGTCATGACGTGGACTGCAAACCTTTCGACAATTCTAGTCTTGGAAGTGCGTAACAGTGGCAGGAATAGGTATAAAATCTGCCTATTGAGTACATAGGCGCAAACGAGTACTTACGAACGGTTCTGTGGTAGCTTGTAGTTTGTGCTACGATAACTCAGGCTCTGAAAATCGCGAGAATTGGAGGTAGAAGGCATACCAAAGTATGGTTCATTCATGTAAATGAAAGATCATGAAAAACCCTCTGAGCCTGAAGCGCGGTTGTGTTTCTGAGCGGCTTCAACCACGCACAGGAGTGAGAACAATCCGTAAAATACCGTAAGATGCCCGCTGGCGTTGACCTAGGGGGCTGCTCATAACAGCGCAACTGAAAAAAACCTTGAATTTTCCCTTTTTATAGCAGAGGCTTGAAGAACAAATAAATTGGTAGCGTTATCTTCGTCGCATACGCGGCAAAATTTTTTGTTTATGTGGAGTGGCGGCCATTCTCACAATATACACGTACGTCCGAACTGTCCACGCGCCGTTTAGTCAGCGCACCACTTGCAAACGGAAACTCCTGACCTTCGTAACGTACTTCCAGGAGAACTGAGCCACTATTGCAGCTGCTCTGCTCCACAAACGGCGGCCACAGTTTGTCGGTCGCCAGCATCACACAGGTGTTGGGTAACAATGACGCCCCGCCGGACTGCAGCCTCAACTCATTGACTTGAGGCAGCGACCCAGAGATGGGCAGTGGAATCTCTCCCGGTAAAAAGAAAAGGGAAAGGCGGTCTCTCGTTAGAGTTATAAAGTATCGAAAGAATTTCCCGCATCCTCTTCCTGATTTTCAGGCATGGGTTGATTAACTTTTTTCGCTCTTATTTTGGAAGGGTCGGAGTAGCTTTCAGCAATGTCGTCATTATCTTCAGGAGAGCAAGCTGCCGGGCTAGTTGGTGAAGCATGTTAAATTGAATTCAGCGCAAAAATACAGACAAAGGACAAAGAGAAACACACTGAGACGTTCACGAGACGTTCACGTTATATATCCCCTGTACTTCAGCATGAATAAACAGTTGGTAGTTTGGCGCTCGTGAACGTCTCAGTGTGTTTCTCTTTGTCCCTTGTCTGTATTTTTGCGCTGAATTCAATTTAACGTCATTATCTTGTTCCGCATCAGCGTCCAAGCTGTTGCCGATAGATAAGTCAGTCTCTCGGGAACTTCCATTAGATCACGCGGCTCCTGTACCACGGCTGACCGGAGACACAAAGCGGAAGATAATTTGTGAAGAAAAACAGCGTTGGTTCACCCGCAACCAACTTTGCGTTTTGGTTCACGTGCTCCAAATAGCCTTTCGCAGGGAGCATGCATGCATGCTTTTTTTTTTCATGGCATACTAGCGACGTTTGTTTGCGCCAATAATTGCGGTGGTTCTCGGTACACAGTTACTTAATCTGCTGCCCGTCGTAAGGTGCACAAGCATCTCAGAAGGATAACAAAATGATTCAAGTGAATATTTAAACAAGCATTTCGACATTCAGTAGCGATCCGACCGCTCCTTCAGGCAATAACGCGTGTTGCCGTCGGTGGAGGCGACTTTAGGGGGACTTTGTTTTTTGGCTTTGAACACAGTGTACAAACGCTGTTATTTTTAAGTCTTCATGACGGGCCGAGCGACGTCTCTATGTTTCGCGGTATCTAAATTTACCCAAGGTTCAGAGAAGCCCCCATTACGAGGCTAGTAGTACCTGTGAGCCGCTCGACGTCGATGCCACTATGGTGGTCACGTTTTTGCAAAGTTTATCGACGGAAGTGCATTTGTTTGGAGCGTCGTAGATTATTCAGACATCAGTTCAAAAGACGTCGCTTGGAGCGTTGTCTAGTGCGCACATCAAAATGGCCCTCTTGGGATGATTTTGGTTAATCCAGAGCAGAGCCCGCCGTTCGACGTTGGTAGACAAGTGTGTGGCACAAGTCGATTTAGAGGTAGGCCACCCGGTTCCACTTTACCTGAATATCCCGACTTCTGACAGCACAGACAGTGTAGGTAATTACGATTCAGGTGGACATGCGCTCATTGCTACACATTTTGCTGGCTCCTTGGTTTTCTCCAAAACGTTACTTCACAGGAGCGTTAAAATATTAGACCAGAAATAAATCGGGAATTTGTGCACCAGGGCTGAGGAGCGCCAAAAGCGCGGACAGACGGCGCCGCTTAAAGGATGTCTCCGTCGACTGCAGCGTCGCCGGTGTTCTCGCCTGGGCGGAGCTGCCGCTGTTGTGGTCTCAGCAGCAGCGGGGAGCTGAGCGTGGACACGCAAGTCTTCAACTGGCCGCACTCTTCAGGGCTGCCTTGCTACTCGACCCGTGAGGCGTGGCGAAGACGCGTAGTGCGACGTCGATCTCGCTTACGGCGGCGGCTCCTCGACGGACATCACGGCTCGTATCCTGTGAATGCCTCATCGACGTCCACGGCTCAAGGATGCGCGCTCTGACCAGTTCCATAAAGGAATGTGGTGTGAAGCCGAAGTTGTTTCGAGAGGTTCCGTATTTCGTGCCTCTTGGATAGGATTGCTTCGTACAGAACGTATATGACCAACCGAGAAAATTACCCAAGAGCAGCGCTATAATTATCCAGCTTCTAGTGCGATAATTTTTTTTTACTCGTCAGTCGTTACTGACACTCACCACCGGAGATCTTGATTTGTTCACAGCGAAGTGATGAAACAAAAACACAATGGAATGCTGCGAACCCGTGCACAATGCTGGCGCTGCCGTTTCTTCCTTGCTTACCGCTAGGTGCACTCAAACAGTCCAGCGAGCAATGCATCAACGAGCAAGAGCAATTCGTGTGGCTTACATTTATGCCATTCATATAGCTTCAACATCAGGAAATGAGAACAAATATAAATGCGAAGGTGGTGAAGGATTTGTTTAGAAGTTTCCGAGAATCAGTAATACTTCCATCTACAACAGACACATACCTAGTTTCGCACAGCGCATGGTACGATTTGATTACGTGACAGCGCGCTAAAAATATGCCTCTCCTACGTACATCTCTCCTTTCGCTCTGACCAGATACCTAATTATAGAAAGTAAAAGGGCCATCCTACTTCTCATATAGCTGTGCGTTTCGTCCGACAACTAATTGTTTCGCTTAGTTTTGTGAGCAGGGCCCGATATTAGAAAAGGAAAGCAAGCGTTGTGGTTGTTTTATGCATTATTTCTGATATAATAACGAGCCGCAAATGTTCTTGCGAAAGAAATGCAAATATTAGCACTAATGATACTTTCACTTATCACTTTATGGCGTTTTGTTCTACGCAGTTAGATCAGTTAATTTGTTTTTTTCTTCGTGATCACAACATAATAGCTGTAGAGTTACTTTTGTTCCGTATGCAATAAATACATCACCGTGGCCTGCAGTAGCATCAACTGCTGTGGGTATCACTTACATGCTCCGTGTTCAGTATTCTGGTTGGTCAGAAGTATCTTCGTTTGCGGGACCTGCACATGTTCCAGATAATTCCGCGACGCAAAAGGAATCCACACGACCAAGGAGAAACAGAAATGCGATGCAAACAAACAAAAAAATTCACACTGTACCGGCATTCACAAAAAGGAATCTCAAATAGCCGCCGATGAATTTCAGCGCCAGTGCTGAAAGGTGCTCCGATTCGCCGTTGACGTTACACGCGGTTCGATTTTTCATACGACGTCGTGTCCTCCTGACTGGCGCCCTTGAACTATCAGATATCGTCCGTCGTCGTTGCATCCCGCTCAAACCCCTTCTCCACCCACCACGAAGAACAATGGGACAAAAGATACCGACGGCCGACAGCTGTTCACATTTGATTTTTTTCGTGTGCTTAGTTTTCCGAAAACTGCTTAATTACCAATCTGTCGCAGCCTTAAAAAGTTACATTTCGGCTCACTGAACTCAAACTGGGTGTGCGCTTTTTGCTAACTCTGTAACGCGTGGAAACATTCCACTACGCTACTTTCAGATGAATCATCGATCAACGACACCTTTAATTTGTAGAACTGCAGATTGGGCTAGTTGGTGTAGATTCATAGTGATGGTTCAACAGCGCAAACACACACAGACCAAGAAGGAGACAAGACACACACACAGCATTCACATATTCAACACTGTGTATATGTCTTGTCTCCTTCTTGGTCTGTTTGTGTTTGCGCGGTTGAACCATCATTATGAACCTTTAATTTACATGAATCGTGAGACGCTAAATTTGAATTCTATATTCACGAGACCGAAGCCGCCCGCCTCAAAGCTCAAGAGCAGGTTTGACCGTCTCATGTTCCCATAACTCTAACGCCAAACGATGACTGCGCACAGTCGGTGCAACCTGTTTCCATGCCAACATCGAATAGGAGACGTAGGTCGCATAGAGGACTTCGCGTATAAAAATGTGTTGCAAAGGTTAGCTCTAGAAAAGAGCGCGATGTGTCGCGGCCCTGTGCTGCTTAGGTACAGGCACGGGTTTATCAGCATGTCGTGTGGTCTTTCACGTAAAGTGGCGTCTCACGTGTGTACGCTAATGAGTATGAAGTATTATACAAGTTATCATTACGGAAGAAGTAATTAAGCGGTGACAAATTGCATGCTAGCATTTCATATCCTTCTTACTTGACGCGGCAGAGTGGTGCTCGCATGCGACGGCCACTGTAAAACCCTTCTGATCTGATGTACGCCGCAGCCCCGACAGATGGCGGCCGGCAGTATAAAGTTCTTTCTACGCGGAGCCTCCGTCCGGGTGGAACGCTCTTTTGCGGCCATGTAGTTGTGTGCGTAGTGCGGTGAGCATTTATGTGTTTGTATTAGAAGCAATATTTTGTGCGTAGATTGTAGTGAGGAAGAGTGCAAAGACAAAATTGCGTAAACTGTGTATAGAGATAACTCCGACAAATGTGTGAATGAGAACAGCGGGCTGTGACTGTGGGGGAAGAGAAAACCCTGAAGGGAGCCATTAACGCTACCGCTTCGTACCCTTAAAGGCGGAGCTTAAGCGTCCCCTAATTTGGAAGCCCATCCTTTCGCTTAATGTTGTGCCTTTGGTCATTAGATTGTGGTAAAATATGGATACAGGCTAACATCAATTTGTCCACTATGTCGCTTTAAAATTGATGTCCATGGTAGAGCACTGCATGGGCCATAGTCTGAGGCCCATGCCCGGCCCAGGCCCAAGACCTGAAGCCCGAGCCCGGCCCAGGCACGCGGTTTCAAGCCCGGGCCAAACCCAGGCCCACTAAATTATCGCTCTTGCGAGCTCGGCCCAGCCCGTGAATCCCGGAGTGAAGCCGAGACGGGGCCCGGCGGCCCGTTTCACAGTAACGCTTGAGGTATACTGCTCACTGTGAGCAAGTAGACTGCTACTAGACCAATAAGAAACTGGCCGACAAAGGTTCTGAAACCACAGTTTGTCTTGCAGAAAGTTGGTTCTTTTTAACCCAGAAGGAGGTGATTAAGGGTAGTGCCTGCCAGGCCCGTCTTTTGGACAGTGATCTCGTGTAGGTGCGCAAAGATAAACTCGGAAGTTCCGAGAGTCAAATAAAAAGGGCTGCATATGCGCCGCGTAATAGACTACTTTGCATTCCCCCATGATTTTAATCAGCTATATTTTGCCGCCCGGAAGCATAAACATTAATACTGCCTAGCAAGCAGTGGGATGACATTTTTTTAGTGAACATGATCTCACACGGTGAATTCATAGCCGAACTGGTCGCCTTTCAGCAGAAAACGAAAAGCTAAAAGGCTTGAGTATTTCACGGTGTGTGTTCTGAAGACTATAAGCGTCCGAAACTAATATATTCTTCCCGAATACATTTTGAATAGTATAAAGGTATGTTTTGGGATGACGAATGATCAATGACCAATTAAGACCGGTTGATTTTTGCTCTTACTGTTGGAGCAGAAAATAACGCGCAAACCACATGGCAACTTACAGGGCAAAACACGTGTCATGACAACCAGGCTGAAGAAGCGAGGAGGGATAGATGTGGTTATGAGATGAGATTTACAAACTCTGGCGAGCTTTTGTGGCCATTTGATTTCCGAGACGTCCCGGTCAGCTGATCATAAAGAAAACCAAACGCGCTTTAGTTTGTGAATTTTCTCACATAAGGAAAATACAGCTGTAAAATAAAAGCTGTGTCTTTGGGGCTTAAGGGCCCAAGGGGAGTCAGGCTATGAGAGACACCGAAGTAGAGAGTTGCGGATCATTTTGACCACCTGGGTTTCTTCAACGAGCAATGATACTATAAAGTACATGGCTGTCGTGCTTGCGGCCTAAATAGAAATGGCGGCCGCCGAGGCTATAGGAGCAAGCCCTGGTTCCCCGGCTCAGTAATCAAGCGCCTTGACCACTAAGCTACCGCGGCGTGGAAGTAAGTAAATATATAAATCAATGAAGAAAGCTTTGTTTTTATTCTCAGCGCGTACTATAACTCAGAGCTCATCCGTGTCGCTGCTGCAATGCTGCAGTTGAGTACTTCACTCTGCAATAGTGAATGAATAGTCGGACACCAGCCGTTTCTGTACGGACCCAAGCCCAACTCGTGTCCGCAGCTTTAAGCCCGAGCCCGGGTTTTCGGGCCGGCCCGAGCCCGTGCAGTGCACTAGTCCACAGCCACAGGTGCAGTGGCATGGCCGAAATAGGATATTATTCGTTTGGTGAGTGTTGCTAGAGGCCACGGCTAACCAGAATACTGCTGAAAGCAGTTGGCCCCCTGGCATAACAACTTCCGTAGTGCGAAATAGACGAGGAGAGAACAACACGCATGATTACGAACAGCCTCTAGGTAAATTGAATATTATTGTGAATCAACTCAACAAATGATGAAAATAAAGTTGAACAAATCAACAATCAAAGGAACAGAGAATCAATAAATAAATCTTGCAAAATTAGAGCCCCATCACACAGAAGGTGCGGCTTTCATCTGAGAAAGATGTTGTTTTGTTCAAGATGGAAGCCCGTCTGGTCTTGCTGGCCTCGACGGGGCTGCTCGCGCCCCTGTATGCACCTTCTTCACCGGGGAACGGCAGGCGGTGTCGACGGCACCCAGTGAGTCCTTAGTATGGCTGCACCTCAGTCTCTGCGGCCCGCCTGAAAACGCAATAAAAAAGATAAGGCAGATTTGCAAGGTTAGCAAAAGAGGTCAGGTGAGTGGTTAGTGGCCAGCTTGGAGTACTCAGTGCGGCCTTGCTGGGACAGGCCTGCTTTGAGTTTGCTACGCAGTCATGTTACAGCAGTCTACAGGCACATCTCGCCGTTGCGCCGGCACCCACATTCCGTCAACTGTACTGAACATACAAATGTGCCGCATAAAAAATAGTGACATAATAGTTGCGCCAGTAGAATTGAAGCAGGCTGAAACTGCTCTGCTACCGCCAATGTCATTATAAGCAGTGGTACCGAAAGCTGGCGAGCAGCTGGACATATTTTCGAAACAGTTAAAAAAAATGAAAGTGCAGATTTTAGGCCATGTGCATGTCTAGTTATGCTATGTACTCCCTCTTTGCTATTTTAATATACCCTGCACAGTCTAAGGCCTGATAATTAGGTGTGAATAACAAGTCGTTGGTCTTCGTCAGTGAGCCAGGAAAAGAGGTCAGTACTGCAGTATGGCTTTCGTAAAATTGATTTCGTAAAATGGACAGTATCGGAGATGCATGGGTCTTCGATACTATATTTCGACACATTTTGTTTACCGTTATTAGGCATCGCTTGCCAAAAATGAAAATCTGAAAGCATTGGTGTACGAAAATACACTTTTAGTGTGTCGCGTTATTTAAGGATACTCGATGCTCGCAAAAACAAATGTGCCGCACATTTTGAGGTAGCTGTGAGCCAGACATTGGGCCAGCGGTGATGGCACAGGCGGTAGCGCAGTGAAAAAATGGAAGAATTAGGATGAGACGATGACAATGCTGCTGGCCCGGCCAATCGTCTTTTTTCCTATGTTCGTTCGTTGGCAGATGTTTAGTGTTTCTGCACACTCGGCGGCAATAGGAATGAGAGGCAAGCTGACTGTTATGGATGGCAGAAAGATAATCATTTCACTCCTATTCCAAGTTCCGGTGATTGCCATCAGTTCCGCTTGTTGCCAACTTTCACCTCCATGCTGAGCTTGCAGAAGGTTCTCTGTTTACGTTGTAAGCACGATAAAGGTCATGCACTCTTCCACACAGAAGTCATTGGGGTCATCAGCGCCGGCAGCGTCAATGCCCAATGCTGACGCCTTCCTTTCTCTAGGAGGAGCAACGCTTCAACAAGCTCCAGTTGTGACAGTGATGCTAGGGAAAGCAGACTTTCCTAACTTTACCCTGAGCATCCTCGCGTCCGCGTGGCTACGGTTCAGTGTTAACCGTTGACAAAATGCGCCTTCATAAAATACAACACGCCAACAGGCAACGCGCTGGCGTGCACCTGTAGAGAGGATTTCTCCATTTGCTTCAATTAAAGCACGGCTGCATCGCGGAGCTCTTTCGCAAGGGTGGTTTAAGGAAATGCTGTTACTACCGTAAAAGGAACACGTAATTAACATAGATTAGCAATATATATGTTGCCTAAAAAAACCTTTAGTGCTTACATTCTTCGTTGTTTCACTCTGTCCTTTAACGAAGAATGCTCAACGTCGAACGTCTGTCCAGCATATATAGTACTGGGGGAGTGACTGTTCGGTTTTCCCAAGCGCCCGGAACTTGCACCTTTTAGCCCAGAGCAAAGGCAGAGGAAACCGCTAAATACTGCAGTAACCAATGAACGTCAGAACGAGTTTCAGGTTTACATATACGTATGTAGTGAAGTCCTCAGAGAGCGGTTCGCATGAAGAACATTAGCTCTAAAAAAAAACTATTTCGCTAGGTTACTTATGGAAGTGATCGCGTAAATGTAACCTTGGCTTCACTGCAATGCTAAATTTGTAAAGAAATCAGCTGCGCAGATAGTAGAGCTTGAAAGAAATTGGAGTCAAAAGAGATCTGCGCGGTCGCATTCATTTAAGCATTTTTTTAATATAGCTGACATCAAAAACACTAAAAATTACAGAAACCAAAGAGAAATATCTTAACTTTGTAAATCCCATCGTCAGCTTTGCTAATAACGGCGACTTCAGTGCTGTATCGAGGTATAAACGATAAGGGATATAGTGTATGTGACGGAAATAAATTTTGGTTTGGTATCTTTTTATCAGTGTCGGAATTTTTTTTCAGGTGATTTTATTTTACTACTCGCCACTTTAGTGTTGTGCTCATTCCCTGCCAGAATCCTTCGGCACGGCAGGGTGTACCGAGAATACTATAAATAAATAATAAATATTCGATGGCATCGGGTATCGGTATCAAAAAAACCTTTTTCCAGTATCGTGCCCAGGCCTGCCCTGTAGAGGTTCTAAAATAACCCAACAATTGTTATTAGAACGAACCGAAGAAAGAGGAACGTATGGCTGTTCGTTCCGGCGCCGGAATCGTGGCCTGCTATGAACCTGTTTTCAACAAATGTAGCTCGTAAGACGACCGGTGAGGTGTAATTCGACACCGCGATCCGGGGTTGGCACCGCCGAAATAAAGATCCTCTTGGTTGAAGGTAATGAAATTACGAGGAACTTTAGAAAGGCGAAAGCCTGAGTGCTGCATTCTGCTACGCGATTGTTCACTTCACATTCTGCTGGTGCATTAATTAACTGCCCATTAATGATGCTTAATCTTTGCCTTTAGGAGTGGAACGCGTCAGCGTGTTGTAGCGTTGCCAGGGAGTCCACGGAACGCCACCACCCGTTCGGCGCGATGCGTTGCCCTTTGAACGCAGCGCGTTTTGACGAAAGGAAATGGCGCTGTAATTTTCTGTCATCTCGGTGGACACATGAACCGCACCGTACACGAAGGGAGGAAGTGGAGTGAAAGAAAAAAGAGAAAGAGGGGCCGTAATGATTAAAATGAAAATTGTATTCGAGGAAAGCAAATTACGCAGCAACTGCGTCACATATCTCAGTGGACACCCGTCGAAAATTGAATTTGAGGAAAGGAAATTGCGCAGTAACTGTAACACATATTTCGGTGGACACCCGTCAAAATTCGCGCGCAGTGACATCAGCACCATTTTGACCAATCTGAATTGCCGACAAATTTGCTAACATGTCTTGGTCACGACAGTAGAGCCATTAAAGGCTTTCGCCTTATTATGGTATGGGCGTTACAATTTCCCAAGCTGCACATGGGCATATGCCGATATATGCAGAACAGGTAATTCGCTACTCAACGTTCATGGGTTGCGGCAGTGCTCATACCACTCTCGGCGCAGTGGCGCAGCGGTTAAGGAGTGTGTCTCTGCATTTCCAGGTGGATGTGTCTATGACAGCCACCGGTAGGGGTTGTGCGACGAGTGTTGCTCTTCCAGAGCACCCTCTCGCGACGAGTCATTACTTTAACTGCCACCTGCCAGGACAAGTTGGGGTGACATGACCTTGTTGGCGTGCCGCCGTCCTGCATAGGCCCCTCTGAACTTACCCGAGCTTAGCCGAGCAATTCGGGCGAGCTTGGGTTAGTTACGAGAACAAGACAAGATGATCAGATGGCAAGATTCTTGCTCGGGGTTGGTACGTCTAGAGTAGTGCTTTCGCATTAACTGCAGAGTAGGTGCCAAGGGAAAGCAAGCGTAGCAGGGCACGAACGTAAGGTGGGCGGACGAGGTAAGGACGTTTGCCTGAATAAAGTGGTCGTAGCTGGCACGCGGCAGGGAGCACTTGGAGCACGAAGCATACAGCCACTGCATACCTGCGCTTTGGCATCAGTGGTGCCTTGCACCGAGCGGGAACAGCGCGGCGGCACTTGCGCCTGAAGGTCGTTTTGCTCTCGGCAGCTGCTGAGATCCATGGGGGCCACCGAAGTGGGCTGTGAGATCGTCGACTTGACGCCTTCGCCGGTGTCGGGTCGTTGCTGCTCGGCGACCTTTTGGTCGCCAGGGTCTTCGTTCGGGGTGTCAACCATGGAGAGGCCCTGCAGCTTCAGCTCAATAATGAGCGACTTGCGAGCGGCGACGTTGTCGGGGGGTAAACTCCTATCGCAGCCGCTCCGGCTCTGGTGGACCGCCGCACTCCTTTGACTGCCCTCGAAGCGACCACTGTTGCTGGGTGAGTTAAGCCTCTCGACCTGGGCGCATGCCGGACTCCTAGAAACCTGCGAGGTAAAATGATGCAAGGGCTCCTTACATTACACCTGCACTGGCCAGAGTTACACTCTAGGGAAAAAAATGAAATGATATTTAAAGTAACACCTGGTGTGAATACGTGACGAATGGAAGAGAGTGATTTCATTGACGAATCAAAGATCGTGTCTGGTGGGAATGATGCGATTCTGCTGTATACGCCGCCCGAAACGCATTTTACATGGATTTTATCAACATCCGAAGTTAAAGCGCAGAGACGGTACCGTAATGTCACGAGGCTGATTCTCCGCTCGTGGAATTTGTCTCCTTAACCGAATCCAAGCTACCCTGAGCGAAGACGTTGGTGAAGACATTCTTTAAAAAGTTGAGCTTTCATAGGCAGGCCGAGACCCGGCATTTGGTTTTATGTTTCAACGAGAATACGGCCCCAAGCACTCATCTAAGTTTGGAAAAATTCGGTGAAGAGGACGGTGGAGCTTGTGGAGTGGCTGAGCTTGTCTACTGAGAAAATTTCAATTGAAACTCTTTGGATAAGCATCGCGCGTCGTCTGAGGGACAAAAAAGCCGGAAGTGCCGATCAAAAGTCGAGAAGCTCCTGCAAAAGTGGGGAAACATACACTAGGCGCTCACGGGCAGTTTCTTGGAATCCATGCATCGGTGGAGTCAAGCAGTGATCGACGGAAAAGGCTTGCATGTAAAGTACCGACGCATTAAAGTTTCGTGAAAACGGTTTCTTAAAATTATTGCCTCACTCTGTAATAAAAAACGTATAATTGACGACAGTATTGGGCAGCATAGAAAGAGTCCTTAAATAAATTTGCTGCTGGAACAAATTCTGGCCTTATATAAGATGAACAGTGGTTGATCCTTGAAGCGCTAAAAAATTTAAATTGGAAAAAGTGAAATATCACTCCTCTTTGTTCACTAAAGAAATTATGGTAGTTCCGAGGGGTGCTAGAAGTCGTAAGTAGGCGCACAGCCTTTGATGATTACGAAGAGGTAATGCGTCGTCGATTGGACCATGTGCGGAATGGCGACGTCGTTGGTGGTAAGCTGGCTTTCATCGACTGGCGTCGAGGCCTTGCCGGCCAGCTAGGAGGCGTTCGTAGCATTCGCTCAAGCTCTGCTTTGAGTAGAAAGCTCATTAAAACATGTTATAATATAGCAGCGGCATGAACACGTAGAGCTAAGGTTGAAGTTTTTTGTACAGTGGAGAAACGGCAGTGCATAAACAGTGCTTCTTCTGCGTTGTTGGCTCTTTTTCCGCACACTCAGTGGAATTACTATGTCTAGTACACGATACCAACTTCGTCCTCGAAGCAGCCTCAGCCATACAACCATACCAACCTTGTCGAACGTCTGATGAGTGTCGGTGAGGTGAACAGCATTTGGCTGCTTGCTGCAGCTGGCAGACTGTGGCTTTGCTGTGTTGTGTTTTCCCGTGTTCATGACCGCATTTTTGAAAGCTGCGCTCATGCGGGAAGCATTTGCGTGACTCGTTCGCATGTTACGATTTGTCACTGCTGTGTTCCTTCAGCCGCAATCCTGTACCACTTCAGTACACGCACGCAATAGAAAATGTCTGTGTGAAATCTGTGGACTCATTATATGCGCGTTGAAATGGTCTTCGATAAAGAAATAAAGGGAAAGCGGCTATCTGACATGTTTTCCGCCCTAGAACGTTGTTGTTATGCACAAATAAGAAAGGACTAAAAAACATTCTGAAGAAATGTTCTGCCTCAGCCTCACCCATACAATGGCTTTGGCTGTTGCCTCCGTTTGGCCACGGGAGCCAAACAGTCAGGAGTAGTGTCTGCTGCAACAGGAGGCCCCTCCATAGCGTTTACAGCCGGTAGCATCATTAGGGGGCGGGACTTTACTCCAGCGTTCCCATGACTAGCAGAGGGCATGCGCTGTGCTGCCCTTCATTTTTAGTTATCGTTACTAATAACTTCGTTGTTGTGGTCGGTTTCTGATTCGCGAGACACTTCGAGCTTTCCCGTGTCCGCATGCCTCCTTTAAGATCACAGTACGCCTCAAAAACAGTGGGAAACTAGAGAAATGAGGTTGAAACGAAAACGATAAGAAACTTCGTGAATCAGAAGGCAGTTACCACATACGTTCGCTTTTAATAACTTTCGTGTGAGATCAGAAGCCAAGCATATTTCAGCGGAAAAGCAGCGCCTTATGCTGGCCAAGCACGGGGACGGAAATACACATTTGAGGACACAGTTCAACTACCGAGGGGCTAGAAGGAAGCGATGGTGGTCGCATCCTGTCGCCTTTTTAGTTATTTCTTCTTCGACTCGGGCAGTTATATGACGGATTAGGGATATTTAAGGACACATCAATATTTCGACGTCATGACTGTATTGTCTTTGGACCAATCAGTGATTGGAAATTTGCCAACAAGCGTGGCGCTTTGTCATGAGGGCATGCGTGACGTCCACTAAATTCTGCACAATCAACGTAACGCATTGTCGTGACGTCAAGAGTTAAAATGGCAACGGCAACGACGCCACATAAGCGAAATACGTGGCATCATGAGGGAAGGGAAGAATTCCGGAAAGGCCGTTATGTCACATTTTTCGAAGCCGAAATTGAAGGCTGCCATCCTTAGCTGGCCGCTGACTTACTACACTTGGACATCCGCAGCAGACATTCTCGCTTCGCGTCGGGACGCCGCCAACTGACGGAAGCGTTGATAATGCAGACGTCGCCGCCGCGCACGTTACTAGTGACTGCACCATGGGCCAAAGACTCTAGTAATCCCTGCGAAAACACGTGAATTCCGGCACACTTTTCGTCATGCAGCTGAGATAGCGAGAGCCCCTCTTGAGCTTCCTTTGCCTCACGCGTGGCGTTAATTAACCGCAGCCACGGTAAAACGGAGTGGGTCCCAGCAGACCCTAGAGTTGAATGAGCGCCAGACGCACAGAAGCGAGCGCTGCTGGTGCCAGCACAGAAGCGATGTGCTTTAGTGCTGGCGTCGCCTAGCGGGTTTCTGACAGCAGAGCAGAATTTCGTAGCTCTCAGGAGGGGAGAGAGGAAATAATTACATTCTAGTGGATTACAAAATGCCCAAGTGCGGACGATAGCGGCTTTACAAATTTCGAGACACTTCAGCTTCACATGAATTACATGGGGGTCAACTTGTCAAGTAACCTGTCCATGAACTCGCACATAATTGACCGCACCTTAATGTCTCAAGAAATACTAAGACGCCTAAAATTACCCCCACGTGTTGGTCAGAAGCACATCAAATTACTTCCTTGAAAAGTGCTTTTAAGATTTAAACAGAATTTTGGATCATCCACCTGCGATGCTCATCAAGCCTTCCTCAAGAATAACGCGCAGCAGCTTCAAAATCACTGCGTCTGGTTAGCTTTATCTTCACTATTCCTACGATCTCAAAATGTCAATTCTGAAAGCAGAAAGCAATATGTCAGTTGGTATCGCCGGCGTTTTGCTAGTCTCTTTTTCCTGCAAAATTCTACAGCTCACTGCATCAACCTCCTCACACTCTACGCCGCACATACGTATTTCAGATTACTTGCTGACGACTTCAATCATTGCGGCGACCTATCCACGCCATTATCGCTCCGCCACGGTGGCTCAGTAGTTACAGCGCTCGGCTGCTGGCCCGAAAGACGCCGGTTCGATCCCGGACGCGGCGGCCGAAATTTGATTAGGCGGAATTCTAGAGGCCTGCGTGCTGTGCGACGTCAGTGACGTTTAAAGAACCTCAGGTAGTCCGAAATTTCCGGAGCCCTTTACTATGGCGTCCCTCATAGCCTGAGTCGCTTTTGGACGTCAAACCCCCTAAACCAAGCCAAACGACATTATGTCCCCATCCTCCTTTTCTGTTTATTTTCTAAGGAACGCGTTACAGGACACTCCTTCTCCGGCAAGAACACGATTTAAGAATATAGCCATACTCTTTTATATTACAGATTCTGTCATGCAATACCTGTCTAGAAATGATTTGAAGGAAACTGAACTGAACTAAACAGCACTGCCTGCTTGGTAACAAGTGAGAAGGGCTAAAACAGTGTCGTGCCCTCTAACATACCGACTGCGGTGTGCGTGGCTGAACCAGCGCTTTGGGAACCGTTTGTATCTCGAAGCAGCCACTAGTGGACACTTCTGCACAAAAGAAGCAGGACAGTGAGCCGCACTTCTACTAGAAAGGAACGAAACCCTCAAACGCTCTTTGCTTCTGAAGGCCCCGTGCGCTGACGGTCATATAAGCCTGGCGCATGACAAGCATCACCTTATATCTGCGTTGAAAAAGTGAAGTCCACACTAAAGCGCGCTGGATACGAGCACAAACTGACGGGGAAACACTCTGCAGTGCATGTTTCGCTTACCTGCTGGCAGTCGCTGGGCAGCAGCTGAACAGCCCCGGAGACAGGCCGTGGCTCATGCTCGAATACGCGTGAATCTTATTCTCCTTCTTCTTCATCCTCTATATAATGGCACATACCCACGCGTGGGGATTGGCGAAGGTATAGTGGTATAAATAAGGAAATTTTCATAGGACTACAACCAAATATTGGAGCCAAACGTGAATTTTGAAAAATGTATTCAAGGAAAACGACAGGAGAATTTTTAAAGTGAAATAACAAAGAACATTTTGGCGAAGAAAAAAAAGAAAACTCCACGACTTTCAAACGAGTTAGCAAATCAACCTACCAGTTGCAATTATGTAGTCATGGAGATTCCCACAAATTGAACCCAATGCAAATCCTTTGGCGCTCGCACCGAACCATAACCGCACTGGCAGAGATAACGGGAGCCTTAACTTGGGGAGAGGGACCTCCAGATAAGCCTTTCTCTGAAGTGCGAACTTTGGACAGTAGAGAAGGAAATGGTCCACAGATTCAACTTCCCCGCATGAGTCACATTGAATTGTCGGTCTCATCAAATCTCATCTGCATAGGTATAAATTTAAATTGGGAATCCCTCACCGCAGCCGCGTCATTGATACCTCACACTGCCTGGTTTTACACTAACGAACGTTCCACTTATACGCTAAGTGGTGATAATTAGTAGTATTTTGTAAGGAATCGCGTAACCTGGCTGATATGTGTTGGAACCGCTGAAACCTAGAGATCGCCAGAAGACTGAAATTCGGGACGGGATGCGTTACTGACCGGTCAAGAGCTGACCTTACTAAATAATCAGGCACCTCGTTTGAATGAATGCCTGCATGACTAGGAACCCAGACAAAACGGACCTCCTTTAAAGTGGACGGGACAAAAATCGCAGGAAACGGCACAAAAAATCTTTTTGCGAAGTTTCAAGTGAGACTAAAACTGACAAACAATCAGCCAGGATGATAACGTGAGATACATGACACGGAATTTTGTGCAGAGCCATTCCAAGAGCCAAAATTCCGCAAAGAATATGGGGATATAATCTGGGGTGCGGACAGAATATCTCCATGCCAAATTGTGCGAAAAAATACCGGCTGCTGCTTTTTGGCAGCTGACGGAGGCATCGGTAGAAAGCACCACGTGATGGGGGAATTCCGCTATATGACGAGGAAGAATACCGTTTAAAATGTTTGTGGGCACGTGTTTCGAATGATATGGGAAGATGTGGTCAAAATGAAATTCCACTGCTGCCGGCGTGTTGTCAACCCACTGCAAAGAACTGAGGTGAACACCAATCGGTGTTAAAAGGTTCCGCGTGAAGGTAATTTGTGGCATTTGATATCGTGGCCAATGATGGTAAAAAAATAAGGCCGGCTGAGACACAAAAATAGTAGTACTGACATCAGTCATCGGCTCCAACGACCTGAGGAAAGGGCGCACCGCGAGTATTTGAAAGCGAGAAATTAAATCGGGCATACTGGCTTCGAGATAAAGCAGGGCGTTTCAAACTGATTTTGGGAGACCAAGGCAGAGACGTAGAGCACGCCTTTCCAGTAAGATTACGGGTTGAAACTTGTAGTTTTCGCTACCAGAGAACAGAATGCAACCGAATTCAAGTATAGGTCTTGCATAAGCTTTGTACAGTAACAATAATGTGTCGCGGCGCATCCCAAACCTTTTATTGGCGATTCGTGCCAACCGGCCTAGAGCGCGTTCTCCTTTACGCACGTTGTTCTTTATATGAAGGCTCGAATGTAATGTTAGATGGTAAGTTACAGCTAGATATGTAACAGATTCCACTTATGGAATCAGATTAGCGTGATGGGCTAATGAATGTGAGGACTCTGTGAGATTGCAGGTCTTATTTTCAACAAACACCAAAGTACAAACAATAAACGAGGCGGCTTTTAACGGAAAGGAAACCAATTACAATATGAGCGAGAAGAAAGGAAAGGAACAAGAGAACAACGCAACAATACACGGGAAAAACACACGGGGGAACAGAACAAAGTGCTTATGATAAATGCAGGAAAAAGAGTCAAAGAGGAAAGTTCACACTACTTGTCTTATTCGAGCAACGAGCGGGGAGGACTGGCTGGGTGTCGGGCAGTCAAGGAGTATCTTGGCGTTCCAACGTCGATGCAACGCTACCGCAGCATCAGCGTTCGTGGGCTCCCGGCACGGTTTCCAGGTCTGGTATCCCGGAAAAGTCACGTAGGCGCCAGAAGCGGCCTGTGTGGAGCAGCTGACGGATGGACGGAGAAGAGTAGCGCCTGGGCCTGGTGGTTGAGGCTCTCGACGATGGATGTCCAGGTCTGGTGGCCCGGACGTCTGCGGCTAAGGCCCAAGCCCGGAACTCGGGGAGCCAGCAGAACTCGTCCACGTCCGTCGCCCACCGCGCTCTTCTCTTCTCTGCCCCGTAATCCTCTTCGACCTGCCCCGCGTTCCCCTCCGCACGCGCTCCTCGTGCTTTGTCTTCTTCTCACGAACGCCGCTGGGTGGCGCTATCTCCTTACAGAAGGCCCCCTCTTCGGAAGTTTTTTCCAAGGGAAAGAACTCGACTTCAGGAGAGCGACACCAGACGCGTTCGCCGATCGCAACACAGAACACCGCACCACAGCGCGCACACTATACACCACACACAATACGACGGTCGTCAATGTTCGAAGCGTTCACAGACCTTCGCACACACAGCACAGAGAGCACATGGAAAGTCAACGTAAAGCGTCCATAGAGGGCGAAGAAACACGGAAAGCATAAAAAGTAGATAGCCGACGCTCAAAAACAAACATGAACAAACAAAAACAATTCCAACAACAGGTGCGGGCTACATTCTTCCGTATTCCATTGTTCACATCAAACCACTTCACCGTCGCGAGAACTTTTCCGGCTAATACTTCCATTTTCCTTTGTGAAACCGTTTTCTCCACACCGACCTCAGTTTCCACCATGATTTTACATGTTCCCGTCCTATGATGTTATTCACTCTGTTCTCCCTTGCCTTCGACACAGTCTGCTGACACATGTCACACGATCTGACATAACTCTTAATGTCAGCCTGTACACCGGGCCAGTAAAACTCAGTGAGCACCCTAGCTATTGTTTGCCGTATTCCATGATGGCCGGATAATGCATTCTTATGCGCCAACTTAAGAACTTGCGTGCGTAAGCCCTTCGGTACCACCGCTTGCTCAACGACTTGGCCGGGACACACTTGGTACGACCGGAACAGAACACCGTCATCTGTATCAAAGGAGTGGGCGGTCTGTCCCTTGCCCTGAAATATTTGCCCCAACTTCCTGCGACACACCTCTAAGGTCGGGTCTTCTTCCTGTTTGAGGCGAAACTCCGGCCGTGACAAGTGGAGTGTGTTCAGAGTGGGGCTTTTACTACTCTCTGACACCTTTGCTGTCACCGTAAGGGAAGGAACATCGACCGAACTCGTCATGGCAAGAGCAACTGCCTGATCAGTGAGAACTCGCGGGTCAACCGAGAATGGAGGTTTAGCCCCGGGGACATTGCCTATTATAATGTCGTACAAGGGTGTAGACAAGCAGCGCGCGATGGCCTTACCCGAAAAGTATGGTGAGGAAATCACCACCTCCGCTTCCGGAACTTCTACACGGGTCCCATTGGCCAAGAATAATGTAGCCTTTTTCCCTGTTAGTGCCGCTGGCGGTACAAGAGACTCACGCACAACAATACCGGTGCTGCCCGTATCCCGTAATACCGAACCATGCTGGCCGAACACCTCACCGTGCGCCACGGGCATAGCAGTTTCCACCGGGTTGGAAGGACAGACCATCTCCCCCAACTGGCCCTCTACGCGCGTTACCACTGCAGTGCTATCGGGATGTGAATATCGAGGTGTCATGCAACAGGCGGACTGCTCACGGTCTCCTGGCCTCTTAGCTTTGCATGACTGGGCATCATGTCCTACCTCGCGGCACCAGGTGCAATACAATTGCTTCGGCTTTGTCCGACAATCCGACGCCTTGTGCCCAGTCTTCTCGCAAAGAAAACACCGAAGGCGAGACTGTGGACCTGAAATCTCGTCTTTGGCTTTACCTATCGTGTGCTCCCCCTTTTCTTTAAAGACCAACAAGTTATTTTGCCGTTGTGCTTCAAGAAAATGATCGGCAGCCTCCGCCAGCTTGGCAACTGTCTTGCCCTCCCGCTCACGTAAGAAAAGGGCTAAACGAGAATGACAGTTGTTCAGAAATTGTTCGCTCACGACCATCTCGCGAACCACCTCAAAAGTGCGGCCTTCACCCCGCATCTCGACCCAACGGTCAAAGAAGCTAAACAACCTGGCAGCATATTGCGAGGCCGTTTCTCCATCCTGGGGCTTGCTCTGGCGAAACTTCTCTCGGTAACCTTCCGCGGTGAACCTAAACCTCTGAAGCAAGGCAAGCTTCGCTTTGTCATAATCCACGGAATCCTCAGGCGAGAGCCGACCGAAGACCCTAAGTGCTTCGCCACCAAGGCACAAGCTCAACGCCGTTGCCCACTTTTCTTTTGGCCAACCCTGCCCCGTGGCCACATGCTCAAATCTCTTTAAGTAGGCATCGAGGTCATCCCGCGCTTCATTGAACTGTGGTATGAGGCTGTGCGGGTTAATGGAGCTGGCCGATGAGACGCTACGTTCTCCACGGTCACTCGGAGGATTTGCGCCACCCTCCATGAGCCTTATTTGTAGCTGCAAGTTCCGCGCCTCTAACTCCAAGCGTTCCTTCGCAGCCTCTCGCTCCGTCTCTAAATTCCGTGCCTCTAAATCCAATTTCTGCTTCGCAGCTTCACGCTCAGCCTCTAAATTCCGTGCCTCTAATTCCAATTTCTGCTTCGCAGCTTCACGCTCAGCCTCTAAATTCCGTGCCTCTAATTCCAATTTCTGCTTAGCAGCTTCACGCTCCGCGGCTCTCTCTTCCCGTGCCTTACGAAGCTCGTCCTCCACCCACGCTCGTAACTCCGCGCCGCACAAGCCCATGCGCTCGCCCAAAGCAACCAAATCTGAAGCGCTCATATTGTTCCTAAATTAACACAACAGGCAAATAAATAAAAACCGACCTCGTCCTGTCGTAGTGGACGCCAAATTTGTGAGGACTCTGTGAGATTGCAGGTCTTATTTTCAACAAACACCAAAGTACAAACAATAAACGAGGCGGCTTTTAACGGAAAGGAAACCAATTACAATATGAGCGAGAAGAAAGGAAAGGAACAAGAGAACAACGCAACAATACACGGGAAAAACACACGGGGGAACACAACAAAGTGCTTATGATAAATGCAGGAAAAAGAGTCAAAGAGGAAAGTTCACACTACTTGTCTTATTCGAGCAACGAGCGGGGAGGACTGGCTGGGTGTCGGGCAGTCAAGGAGTATCTTGGCGTTCCAACGTCGATGCAACGCTACCGCAGCATCAGCGTTCGTGGGCTCCCGGCACGGTTTCCAGGTCTGGTATCCCGGAAAAGTCATGTAGGCGCCAGAAGCGGCCTGTGTGGAGCAGCTGACGGATGGACGGAGAAGAGTAGCGCCTGGGCCTGGTGGTTGAGGCTCTCGACGATGGATGTCCAGGTCTGGTGGCCCGGACGTCTGCGGCTAAGGCCCAAGCCCGGAACTCGGGGAGCCAGCAGAACTCGTCCACGTCCGTCGCCCACCGCGCTCTTCTCTTCTCTGCCCCGTAATCCTCTTCGACCTGCCCCGCGTTCCCCTCCGCACGCGCTCCTCGTGCTTTGTCTTCTTCTCACGAACGCCGCTGGGTGGCGCTATCTCCTTACAATGAAATGTGCAAAGGCGTGTCACAGTGTGAAGAAAAGGCCGGTGTTGGCATTTTGGCCACCTGCCTTGACTGGTCATTCTCACTCCGCCCTTCCGATTACACCCTTATTGATTTGGCCGAATTTCTAGCGGTAGTCCTGGCGTTGCGCAAACAGCTCTTTGTCTTCTGTCATAATTATGATGGATTCATTATCCTTGCGTTCATCTCTCACCGCGCCTACATCTTCTCAGGCACTCCGATTACTCAAATGCTTGATTCCACTCCGCGTGTATTCGTTACGGTTGGTCTGGGTGCCTGGGCACAGTGGAATCCATTTCAATGAGGTTTCTGATATCCTGGCGAAGACATCTCCTCAAGGCCCAATGGTATCTCTACTTCCGCCCAGCGCATATATTACTGCGGCCAGGTTTCGCAAGTATCTGCTCTTGAAAGAATTCGCAGCATTAGCAATGATCTCCTCTCCAGAATTCCGGCATCTCCTTCACCCGTGGTGCCGTAAAGGATGGCGATCACGCAAGCTTGAGGTTTCCTTCACGGGTCTACGTTGTCGCGTGCCTAACTTAAACTTCTACCTTTATAGATCTGGTCTGGCGGTCTCCCCATTGTGCCCGTTCTGCAGTGAACCCGAAACGATAGATACTTCTTGTTGACCTGCCGCCATTTCTCCTCTTTACGGAGCCGCCTGCTAGAGCATCCGTTACGACAGCTAGGTCTAAGTCTGTCAGCTGGAGTTGTTCTCTCTCTTGATGCTTCCTCCCTTGGGCACAGCAACATGAATGTGCTCTGTGCCAATCAAACTTTAATTTCAGACACTAAACGGCTGCCGTCCTGAGCTTTTTCTCATGATCAATATTTCTCTTAAACGGAACCTTTCCTGAAAGTAGCACGTTTAGCCCCGTTCCCTCTTTCAGTCACCGATCTCACAGTGTTTGTTTAGCTTATTTCAATTTACAAATATCAATTTCTTTCATTTGTTTTCTAATTATTATTATTATTATGATAACCATTACATTTTTTTCGTTATTTATTTCATTGTTTAACATTTCATCACCCCTCAATTGCCGCCTGTGTCTTGGCAAATCTTCCGAAGTGTGTACGCGCCATTATTTAGAGGGTAACAACAACAACAACAGCAAAAATGGAGCACACCTACGCCTGTCGATTATCCAGTTGTGGTTGTGGCCCCGTCAGCAGTGCAACTAGTCATGGCGTGGACTGCGAACCGTTCCACAATTCTAGTCTTGGAAGTAGAGCACTGCACGGGCCTAAATATGAGGCCCAAGCCCGGCCCGGGCCCGAGACCTGAAGCCCGAGCCCAGCCCAGGCCCGCGGCTTCAAGCCCGGACCCGGCCCAGGCCCGCTACATTATCGCTCTAGCGAGCCCGGCCCGGCCCGTGAATCCCGGAGTGAAGCCCAGCCCGGGCCCGGCCAGGCCCGTTTCACTGTATCACTTGAGGTATACTTCTCACTCTGAGCAAGTAGACTGCTACTAGACGCATAAGAAACTGGCCGAAAAAGGTTCTGAAACCACAGTTTGGCTTACAGAAAGTTGGTTCTTTTTAACTCAGAAGGAAGTTGTTAAGATTTGTGCTCGCCAGGTCCATCTTTTGGACAGTGATCTCGTGTAGGTGCGCAAAGATAAACTCGATAGTTCCGAGAGCCAAATAAAAAGGGCTGCATGCGCGCGTAATGGACTACTTTGCATTCCCCCATGATTTTAATCAGTTATATTTTGCGGCCCGGAAGCATAAACTTTAATGCTGCCTAACAAGCAGTGGGACGATTTTTTTTTTGTGAACGCGATCTCACAGGTTCAACTCATAGCCGAACTGGTCGCCTTTCAGCAGAAACGAAAAGATAAAAGGCTTGAGTATTTCACAGTGTGTGTTTGAATACTATAAGCATCCTAAACTAACATGCTCTTCCCGAATACATTTCTAATATTGTGCTGGTATGTTTTGGGATGACGAACGATCAATGGCCAATTAATACCGGTTGAATTTTACTCTTACTGGTGGAGCAGAAGATAACGCGAGCCACGTGATAACTTACAGGGCAACACTTGTCATGACAACCAGGCTGAAGAAGAGAGGAGGGATAGATGTGGTTATGAAATGAGCTTTACAAACTTTCGCGAGCTTTTGTGGCTATTTCATTTACGAGACGTTCCAGTGAGCCGATCAAAAAGAAAACCCAACGCGCTTTAGTTTGGAAATTTTTCTACATGAGAAAAATATAGCTATAAAATAAAAGCTACGTTCCAACGCGAGTCAGGCTGTGAGAGACACCGAAGCAGAGAGCTCCGGATCATTTTGACCACCCGGGTTTCTTCAGGGAGCACTGATACTGCAAAGTACATGGCTGTGATGCTTGCCGCCGAAAGCGGAGTGCGGCCGCCGAGGCTAGGAGCAAACCTTGGTTCCCCGGCTCAGCAATCAAGCGCCTTGACCATTAAGCCACCATGGCATGGAAATAAGGAAATATATAAGTCAACGAATAAAGCTTAGTTTTTTTCTCCGCGCATACTATAACCCACAGCTCATCCGTGTCGCTGCTCCAATGCCGCAGTTGTGTACTTCACTCTGCAATAGTGAATGAATAGTCGGACACCAGCCGTTTCTGTACGATCCCAAGCCCGACTCGTGTCCGCAGCTTTAAGCCCGAGCCCGGCCCGGCCCAGCAACTTAAGGCCCGGGCCCGGCCCAGCAAAACAGAACATTTCCCGGCCCGGCCCATTGGCCGGACCGAGCCTGGGTTTTCCGGCGGGCCCGAGCCCGTGCAGTGCACTAGTCCACAGCCACAGGTGCAGTGGCATGGTCGAAATAGGATATTATTGGTTTGGTGGGTGTTGCTAGTGGCCAGGGCTAACCAGAATACTGCTGAAAGCAGTTGGTGCCCTGGCATAACAACTTCCGTAGTGCGAAATAGACGAGGAGAGAAGAACACGCATGATTACGAACAGCCTCTAGATAAATTGAATATTATTGTGAATCAACTCAACAAATGATGAAAATAAAGTTGAACAAATCAACAATCAAAGGAACAGAGAATTAATAAATAAATCTTGCAAAATTAGAACCCCATCACACAGAAGGTGCGGCTTTCATCTGAGCAAGATGTTGTTTTGTTCAAGATGGAAGCCCCTGTGGTCTTGCTGGCCTCGACGGGGCTGCTCGAGGCCCTGTATGCACTTTCTTCAGCGGAGAACGGCAGGCGGTGTCGACTGCACCCAGTGAGTTCTTAGTATGGCTGCACCTCAGTCTCTGCGGCCCGCCTGAAAACGCAATGAGAAAGATAAGGATTTCTTGCAAGGTTAGCAAAAGAGGTCAGGTGAGTGGTTAGTGGCCAGCTTGCAGTACTCAGTACGGCCTGACGGGGTCAGCCTTGCTTTGAGTTTCGTACGGAGTCATGTTTCAGCTGTGTACAGGCACAACTCGCCGTTGCGCCGGCATCCACATTCCGTCTAACTGTACTGAACATACAAATGTGCCGCATGAAAAATAGTGACATAATAGTTGCGCCAGTAGAATTGAAGCAGGCTGAAGCTGCTCTGCTAACGCCAAAGTCATTCTAAGCAGTGGTACCGAAAGCTGGCGAGCAGCTGGAAATATTTTCCAAACAGTTAAAAAAAATTAAAGTGCAGATTTTAGGCCATGTGCATGTCTAGTTCTGCTATGTACTCCCTCTTTGCTCTTTTAGTATACCCTGCTCAGTCTAAGGCCTCATAATTAGGTGTCAATAACAAGTCGTTGGCCTTCGTCAGTGAGCCATGAAAAGAGGTCAGTACTGCAGGTTGGCTTTCGTAAAATTTATTTCGGAAAATGGCCAGTGTCGGAGATGTATGGGTCTTCGATACTATATTTCGACACATTTTGTGTACCGTTATTAGGGATCGCTTGCCAAAAATAAAAATCTGAAAGCATTGGTGTACGAAAATACACCTTTAGTGTGTCGCGTTATTTAACAATACTCGATGCTCGCAAATACAAATGTGCCGCACATTTTGAGGTAGCTGTGAGCCACACATTGGGCCAAGGGTGATGGCACAGGCGGTAGCGCAGTGAAAAAATGGAAGAATTAGGATGAGACGATGACAATGCCGCTGGCCCGGCCAATCATCTTTGTTCCTACGTTCGATGTTTGGCAGATGTTTAGTGTTTCTGCACACTCGGCGGCAATAGGAATGAGAGGCAGGCTGACTGTTGTGGATGACATAAAGATCATCCTTTCACTCCTATTCCAAGTTCCGGTGATTGCCATCAGTTCCGCTTGTTGCCAACTTTCACCTCCATGCTGAGCTTGCAGAAGGTTCTCGGTTTACGGTGTAAGCACGATAAAGGTCATGCACTCTTCCACACAAAAGTCATGGGGGTCATCAGCGCCGGCAGCGTGAATGCCCAATGCTGACGCCTTCCTTTCTCTTGGAGGAGCAACGCTTCAACAAGCTGCAGTTGTGACAGTGATGCTAGGGAAACCAGACTTTCCTAACTTTACCCTGAGCATCCTCGCGTCCGCGTGGCTACGGTTCCGTGTTAACCGTTGACAAAAAGCGCCTTCATAAAATACAACACGCCAACAGGCAACGCGCTGGTGTGCACCTGTAGAGAGGATTTCTCCATTTGCTTCGATTAAAGCACGGCCGCATCGCGGAGCTCTTTCGCAAGGGTGCTTTAAGGAAATGCTGTTACTACCGTAAAATGAACTGTAATTAACATAGATTAGCAAGATATATGTTGCCTAAAAAAACCTCTAGTGCTTACATTCTTTGTTGCTTTCATTCTGTTCTCTAACGAAGAATGTTCAACGTCGAACGTCTGTCCAGCATATATAGTACTGGGGAAGTGACTGTTCGGTTTTTTCCAAGCGCCCGGAACTTGCACCTTTTAGCCCAGAGCAAAGGCAGAGGAAACCGGTAAATACTGCAGTAACCAATGAACGTCAGAACGAGTTTCAGGTTTACATATACGTATGCAGTGAAGTCCTCAGAGAGCGGTTCGCATTAAGAAAATTAGCTCTAAAAAAAAAAGATTTCCCTAGGTTACTTATGGAAGTGATCGCGTTAACGTAACCTTGGCTTCACTGCAATGCTAAATTTGTAAAGAAATCAGCTGCGCAGATAGTAGAGCTTAAAGAAATTGGAGTCAAAAGAAATCTGCGCGGTCGCATTTATTTCAGCATTTTTTTTAATATAGCCATTTTTTTTAATATATATTTTTTTTAATATACGCCCCCACCGCAAGAACTACCGCTCATTCTCGATCTTTTTCGTCACGTCATCCCGGGACTGGAATGATCTACCACAGGACGCCGTGCATCACATCAACGCCATCCATTTTAAGAACGCCATCAAGACCATTATTGTATAACTGTCATGCCCATCCCTCATGTAATGCCCCATACCAGGGGCCTTTGAGGTATCAAATAATAAAAAAAAAACTCTAAGAATTCCAGAAACCAAAGAGAAATATCGTAACTTTGTCAATCACATCGTCAGCTTTGCTAATAATGGCGACTTCAGTGATGTATCGAAGTATAAACGATAAGGGATATAGTGTATGTGACAGAAATAAATTTTGGTTTGCTTATCTTTTATCAGTGGCGGAATTTTTTTCAGGTGATTTTATTTTACTACTCGCCACTTTCATGTTGTGCCCATTCTCTTCCACAATCCTTCGGCACGGCAGGGTGTACCGAGAATACTATAATAAATAATAAATGTTCGAGGGCATCGGGTATCGGTATCAAATAAACTTTTTTCCAGTATCGTGCCCTAGCCTATCCCGTAGAGGTTCTGAAACAAACCAACAATTGTTATTAGAACGAACCGAAGAAAGAGGAACGTATGGCTGTTCGTTCCGGCGCCGGAATCGTGGCCTGCTATGAACGTGTTTTCAACAAATGTAGCTCGTAAGGCGACCGGTGAGGTGTAATTCGACACCGCGATCCAGGTTTGGCACCGCCTAAATAAAGATCCTCTTGGTTGAAGGTAATGAAATTACTAGGAACTTTAGAAAAGCGAAAGCCTGAGTGCTGCATTCTGCTACGTGATTGTTCACTTCACATTCTGCTAGTGCATTAATTAGCTGCCCATTAATGATGCTTAATGTATGCCTTTAGGAGTGGAACGCGACAGCGTGTTGTAGCATTGCCAGGGAGTCCACGGAACGCCACCACCCGTTCGGCGCGATGCGCTGCCCTTTGAACGCAGCGCGTTTTGAGGAAAGGAAATGGCGCTGTAATTTTCTGTCATCTCGGTGGACACATGAACCGCACCGTACAGGAAGGGAGGAAGTGGAGTGAAAGAAAAATGCAGGGGGCACTTTGGCTGTCTAAAGTGCTGCAAGACGAAAGCCTTTCCTGGGGCACTGTTTGTTTTTATTTACTTTTTATTTTTCATATTTTGTTTTCTTTTAATTATTTTTGCTCCTTTTCTCAATTTTATTGTTTTTTATTTGTATTTTCACATCTCATTTTTATTTTGTTTTTAATGTTGTTTACTTTCTTATTTTTATTTTTTATTTCCCTTTTCTTGACTTTACTCTTTTTATTTTATTTATGAAGCCCATGCATTCACTAGATGCGCATTTATTCATGCTGGGACCTTGAGACTTAAGCAGTGACGCCGAAAGGCGACGAATCTGCCGACGCGTCTGTCGACACGGCTGCCGACACGTCTGTCGACACGGCTGCCGACGCGTCTGGTAACGACAGTATGAGGCATCAAAGGCTTTCGCCTTAAAAAAGAGAAAGAGGGGCCGTAATGATTAAAATGAAAATTGTATTCGAAGAAAGGAAATTACGCAGCAACTGCCTCACATATCTCAGTGGACACCCGTCGAAAATTGAATTTGAGGAAAGGAAATTGCGCAGTAACTGTCTCACATATTTCGGTGGACACCCGTCAAAATTCGTTTGCAGTGACATCACGACCATTTCGACCAATCTGAAACGCGGACAAATTTGCTAACAAGTCTTGGTCACGACAGTAGAGCCATTAAAGGCTTTCGCCTTATTATGGTACGGGCGTTTCAATGTCCCAAGCTGCACATGGGTATATGCCGATATATGCAGAACAGGTAATTCGCTACTCAACATTCATGGGTTGCGGCAGTGCTCATACCACTCTCAGCACTGTGGCGCAGCGGTTAAGGAGTGTGTCTCTGCACTTCCAGGTGGATGTGTCTATGACAGCCACCGGTAGGGATTGTGCGACGTGTGTTGCTCTTCCAGAGCACCCTCTCGCGACGAGTCATTACTTTAACTGCCACCTGCCAGGACAAGTTGGGGTGACATGACCTTGGTGGCGTGCCGCCATCCTGTAGAGGCCCCTCTGAACTTACCCGAGCTTACCCGAGTAATTCGGGCAAGCTCGGGGTAGTTACGAGAACAAGACAAGATGATCAGACGGCAAGGTTCTTGCTCGGGGTTGGCACGTCTAGAGTAGCGCTTTCGCACTAACAGCGGAGTAGGTGCCAAAAGAAAGCAAGCGTAGCAGGGCACGAAAGTCAGGTGGGCGGACGAGGTAAGGATGTTTGCTTGGATAAAGTGGTCATAGCTGGCACGCGGCAGGGAGCACGCAGCAGGGAGGACTTTGAGCACGAAGCATACAGCCACTGCATACCTGCGCTGTGGCATCAGTGGTGCCTTGCCCCGAGCGGGAACAGAGCGGCGGCACTTGCGCCTGAAGGTCCTCTTGACCACGGCAGCTGCAGAGATCCATGGGGGCCACCGAAGTGGGCTGTGAGATCGTCGACTTGACGCCTTCGCCGGTGTCGGCTCGTTGCTGCTCGGCGACCTTTTGGTCGCCAGGGTCTTCGTTCGGGGTGTCAACCACGGATAGGCCCTGCAGCTTCAGCTCAATAATGAGCGACTTGCGAGCGGCGACGTTGTCGGGGCGGGAACTCCTATCGCAGCCACTCCGGCTCTGGTGGACCGCCGCACTCCTTTGACTGCCCTCGAATCGACCGCTGTTGCTGGGTGAGTTAAGCCTCTTGACCTGGGCGCATGCCGGACTCCAAGAAACCTGCGAGGTAAAATGATGCAAGGGCACCTTACTTTACACCTGCACTGGCCAGAGTTACACTCTAGGGAAAAAAATGAAATGAGATGTAAAGTAACACCTGGTGTGAATACGTGACGAATGGAAGAGAGTGATTTCATTCACGAATCAAAGATCGTGCTGGGTGGGAATGATGTGATCCACTGTATACGCCGCCCGAAACGCATTTCACATGAATTTTATCAACATCCCAAGTTAGACCACAGAGACGGTAGCGTAATGGCACGAGGCTGATTCTCCGCTCGTGGAATTTGTCTCCTTAACCGAATCCAAGCTACCCTAAACAAAGACGTTGGTCAAGGCATTCTTTAAAACCTTGAGCTTTCTTAGGCACGCAGGGATCCAGCACTTGGTTTTATGTTTCACCAAGAATACGGCCCCAAGCACTCTTCTAAGTTTGGAAAAATTCGGTGAAGAGGATGGTGGAGCTTGTGGAGTGGCTGAGCTGGTCTACTGAGATAACTTCAATTGAAACTCTTTGGATAACCATCGCGCATCGTCTGAGGGACAAAAAAGCCCGAAGTGCCGAGCAAAAGTCCAGAAGCTGCTGCGAAAGTGGGGATACATATGCTAGGCGCTCACGGGCAGCTTCTTGGAATCGATGCTTCGGGAGAGTAGCGGCGATTGACGGAAAAGGCTTGCGTGTGAAGTACTGACGCATTAGAGTTTTTTGAAAACGCATTCTTAAAATTGTTGACTGATTTTGTAATAGAAAACCTACCATTGCCCTTAGTATCGGGCAGCGCAGAAAGAGTCCTTCAATAAATTTGCTCCTGGAACAAATTCTGGTCTTATATAAGATGAACAGTGGGTGATCATTGAAGGGGTAAAAAATTTAAATTGGAAAAAGTGAAATATCATTCCTCTTTGTTCACTAGTGAAATTATGCTAGTTCTGGGAGGTGACAGAAGTCGTTCGTAGGCGCACAGCCTTTGATGATTACGAAGAGTGAATGCGTCGTTGATTGGACCATGTGCGGAATGGCGACGTCGTTGGTGGTAAGCTGGCTTTCATCGATTGGCGTCCAGGCCTTGCCAACCAGCTCGGCGGCGTTCGTAGCATTCGCTCAAGCTCTGCTCTGAGTAGAAAACTCATAAAAACATGTTATCATATAGCAGCGGCATGGACACGTAGAACTAAGTTTGATGTTTTTTGTACTGTGGAGGGTACAGTGCTTTGTACAGTGCTTCTTCTGCGTTGTTGGTTCTTTTTGCGCACACTCAGTGGAATGACTATGTCTAGTACACGATATCAACCTCGTCCTCGAAGCAACCTCAATCATACAACCATACCAACCTTGTCGAGCGTCTCATGAGTGTCGGTGAGGTGAACAGCATTTGGCTGCTTGCTGCAGCTGGCAGACTGTGGCTTTGCTGTGTTGTGTTTTCCCGTGTTCATGACCGCATTTTTGAAAGCTGTGCTCATGCGGGAAGCATTTGCGTGACTCGTTGACATGTTACGATTTGGCACTGCTGTGTTCGTTCAGCCGCAGTCCTGTACTGCTTCGGTACACGCACGCAATAGAAAATGTCCGTGTGAAATCTGTGCACTCATTATAGGCGCGTTGAAATGGTCTTCGGTAAACAAATAAAGGGAAAGCGGCTATCTGACATGTTTTCCGCCCTAGAACGTTATTATGCACCAATAAGAAAGGACTAAAAAAACCATTCTGGAGAAATGTTCTGCCTCAGCCTCACCCATATAGTGGCTTTGGCCATCGCCTCCGACTGGCCGCGAGAGCCAAACAGTCAGGATTGGTGTCTGCTGCAACATGAAGCCCCTCCATAGCGTTTACAGCCGGTAGCATCATTAGGGGCGGGACTTTACTCCAGCGTTCCCATGGCTAGCAGACGGCGCGCGCTGTGCTGCCCTTCATTTTTAGTTATCGTAACTAGTAATTTCGTTGTTGTGGTGGGTTTCTGATCCGCGAGGCACTTCGAGTTTTCCCGTGTCCGCATGTCTCCTTTAAGATCCCAGTACGCCTCAAAAACAGTGGGAAACTAGAGAGATGAGGCTGGAACGTAAACGATGTCAAACGTCGTGCATCAGAAGGCAGTTACCACGTACGTTCGCTTATAATAACTTTTGTTTGAGATCAAGTCAAGCATATGTCAGCGAAATGCAGCGCCTTATGGTGGCCAAGCACGGGGACGGAAATACACAACTGAGGACACATTTCAACTACCGAGGGGCAAGAAGGAAGCGATGGTGGTCGCATCGTGGTCGCCTTTTCAGTTGTCTTGGGACTAATCAGTGATTGGCAATTTGCCAACAAGCGTGGCGCTTTGTCAAGACGGCATGCGTGACGTCCACTAAATTCTGCTCAATCAACGTAACGCATTGTTGTGACGTCAATAGTTAAAATGGCAACGGCAACGACGCCACATAAGCGAAATACGTGGCATCATGAGGGAAGGGAAGAATTCCGGAAAGGCCGTTATGTCACATTTTCCGAAGCCGAAATTGAAGGCTGCCATTCTTAGCTGCCCGCTGACTCACTACATTTGGGCATCCGCAGCAGACATTCTCGCCTTGCGTCGGGACGCCGCCAACTGACGGAAGCGTTGATGATGCAGACGTCGCCGCCGCGCCCAACGGTACTAGTGACTGCACCATGGGCCAAAGACTCCCAGTAATCCCTGCGAAAACACGTGAATTCCGGCACACTTTTCGTCACGCAGCTGAGATAGCGGGAGCCCCTCTTGAGCTTCCCTTCGTTCATACGTGGCGTTAACCGCTGCCACGGTAAAACGGAGTGGGTCCCAGCAGACCCTAGAGTTGAAGGAGCGCCAGACGTACAGAACCTAGCGCTGCTGGCGCAGGCGCGGAAGCGATGGGCTTTAGTGCTGGCGTCGCCTAGCGGGTTTCCGACAGCAGAGCAGAATTTCGTAGCTCTCAGGAGGGGAGAAAGGAAATAATTACATTCTAGTGGATTATAAAATGCCCAAGTGCGGACGATCGCGGCTTTACAAATTTCGAGACACTTCAGCTTCACATCAATTACATGGGCGCCAACTTGTCAAGTAACCTGTCCAGGAACTTGCACATAATTGACCGCACCTTAATGTCTCAAGAAATACTAAGATGCTTAAAATCACCTCCACGTCATGGTCAGAAGCACATCATATTACTTCCATGAAAAGTTCTTTTAAGACTTAAACAGAATTTTGGATCATCCACCTACGATGCTCATCAAGCCTTGCTCAAGAATAACGCGGAGCAGCTTCAAAATCACTGCGTCTGGTTAGTTTTATCTTCGCTATTCCTACGATCTCAAAATGTCATTTCTGAAAGCAGAAAGCAATATGTCAGTTGGTATCGCCGGCGTTTTGCTAGTCTCTTTTTCTTGGAAAATTCTACAGCTCACTGCATCAATCTCCTCACACTGTACGCCACTCATACGTATTTCAGGTTATCTGTTGACCACTTCAATCATTGCGTCGACCTATCCACGCCATTATCGTCCCGCCGCGGTGGCTCAGTAGTTACGGCGCTCGGCTGCTGGCCCGAAACACGCCGGTTCGATCCTGGTCGCGGCGGCCGAAATTTGATTATGCGGAATTCTAGAGGCCTGTGTGCTGTGCGACGTCAGTGCAGTTTTAAGAACCTTAGGTAGTCCGAAATTTCCGGAGCCCTTTACTATGGCGTCCCTCATAGCCTGAGTCGCTTTTGGACGTCAAACCCCCCTAAACCAAACCAAACGACATTATATCCCCATGCTCCTTTTCTGTTTATTTTCTAAGGAACGCGTTACAGGACACTCCTTCTTCGGCAAGAACGTGGTTTAAGAATATAGCCACGCTCTTTTATATTACACATTCTGTGATGCAATACCTCTCTAGAAATTATTAGATGGAAACTGAACTGAACTAAACAGCACTGCCTGCTAGGTAACAGGTGAGAAGGGCTAAACTAAAACAGTGTCGTGCCCTCTAACATACAGACTGCGGTGTGCGTGGCTGAACCAGCGCTTTGGGAATCGTCTGTCTCTCGTAGCAGCCACAAGTGGGCACTCCTACAGAAAAGAAGCAGGACAGTGATCCGCACTTATACTTGACAAGAACGAAATCATCAAACGCTCTTCGTTCTTGAGGGCCCCGTGCGCTGATGGTCACATGAGCCTGGCGCATGACACGCATCAGCTTATGAATGCGTTGAACCAGTGAATTCCACACTAAAGCGCGCTGGATACGAGCACAAAATGACGGGAAACACTCTGCAGTGCCTCTTTCGCTTACCTGCTGGCAGTCGCTGGGCAGCAGCTGAACAGCCCCGGAGACAGGCCGTGGCTCATGCTCGAATACGCGTGAATCTTCTTCCTCTTCTACTTCATCCTCCTTATAATGGCACATACCCACGTGGGGGGATTGGCCAAGGTATAGTGGTATAAATAATGAAATTTTCATAGGATTACGACAAAATATCGGAGCCAAACGTGAATTTTGAAAAATGTATTCATGGAAAACGACAGGAGAATATTTGAAGTGAAATTACAAACAACATTTCGGCGGAGAAAAAAAGGAAAACTCCAAGACTTTTAAACTAGTTAGCAAATCAAACCTACCAGTTGCAATTATGTAATCATGGAGATTCCCACAAATTGAACCCAATGCATATTCTTTGGCGCTCGCACCGAACGATAACAGCGCTGGCAGAGATAACAGGAGCCGTAACCTGGAGAGAGGGACCTGCAGGTAAATCTATCCCTGAAGTGCGAACTTTGGACACTAGAGAAGGAAATGGTCCACAGATTCAACGGCCCCGCATGAGTCACATAGGTTTGTCGGTGACCACCCACATCTGCATAGGTATAAATTTAAATTGGGAATACTGCACCGCAGTCGCGTCATTGATACCTCACACTGCCTGGTTTTAGACCAACGGACGTTCCATTTATACGCTAAGTGCTGATAATCAGTAGTATTTAGTAAGGGATCGCGTAACCAGGCTGATATGTGTTGGAACCGCTGAAACCTGGAGATCGCCAGCAGATTGAAATTCGGGACGGGATGCGTTACTGACCCGTCTAGAGCGGACCATACTAAATAATCACCACCTCGTTTGAATGAATGCCTGCATGACCAGGAACCCAGACAAAACGGAACTCCTTTAAAGTGGAGGGGACAAAAAATCGCAGGAAATGGCACAAAAAATATTTTTGGGAAGTCTCAAGTGAGACTAAAACTGACAAACAATCAGCCAGGATGATAACTTCAGATACATGACACGGAATGTTGTGCAGTGCCATTTCAAGAGTCAAAAATTCCGCAAAGAATATAGGGATATAATCTGGGATGCAGACAGAATAGCTCCATGCCAAATCCTGCGAAAAGATGCCAACTGCTGCTTTTTGGCAGCTGACGGAGGCATCGGTAGAAAGCACCACATGATGGGGGAATTCCGCTATATGACCAGAAAGAATACCGTTTAAAATGTTTTTGGACACGTGTTTCGCATGAGATGGGAAGATGTGGTCAAAATGGAATTCCACTGCTGCCGGCGTGTTGTCAACCCACTGCAAAGAACTGAGGTCAACACCAATCGGTGTTAAAAGATTCTGCGTTAAGGTAATTTGTGGCATTTGATATGGTGGCCAATGATGGTAAACAAATAAGGCCGGCTGAGACACAAATATAGGAGTACTGACATCAGTCATCGGGTCCAACGACCTGGGAAAGTTCGCACCGTGAGTATTTGAAAGCGGGAAATTAATTCGGGCATACTGGCTTCGAGATAAAGCAGGGCGTTTGAAACTGATTTTGGCAGACCAAGGCAAAGACGTAGAGCACGCCTTTCCAGTAAGATTAATGGTTGAACCTTGTAGTTTGCGCTACCAGAGAACAGAATGCAACCGAATTCAAGTATAGGTCTTACATAAGCTTTGTATGGTAACAATAATGTGTCGCGGCGCATCCCAAACCTTGTATTGGCGATTCGTGTCAGCCGGCGTAGAGCGCGTTCTCCTTTACGCACGTTGTTCTTTATATGAAGGCTCCAATCTAAGGTTGGATGGCAAGTAACACCTAGATATGTAACAGATTCCACTTGTGGAATCAGATTAGAGTGATGGGCTCATGAAATGTGCAAAGGCGTGTCACAGTGTGAAGAAAAGGTCGGTGTTGGCATTTTCTCCATCTCCGTTGAATGGTCATTGTCACTGCGCCCTCCCGATTATACCCTTATTTATTTGGCCGAATTTCTAGCAGTAGTCCTGGTGTTGCACAAACAGCTCTTTGTCTTCTTTCACAATTATGATGGATTCACTATCCTTGCGTCCATCTCTCACCGCGCCTACAGACTCTCAGGCACTCCGCTTACTCAAATGCTTGATTCCACTCCGCGTGTATTCGTTACGGTTGGTCTGGGTGCCTGGGCAAAGAGGAATCCATTTCAATGAGGTTTCTGATATTCTGGCGAAGGCATCTGTTCAAGGACCAGTGGTATCTCTGCTTCCGCCCAGCGCATATATTACTGCGGCCAGGTTTCGCAGGTATCTGCTGTTGAAAGAATTCGCAGCATCAGCACTGATCTCCTCTCCCGAATTCCGGCATCTCCTTTACCCCTGGTGCCGTAAAGGATGGCGATCACGCAAGCATGAGGTTTCCTTCACGGGTCTACGTTGGCGCGTGCCTAACTTAAACTTCTACCTTTATAGACCTGGTCTGGCGGTCTCGCCATTGTGCCCGTTCTGCGGTGAACCCGAAACGATAGATACTTCTTGTTGACCTGCCGCCGTTTCTCCTCTTTACGGAGCCGCCTGCAAGAGCATCCGTTACGACAGCTACACTGTTAGAAAATTCTGTAAATCTACGGGAAAAGCTGAACGGAACTCGCCCCGCACGCCGGCACTATCGCCAAGGTATAGTTCTTGTTTCGAAACGGGAACTGCTACGCAATTTAGAAATGCGCAACTAAAGAGAAAAAGCCTTCTTCTCTGGGTGCTATTATGTTCGGCGCTACGCAGAGCGACTGCACTCTTATTAGAGGCGTCACACACATGCGGGCTGTTCGCAGACGGAAATTGCGTTTTATATTATTGGGGACATTATTGTCCTGCGGAGTAATACCACCCCTGGAGGAGCGCTGTGCGCAGCGCGGAATGCCACAAACGCGGCTGCTCATACGAAGTATAGTTGGGCGCGAAGAGCACGTTGTCTGGAGGCGACTGCAAATACAAGCGCGCTGCAACAGTTTAGCAAGCAACGCAGCATCTCTTGGCCGGACGACGGAGGTGCCGCTTGTTTTCAAGGTATGTATACATTTATCTCTTATCAGCGGTGTCATTATCGAGACGGCACTTTCAGTTTTGTCGGGAAACTCACTGTACGCATTGGCTGCGGCGAAAAGAAAACTAGTGCGCCAAAACCGTTCTCACGTCGGCTTATCGGTAACATGACCAGCTCGGAATATCAAGGCTCTTTAGCGTACAGGCGCGGACAGAAGTAAACGGAGCACGCAACTGTCGTCGAATATTTTTCACGCGTCACCTAATTGAAATTTCCAGCAGTGGTGCGCGCATGCTGGGCTTTCTTGTAGACAGACAACGCTTCTTTATTGCCGATGGAGAAAGCGTGATTGCACTTGCAACGCAAAAGCGTGCTCCGCTTACTTATGGCCGCGCCTGTTCTACATGCGAGGCGCGGGCGCACGTGGTTTCGATTCGCGGCATTGAACTGATAAGGTGATGGGCAGGTGGTAGACATATATTGTCGTCATGGTTTGTCGTCATGGTTTGTCGTCATGGTTTGTCGTCATTTATTGTCGTCATGGACGACATATATTGTCGTCTTCGCGCCTGGGAGGTAATCTGCTCCCTATCCAGTCTTCGACAGATAAGGCAGCATCAACGCATTTTTGTTTTGTCTGTGCTTAATTTCGTGGATCCATCCACAAGTGAAACGAATTGACTAGTGAACTCAGCAAATTGAACATATGAACATGTCATTAAGTGCATCAAATAGCTGAAGCGAATTCATTATTTCAGTGATTAATTAATGCATTAAGAGAAGCACGTACTCGTCTCGGAGCAAAATGAATGCAAATATTGCCAGTAGCACTGAATTTATTCACTCAGACTATCTTTCATGTCTAAGCGCTATTTTTATTGTACTTGGTATCACTTATGCATTGCTCTTGCCAGTTGCATAGTCACCAGTTGCTGCTCTTGCGATTTCTAAACAACTTTAACCTTGTGATACCGTGGCTTGTATTGTTTTGTTTCTCACCCTAGTACCTTAATTGTACATTGCGTATATTTTTATAGCAAGGTGTGATGTGTATTTAATTTGCCTCTTAATCCTGTATGATATGATGTTGCAATATTTTAATCTATAGTCGGGTACAACTTAAAAAGGCAGTGGCTTTTCCCCGTCAAAGAACCCACCTCCAGGCAATGGCGTGGGCCGATTCTCATGACCCTGCTAGGGTGACAATGCAGGGAGCGGTGCCACAATGGAGAGAGGGGTCAAGCCGGGACTATGGATGGAGGGGACTATCCCCTTTCATCTGCCACTCCCTGCATTGTCACGCTAGTAGGACAATGAGCATCGGCCGACCCCATTGGCTGGGAAAACCTGTTCAGCATTGTTCTTGTGTATCACTTTGCAACTGCTCACTCCCCTCTCACTGCCTCTGCATGAGCCCCGAGGAAACTTGGGATAAATACATTTCTAGAGCTAATGCAGATTTTAACAAAATAGTTTTTTCTGGTTCTATCTCATTAATTAAAATTAATGAATGAGGGTTGCCACTTTTGTGTTACTGATTTATTGCCACTTCAGAATTTCCAAGTGCTCAATTGTTTTGTGTTTGGCGCACTATACACTCGTTTTGATGACAGAAAAATTTAATGAGTACACATTTCAATTGTGTGTCCTGGACCCAAGTTCTCACTAAACATGTTCAAAACAAGTGGTCATCAGTTTATTTTAGCATGTAGCAGAGCCGCCAAAATGATTCACTTTATATGCCCCTTTATATATGATAGCACTTTCTGAACATTTTTGGTAGTGTAATTCTTCTGATGCACAAAGCGCACACCACCATGTTTTAGACAATTATAGTTCTGCAGGTGTAACATCATATTGTTGTTTTGTTTGGCAGATGTTAGTTAAAGTCTGGAGCCAAGATCACAAAATTAAGAAACTTGTGGCCGTTGAGAGCTTTGAAGATATGAAGGAGAAGGCCACAAAGGAAGGCATATGCCCTGGCATCCCAAGCAGCAATCTCAAGGCAAGTTTAAGTTTGCCTACTTTTGCTCAAGCATACAGCTTAAATCATAGCAGATAAAAGACGAGAAAAAAGCGTATGAAGTGCGATGTTTCTTATTCGCACATCTAAAATGTGGCCAAACAAACCAGAACAGAAATTTGCATTGCAAGCAACACAGTGAGAAATGTAGATGCATTTTGTGGATATCTTGTTTGATTACATTAGGGAAATTCCATTTTGCATGGGACTACTGAGAGTGCACTGGCACTTATCACTGGGCCTGCCACTTTCATGTGTCTTTTTGGTTATCTGAACTTATATATTTTCTTCCCTCAGCATGAAGTGTGTATATTTATTTATTTATTTATTTATTTATCATCATACCCACAGCACCATTGTGTGGCATTACAGTGGGGGGGGGGGGGGGGTTGAACAAAAAGTACACAAATGGTACATCATGCAGGTGGTTCCAAAAAAAATATAACAATGAGATAGAAAGAACACGGAATTATTATACATAAAAAATGTCACAGCATGGAAGAAAATGAATCATTTGATAATATGGACACTACTTCCTCAGGCAGCTTGTTCCATTCCGAAACCGTTTTGGGAAAAAATACATTTTAAAAAGGTCAGTCCGGCATCTGTATTCTTTAACTTTAAGTGGATGATCTCTTCGTAAAGACACGTAATCGGGGTTGGCTATATATTTGGTTCTGTCTATTCCAGTTCTAGAGTGAAATATATTATGAAATAATTTTAAACGCAGAACTTTCCTACGTTTTTGAAGGGAGTCCCAACCCAAAAATTTTTTCGCGCTCGTTACACTAAAATATCGCCCATAGTTATTGAAAACAAAACGAACGGCCAAATTCTGAACTCTTTCTAGCTTTTTAACGTCAAGAAAGGATTTCGGATCCCAGACTGTGCAAGCATACTCAAGTATGCTTCTAACATTTGTATTATACAGCAGTTCTTTAGTCTTTAAAGGGAAAAGTTTAGCGTTACGTCGCAGGAAGCCTAACACACGACAGGCTTTGGCAGTAACGAAATCCACGTGACGATGCCAAGACATTGAACTTGTTAAATATACACCAAGATATTTAAATTCCAACACTGAAAGCAGTCTGCTATTATTTATGTTATAAGTGAAAATATGGGGAACCTTCTTTTTAGTGAAACACATATGTACAGATTTTTGTAAGTTAATATGCATTCCCCAGTTCTCACACCACGTGGCCACTTTACGCAAATCCTGTTGTAATGCATCGCAGTCACTTTGATCGTTAATAATTCTGTACAATACACAATAGTCCGCAAAAAGACGCATGTATGAAGAAATACCTGAAAAGATGTCATTCATGTAAATTATGAACAGTAATGGGCCCAAGACGGATCCCTGAGGCACCCCTGATGTTACAGCCACCTCATGCGACTGTTTCCGGTTGACAACAACACATTGACGCCTAAATCTCAAATATTCCTTTGTCCACCTAATAACGTCCTCAGTTATGTTGTACCAGTATAATTTTTGTATTAATAAGGAATGTGATACGACGTCAAAGGCCTTCTTAAAATCTAGAAAAATACAGTCAACAGAATATCCCTTATCCAAAGCACTTGACAGGTCATGTACAAATTCGGTAAGCTGGGTGGCACAAGAGTAACCACTGCGAAAGCCATGCTGATTAGTATTTAATAATGAATGTATACTAAGATGATTCATAATATTTAGATTTACATATCAAAGGAGCAAGCGGTCTGGACCAGCTTACGTAGCACTGCGCAAGCTCAGTACCAAAGGAAAATGGAAAAGAAAAATGGCACAGTGCCTGTACCACCTTCCGCATGACTTGAACCACATCGCTTATCTTTCTCATCCGCATCTGTTAAAGCTGTACATGTCAACGCACGCTCAGTAAAAAATAAAATGGTCTTGCTAGATGAATTTTTTAGCGAATTTCGGTTTATGTTTTCAGTGATAATGCTGAGTGAAACATGGAGCACCAGCGCGCATAATGTTTTCAAAATGACCAATTACAAAACCTACTATCTCAACAGACGCGTCGGACGTGGCGGGGGAGTGGCTTTACTTCTGAATGAAAATGTAACTGGTGAAATGTTAAACCCATACAGTGTGGTTACGCCGGACTACGAGATAATATCATTATGCTCAAAGAAATGTATTTACTGTCTGTTACCGCCCACCCAGTGGAGATTTATCCGTTTTTCTTAAATTCTATGAACACTTTTTGTCTTTTGTAGCTGATGGAGGTTATACGCTTATTGCTGGAGGCGATTTCAACATCGACATGAGCAGTAACAATTTTTCTACGAGAGAATTTAGGACTGTTTTGGCTTCAAATGGTTTCATTAGTGTAATAGAAATCCCTACGAGAGTAACAACAGGAAGTCAATCCCATTTAGACTTGTTCATTACCAATCTCGCCCATCCAAAAATGAGACCGGTTCCTTATCATGTTCTATCAGTGACCATCTCCCAGTGTTCTTGTGCATGAATGAGCCAACCCATACACTGAAAGAACCAGAAGGTATTAGGTACCAGCGTATAACCAGTGTTACACTGAAAGCTTTTCGCGATGCTCTTAAAAAAGTTGACCTGGCCCACATAGCTCACCTCAATGATGCTAATGAAGTTTATAATAAGTTCCTTGATATTTTCAAACTATACCACTTGTACTTTCCCTCTACAACATATAAAGCCTCACGAAAAACTCGGAAACCATGGATCAACCATGAGCCACGAAAAGAAATAAAAATGAAAAATAAGCTGTATAGAACATTTCTAACCACACGTACAGTTGAAGATTTGAGGTTATTTAAACAATTTCGAAATGGATTAACAAAGAAATTGCGATCAGCACGAACAGAATATTACTCTGCATTTCTAGACGTCTAGAAGGGTCGTCATGATCTGGTTTGGACCCGTTTAAACTCATTGCTGCACCGTAACCAGTCACATGGCCATGTGTGGAATCTTAAGATCGATGATAAAGAACTTTCAGGGACAGAGCTGGCAAATGCTTTCAACGACTTTTACACGAAAAAGGGAACGGATGGGTCTGCACGGAATGCATGCGATTACTTAGACTTTCATAACGATAATACAATATTTCTTGAACCTCTCACGACGGATGAAGTAGCATCGGTCATACTCAGCCTAAAAGATAGCAGTAGTCGAGATATTGACGACATCCAGATAAAGCCCATAAGATATGTAGCCGATATTATAGCTCCAGCTGTGGCACATATTTTTAATGTTTGTTTAGCTACATCAGTATTCCCAGAAAAAATGTAGATGGCTAAAATAACTGTTTTATTTAAAAAGGGAGACCGAAATGACTTGGGTAATTATAGACCCATCTCTGTACTGCCTGTTTTCTCTAAAGCATTGGAGAAAATTCTACACTCTAGACTGAATAAATTTTTAGATAAATACAACTTGCTCACACCATACCAGTTCGGATTCCGGAAAAACAAATCGACTGAACTAGCACTCTTAGAGCAAAAAGAATATATTCCGGCACAGTTTGAACACAAAGAGCTCGTAATAGGAATATTCATAGACTTCTCAAAGGCCTTTGACTTGGTTAATCATAAGTTACTTCTAGAGAAGCTATGGCATTACGTGATTCGGGGCCAGGCTGCAGAACTAATAAAATGTTACCTGTCAAAAAGGAAACAAACTGTCAACATAGATAATACATATTCAGAAATAAAAGAAATTTATTCTGGTGTCCCACAGGGAAGCATACTTGGGCCCCTACTTTTTAACATTTACCTTAATGATATTGTGAACATTAACCCAAATGTCAGGTTCATCATATATGCCGATGATACTAGCATTTTTTTCTCCGGAAGTAACATTCATGACCTGATACAAATGTGCAACACGACAATGATCACACTGGAAAGATGGTCACAATCAAGCTATATGCGCGTGAATGAAAAAAAGACTAAAGCTGTAATATTTCGACCAAGAAACAAACCGATCACCCCACACGATAGTATTAACTTTAACTCGAGAGAAATAGAAATTGTTGATCACTTCAAATGCCTAGGTGTAGTATTTTCTCCGCACACGTCTTGGGAAGATCACACAAATCATGTTGTCCGGCAGTTAGTCAGGGTAACAGTCACGATTGGCTGCATTAGATACATTCTTCCTAAATCAATTAAACTACTTCTGTATAACACACTGTTCTGTGCCCACATTAACTACTGCCAGCTTGTATGGGGCACTGCAACGTACTCCTCATTACGAAAAATTCATGATCTGCAAAAAAAGTTTCTTCGCTACGTCTTTAATGCGGACTATGGAGCACCCAGCAAAGCGTTCTTTCGTGAAACTGGCATAATCAAAATCTGATTTATATCAGTATCGACTGAGTGTGCGTTTTAAACTAGAAACCAAAAATAACATAAGTTATATTCGACGTCTGGCAAATTTGAAAGAAAAAGAAGCGAGTTACCCTTTTAGAGAGCCTGAAACCTGGTTGGTGCCTACACCACGCATAAATACCGGTAAACAGCGCCTGCAATATAGACTTCCTTCTCTTCTAAACACATACAAATCTGCCAATTTCAACTTGTCTACCTGTACTCATCGTGAGCTGCGTTGCTTATACATAGACTGTGTTACAAAATGATTTTGTTTTCTTTAAACAGCACTAAGAGGTGTTTTTGTTGTTGTTTTAATTTGTATTGTTTGATTCATTGTGCTTTTGTGTTACTGCTGAAAGATACCTATGCAATGATGTTTGGATGACGATGTAAATTGCCCACATGTACAAACTAGAGGTAAGATTTTTTTTTTGGTGTTAATGTGTTTTTCTCTGAATTGTTTTCTTTTGTTTTCTTTGTTAATTTTTTCTCGTCGCCTGTCACTGCTGCCCGGTATAATGGGGACTGCGGCTCAGTCAAGCTGTCTATGACAGCTTTTTCTGCAGCTCCTCTGTCACTTTTTGAGGCAGAAATAAAATGATTGATTGATTGAGTATAAAACGCGTGCTCTAAAACTTTGCATAATACACTGGTCGATAATTTGAAACAACATTCCTAGGTCCCGATTTATGTATAGGTACAACATTAGCAAGCCTCCATTCATCAGGCAAAGAGCCGTCCTGTAATGACTTTGTGAAAAGAATTTGAACGTGCCTTGACAAAGCAAAAGCGCAAGAAGAGAGCAGGACCATGGGTAAGCCGTCCGGACCGGTGGCACTGTAATGTTTTAAGCGTTCTAAGAGCGACACAATTCCTCGCTGATCAAATTCAATGTTCTCCACAGGTTCCGTACAGCTCAAGGCCAGGCGAAAACCGGCAGGGCTATTGCTGTCCTCAGCAGAAAACACTGAGCTGAAAAACGTGTTAAAGCACATGGCTTTCTCCAGATTATCATGAACGATACTTCCGTTGTGATCGAGTGGCGGGATAGACAATTCATCCTTTCTGTTTTTTTATGTACTGCTAAAATTCTTTAGGGCGATCCTGGATACGCATGTCGAAAGACTGAAAGTAGGAAAATTTAGTCTCTTTGACCGAAGCATTCATATCTTTTGTAATCTTTTTTTAAGTGATCCATGTTATCTTGCGACGGATTTCTTTTGAAGCGCGCATATAGTTGTTGCCTCTTTTCAACGACTCTGTGCAGCGCTTTTGTAACCATGGCTTGCTTTTGCTGCGACATTTCGTCATCACCCATGACGGCACATATTGCTCACGCAAATCAAAAAGTTCTGCTCAGTTTGAACATAATTCCAGTCCCGTTTAAGTTAAAATTACTGAGAGTAAGCAATGTCTCAGTTCACATGTGGGTGGTTTTTAATGACCTTCCTTGAAATTTGTTTGCATTAGGTGTTATGTAACAGAACTAAAAGATCTTGACTTGCTGACATGCCAAGGTAGCCGTATTAAATTTTGATGCACATCATTTTTTCTACTTCTTTAGATCAACTTGAAGCAAGTTTTTAAACTAGAATGTGGTCTAATCTGCATTGAGTATGTTTGAATTAATAGTCCAGCTTGCTTCCCTGTTGAGTCTCAGAACAATAACATTTACTCTCTCTCTCTCTTCAGTTTTGGGATGTGCCTTCTAATGCGTTAGTGAGTTCCAATATGCCCCTGGAGCAAGTTCATGGGGCATTCCTTTAGCCTGTTTCCTACAGAACTCCTGATCTGCTTGGCATGCAACCTGTTTCTGGGACATGGTATTGGTGACGTATAGTAATTCCCTCTCTATATTTTGTGCTATATAAAATACGGCACCCACACTTGTGAAGATATGCAATTGATGGGCTTTAGGAACATTGGTTTCACACTGGGAAAGTGGTTTTAGAAAATACTGGAGCCCATAGCAACAACTGATGGTGTGTTTCAGGCAGGGGTTAAAATGCAGGGTATTAGAAAAAAAGTAACAACGACATGAAAGATTTGCAGGCTTTATTATTATAAGTGTAGGCTGTACATTAACAATGCATCAGTGTGACATATTTTATCGTAAGGCTGTTCTGTAATTTTTCCCCTATGTAGCATAGTTTCAGTCTTCTTTCATATCTTGTTGGTGACTTTACAGGCTTCTCTGTTTGGCACATGACTTGTTTTAATGGTAGTTTCAGGAGTTGTTAAATAGCATCGTAATTTTTTCATCTACTCTTGCTATACTTTAACTTTAGACGCTGTCATTGAAATGATGAAAAAGATGCGAAAATTTCAATTCTTCAAAAATGGCATATTCGGGTTCAATATACTTTAAGTACCTACCTACCAGGTCAAGGTCTAATTTGACCTTTGCTAAGATGGGTGGATGGGCTTGCTGGTAATTCATCATGACAAAAGAGCACAGACAAGACAAGACCAGCGCTGACTTTCAGCAAGGTTTAATGGAAAGCAAATCAAAATATATACATTTAGCCCTAAAAAACAATGCACAAAGGATGCCTTGTCACATTCACAACTGGATGCGTTGAAATCAAAACAAAAATTGATTATGAAGCATTTAACAGCACGAACTCTTTCTTAGTGAGCAATACAGAAGGTATGCTACCACAATGATTGTAGTTTCTGTGGCCTCTATTATCTCGTGCACCAACTTTTCCCTGTCTGTCTAGCACAATGCAGCGCATGAATCCTGGCAAACAGCGTTCAGGATCTGGCAGATGATAGCAATCGCGACAGCGAATTATTCAATTTCTCCTCACAACTTAGCTCACATGCTCTTTTAACCTATCACCTGCATACCTGCCAGTTTGACCAATGTAAACATATCCACCTTTCAAGGGGATTGAGTACACTATACCTTCTGTGCAATCTCCGAAGCGATTCTGATGGTTGATTCTAGAACCTTCGTTGCCTTGCTGATCTTGGCTGACATGCTTACACTGGTGCTGAAGCTTCTGAGGCTCACTCGAGGCTGGTGAAGAGAGACTGCTAAACTTTGCTTCAAAAATGCCTTGATGAAATCCTGTGTACATGCCATGGCACCCAGTTTTGCCCAGCAAATATTATTAGCTGTTTGTCTACTGCTGGATACTCAGAACCTTTGTTGGTGTCTGTAGCCAAGTGCCTTAAGCACAAGTTGAAACAGGCATGTTGCGCCCCCATTGAGACTAACTCTCAAAAGAAAGGTTGTGTCTGTCACCTACATCCACAATTTATTGCACCAATTGAAGAAAATAGGCAGTTGATCGGCATTGATGTTCTTTTCTCCGCACCTCAGAAGCTTCAGCACCTGTGTAAGTGTGTCAACCAAGATCGGCAAGACAATGAAGGTTCCACATTCAACCATCAGAATCGCTTCACTGAGTGCACTGAAGGTATGATGCACTCGATTCCTTTGAAATGTGGCTATGTTTACATTGGTAAAACTGGCAGGTGTGCCAATGAAAGGTTAAAAGAGCACCCTTACGACGTAAACAAAGCTGTGAGGGGGGAATTTGATGATTCACTGCCGCGATTGCGATAATTTGCTAGATCCTGAATGCTGTGTGCCAGAATTCATGTGCTGCATTGTGCTAGACAGACACTGGGAAAAGCTTGAGAACAAACAGCGCTTACAGACAAAGGACCAGAACAAGAAGTTCTGTGTCCTTCTTGTTCTGGTCCTTTGTCTGTAAGCGCTGTTTGTTCTCAAGATGTTCCCCAACCAACTCGCCCAGCAACACACCTTACTGGGAAAAGGTGGTGCTTGAGGTAATGGATGGCGCATAAATTTCAGAAAACCAGAATCATTGTGTCAGCGCACCATCTGTATCGCTCTCCAAGAAAGAGGTCCTGCTGTTAAATGCTTCATAATGAATTTTTGTTTTATTTTCAACACACCCAATGTGAATGTGACAAGGCATCCTTTGTTCGTTGTTTTTTTCAGGCCGTGATGTGTATTTTTTGAGGTGCTTTCCAGTAAACCTTGTCGAAACTCAGTGCTTGTGGCGGCGTATTCCTCTCTCGTCCTTGTTCTGTCTACGCTGTGTTGTCATGATAATTTGTCCTCCAGCTACCAAACTAAAAATGATATATTTGATGCCTCCAAAACACTGAAATGGCGATTTCGGAGCAAATTGAGGTAAAACCACATATCCAGTGGCCACCATTTTGCTCTTCTTTGAAAATTGGTGCTCTCCCCTAATCTGGGTATCACTCACTATCATGAAGTTCTCCCGGAATATCTGCATTGCGCTATTTTCTGAGGACTCAGATGTTTGGCATGTGCACACCTCAAATGCTGTTTTCTCTAATTCATGTTTTTTTGCCAGTACCCTAGCAGAAGTTTTCATTACTTTTTTATTGGGCAATTTCAATTAAACTTATATTGTTGAGTTCAGAAATAACTGAACCATGGAGCTAAGCTATTTTTTTGTAGCTCGGTCGAACGTATCAAATTCGTGAACAATACTGTCATCTAATAATGTACCGTAATTATGGTGCTTTGACAAAATTGATCATTTTTATGCGATGTTGTACTCAATAACAATATATTGTAACGGAAAATAGGGCGACAGGTCGCTAACCGGCAGAATACAGCAAGCAGCCAGCCAGCCAGCGCGAGACACTTCAACGTCTTCGAAGACACTTCAGCGCCACCTGAGAACACCAGGTGGCATTACTCCCCCTCCCCCAAAAAAAAGAAAAACATAAAAGCGGGGTTGCAGTACGGGCAGTGGAAAGAGAAAAAAAAACAGCACAAGCACATAAAAATGTACAAGGGAGGTGGGCGAAGGTGTCCCACGCGAAAACTAGCGGAACACTGAGCGTACTATCCATTACCGCGTGAAGTAGGGTTTCATGCGGACAACGTGCACAACCTCAGAGCGGGGTGGACGACGCTGAGGCTGCACAGTCCCGTCAGGAAGAACTTCGTAGGTCACTTCGGTGACGCGGCGCAAAACTCGGTACGGTCCAAAGTAGCGGCACATCAGTTTTTCAGACAAGCCTGGGCGGCGTACCGGGGTCCACACCCAAACTTGGTCACCCGGATGGTACTCGACGTGCCGATGACGGAGGTTGTAGCGGCGCGCATCCGTGCTCTGCTGCCGCTGAATGTGAATACGGGCAAGTTGACGTGCTTCCTCGGCGCGCTGAGCGAACTGCTCGGCGTCTGGCGTGAGTGGGTGGTCATCAGTGCAGCATGGAAGCATTGCATCCAGCATCGTCTGAACGTCACGTCCGTAGACCAGACGAAATGGTGTAAATCGGGTCGTCTCCTGGGTGGCCGTGTTGTAAGCGTACGTGACGTACGGGAGAATCTCGTCCCAGGTTTTGTGCTGCGAGTCTATGTACATTGCGATCATGTCGGCGATCGTTCTGTTGAGTCTCTCTGTGAGCCCGTTCGTCTGTGGGTGATAGGCAGTGGTTTTGCGATGGTTCGTGTGACTGAGCTCGAACACGTCGCGCATGAGCTGTGCCGTAAACGCCGTACCTCGATCAGTGATTACGTGGGACGGTGCGCCATGACGCAGCACGATTTGTTGCATAAAAAACTGGGCGATCTCAGATGACGTACCGCGCTGCACCGCCTTAGTTTCCGCATACCTTGTTAAATAGTCGGTCGCGACTATGATCCATTTATGACCGGCCGATGACACAGGGAATGGGCCCAGAAGATCGATGCCGACTTGATCAAAAGGCGTTCGAGGCGGTTCAATAGGTTGGAGCAAGCCCGCTGGCTTGAGAGGAGGCGCCTTTCGACGTTGGCAATCGCGGCAGCCTCTGACGTAACGCTGGACGGCGTGAGAAAGTTTGGGCCAATAATACGCCTGGCGCACGCGTGCAAGTGTGCGGGCAAAGCCCAAGTGGCCGGAGGTCGGCTCATCGTGACAAGCCAGAAGGATATCGGCGCGGAGATCTGCCGGAACAACGAGGAGGTGCGCTCGGTCAACAGTGCTGGAGTTTTTCTTAAACAAAATGCCGTTCCGGAGACAGAAGGCCGGCAGGTTTCTAGAAAATTGTCGGGGTACGACAGAAGCTCGGCCCTCCAGATAATCAATGATAGGTCGCAGGTCTGGGTCAGCGCGCTGTCGGGTCATTAGGTCTATGTCGCTGACAACTCCAATAAAACCACTCTCGTCCTCTATGCTATCATCCGCTAACCCGACGGGTGCGCGAGAGAGTGCGTCAGCGTCTTCGTGCGTCTGGCCAGATTTGTGCACAATGGTGTAGTCGAATTCTTGGAGGCGGAGGCTCCATCGGGCTAGGCGCCCCGATGGGTCGCGAAGATTGGCAAGCCAGCACAACGAATGGTGGTCGGTAACTACTTTGAACGGGCGGCCGTAGAGGTACGGACGAAATTTCATGGTTGCCCACACAACCGCAAGGCATTCTTTTTCTGTGGTCGAATAGTTTGTTTCAGCGCGAGAAAGCGTGCGGCTTGCATACGCGATGACCCTTTCTACGCCACCTTGGTGTTGGACGAGTACGGCGCCGAGGCCGACGTTACTCGCGTCGGTGTGGACTTCGGTTTCAGCCTCTTCGTCAAAGTGCGCAAGAACAGGGGTTGTTAGCAGTCGTCTGCGCAGCTCGGCAAAAGCCTCCTGCTGCTCGGCAGCCCACACGAACTGTGTATCATTGCGCGTGACGTGGTACAGGGGTGCGGCAATCTTTGAAAAGTCGGCGATGAAGCGGCGGTAATATGCGCACAGACCCAAAAAACGTTGCACACTTTTCTTTGTTGCAGGAACAGGAAAGTTGGCGACGGCAGCAGTTTTCTCGGGGTCGGGCTTAACGCCATCGGCACTCACGAGGTGACCGAGAAACTTCAACTCTTTGTACCCAAAGTGGCACTTCTCTGGCTTTAGCGTTAAGTCGGCCGATCGGAGGGCATCTAATACTGTCCTCAGGCGTTCAAGGTGTTCGGCAAAGGTTTCGGAATAGACGACGACATCATCCAGATAAACCAAACAAGTTTGCCATTTTAGTCCAGCGAGAACGGTATCCATCATCCGCTGGAAAGTTGCCGGCGCTGAACATAGCCCAAAAGGCAGCACTTTAAATTCGTACAGTCCGTCGGGTGTCACGAACGCCGTTTTTTCGCGGTCCCGCTCGTCGACCTCTATCTGCCAGTACCCACTTTTTAAATCAATGGAGGAGAAGTACTGGGCGCGACGAAGTCTGTCGAGCGAGTCGTCGATACGAGGCAGCGGGTAGACGTCTTTTTTAGTGATGTTGTTCAGTTTTCGATAATCCACGCAGAAGCGGAGTGTCCCATCCTTTTTCTTCACCAGCACGACAGGTGAAGACCAGGGGCTGCTGGAAGGTTGAATGATTCCATCTGAAAGCATCTCCTTCACCTGCGTTTGGATCGCCTCACGCTCCTTCGGTGAGATACGGTACGGCTGCTGATGGATGGGGCGGGCATCGTCGGGCGTAATGATGCGGTGCTTGAGAAGAGCCGTTTGCCGGACTTTCGACGAAGAAGCGAAACAGGTAGCGTATTCGAGTAGGAGGGCACGTAGTTCTCGCTGTTGAGTCACCGAAAGATCCGGGCTGATGTCAAGGGATGGGTGCACAGGTCTAACAGCTTCGAACGCGAAACATTCAGAAACCTCCGCTAAGGGGTCGGCGAATGCGATGGCAGTAGCACGAAAAAGGTGCCGGGGCTCGTTAGAGAAGTTAGTCACCAGGAGCTCAGAGCAGCCGTCGCGGAGATGGATGAGACTTCGCGCTGAGCAGATGCCGTGGGTGAGCAAAAGGGACAGGTTGCCCTCTGCGACCGCTGTCCCTTCACGTGGGCCGTCGCAGTGAACACTCACAAAAACACTGGCGCGTGGCGGAATCCAAACGCTCTCGGCGGATATTCGAAGGGCGGCGCGGCGTGGACAGTCCTCGGAGTAAACATCAGCTTTCTCGGTAGAAAATGTGACAGTGCGCTTTCGGAGGTCAATAATAGCTCCATACTCTCGGAGAAAATCAACGCCAAGGATACAGTCACGGGAGCAGTCAGGTAGAACTAGGCAGCTGACAACAAATGTGGAGCTGCGAATTTGGACTCTTGCTGTGCATAGGCCAAGCGGAGTTACGACATGTCCGCCAGCAGTGCGAATCTGCGTGCCGGACCATGGCGTCATTACTTTTTTAAGAAGCGCCGCTAGCTTTCCGCTTAAAATCGAGAAATCAGCGCCAGTGTCCACCAAAGCACTAACCTTATAGCCATCGAGAAGCACGGGTATATCCAACGAGAATCGATCTCCGAGTTCAGGTACTGCAGTCGTTGCCTTTAAATCGCGGTCGGTCGCTGTTCGCGTTGTCGGGGGGTCTTGTTCGCATCGATTGCCAGCGGCCTCGCCCCCTGAGGTCGCTCTCTTTAGTTTTCCCGGCGGGGACTTGGCGACCGTCTCTGCGCCATCCAGGAGGAGCTTTGGGGCTGTGGCGAAGGTCGGCGTGGTGATGGAGACCGAGACTGCCGCTGGGGAATTGTCGCCATGCGCTGCTGGGCTACGTAGTCCTCGATCTCCCGGGGTCGTTGACCTCTTGGTGGACGGGGCATGTCGATAGGGAACCCCTGCAGCCCAAGCTGTCGATACGGGCACTGGCGATACAGATGACCGGGTTCCCCGCAGTGAAAGCAGAGACGCCGCCGATCTGGAGCACGCCACAGGTCCGTCTTCCGCTGTGGTGATCGTCGATTGTCGATGTAGTACGTGTCGGGGTGTGCAGAAAACAGCGAGCCTTGATTGGACGGAGGAAACTGCGCCGAAGAGGGCGCAGGACGTTGCAAGGCTTCAGCATACGTTGGACGACGGCACTCCGTGGGTAAAGGCGGCGGGTCAACGGACGGGAACGAAGGTCTCAAGGCTTGGACCTCTTCGCGGACGAGGCTAGCGAGAGAGCCGGCCGTCGGCAGGGGAGCACCGAAAAGCGCCTGGAGCTCTTCGCGCACAACGGAGCGGATCAGGTCGCGGAGAAGACCAGGGTTAGCCCCGAAGGCAGGAAGCGGCTCTGTAAGTGAGGCGGCGAGTACCGGCCGGTCGTAGGTGGTAGACCGCCGCAGGAGCATCTTCTCCATCGTGACCGCTTCCGTGAGAAACTCAGCAACAGTCCCAGGTGGACTGCGCACGAGGCCAGCGAAAAGTTGCTCCTTAACGCCGCGCATGAGTTGGCGCACCTTTTTATCTTCGGGCATGGCCGGGTCAGCTCGCCGGAAGAGCCGAGTCATATCCTCCACGTACATGCTTACAGTCTCATTCGGCATCTGAATGCGAGACTGCATAGCCCGTTCAGCCCGTTCTCGACGATCCGTGCTGGTGTAGGTCTCCAGCAGGCGTCGGCGGAACTCGTGCCATGATGTTAGGGCGTCTTCTCGGTTTTCGTACCAGGTACGCGCACCATCCTCGAGACTAAAGAAGACGTTTCGAAGCTTGGCGGCGTCGTCCCACTGGTTGAATGAGGCCACGCGTTCAAACTCGAGAAGCCAGTCTTCTACGTCTTCGAGCTGACTGCCGTGGAATGGTTTGGGCAGTCGCGGATTCTGCAAGGTGTAGTAGGCTGCAGCTGGCATCGCAGGTCGATGGGTGGGTGCTCTGGCAGACTCCAAAAGCCCGTGTTCAGGAGGTAGGCCTTGGTTTCTCCGGCTAGCACGGTGCACGGGGGTGTCCACTAGCGAAGGACTGGAGCCCAGGGTATCCGGAGGAGTATGAGACATATACGGGGATCTTTACCCCGCACCTCCACCAAAATATGTAACGGAAAATAGGGCGACAGGTCGCTAACCGGCAAAATACAGCAAGCAGCCAGCCAGCCAGCGCGAGACACTTCAACGTCTTCGAAGACACTTCAGCGCCACCTGAGAACACCAGGTGGCAATATATAGCATAGCTCCGCATGGCAGGTATTTGGCTACAGCTGCATTCCGGTCGAAACCAAGAACTGTGGAGGGAAATTGAACGACCATAAAAAAATTACCTAGTTAGGCTTCAGTTATTTTTCCATGATTTGAGTACTGATTGAGATATACTGAAACTAATTGTATTTTTGAAAAGAGAAGGAAGTAATACATATCCACATCTAATTTCATTACGTTATTGCATTAAACATTTTTATTTTTGAGACCTACATCTTCCCTGGAGCCTCGAGGTGATTGTTTAACCAGCTTGCTAGACTATAATGGTCCTTGCTTTAAAAATTCACATTCTAGAATGTCTTCTCTGCCCTAGATATTTCTTGAAGACGGCACAGAGGTTGATGAGGAATGCTTTAATTTCATGCAAGAGAACTTTGGTGGTAGTTTGGGCTGCACATTCGTACTTGGCTCCAGTTTTTCCACTGCAGATGCTTCCAGTGCAGGTACGATGCTTTTAGGACATTAAATGCGTTGTTGATTGTTTAGGCTATTGGTATGCGTGATACATGCTCACCAAAATGGATGGAACACTCCGTCGCTATTTATAAGGAGATGCACCACCTATCTTGTGGCTAATATAAATTTCAAACCTTGATACTAAGAGGATGCCATAGATGAGGCTGGCAACAACATTTCTAGAGTGTGCATTGAAATGTGTTATAACAGTGCTTTACATTCATCAGGCTGATATGGCTTGTCATCCCGAAGGTGCACATGGGTTAAAGGAAATGCCATAGTGCAGGGCTCCTGATTAATTTTCACCATTTTAGATTCTTTAACATGCAGGCACTGGCATCGCACAGCAGACAGGCCTTCTGCATCAGTAGAGTGATGCAAAGTTATGGTTCTGACCTGACCAATGTGCATATGTGCATTCTTATTATAACCTAATGTAGACAAAGGACAGGCATGTCAATTCTGAAGGAATTTAGATTTGCTATCAGTAATGTAAAACTTGAAGCAAGCATTTATTTGCCTGAGCATAAAGTTCAGTCTAGGCTAACGATCGGGTCAAGTGATCAGCTGCATCGGTTAAGTGTGACTATAGTGGCTTGACTATTTACCATACTATGCCTACAAAGTGTTCTGCTTTAATAATTCTCTTCTCGTGATTGATAAATCTTGAATCACACCAGCTGCATGCTAAAGATGCATTGCTCTATGCATTATTGTAGCCACTGCACGTAGTTATATTGGGTGATAAGATCCATGAGTTTTGATTAACAGTCCTGCTACTGTATTGTGGCACCAGGGCTCCCATGTGATGGCTGTACAGTCATGGACAAAAGTTTCCAGGATGTAGATTGGCCTAAAAGAAAGTTTTCTGCATTAGCTCGCTAGAAAGTCAGATATTCATTCCAGCGAAGGGAGCACATATGTGTCATCATGCATCTGTACTTTTCATTGGCGTGCTTTGCCTGACCATGCAGGAATACATTTTTTTCCATGAATCTGCAACCCACACTCCTTTGTCTATTACTGTACGTGTGAACAAACAGTGCAGGCAAAACCACTAAAATTATAACATAGCGCTAAAGTCAGGATACTTTTCTCTGGACCTAGACATCTCTCGTTAGAAAAGTTTTAAAGGTGAAAAAAAAGGAAAGACACTACAGTTTGATATAGTGTCATCGGAAACTTCATTTTATCCTTTTCCATTTCCAAGAAATGGAAGTGCTGCAGAAATGACTGGAAGGCAGGCCGAATGTAACTAGAAATGCTAGTGTAGTCATGATCTGAAAAAGAGCTGGAGATACTTCTGTCAACCAAAACTGGTATTAGCACGATATTATTTTGGTGTGGCTGTTGTTATTAGTGTTTTTCAAATGACTGCAACTACTTGACATAAGACACAGTAAAGAAAAAGCAGCTACAAAAGGTAGAGAAGCCACATCCTTCACATGTTATTGATTTCTGTTGCCACTATGTTGGACGCAGCAAATCACATGTCCTTGCTACAGCAGCTGTTCATTACAAATATTTAAAGGGGCCAAAAAACACACCCAAGAGAAGACAATGGGACGGAGCGCCGCTCACAACTGTGTGTGTGTGTTTTATGACACCTTTAAATATTTACAATGAACAGCTACCATCTCGCGCAATAAGTTCTCATCAGCAGCAGCTGTTGGCTGACAAAAATTCCAGTGTGAACAGTATATTTTTTTCTTCAAACCTGCACTGATGTTGCCACCACTATGCACTTCTGGGGTGGCTGCTAACCTCCATTTCATACATGAGGTGCAAGTCTGCATGAGAAAATACAGAGAGGCATGTTATTCGTGCTAGTTTTCTGGCCGAGTGTTCAAAGGCACGAAGAAAGTGATAGCGCATGTCATCAGGAATAATAGCGCATTTGACCGAGCTCATGACAAATGCGTCATGCAATAAGGTTGCAGGCAAAGTATTTATTTTGCTCTCCACGAAGAACGCAGTACTTTTTTATCGCAGTTGCATGCAGTGCAAACAAGAGCACTAGCTTTGACAGTGTTGCACCTGATGCATGAAACACAGTATATTGCGGTTTATTTTTATATTCACATAGATTTATGGCTTTTAACAAATTAAGTTGTTTTTGCTAACCCCGTCTTGCAGTTTTTTTCTTCACACGTAACTGTCCTATGCAAAAGTCATTTTTCTTTTGTTTGGTTTGGTTTGGTTTGGTTTATGGGGTTTAACGTCCCAAAGCGACTAAGGCTATGAGAGAGGCCGTAGTGGAGGGCTCTGGAAATTTCGACCACCTGGGGTTCTTTAACGTGCACTGACATCGCACAGTACACGGGCCTCTAGAATTTCTCCTCCAAAGAAATTCTAGCCGCCACGGCCGGGATCGAACCCGCGTCCTTTCGGTCAGCAGCCGAGCACCATAACCGCTGAGCCACCGCGGCGGCTTTTCTTTTGTTTACCAATGTAAAAATATATATTACTTGCCGTGGCAGTGCAGTGGGTATAGCATTTTGTTACTGAGAATGAGGACAGAGGTTTGATTCCTGGCCATAGCAGTCAAATTTGAGAAGGGCAAAATAGAAAACAACCTGTATACCGGGCGATGCCAATAGACATTGAAGTTTCTTAGGTGGTCAGAAATGATGTGAAGCTCTCCACCACAATGTTTCTCATAGTTCAAGTGAAGATTTGGAACAGTAAGCCCACAAAAGGCAGCATTATGGCTCAAAATAATATTTGCACCACATTAAGGTTAACTCGGCTACCCACACATTTCTCAGGGTTATGTTCTGTTAAAATGCACAAATGCATATAGCATTGGTCCCTTTTGGCTAAAAGCATTTTTGTTTAAATTTCCAAGCATAGGTCAGAGTAACCGATTTTGTTCAAAGTGAAACACTTAGACTTGCGCGATAATTGTACATCCTGCTGCCACCCTGCTAAACTGCCCATCTTGTATATGCAGTGCTTCGCAACCTTTAGTGTATCAGATCTTGGAAGAACACTAATATCACATTACTTTATAAGGAAGGGGCTATCAAGGAATTGAAGAATTGCAGACCAATCAATCTATTATCTGTTTGCAAGGTATTGACTAAGGTCATCACTAATGGAATAGATCAATCTTAGACCTAAGTCAACCAAAAGACAAATCTGGCTTTTGTAAATGGTACTCTATAATGAACCATTTTAACACTATGAATCAGACAACAGAGAATAGTGTAAAATATAACCAACTCCTATACTTAATCAACAAGAAACCATTTGACCCAGTCAAAAGCTTAGCAGTCATGCAGGCATCTGAGAACCAGCGTGTAGGAGAGGCATATAAGCGTACTGAAAAAATCTACAGCGGTTGCACAGGGACTATATTCCTTCACAGAGAAAGTGATGGTTTGGTTTGGTTTGTGGGGTTTAACGTCCCAAAGCGACTAAGGCTATGAGAGACGCCGTAGTGGAGGGCTCCGGAAATTTCGACCACCTGGGGTTCTTTAACGTGCACTGACATCGCACAATACACGGGCCTCGAATTTCTCCTCCAAAGAAATTCAACCGCCGCGGCCGGGATCGAACCCGCGTCTTTTGGGACAGCAGCCGAGCACCATAGCCACTGAGCCACCGCGGCGGCACACACAGAGAAAGTGACAGAACACCATTAGTACGGGTGTGAGGCAGGGAGTGACACGATCTCTCTGGTACCATTCACCATATGTTTACAGATGATATTCAGAGAGGAGGAAAATCGAAGATTTGGTCGACAGGTTTATTCCAAACATAAATATACGAAACAACCCTCAAAACCCATGGTTCACGAATACACTCAAACGTGTTGAAAATAAAAAAGCGCCTTTTCCGATCAGCCAAGTTGCTTCCTAGTCAGAACGCTTGGAACAAATATTATGCAGCCGAAAAAACTTATTTATCAAGTATTCGAGAAGCCAAACGCACTTTTTTAACTCCGATCTACCTAAAATGTTGTCAACTAATCCCCGTAGGTTCTGGCAAGTCATTAACCCCCCAGCACACACGCACTGTTTCCCTCACCGATGCTTCGGGTGCAACTGTCTCTGAAACTGAATGCGCCAACATGTTCAACACAGCCTTTTCATCCGTGTTTACTAATGAAACATAGCCGACACTTCCTCCAAACTCCCCAGTTATTCAAGATACTATGCCTCCTCTTATATTTTCTTCTGCAGGAATTTTGTCACTAATAGAAAACATTAAAATATCATCCTCTGCTGGAATTGACAATATCAACGCTAAAATACTGATTGGTACCAAAGATATATGTTCATCTCTGTTGTGCTTGTTATTCGATCAGTCACTCTTCACAGGTCAACTGCCCATAGACTGGAAGAATGGGAAGGTCGTTCCAGTCTACAAATCAGGTAACAAGAACTCGCCGCTTAATTACCGCCCCATCTCTCTAACTAGTATTCCCTGCAAAATCATGGAACACGTCATCTATACCCACATCATGACATTCCTTGATTCGAATAACTTTTTCCATCCTGCTCAGCACGGGTTCCGCCGGGGTTACTCCTGCGAGACCCAACTTGCCACATTCATTCATGATCTGCATGGTAACCTTGATTCTAATCTATAGACTGATATCATTTTTCTAGATTTTGCCAAAGCCTTTGATAAATACCCCATAAACGCCCGCTGATAAAACTTTCTCGATTAAATTTGCACCCCCATATTTTGAAGTGGATTGAAGAATTTTTGACTAATCGTTCGCAGTTTGTCTCCGTTAACAATAAGAACTCTAACTCACTCTCAGTAACGTCGAGCGTCCCACAGGGATCTGTGCTTGGCCCACTACTGTTTCTTATATACATTAATGATCTGCCTTCAAATGTAACATCTAACATACGCATGTTCGCTGACGACTGTGTACTTTATCGTGCTATTCTCACCACCGCTGACCAATCTGCTCTTCAAAATGATCTCAATGCCGTTCAGGAGTGGTGTAATAAATGGCTAATGGAACTTAACCCGCGAAAGTGTAATCTTTTGTCCATTAGCCGTTGCCGTAATCCTTTAACCTTCTCTTACGTAATATCTGAAGGTCCCGTACAACTAGCGCAGTCATACAAGTATATAGGCATAACTATTTCTAGCGATCTTTCTTGGAGCCTGCATGTTACTAATATAATATCGTCAGCAAACAAGACATTAGGTTTCCTAAAGCGCCATCTTAATCATGCTCCCCATCATGTCAAGTTATTAGCTTACAAGTCATTAGTCAGGTCCAAACTAGAATTTTCGTCGCCCATCTGGAATCCTCATCAAGCATATCTCATCAATGCCCTCGAATCTGTTCAGAATCGCGTTGCTCGTTTCATTCATTCATTCATTCATTCATTCATTCATTCATTCATTCATTCATTCACCTACTCTGATGACATCAGTGTTTCGTCCTTAAAAACAGCATCCGGATTATCACCCTTATCGCTCCACCGTCGCATTGCCAGCATGTCTTTATTTCACAAATTCTTCCACAGCCCTATGCACATCGCACCTTATATTCTTCCACCCGCACGCATATCTCGCCGCACCAGCCATCACCTACAAGTTGCCCGTCCGCGATCAAGCACCGTCACTTTTTCTAATTCCTTCTTTCCTCGTGCAGCCGCAGACTGGAACGGCCTTCCAAACAACGTTGCCATCATCACTTGCCCAAGTCTTTTCACTGATAATGTAGAAACTTTCCTGTCATTGTGAATTTGTGTTGTTATTCTTGCCACCCCTTATGTAACACCCCTTTGAAGGGGCCTTTAAAGTAATAAAATGAAATGAAATGAATCCAGATTAAGAATAGCTTAGTATAGGAGTAATGGAGAATACGTTAGTAATTTGCGATTCGCTGATGACATCGCTTTACTAAGTAAACTCCGGGGTTGAATTACAGAGCATGATCAATGACCTAGACAGGCAAAGCAGAATGGTGGGTATAAAAATTAATATGCAGAATTGTGGCAAGGATTGGAGCTGTAAGAAATACACCCACATGGGATAGGTAATGACTGCAGACCTGGATTACGGGAGTAAAATAACTGTGAGATTAAGAATGGGGTGGAGTGCATTTGGCAGGTGCTCTTAGGTGATGAATGGCAGTCTACAAGTACAGGTATGGCAGTGTACAAGTATATAACAGCTATATCTGTACTCACCTATGGGAAGAAACATGGAGGCTAACAATAAAGGTTGAACTTATATTGAGAGCAATGCAGCAAGCTATGGAAAGGAAAAACGATAGCTGAAACGTTAGGAGACAGAAAGAAAGCAGAGTGTATCTCAGAATAAATGCTAGTTAATAATACTTTAATCTAAATAAAAATAATGAGCATGAACAGGACATCTAATGGGAAGGCAAGGTAACTTGCGTTTGTTAAGGGTAACGCTACAAGAGCAAGAATAGCAGGGGACGTCTTAGTCAGGAGCGCGGATGACATTAGGAAGTTTGCAGGGATGAAGTGTCCGCCGATGACACAGGACAGGGTTAATTGGAGAGACATGGGAGAGGCCTTTGTCCTGCAGTGGGCGTAGGTAGGCTGATGATGATGCATCATGCTAAAGACTACGTTACTTCATCAAAAATCCGTGGTGGCTCAGGGGATATGGCTCTTGAGCGCTTACCTGAAAGACAGGTTTGATCTCGGCTGCAGTGGTTGAATTTTTATGGAGGTAAAATTATAGAGGTCTATGTGCTGTGCAATGTCATTTCACGTTGTTCTCAATTTAAGTTCAACCTTTATTTTTAGCCTCCATGTTTGTGCCTCATAAGAACTTCTGGTGGTCGAAATTTCTGGAGCCCTTCACTATGGCATCCCTCACAGCCCGAGTCAATTTGAGACGTTCAAACCCCATAAACCGATATATATGGGGCACAGGTTTAAATGACTGTAAATGCTATGCAATGAAAGCCATCTCATAATTTTCTCAGCTGCTGTAAGTGCTATTGTTGTTATCACTTTTCAACTCCTTTGCCAAGCTTGATTGCATTTGAATGTTGTTTACAGAAGAGCCTTCAACGTTGTCCCCCCAGCCATCACTGGAAGATTTTCAGTCATTATCGATTCCATGGAACTCCCTGTCTCATGAAACTCTAGCACATCTGAGAGCATCAAACCCACTTGACCGAAGTAAATATCAAGAACTCTTGATGCGTGCCTATGCAGCAATTCAAGTGACTATCAACACCCAAGGCAAGCGAGCTTGTGATGTGCAGAAAGAGTGGCCCTTGCTGTTCACGCAGCAGCACTTCCTGGCCCATTTCAGAAGGTATGTATGCAACCTTACTCGAAAACTGCATTGTCAGTAAATTGAAATGCTGCTTGAGGTTTCACGAAAAATAACTGTTACTCAGTGTGTGTTAAAGCAATGCTGACTGCAGTATGTGCAAGGGTAAGCAATGTATTTGATTAAGGCACTTTTAGTGCCATGTTCCATGTCAAAGTTTTACTTTCAACAACACTTAAATAGTATGAAGCCCATGAAATACAGCCAGTGAACATTTGTTATCTTGTCAAAAAAGTAAGCAAAATTCAAAAATTGGTTTGAAATTTTAATTTGAAACTCATGGCACATTCTGTTGTCAGAACTGGAGCAGAACCAACGAGCAGTGAGGAGCAGAGCAGTAGCACCGCGAGCGTGCAACTGAGTGCTCTCCCATTGACACCTTTCGTGCTCGCCGAGAGCAGGCATGGGGGCGAAGGTGTACTGCATGATCGGATCGTTTACCTTCCCAGCATCCTGTGCGGTGTACGTGCTTGCAATGTGCAGCCGGTACGGCGGTCAGAGTTGACGCCTTTGACGTTTCCTGCCACAACCAGCCAAAAACTGCACGTATTGGTGCAAAAATAACCTCTTTAGACGTTATACATCGTGAATAACCCCTTTAGACATTACACATCGTTAGCACGATTGTGACATGGCTGGAACGCTGTCACTGCACCTGTCAGCAAGCGTCACTGTTGTTGTCTCCCGTACTTCCGCCGTCCAACGAGGTTAGGTTCGTTTATCTAATTTCTGATGACTTAAACTGTTACAGTTAGCGCCTGGTTACAATTAGAGATTTGTAGTTTTCAGAATTCTCAAAACAAGATTAACCTTGACGCCTTAACTCGAAAAGCTTGGCTATTTTGAGTAGTTATGTGCACTGGAGGGATTGCTTTGCCTGCATACATTTCAAAAATGCGTGTATTTTGGCACGATGTAGCTAAAATTTGCTGGGCCATGTCATCAAGGTAATTGTGTTTTCGAAACTCTAGAAATTGATATGGCTATTATTAATGACCGGCTATAAACGTTTAATCGAAACCAGTTGCCTAAACGCCATAGTTATAAAGTTAATTATGAGAAATTATTTAACCGGCTTTTGAGCCGACTCTATTTCACCTATTTGCGTTGTATACATACACTGGTATTATTCTGCTGCAGAACCAGTCTTCATAACCCAGGCAGCTCATTTTTCAAAATTAGTGGCGGACTTCCCTGAAACACATTCTATTTGACCATCAATTTCGCATTAAGACGGCAGCAGAACCAGTCTTCATAACCCAGGAAGCTCATTTTTCAAAATTAGTGGCAGACTTTCCTGAAACACATTGTATTTGACCATCAATTTCGCATTAAGACGGCAGCAGAACAAGTCTTCATAACCCAGGAAGCTCATTTTTCAAAATTAGTGGCAGACTTCCCTGAAACACATTGTATTTGACCATCAATTTCGCATTAAGACGGCAGCAGAACCAGTCTTCATAACCCAGGAAGCTCATTTTTCAAAATTAATGGCAGACTTCCTTGAAACACATTGTATTTGACCATCAATTTCGCATTAAGACGGCAGCACAACCAGTCTTCATAGCCCAGGAAGCTCATTTTTCAAAATTAGTGGCAGACATTCCAAAAACACATTGTATTTGACCATCAATTTCGCATTAAGACGGCAGCAGAACCAGTCTTCATAACCCAGGAAGCTCATTTTTCGAAATTAGTGGCAGACTTCCCTGAAACACAATGTATTTGACCATGAATTTCGCATTAAGACGGCAGCGGAACCAGTCTTCATAACCCAGGAAGCTAATTTTTCAAAATTAGTGGCAGACTTTCCTGAAACACATTGTATTTGACCATCTATTTCGCATTAAGACGGCAGCAGAACCAGTCTTCATAACCCAGGAAGCTCTTTCTTCAAAATTAGTGGCCGACTTCCCTGAAACACATTGTATTTGACCATCAATTTCGCATTAAGACGGCAGCAGAACCAGTCTTCATAACCCAGGAAGCTCATTTTTCAAAATTAGTGGCAGACTTCTCTGAAACACATTGTATTTGACCATCAATTTCGCATTAAGACGGCAGCAGAACCAGTCTTCATAACCCAGGAAGCTCATTTTTCAAAATTAGTGGCAGACTTCCCTGAACCACATTGTATTTGACCATCAATTTCGCATTAAGACGGCAGCAGAACCAGTCTTCATAACCCAGGGAGCTCATTTTTCAAAATTAGTCGCAGACTTTCCTGAAACACATTGTATTTGACCATCAATTTCGCATTAAGACGGCAGCAGAACCAGTCTTCATAACCCAGGAAGCTCATTTTTCAAAATTAGTGGCAGCCTTCCCTGAAACACATTGTATTTGACCATCAAATTCGCATTAAGACGGCAGCAGAACCAGTCTTCATAACCCAGGAAGCTCATTTTTCAAAATTAGTGGCAGACTTCCCTGAAACACATTGTATTTGACCATCAATTTCGCATTAAGACGGCAGCAGAACCAGTCTTCATAACCCAGGAAGCTCATTTTTCAAAATTAGTGGCAGACTTTCCTGAAACACATTGTATTTGACCATCAATTTCGCATTAAGAGGGCAGCAGAACCAGTGTTCATAACCCAGGAAGCTCATTTTTCATAATTAGTGGCAGACTTCCCTGAAACACATTGTATTTGACCATCAATTTCGCATTAAGACGGCAGCAGAACCAGTCTTCATAACCCAGGAAGCTCATTTTTCAAAATTAGTGGCAGACTTCCCCGAAACACATTGTATTTGACCATCAATTTCGCATTAAGACGGCAGCAGAACCAGTCTCCATAACCCAGGAAGCTTACTTTTCAAAATTAGTGACAGACTTCCCTGAAACACATTGTATTTGACCATCAAATTCGCATTAAGACGGCAGCAGAACCAGTGTTCACAACCCACGAAGCTCATTTTTCAAAATTAGTGGCAGGCTTCCCTGAAACACATTGTATTTGACCATCAATTTCGCATTAAGAGGGCAGCAGAACCAGTCTTCATAACCCAGGAAGCTCATTTTTCGAAATTAGTGGCAGACTTCCCTGAAACACATTGTATTTGACCATCAATTTCGCATTAAGAGGGCAGCAGAACCAGTCTTCATAACCCAGGAAGCTCATTTTTCAAAATTAGTGGCAGGCTTCCCTGAAACACATTGTATTTGACCATCAATTTCGCATTAAGACGGCAGCAGAACCAGTCTTCATAACCCAGGAAGCTCATTTTTCAAAATTAGTGGCAGGCTTCCCTGAAACACATTGTATTTGACCATCAATTTCGCATTAAGACGGCAGCAGAACCAGTCTTCATAACCCAGGAAGCTTACTTTTCAAAATTAGTGACAGACTTCCCTGAAACACATTGTATTTGACCATCAAATTCGCATTAAGACGGCAGCAGAACCAGTGTTCACAACCCACGAAGCTCATTTTTCAAAATTAGTGGCAGGCTTCCCTGAAACACATTGTATTTGACCATCAATTTCGCATTAAGAGGGCAGCAGAACCAGTCTTCATAACCCAGGAAGCTCATTTTTCAAAATTAGTGACAGACTTCCCTGAAACACATTGTATTTGACCATCAATTTCGCATTAAGACGGCAGCAGAACCAGTCTTCATAACCTAGGAAGCTCATTTTTCAAAATTACTGGCAGGCTTCCCTGAAACACATTGTATTTGACCATCAATTTCGCATTAAGACGGCAGCAGAACCAGTCTTCATAACCCAGGAAGCTCATTTTTCAAAATTAGTGGCAGACATTCCTAAAACACATTGTATTTGACCATCGATTTCGCATTAAGAGGGCAGCAGAACCAGTCTTCATAACCCAGGAAGCTCATTTTTCAAAATTAGTGGCAGGCTTCCCTGAAACACATTGTATTTGACCATGAATTTCGCATTAAGACGGCAGCGGAACCAGTCTTCATAACCGAGGCAGCTCATTTTTCAAAATTAGTGGCGGACTTCCCTGAAACACATTCTATTTGACCATCAATTTCGCATTAAGACGGCAGCAGAACCAGTCTTCATAACCCAGGAAGCTCATTTTTCAAAATTAGTGGCAGACTTTCCTGAAACACATTGTATTTGACCATCAATTTCGCATTAAGACGGCAGCAGAACAAGTCTTCATAACCCAGGAAGCTCATTTTTCAAAATTAGTGGCAGACTTCCCTGAAACACATTGTATTTGACCATCAATTTCGCATTAAGACGGCAGCAGAACCAGTCTTCATAACCCAGGAAGCTCATTTTTCAAAATTAATGGCAGACTTCCTTGAAACACATTGTATTTGACCATCAATTTCGCATTAAGACGGCAGCACAACCAGTCTTCATAGCCCAGGAAGCTCATTTTTCAAAATTAGTGGCAGACATTCCAAAAACACATTGTATTTGACCATCAATTTCGCATTAAGACGGCAGCAGAACCAGTCTTCATAACCCAGGAAGCTCATTTTTCGAAATTAGTGGCAGACTTCCCTGAAACACAATGTATTTGACCATGAATTTCGCATTAAGACGGCAGCGGAACCAGTCTTCATAACCCAGGAAGCTAATTTTTCAAAATTAGTGGCAGACTTTCCTGAAACACATTGTATTTGACCATCTATTTCGCATTAAGACGGCAGCAGAACCAGTCTTCATAACCCAGGAAGCTCTTTCTTCAAAATTAGTGGCCGACTTCCCTGAAACACATTGTATTTGACCATCAATTTCGCATTAAGACGGCAGCAGAACCAGTCTTCATAACCCAGGAAGCTCATTTTTCAAAATTAGTGGCAGACTTCTCTGAAACACATTGTATTTGACCATCAATTTCGCATTAAGACGGCAGCAGAACCAGTCTTCATAACCCAGGAAGCTCATTTTTCAAAATTAGTGGCAGACTTCCCTGAACCACATTGTATTTGACCATCAATTTCGCATTAAGACGGCAGCAGAACCAGTCTTCATAACCCAGGGAGCTCATTTTTCAAAATTAGTCGCAGACTTTCCTGAAACACATTGTATTTGACCATCAATTTCGCATTAAGACGGCAGCAGAACCAGTCTTCATAACCCAGGAAGCTCATTTTTCAAAATTAGTGGCAGCCTTCCCTGAAACACATTGTATTTGACCATCAAATTCGCATTAAGACGGCAGCAGAACCAGTCTTCATAACCCAGGAAGCTCATTTTTCAAAATTAGTGGCAGACTTCCCTGAAACACATTGTATTTGACCATCAATTTCGCATTAAGACGGCAGCAGAACCAGTCTTCATAACCCAGGAAGCTCATTTTTCAAAATTAGTGACAGACTTCCCTGAAACACATTGTATTTGACCATCAATTTCGCATTAAGACGGCAGCAGAACCAGTCTTCATAACCTAGGAAGCTCATTTTTCAAAATTACTGGCAGGCTTCCCTGAAACACATTGTATTTGACCATCAATTTCGCATTAAGACGGCAGCAGAACCAGTCTTGATAACCCAGGAAGCTCATTTTTCAAAATTAGTGGCAGACATTCCTAAAACACATTGTATTTGACCATCAATTTCGCATTAAGAGGGCAGCAGAACCAGTCTTCATAACCCAGGAAGCTCATTTTTCAAAATTAGTGGCAGGCTTCCCTGAAACATATTGTATTTGACCATGAATTTCGCATTAAGACGGCAGCGGAACCAGTCTTCATAACCCAGGAAGCTCATTTTTCAAAATTAGTGGCAGACTTTCCTGAAACACATTGTATTTGACCATCTATTTCGCATTAAGACGGCAGCAGAACCAGTCTTCATAACCCAGGAAGCTCTTTCTTCAAAATTAGTGGCCGACTTCCCTGAAACACATTGTATTTGACCATCAATTTCGCATTAAGACGGCAGCAGGACCAGTCTTCATAACCCAGGAAGCTCATTTTTCAAAATTAGTGGCAGACTTCCCTGAAACACATTGTATTTGACCATCAATTTCGCATTAAGACGGCAGCAGAACCAGTCTTCATAACCAAGGAAGCTCATTTTTCAAAATTAGTGGCAGACTTCCCTGAACCACATTGTATTTGACCATCAATTTCGCATTAAGACGGCAGCAGAACCAGTCTTCATAACCCAGGGAGCTCATTTTTCAAAATTAGTCGCAGACTTTCCTGAAACACATTGTATTTGACCATCAATTTCGCATTAAGACGGCAGCAGAACCAGTCTTCATAACCCAGGAAGCTCATTTTTCAAAATTAGTGGCAGCCTTCCCTGAAACACATTGTATTTGACCATCAAATTCGCATTAAGACGGCAGCAGAACCAGTCTTCATAACCCAGGAAGCTCATTTTTCAAAATTAGTGGCAGACTTCCCTGAAACACATCGTATTTGACCATCAATTTCGCATTAAGACGGCAGCAGAACCAGTCTTCATAACCCAGGAAGCTCATTTTTCAAAATTAGTGGCAGACTTTCCTGAAACACATTGTATTTGACCATCAATTTCGCATTAAGAGGGCAGCAGAACCAGTGTTCATAACCCAGGAAGCTCATTTTTCATAATTAGTGGCAGACTTCCCTGAAACACATTGTATTTGACCATCAATTTCGCATTAAGACGGCAGCAGAACCAGTCTTCATAACCCAGGAAGCTCATTTTTCAAAATTAGTGGCAGACTTCCCTGAAACACATTGTATTTGACCATCAATTTCGCATTAAGACGGCAGCAGAACCAGTCTTCATAACCCAGGAAGCTTACTTTTCAAAATTAGTGACAGACTTCCCTGAAACACATTGTATTTGACCATCAAATTCGCATTAAGACGGCAGCAGAACCAGTGTTCACAACCCACGAAGCTCATTTTTCAAAATTAGTGGCAGGCTTCCCTGAAACACATTGTATTTGACCATCAATTTCGCATTAAGAGGGCAGCAGAACCAGTCTTCATAACCCAGGAAGCTCATTTTTCGAAATTAGTGACAGACTTCCCTGAAACACATTGTATTTGACCATCAATTTCGCATTAAGAGGGCAGCAGAACCAGTCTTCATAACCCAGGAAGCTCATTTTTCAAAATTAGTGACAGGCTTCCCTGAAACACATTGTATTTGACCATCAATTTCGCATTAAGACGGCAGCAGAACCAGTCTTCATAACCCAGGAAGCTCATTTTTCAAAATTAGTGGCAGGCTTCCCTGAAACACATTGTATTTGACCATCAATTTCGCATTAAGACGGCAGCAGAACCAGTCTTCATAACCCAGGAAGCTTACTTTTCAAAATTAGTGACAGACTTCCCTGAAACACATTGTATTTGACCATCAAATTCGCATTAAGACGGCAGCAGAACCAGTGTTCACAACCCACGAAGCTCATTTTTCAAAATTAGTGGCAGGCTTCCCTGAAACACATTGTATTTGACCATCAATTTCGCATTAAGAGGGCAGCAGAACCAGTCTTCATAACCCAGGAAGCTCATTTTTCGAAATTAGTGGCAGACTTCCCTGAAACACATTGTATTTGACCATCAATTTCGCATTAAGACGGCAGCAGAACCAGTTTTCATAACCCAGGAAGCTTACTTTTCAAAATTAGTGACAGACTTCCCTGAAACACATTGTATTTGACCATCAATTTCGCATTAAGACGGCAGCAGAACCAGTCTTCATAACCTAGGAAGCTCATTTTTCAAAATTACTGGCAGGCTTCCCTGAAACACATTGTATTTGACCATCAATTTCGCATTAAGACGGCAGCAGAACCAGTCTTCATAACCCAGGAAGCTTACTTTTCAAAATTAGTGACAGACTTCCCTGAAACACATTGTATTTGACCATCAATTTCGCATTAAGAGGGCAGCAGAACCAGTCTTCATAACCCAGGAAGCTCATTTTTCAAAATTAGTGGCAGGCTTCCCTGAAACACATTGTATTTGACCATCAATTTCGCATTAAGACGGCAGCAGAACCAGTCTTCATAACCCAGGAAGCTCATTTTTCAAAATTAGTGGCAGGCTTCCCTGAAACACATTGTATTTGATCATCAATTTCGCATTAAGACAGCAGAGCAAAAAGTGAAGCTTCGCGGTAACGTATGATTCACAGTTGAGAGGGCATACTCTGTAGGCGTTGATGAATTGGTTAGCACTAGATCTTTATTCTGAAAAGGTTAAAAGTCTTGTGCAAGCACATAAATTACCTTTCATTGATTGTTATGTGTGTTTGCAGTGATGTTGAGCAATCTTTACAGCCAAATGTCTAATTTTTCAGACTATTACTGACACGCAGCTGGAAGGATTATTTGTAAATCAAGAAATTGCAGACCTGGAGGTCTTGTACGCAGTCCTGCGGCACAGCCTCAAGGGAGACGAGGCACTTCAATCGCCGCCCGAAAGCACTGCTCAGTGAGGTATTCCCATTGCTGTGCATTTTCTTCAAGGAAAAGACAGAGCTCCTATTTCGTGTTTTTGAGGTGAGATTATTGCGGAAACGGATACTCAGTTAGTAGCCTCTCAGCACTGCCAAAACTTCTGTTTTATGACCGTAGATGAAACTTGCACACTCCAGGGCAGTTGCCCACAGAGATTGTAGCCAGTGGCAAAGAAAAAGTGAATTAATCTACAATTAACATCCGTCAGTGTTTCAATAAAATTTCCTGGGCACTACCTCAAGGTTTACCGACATGTAGAAGGCTGCGAACTTTCATTTTTGTAGTCCTGCTGCTGCAGTTCGGTAGATGTTCATTATTCCTGCGATTCTTCAGCACACTTGTTTCCTGTGTGCCCTTATACATCTGCTTATGATAACGGCTTCTTACCTCCACAGACATCAGCCTGCGTTGCTGAACTGAATAGCAACCTGCCCCCCACCCCAACGGTAGTTGTACTTGGTAAGATTTTTATGATTTTCTGGATGCTTTGAGCAGTAGTATAACTTTCTAAAAAGCATATTTATAAAATATGAAACCTCATCAATAACAAAGAACTAGAATAACAACAGGAGAAGGGGGCTTGAACTACCCTCTAAGTCAGACTCAATGCAGCTCGATAAGGCATGCCCAGCAAGCTAAATTTACCATGCACATGCCGCATTCTTCTCTTAGAGATGGTAGCTGGCAGCATAATCCGCTGCTTGAACCCTGCTAGTGCAGATGTAGAATTGCGGTTTGTGGGCTATAAAATTAACTTCAGAATTATATTTAGAAAATATCACATGCATTGCCATTCATTCATCTGCTCTTGTCCATTGCTTTATAAACAGCTTGAGCATCTACGATTAGCATGCTACATATAGAGGTGCTGACAATGTTTTTTGTGAGCTGTGCTGACATGACTAGTTATGTGCAAAAAATTTGTATGCCTCATGTTCATATTATAATGCCAAAAATTATTCTTCTGAGCGGTAGCATTTAAAAAAAAATTGCTCCACAATTGTTAACATCGAATCTGAACTCGGTTTTTGGCACTAAAGGAGATTTCTTTTCAGGCACAAGCATCTTTGATTTTACATGCATTGTGACGCTCGATGGAGCGAGGTGCTTTGAAGGCCTGAGCTTTCTGGCTGCCATGGAGATCCTTATTGCTGCATACTTTTGTCTCAACATCAAATAATCAAGAAATGCAAGCCACATTGGAATTCATTAATAGGTAAGCACATACATTTTTCTCTTGTGTATCGGCAAGTTTTTACCATGTCTATCTCTCTGACTGTTGCAGTAGCCTTATACTCAGTGAGACGTGAGAAAAAGCTGCATGCAAGCTCCATAAGCTTGGCATCTCTCCCACAACCTCTGACATTGTTGCGATTAAATGTGCATGTGCATTTTGTGCGTGGTTTGACAATTTTAATAATACGAACTGATGGGCGAGTAGGTCGAACATGACGGTGAAACAGCGCTGTGGCACATGGACAAAGAAAGGACGCAACTCCTTATCTCAACTATGTGGCTCAAGCATGTGTGAAGCTGCTAGGAGTTGGATGGCTTGTGTCAGAAATCGGGAGTCCCCTGTGCTTTCCAGTGCATGCAACCATATCTTTCATTCTTTTGTTACAGTTTTTTTTATGCCACTCTCGGGTGGCAACTGCTGTTGTATCAAAGAAATAAGAAATAGTAACGCATGAAATGCAAGAAATCCTTGGTGAACCCTGCTGTTTCAGGGAAGGCCAGGAAAATAGTAGGCAGGATTTAATTAAGCTTCCATTCTAACAAGGCAGCTAGTAAAGAATATTTATTTTCATATGCTAAACATCCTTGAGCCCTCATCCAGAGATGAGTTGCAATTAAATGTGCTGTAGTTGGAAAGTAAGCCCCGTGAAAGATGCTAGTGTCTTTCTATTCTCCAAAACCACGAAGAGTTGTGCTAAAGGACGACATGCACACACGTGCGCTCAACCTGTCTGCTTACTGTGTATTGTTCTTTTGGGCTGTTCTTCATGGCTTTATAGAAGACTTGAAGGCTAGCTTTTATGTGAGTATGGCTCGATTAATAATTTTCTTCAGCTCTTTCAATCATTTGGCTGAGTAATAAAATCAGAGCTTGACTGTATTGTCTAGTCATGTGTAAGATCCCTAGTTCACAAAAACCTATGATTTCAGCATTTTTGTGCATTGGTGTGCTAGCAGCCACATTATCTTTTTTGGACGATAATGTGTCTGTAGAAACCAGTACAATGACAGAACGATAGGAATGTGATTGTTTTTCATGTGAATTTTTAGGAAGGGTACAACCTGGTAATGAACAAAGTTCTGCTGATGCCTTGATATGTTTGCTACTCTTCTGCTCATGCAAGCCAGCACAACAAGTGCTGCGGCTCTGGCAGCAACACTCTTACATATTTGTATGAGAAATTTACAGTACGGGCACCTGCCAAAAGCAGCGCTACCATATATGCATGAATCTAGAACGAGTTTTTTTTTCAAAATCGTATGCTTCAGAAAGCACCTCGCGTTATATTGGAGCCAAGGTATGAATACAGCGCAATTTTTTTTTTCTCACTTTGATACACCCACAGCGAGCTCACAAGACAGGCTCATTAGCTGTGAGGGAAAGCGGACTTTTTGATGACCAGAAACGCGGAAAGAAAACCGTGCAGACTACTGAGAAAGAAGAGAAGGGACTGAAAGAGCCTTGAGTAGTAGGGAACCGAAAAAATGCTGAATAAGCACAGAACTGTGCTGAAGGGGCTGCGAAGCATTAAGACAGGAAGCGATGGCATGCCATCCATTGCTGTGTGTGAGGCTGTGTACGTGAATGTGTGGGAGCCTTCCTCCAGAATATTGCAGATTCTTCATTTGCAAGTCACAGAATTCAAAATGTTTTGCCAAAATTAAAAGCTGAGGCATATGGCAGTAACTGCGCTGTGGCTTATGAACAAGGCATATCTCTCGGGACAGAGATTGGTTGTATAAAGAATTCCAAATCAGAATGCACTGAGAAACTGCAGTGTCTGGAACAAGTTACTGTTGCCTGCCTAATACTGGAGTCATTTGCTCTCTTGGCATCACAGCATGCCTTACTCTGTGTGCTTTTATTACTTTGTGTTGCTTTGTTTGGCTTGAAAAGCTATTATAACCATGTAAATGAGGTTAATATGTACCGTTATTTCCACAGAAGTGGCGCTAAGAGAGCATTGGACTGTTGGGAATCAAACTCAACCTAATGGCAGTACTAACTGAGGCAGCTATGCATTTAGACTAGCCCTAAAATTCTGCAGGTCTAAGGAGGATGATCTATAACATAAGAGTAGCGCAAAACCAGGACGACGGACACAAGGGGGAGAACACACACCAACAACACAGGCGCTAACTTCCGACTGACGAAGAAAACCAAACCCAACCAAGTGAACGGAACCTGAGCAAAAGTAGCGCATGCGCTGACCTAAGATACAAAAAATCGAAAAAAAGGTGCGATAAAATGCGATAAAAAATGTGAGATCACGGATGTTTTGAACCCAAGAAGGCCAGCTCTCTTTTAGACAAGGAAATGGACGGAGTACTAACGCAGTTATCTTGTAAGGCAGCAATCTGTGCAGCTTCCACAATTTCGCGAGTTAGCTTATCGCTACTCTTAGCTACTACTGAGCATTTGTCCAAAAAAGGCACGCACTTGCAATCTTTGCAGTGCAAAGCTAGATTGCTGCCGGTATAAGTCTTCATGTTATTATTGTGCTCTCGAAGCCTATCGTTCAGGCACCTACCGGATTGCCCAATATACTGCTTGCCACAGGAGAGCGGAATGTTGTACACAATGCCCTCAGTACATTTAACAAATCTTTTCCTGTGGCGGATGGTACACTGCTGCTTTTGGGAGCTATGTGCGGAGGGCACCGACCTTTTGCATACCACACTGAGCTTTTGTGGAGCTGAAAACGAGGCAAACTTTCGCGTGGTGTTTTCAGCTCCACAAAAGCTCAGTGTGGTATGCAAAAGGTCCGTGGCCTCCGCACATAGCTCCGAAAAGCAGCAGTGTACCATCCGCCACAGGAAAAGATTTGTTAAATGTACTGAGGGCATTGTGTACAACATTCCGCTCTCCTGTGGCAAGCAGTATATTGGACAATCCGGTAGGTGCCTGAACGATAGGCTTCGAGAGCACAATAATAACATGAAGACTTATACCGGCAGCAATCTAGCTTTGCACTGCAAAGATTGAAAGTGCGTGCCTTTTTTGGACAAATGCTCAGTAGTTGCTAAGAGTAGCGATAAGCTAACTCGCGAAATTGTGGAAGCTGCACAGATTGCTGCCTTACAAGATAACTGCGTTAGTACTCCGTCCATTTCCTTGTCTAAAAGAGAGCTGGCCTTCTCGGGTTCAAAACATCCGTGATCTCGCATTTTTTATCGCATTTTATCGCACTTTTTTTCGATTTTTTGTATCTTAGGTCAGCGCATGCGCTACTTTTGCTCAGGTTCCGTTCACTTGGTTGGGTTTGGTTTTCTTCGTCAGTCGGAAGTTAGCGCCTGTGTTGTTGGTGTGTGTTCTCTCCCCTTTTGTCCCTTGTCCTGGTTTTGCGCTACTCTTATGTTATGGATCAATACCGACTTGCCCAAATTTCCACCCTGGTGAACGATGATCTAGCTTCGAAATGTGTCTTTTTCTTTTCAGGCAATTGGTGGACATGAACCCAGAGGAAGGGAGCCGGCAGTTGTCCCGGAGGATAACCTCAGTCCACCCAAAAGTGCACAGTGCCCTTTAGCAGCTTGAAAAGTTCAAAAAAAAGTAGCGGATTGCATGGCTAAGATTTAGTGTGCTTTTTAACTCTGATATCAGAGATTGGATTATTGTGTAGCGCAAATTTAGTGTGTTCATGAACTCTGATATCAGATTAGATATTGGATTTAGTAGCTTTTGCAAATAACTCTTTTATTTATATCATTCAATGTAGATTCTCTGTATAGCTTGCTTTTGCTATTTTTTGTGCCTCTGTGTTCTTCATTAAAACTTTCTAAAACTATTTCATTTCTATGCAATATTTATTCCTAGATTGCGTCTGTACCTGAAAATTTTTGAAGGGGATGCAAAAAAGTACTCCATATAGACACATGTATATGTACAAATTTTGTGGCTTTTCTAGCTTTGTACACACAGATGTGTTATTGCATTGACTACCAGTGACAGGCTACAGACATGACATATTTACCATGCGTAGCATGCCTCTGACCTGAACGTTGGCTTGGCCCCGGTTAAAAAATAAGGGAGTGTAACATTGCGTATTATGTGCCCTAAAGCATTGACAAGCATGTGTTCAGTCAACTTTCAAAACTGGCCATGGGCTGCTGATAAATGCTACGGGACATGCATATGTTAGCACCTTTGCTGTGTAATGTACAGTCAGGCCGGAATGAAACGCGAACACGCTTATGTCGTACATTTCTGCTTTGCAGAGAAATATTCCTTTACAACCTATTTTCGATTATGCATTTCAGTAGGCCCTTTACCCAGACACATGAATCAGGCTAGTTGTACCCTTCAGCTGAAAGTAGCCAGTAAAATATTTTGTTTTCTTGACATGCTCTGTTCGCGTTTCATACCGGCCTGACTGTACAGTGCAGCATAAGAACAGAACATGGGGTGTAGTCGTATAAACATATCATGTCATGTTAATTCAGTTGCAGCACATATGCTGTACATTATAATGACGGTTGATGTAACGTCAGCATAAAAACAGCACATACACCGTGGTATACAGAACATTTGACGTCATAACATAGTACATAGCATGTGTGCGTTAACCTTGTTGCCGCTCAATGCACCGCACTACTTCACCACGGGGCACGTGCACAACGGAGTGGTACAGCACATGTTGCGGCAACAAGGTTAGCGCCCACATGTTACGTACTTTTGCGGGATTTTTTTCTTACAGTGTAGGTCTAAGTCTGTCAGCCGGAGTTGTTCTCTCTCTTGGTGCTTCCTCCCTTGGGCACAGTAACTAGAATGTGCTGTGCGCCAATCAAACTTTCCTTTCAGACACTAAACGGCTGCCGTCCTGAGCTCTTTATCATGATCAATATTTCTCTGCAACGAAAGCTTTCCTGAAAGTGGCACGTTTAGCCCCGTTCCCTTTTTCAGTCACCGATCTCACAGTATTTGTTTAGCTTACTTCAATTTAAAAAATCAATTTCTTGCATTTATTTTCTAATTATTATTATTATCATTATTACCATTACATTTTTTTCGTTATTTATTCCGTTGTTGAACACATTGAGCACCTGTCAGCTGCCGCCTGTGTCTTGGCCAATCCCCCGCAGTGGTTACGCGCCATTATTTAGAGGGCAACAACAACAACAAAATGGAGCACACCTACGCCTGTGGATTAGCGAATTGTGGTTGTGGCCCCGTCAGCAGTGCAACTAGTCATGACGTGGACTGCAAACCTTTCCACAATTCTAGTCTTGGAAGTGCGTAACAGTGGTATAAAATAACAGTGGTAAAAAAACAGAGGTATAAAATCTGCTTATTGAGTACATAGGCGCAAACGAGTACTTACGAACGGTTCTGTGGTGGCTTGTAGTTTGCGCTACTATAACTCAGGCTTTGAAAATCGTGAGAATTGGAGGTAGAAGGCATACCATCGTATGGTTCATTCATGTAAATGAAAGATCATGAAAAACCCCCTGAGCCTGAAGGGCGGTTGTGTTTCCGAGAGGCTTCAACCACGCACAGGATTGAGAACAATCCGCAATATACCGTAATATGCCCGCTGGCGTTGACCTAGGGGGCTGCTCATCACAGCGCAGCTGAAAAAAAAAACCCTTGAATTTTCCCTTTTTATAGCAGGGGCTTGAAGAACAAATAAATTGGTAGCGTTATCTTCGTCGCATAGGCGGCAAAATTTTTTGTTTATGGGGAGTGGCGGCCATTCTCACAATATACACATACGTCGGAACTGTCCACGCGCCGTTCAATCAGCGCACCACTGGCAAACGGAAACTCCTGACCTTCGTAACGTACTTCCAGGAGAACTGAGCCACTATTGCATCTGCTCTGCTCCACACACTGCGGCCACAGCTCGTCGCCAGCATCACACAGGTGTTGGGTAGCAATGACGCCCCGCCGGACTGCAGCCTCAACTCATTGACTTGAGGCAGCGACCCAGAGATGGGTAGTGGAATCTCTCCCGGTAAAAAGATAAGGGAAAGGAGGTCTCTCGTGAGAGTTAGAAAATTTGAAAACAATTTCTCGCATCCTCGTCCTGATTTTTAGGCATGGGTTCATTAACTTTTAGCTCCTATTTTGGAAGTGTCGGAATAGCTTTCAGCAATGTCGTCATCATCTTGTTCCGCATCAGCGTCCAAGCTGTTGCCGATAAATAAGTCAGTCTCTCGGGGACTTCCATTAGATCACGTGGATCCTGTACCACGGCTGACCGGAGACACAAAGCGGAAGATAATCTGTGAAGAAAAACAGCGTTGGTTCACCCGCAACCAACTTTGCGTTTTGGTTCACGTGCTCCGAAGATCCTTTCGCAGGAAGCGTGGAAGCATGTTTTTTTTTCAAGGCATACTAGTGAGGATTGTTTGCGCCAATAATTGCGGTGGTTCTCGATACACAAATCTGCTGCGCGTCGTAAGGTGCACAAGTATCTCAGAAGGATAACACAATGAATTAAGTGAGTATTTAAACAAGCATTTGTAAGCAAGAGATGACGGCTTGAGAATAAATCACGATCGCCACTTCCTCGTTGTTCCCAGACGCTTGTGTAGAAACGACTGTGTGACGGAATTTCGCTAGGTGTTGCACAAGTAGACTGTTCAGCCCATTTGCAGGCAGGTTCCTCGCGTTGGATGGTACATAGGTCGAAAAAAACACGCCCGTCTAGATAACCGTAGCCAACCCGTTATAAACTGCTGAAGTTGAAATTAAGCTTTGATAAAAACTAGGGGTGCGCGAATATTCGAAATTTTCGAATATAATTCGAATATTATAATTTTAGTATTCGTATTCGATTCGAAATCCAAGTATTCGTGTTGTTTCGAATATTCGACACGACGCAAATATTCGTATCTAGCCGAATATTATACTGCGAGCACCGGCGTTCATTTCGGTCCGCAAGTCCTATCGACGGAGACATAACAACATGGCGGCGCCCAGAGCAACGCGTAACGTTGGGCCATGCAGTAGCTGACTGCACTGGTGAGCTTCTTTGCGGATATACCTGCGAAGATGGTATAGTCAGAGCTGTGCACGAAATACCTCGCAATACGAGCCAGTTCAGTGCCAATTGAAAGGGCATTTTCTGTAGCTGGTGATGTTGTTTCAGCTAGAAGGGAACTACTTCTGCCTGACCAAGTCGAGCAGCCAGTTTTCCTTCACGACAACGTTTTATGTTCATCCCAGCAACGCCCTTTTGAGCTTATGACAAGCTAGCCTTGATCAATTCTGTGTACTAGCCATCTTATCTGATATTTCCACTCTTCGAAGAACAATGTTCGAGACTTTGATACTTTTTGTGCAGCCACACACACCTTTTGTGCTCATTTCATCACTGATAGTTGAGCTGTGATGTTCTTAGGTGCTGAAATAAATGTTTTGTAGTGGTTAAATGCGTCTGACCTTGAATATTCGATATTCGATACGATATTCGGAACCAAGTATTCGTATTCGATTCGTATTCGAAAAATTTGATATTCGCACACCCCTAAATTAAAAATATCTCTGGAAACACAACCTCAGGAAGCCGAAACCTCGGCCAATGATAGGTGAAAAACATAGCAGTGTGTGAAGTATGCGTAGCGGTAGCCGCATGGTGGGGAGGCATCAAAAAATCGTACCAAGGTTAGGGCCATCAGTAGTTAGAAACGGTAGTTTAAATCGGGAATGTAGGCTTACAGGCAAATGACAGTGTTAAATCGGAAGCACCTTAGCAATCGAAAAGACGCAGAGCGCGTCTTTCTGATTGCATTGGTGGAAACATTTAAATTCGGCTCCGAGTCAGTACGCCACAACCGATTTCAAGTTTGATCTTCACATAGGTCTTAAATTGAAAGAATTGGGTGTCTCGTCATATACCGCTTTTTTGATTTCCTAATCATGTCGACCGGCCCGGAGCACGTTCCCTTTTTGCGACTGTGCTCCTAAGACCACTGCAGACATCATCCTTCAGGCCAAGCCAGCCCAAAGCCTTGTGTTTTTAAAAACTCATTCTCCTCTCACGGCCCACCTCCTACTTTCTATCACGCACCTTCACTTTCACGGTAAGCCTGTCAGCATCAAAACTTATTCCCCCCATCCTCCCATCTCATGCCTCGGCGTCATCCATAACGTCGGTTGCCACTTCACTCCTGATGAGCTCATGCATGATCTAGAATCTTTCAAAACAGATATTCTCGCTGCTCGCATGATGGGATCCACTCAATCAATGCTCATAACGTTCGCTGGTACCGTCATCCCCCAGTTTGTATATTTCAAACGCGTTGCCTTCCAGTGCCGTCCTCATAAACCTAAGCCTCCCACCTGCACCCGTTGTCTCACTCTTGTGACCGTCGATGTTCGTAAGGCCGTTGAGGGTGTTTGCCACGATCACATTCTTTCTCAACTCGCCTCTTTGGATTGTGGCTCCCGCATGTACTCCTATATCCGCTCATTCCTCTCTAAACGTGTGGCTCGCTTTCGAGTAGATACCCACTTGTCTAACCCACACCACCTCACCCGTGGCACTCCTCAAGGTGCTGTTCTCTCTCCTACCCTTTTCAATCTCGCTATGGCCCCTCTCGCCTCCCAGCTAGCTAAATTTCCCGACCTGCATCATATATTTTACGCCGATGACATCGCTCTCTGGTGTTCTTCTGGCTCTCCCGGTCACGTCCAGGACACCCTGCAACGTGGCCTGGATCTCATCGACTCCTTTCTCACCATCGCTGGCCTCTCTCCTGCTCCTGAGAAATCCGAGCTTCTCCTCCTCAACCATTCCTCCTACCAGCGCTCACACAACCAATTCGTCTCTCTCCACCTTTCTGGCTCTCCCATTCCTGTCGTCACACAGTGCAAAGTTCTTGGCTTCCCTTTGCATGCGGCTAAGAATGTGCAAGCCCTCCACCGCGCTGTCACCACCTGCCACTCTGTAACTCACCTCCTGCGGCGCGTGGTCACTCGACGCTGAGGTCTCCACGAGGCTCACGCGTGCCGAGTTTCCCACGCGCTGGCCCTCAACAAGGTCTTGTACTTTGCTCCCTACGCTTCCTTCACTCAGACTCAACTTAACGCTCTCGAGACTGCCCTTGTGGGCCTCTACAAGGCAGCTCTCAACATCCCTATCACTACCTCTACCACTAAGCTCTTTGCCACAGGCCTCTTCCATCCTCTTCGTTCTCTTCTCAGTCTCCACCGTGACTCGCAGCTTGCCCGGCTTTCTTTTACCCGTCAGGGTCAGTGGTTATTGACTCAAGCGGGTATCTCGCCCATTCCAATCTCCCCGTTTACCTCTCCTATTCCCACCTCCGCTCCCAATCTTCTTATCCTTCCCCTCCCGACCAACATGTCCCCCGTCCTGCACGCCGGACGTCGTCATGCGGCCGCACAGCACCATTCCCCTCTCTTTGATACCCAGGGTGTAGCTTACACGGATGCCTCCTTCGTGGCTCCTCGAGGTTCCTGCGGCTACGCCCTGTACCATCCACACCTCCCTGCTCCTGAAACCCACACCAGCGGGCCGTATCTCCACCCTCCAGACGCATTGTCCCTCGAGGTCCTCGCCATTGCGCATGCCCTCCAATCATTTGCCCTCCTTCCCTCTCTCCAAGAGTACACAGTCTATTCCGACTCACAAGCCGCTATACACCACATACAGAAACGCACCCTGATCCCTTCTCTCCAACAGGAGGTCGAACGAGCGGTCTCCGCACTGCAGCCTTCCATCGTTTTCCTCCGCTGGGTCCCTGGGCATTCAGGGATTGACGGCAATGAGCTGGCCCATCAGTTCACCCGCGACACACTTTTCCGGGCACCTTTGATCCCCTGGCCCAAGCCCTCGGAGGATGGTGGGAGACTCACCCTTCGCCGCACCTTAAAAGAGGTCTACCTTGAGCTCCGCCTCGACAAACGCCTTTACCCTCCCCCTCATCCATCACTCACGATGCCGGAGTCTCGCCTTCTTCGGCATATTCAGATGAATGCAGTTATCACCCCGTCCCGCCTCTTCCTCTACCGCTATCGATCGGACCCTTCCTGTCCCAACTGCCCCTGTATCTATGCGGACCTGGCTCATTGCCTCTTCTATTGCCCGGCTGCTAAGCAGTCGGGTTCCTTCTCCCCACTTTCTCTATCCATCACCACCTGGCTCGACTGGCTTGGCGCTGAAGGGGAAGAACAGCAGCCGCTTCTGGTCGCCCAGGCGGTCGACATACTCGGCCTATAAATTATGGTCGAATAAAAGTCTTTTACTACTACTACTACTACGAAACGTTAGGCTGGGGTCGTATGTGACAACCAGGTACTCTACGCACTCCACATGTCGAACTGGTTCGAAATGGCATGCTAGAGAGATATGCACAGTTGTGTCTCTCTAAAGCGCTATAGCGCGCTGCTTTTCATGAAAAGAAAGAAGCAGCTCTTGTCGCCATCCTCATCATCAGAGGCGCTCCAGCGGCGCGAGGTTCTGAAGGCACAGCTATTTTCTGACCGTGCCGCGTGCGCCGTCGCTAGCGCGAGCCTTCGCAGAACACGAATCTACCAGCAACGATGGCTAACCGCGGCATATTTCAGAAATTGATGTCCCGAATTTTCCGACAACAACTTTTCTTCCGAAGGCGACGAATCCCGTCTCCTGACCAAGAGCCCGGTGGCGATTCAGGTTAGTGCCAGCCTTTCCTGCCCTTTCTTGCCTACATTTCATTACAAAGCTCATTTTACTCCTCTAATAATTTGTCCCCATACCGCGTTTGCTTCCACTTCAATTAGCTACAGCTTACCGGCTAGAACGCACACTTCTGTAGCATCGGTCGACCGCGCGGAAACAGTGTTTGCTTGGCGCTGAAGCGTGTTGTTCTGTGTGGTCACCAGTACCCCACCGCTTTCCTGCAGGCCGTCTTGCTGTCGTGCTTAATTAGTGCGCGAGCAATTCTCTTCAATCCCTTTGGTACTCGGCGCAGTATAGAAAAATGATGCCCATTATTCACATGGTGTGTCTTTAGAGGGGGGGGGAAGCTACGAATAACGCTCGCCTCAGCGCAGTATGTTCAATAGGTATACAGCTAAGCTTCCTGGTTTTACAGAGAATAATTTCAATCCTTTGATTTGGGAGCATTCTCAGTGATGGAGAGGATTTCTGTCAGGTACAATTGAGATTAGTATCTTCGAGGGTGCAGCCAGGAGATACGAAGCGTCTTCCTCTGTGTCGGTGGTCTGGCGAGAGCAAAACTGCACCCTCATGAGCGTACAAACGAGCTGCGGTACTGTGTAGCGGATGCCTCTGTGGCGTTCACAGAAGGCGCAATTCTCTGTCAACAGTCATGATTTTAGCTAGACTCACAGCCTTCATTTGTAGCCTTGTGGCTGTACTTTGGGGGCCACAAACCATGATTCGTTGCTGGTTCGAATTTCTCTTCTTGACGGATCTTTTAAGCTATAAAACAAGTAGGTCCTTCTTTCTTTAAGTCTTTCTTTTTCTGAAAACAATCACTTTTGGCCTGCTCCTGGTTCGTGGCTACAGTTCACTTGTCTTGTCTGAGCGTAAGTGAGGTTTACAACGTCAAGTGCGACGCATTCAAGGCGTTGCGGTGCACCTGGCGGATTATGATAGACCATGGAACTTCGCTCCGACTCAGTATGCCCACAATGAATGCTGGAGTATTACAATGTACAAGTGCATCTCCGAATTCCCATGTGCACCTAGAGCCAAGCATATACTTCCATACTACTGCAATAATAAGTGCGTTCCAATTATAAATGTAATCTAATCGCCGTTGACCACTGTAAAGAAGCCGGTGAAACATTTTGCGAATGCAAACTTCATGCAGGCTTTTACGCAGTGGGCTGAGCTCATTATTTACACTTCTTATAGTGTAAAACTTAAACCAACGTAGCAGCGTTCACTAGTTAGACACACAGGACACAATGAACTCATTGGTAAACGTTTTCATGCGTTTCTATGTTCTTGCCCGAGAGTAAAGCACCTGTTACCACAGTAAACAGTTTTATTGAGGCATTGTTTGCGCACTGACCAAACCTCACTTATGTCAACAGCGCCTGGAGGGAGCACGGGTGTTCGGCTTCTACCAACGCACTTAATGCACGGCCCCGAGATGGTTGGACGCGTCGTATGGCAGTCTTTTTCCGCTGAGTCGCCGGGGTTGTATCCGCTACTCGCTTTGGATGCAAGGAAAGCGCGGACAGCTGGAGAATGCGTCCGCACTGATGTCTAGAAGGTTCCGTTAATATGAAATGGGACTATCAGTTTCCAGAAAGGGACAAATTTTTCGCAGCTTCCTTTATTTACAATTAAAATTATATTTGGATATGATATGACAAGAAGACAACTAGTAAAAACAGCAAAACCTATGATTGTCACAAGAAGCTATACTCTTAATTTCAACGCTCCAACTGTGGTTCATTTCATATTGGAAGAACTTGTACGTTTGTCGCCCGCATACCCATCGTATGTGAAAACCTAGCAAGCCATCCCAGCTTTGCCAAAGCAGGAAAGAAGCGGAGAATGAGAAGCAGATGGTACGCAGGACAGGCGCGAGTGCTTGGACAGCTGTCACCAAATCACTCGTCTCCTACTGCGGCATTAGGCGCATGAACGCAGAGGCAGCACACTTTCAAACTGGCGCAGCGCAGCGCAGCCTCTCTACCGCCTCATACTCATAAAACCATCTGTTTGCTTGCAGACGAGGCGCAGGAGCAGGAAGAAGACCCAAAAAAGGACGAGGCCTCCAGACCACCAGGAGGCCAGGAAAAAAATGACGAGAAAGTCGACAGAATGGCTACTAATGGTGAGGACTCATGTGTCCTTTCACTGCGATGATCCTACGTGCGATTGTTTGTGGGGAAGACGGCGTCTCCATCTTGGTGTGCTGTAAAGGAAAGCAGTGGCTTGCACCTCGTGGCCGCGAAGGATATGCCGCCGGAGTGGGAGACCGTGAGGGCTCCCCATGTATTGCGAACGAGCGTTCCTAGGTCCGTCAGTTTCGCAGCTTCCTCCACTCGTCCTCTAGCTGGCGTGGCTGCTGTGGACGTCGCTTGAACTAACGGCGTGTCAGTCGTGCTTTTCTACACGTCTCCCGCATCATCTGGGTGCCGCCGGAAAGACAGGCGGTGCCGAAACCATACCTGCAGGCGAATCTTTTTCTGCTAATTGAAAAAAAAAGAAAAGATTGCGGTCGAACAGCTATTCGTACATGAGGAAAAAACCACGCTGCTTGGAGGACACAGGGGCAAAGAGACTAACATTGGCACGAACGATATGGTGCTAGACGACGTGTTTTGTGTGTCTCATACTTTCCAAGCTTTTTAGTTTGCACTGTGTTATTTTCGGTGGTTACAGCACTCCACACGAATCGGATGTATGACAAACGTTCAGAAGCATTTAGATGCGTTCTGAACACCATCCAAATCCAAATCCAAATCCACTTTATTTCCAACCTACAAGTTGGGGGTCCCCCAGGCACCCATTCCACAATCCCATCCCATTCCACATGCTGACGTCATTAACGCCAAGCTCTGGAAACATAGGAGCTCAGCAGTGCTCGTTTAATTCCTTGTTCTGTAACTTCAGAAAGTGCTGCCTACAGTGCCAAGACCATGCTCAGTTTTCTCCCCCGTGGTAGTTACCTGTGATGAACATCTTCGCACTCAACCACCTCTTCATCAGAATTACTAGTAACACCTGCACAGATCTTTAGGCCATCTGTTTCTATATGGACTTTTTCCAGCTCAGTGTCAGAGGTTGCTCTTTTGGACAGCTTCTTGTGGAGCTTGTTGTAGCCATTCGCGAACCAGCTTTCTTCTTTTTGACGAGAGCCTTCGCAATTATTAGACTGCCTGCCGCTACCTTTCTGGAGTAGAAAGCTACACACCTTCACTGTGTATTTCATAGTGTATAAATTCATGGCGCCAGTCCGTACAGGGTAGCGTTACATTCCTCAGGTCACCAAGTTTCAGTGCAGACGTAAATCTGGTCTAAGCCGAGCAGGAAAGCGGTACCAACTTATTCATAGTAAGTGCATATCATGGTGTAAGGATATATTTTGGTGTTGACACTCCGCCCGACGGTGCGTCCTAATCTTGATCTCCGCTCTTAAAGCTTGTTTCCAACACGGAGTGATGACGCCAGACATTGTAGGCTTGTCAAGCCGCCGAGCTGTAGCGGTGGTGATGCAGGTATTGTGGGATCGTTCGGTGATGCGGTGTGTATGTGTGCTTGTTTATGTGCGGCAAGGCGCAGTAGGATTGAAACTGCTGTCGACAAGTCCTTTCATGTTGCTTCGTATTCTACTTACTGGAATGGTGGGAAAAGCAGCGACGACACAGCCCTGTGGTCCTTCTGCGCTCGTTATCGAAATATATTAATTGCAAACGATTTTTTTCATCTGCATGACTGCTGAGAGAGTGGTGAAGAATAACGCCTCTTAAAGATGGTTGGCCTCTAAGCGCGCACACTCATATTTCGGCCAGTGAACCCTACGCGTACATTCGAACTGCTTAAGCTTGTGATGAGTCGACGCTGTGACTTGATGGGGCGCCGTGCAGATAACATAGTTCTTTTCGGCGACCTGTGTTCCTTGATGTGCAGAGATATCTCATGGACGTTTTCGCACATCGCATGAATCCAACATACTGCCTTCGTAGCCGGAAACCGGAACCATGCTCTCGTGCTCAACAGCAGAATGTTGCTAGGACCAAAATTAAACCTAGAGTGCGTTTGTGATGCTTCAAAGGCTAGTGCAGCGCACGTTTTGGTACGTGACGCGGAAATAATTTCCGAAATTACCCCTGATGTTCCTCCCACCGAGCTTATCTTTTGACGCCGACAAAGCTGAGAGGTTGACTATATGAAGGAAAGAAAATCCGGCGTGCAGGCGAAGAGATAGTATATTTACGCTGCTAAAAACTCGTCTTTCTACAGGTCACTTGAGAAGAATTTTATCTGCACGGCTAAAGGGTCCATGATGCTCTGAATAATGTTGCGGCACGACATTCTTAACCGAACATTCTGGAGTCTTGCAAAGTATTCAGATGCATTTTTGATCTCAACCTTTCCGGTATATCTTCAGGCATTTCGTAAAGACGGGGAAATTGCTTTGTACAGCGTTCGACAACAGTACGGTTTCATGGGTGCATTCAAAAGGACTTGTCATTGAACTCAGCTAAGTAAGATTTGGATGTATGCTCAAGAAAGTGCTTCATGCAGACACTTTTGCTCGGTTCCAATACTTATCTACTCCGAGGATTGCCAGAACCGTAGTTATATTCAAGCAGGCTTCGATGGAGCTTCAAAAAGCGACATTCGACCCTCGGCAAGCCTGGTAGCTCGACGGGCAGTTGGGTACGAAGCACTTCCAACCCATAATCTTGTCGAATCAGCTTCTGGACCCGGTTAGACTTTGACGTGTGCCCCAGTAACAACCAACCCATTGCAGCCACCAGGAACGTAGCCACCGAGGACTGTCGACTGGCTGACCATGCGCCACCACGTGAACCTTCCCACCGACCACCACGGCAGATTACAAACCACGAGACTAAAGGTTAGTTCTAGCAAACCGGGTGCGTGCACGGTGCTTCCCACAGCTTAGAAACAGACAGCCTAACGCTCGCACACTGAGATGCACTTTGGCCACACAGAAGGTAGAAAAACACAGCTTGAAGCGCCACCGAAACCCAGGCACGCCGCCTGGCTGTGTCCGCCGTTCCGCAACCGGTTATGGATGGAGGCAGAAGATCGGAGTAAGTCGGAGCGTCCCTCAGTTACAGTGAACTAGAATATTTTCAAAATATTCTAGTTCACTGTACCTCAGTGCCCTCGCACCGCTGCAGTCGGCCCATGTTCAAGAGTGCGAGCATTACCCTCGCCCTCACCGCTGTGGAGAGCAGTCAGTGTCAATACCTAAATGTATTCTTAAGCTGTAGTGCATACGAATGATTCACTTCAAGACGACATGCATACGACGATGCAAGGATCATGAGAGCACGCTTTTTGGATGACTTTTGCCGCAGATTCTTCGGTTTTGAGATTCGCTCCGGAATACCGGAAAAGAGTCTAGGGAGGGCGCCGGGCAGCATGCAGTTACCGCGAGGAATTCCCACCTCTTGCCTTTTTAGAACGAGCTTGTAGTCCTTGATAATACCGTCATCCTCAAATGACTGTCATATGTATTAGACGTGCGAAATATCTGCTCTGTGTCGGAATATCTGCTCCCAACTTTTTTATGTGGCTGCGATCGCGTGGCGGTGTGAACAATTGAAGATCGGCGGCATTCTTTCTGTTGCCACTTGGGCAGCAGGGCGCGAAGCAGGAAGGCATATGCAACACTATCTTGAAGTCATCAAATGCAGAGTTTTCACCCCAAAGAGAGAGAGAGAGAGAGAGAGAGAGAGAGAGAGGGAAAGGCAGGGATTTTAACCGAAAGGATTCCGGTTGGCTACCCATTCACCCCAAAGAAGTTTTCACAATCACTATGAGCTCCGCGCACACACAAAACTGATTGAAAATCCGGCTAACGTGTTGTTACCTAAGCGAACGAAACTTCCGCGCAGGCAGTGAAGTAGAAAACCCCGACTACAGCGCCACTGGCTACCGCGATCAGCGTTTCAGCCGCCTCCCAAAGGGACCTGCGAAACTTATCTTGCCTAAGAACGTTAGTGCCACCTGCGTGGTCAGGGGACTCTAGACCGTGCTGGTAGAGCATGCCTTCATGTTGCGAGCTGAATGTGCTGCTGATGTCGCTTGCACATATTTTCTTTTGACGATAGCAAAATGCAAATGTATTTTTTAAAGCGACAGCTTGACGGGCCTAGTTATGCAGGAAATCAGTCGTCGCCGGCTCTGCCCGCAAGCGAAAGATTCTGGATCGGGCGGCTGGTGTGGCAGGTTGCCGCAACTGATTGGTGTAGTGGCGCTGCCATGCGGTAGAAGAAATCACGTCGCGGAGCGCCGCTGTGTGAAGAAATGGCTATGTGTAGGGCCTGCACACCCTAGCTATGCAGCAATTTGTTCTTGTCTCCGAAGTGATATGGAGATCTCTCGAGGCCGTTGAAGAGAACAACTAAAACGATAGCTTCATGCATTTAACTCGGAGCTTAAGTGTCCCCGAATTTTTCTTGGACGCCCGGTTCCAAACATGAGGCCCTTACAAGCGGCGTTCGGCATTGAGGTCCCATTTTAATATTTTCTGGTCTGACCCATAAGGTAAGTTTAAAAATATTTTCGCGCGGAAATGTTATGCTCGAGCTTCATGAAAGTAAGTTCGTTAGTTTTCCAACGCAAAACCAGCAATGCGTTACTCATTTCACGCATGTACTAAGCTTAGTGCGAAGCGCTATACTGATTTGAAAGGGTATCATCGAAATACCAGTTTTCGTGATATTAACACTAAGGGGTCACGGATAATTTCCTGTAAAAGGAAAGAAATGAATATTGTAGGGGGTGTCAAAATGGGTAGTTAAGGATTTGCTATCAATACGCCCACTGTTTTGGTTCTCTACTGCTTTAGCTGTTTTGTACAGATGCACAGCCGACAGCCTCCGTGGTGGCTCAGTGGTTATGGCGCGCGGCTGCTGACCGGAAAGACGCGGGTTCGATCCAGGCCGCGGCTGTCGAATTTCGATGAAAGCGGAAATCTAGAGGCCCGTGTACTGTGCGATGTCGAAATTTATGGAATGTTCACTACGGCATCCCTCATAATCTTAGTCTCTTTGGGATGTTGAACCTTATAAAGCAAACCAATTATCCAGACATATGATTTTTCACAGATAATTTCACCACTGCAGTGGTTGCAGGTGTTTCATGAAAGAATACGACGCAAGGCATGAAGAGGTGAACGCCAGAGCAGGCGTATAGGACACCAGGTTTTCGTGCAGAAATCTTCACCTCAGAGAAAAGACAAACGGCATTCATCTTTATATTCGGCCATGTAACTACTCGGAGAGGGGAATTGTAATTCAGCACATCGCTCCTCACCTGTTTCAGCGCATTGAAGTGATGATGACGGGCCAGACGTCGGCTACACTGACGGAAACACTACAGTCTGCGCACTTTTGGAACGGACCTCATTCCCTCTCCAGCTACATAACCTTGAACAAAGAGGCGGCTGGTGATAGGCGTCCGAAGTTTTTTGGCGGTCTCCTTGGCTGCGTTTCGAACGGAACTCCGGCGTTGGGATATGGTGCGCGATTGCCAAGAGCCGCTGCCAGGGAGGCACTAAACCACTAATTTATTTACATGGTTTGCGAGCGGGCATGCAAATCTCGGTGCTACTACTTGACCAGCAGTGTGTTAGAGTTGTCTATTTTCATTGCGTGTCTGTCCCATGAATCCTGGTACTATCCATGGCATCTGCTCCCAGATCCGGCCCCCAGCACGCAGACGCAGCCCCAGATCGCTGGACCTGCTCGCCCCCGCCTCGCCACCGAAATCCTCAGGGATCCAGCACTCTGCCATAGGTGCTTCATCGCCGACCACCTGCGATATTATGGATCCCTGAGGAGGAGGGTAAGTATTCAAATGCACTTTCACGCACTTTCAACGCGAGCTGGCAAAACGAAGAGTACAGTCGATAATCATGCAGGAACACTCCGTAATCTGCCTGTAACCTGATCATTGAAGTCAATCGCACGTGCAAGAAGGTTCGGTTTAGCTTCTTCCTCTATTGCAAGGCAGCGCTGCGTGGCGGAGTAATATGCCACTTACCTGTGCGCGTGGTTTTCTTCAAGCTCCTACAGAACACTGCTGACGACGAATCAAAGAAACAGATAAATACTTACGAGGCGCAAACTCTAAACTATTTATCGCACATGTAACACTTTTTATATACATTTTTAGGACATAACGTGTCCAGTTATTTGGCCATGATATTTTCCTCAGAAAGCCAGAGGCGTCTGCCCCTACACCAGAGGATCCTGTGGCAGTTGTTTGTGACAGTCTCTGATAACAACATGCCCACATAAATGCACATCTGAAGTGGCAAGGATTTTTTTCTGGTGATACTATAAAGTAATGCCACATCTAAAAAGGTATGTACACTGTCTAGCTGTTTTAAATAGTAGTTGTAATATAAACACTATTAAAAGTTTGCAGGCTGTAATTTATATGCAATGATTATCCCGAGATTATACCAGTCCAACAATTAAAATCCACTTAAACTGTTATTGAAACAAGAGCCCTACAGTATCTTGGTGCTGGTCGCGATGCCTCCGAAGAAGTTCGATACAGGGAGAGAAACTAGCGCTAAGGGAGCAGCGGTGAGGTAGGGCGCAAAAAAGCGTCAGCTGCACTGGACGACAATGGCGCAAGCTATAGCTACACAAGACGCTGGCATAAATTTGTCACCATTTCGAAGGGTTTTATTCGTGAATATCGGGGGGGGGGGGGGGGCACATTAGCAGAATAAATAATTGTTAGCGCATCTGGCGAAGAAGACAAAGATAGCGATAGAGTTGGCTGAGAAATAACAGTCAGCGGTGCAATGTAGCAGCGGTGAAAGGATTTCTTTTAGCTCTCTTATGGCATAACGTAGGTGGGAATACTTCCAACGGGAAATGTGCAGTGTCTGCATTACGAGTAGCAAAGCTCCGTTCAAGGTGCAGCCATGATGATAAAGACGGTGATTTAAAGTGCACTGTTGCCCCGGCGCGGTGACTCAGTGGTTACGTCGCTCGTCAGCTGATCCGAAAGACGCGGGTTCGATCCCGGCCGCGGCGGCCGAATTTCGATGGAGGTGAAATTCAAGAATTGAAGTGGCCCATGCACTGTGCGATGTCAGTGCATGATAAAGGACCCCAGGTGGTCGAAATTTCCAGAGCCCTTCACTACTGCATCACCATAGCCTGAGTCGCTTTGGGACGTTAAACCCCAATAAACCAAACTAAACCAAAGTTGTACTGTTGGTATTTTGTCTGCGCGCCTTTGTGGCATGAGCTGAAGGGCCAAAGAAGCATTAGTTAATTTTCTGATAGATAGGAGCAATTAAAATTGTGCCACTAGGCTGACCATGCAAACGACCACTGCGCACGGAACAAGTACATAGGCGTCGCGCATAAATGATTGCAGCTGCGAAGTGAAGCGGACACTATACTTGGCACGCATTGCATCTCCCAGGAAAAATCATTTCTTCGGAGCTGGGCTGAGCAGCTGCGAGCAATACTAAATTTACCATCCAGCTTGCGAAGTCATTCGCTACATCACCAAGCTTACCTCAGCAATGCGCCAGAGTTGGAGTTAAATTGATATAAGTGGTTTGTATGCAGTCACAAAAAATATTTTCTCCCTCAGCTCACAGCTATTTGGAAACCTCCGGCGAGCAGTAAAACAAAAGAAAATAATGCATGCACCAAATGCCAGTCAGCCATCTGTTTTCACCCGCAGTGTGATATAAAACATAGTAAACTTATCGAACCACAGCACTCCACACTCGTAGTTCTGCCTACACGGTGTGGAAGTGGCAGCTGTGGGGGTCGCATACTCTGCAATTCGCTTTGATGCACTGCTAGCCATGAGAATACAAAACTGATTGTGCATCTGGTGAAGTGGCAGTTTACTCAGTACAGCTGCGTGTTCCCTTCCTGCAGTGCTGAGGCGCAGTATACAGCATCATCCACACCACCCCTTCATCCATGCTGTTCCTAAGCTGTACAATTCAGTAAAAACAAGTAGCGAAGCTCAGGCACACGCAGCTCGCGTGTTCAGGGCGTTATCGCAATAACGAAACAGGAGGCGAGTGCGTAACGAAGCGTGCCAGCTGCTACTGCCCTGCTGTTTCCTATAGCTGTCGCTAATATCAGCACTAATGGTGAAGCTCGAGCGCGGAATTGGCTCAATTTCCTTCTGTTCCACGAGGAGGCGAGCGGTATCCAAGGCATTCTTCGCGTCGTCGGCGCTTCGAAGGTCGAGGTATCAATTCCGACTTCTAGAAAACAGAGCGGGGGGTGGGATGAGGGGGTTGAGGGGATGTGATGAGTGTGGCATCCGATTCCGACAAGGAGCACCCGGAACAATGACCGCGCCTCCTGTTTTCTGGGAGCAGCGAGTTTCACCTGCTCGCAGATGGCGACGACGGCAGCCTGGACAATCCGCATGGAATCAATCACGTTAACTGCCCTTTTTAGACGGAAATGTTCGGAAAGTCGAAAGAAACATCCTCGGTTTCCCGCCGTACCATAGAATAATACAGCGGATGACGCCTGTAGCTAAGAGGCCAGCGCAGCGCACACCAAATCTTGGATTCTCACACAGCTTTTGACTCGCACAACACAAATTTAGCTGCAGAAATGGCGCGTCAGTCACTACCTTTGGCCGGCCACATCCCCAATGGCCCACACTAGACTGCTAGCAGTGCGACGGAGTTTATCCCTGCAAACACACAAATCTACCCCATTACATTACGCGGAAGATTCATGACCACTGAGGGAATTAAAGGGCTCCCCTACCTGCCATGGTAACTTGGTGCCTTTGGCGCTCGGCTTCTGATGCCAAGGCCGCAACTTCGACCCCGCCCAGGACGGCCTTATTTTGATGGAAGCGAATTGCAGACACTCCCGTGCACAGTGCGATGCAAGCGCGCGTTAAATAACACGAGGTGGACTATATTAATCCGGAGCCCTTCACTACTGCGTCGTTAATCGTAGATCATCAACTTATTCGGGACGTTAAAACCTTCTATCTACAACTTTATTTCGATAGTTACACATAAAACTCATAGTTTATTTGCACATTATGCCGCGGGGTGAGGATGGCTGAATTATTCGAGCTGTTCGATGTGAAATAATTCGTCGGGTTTCACATTTCGTTTCCATCAGGCTACAGTGTAATAATGACACCTGTAAAAGCAGGAAAGCCTTTACTCAAATAAGCACGAGAAATACAAAAGTTTATACCGCGTCCTCTCGCGTGCGAAAGAAACAGTACTGACACAAATAAACGCACTATAAACAGGCAGGAAACAACACTTAAGCATCATCTCTGTTTCTTGAATGCGCTGCTGTGTTTTCTTCGTGAATAGGTGCGTGGGGCGCACTGTTTTTTCTGAGTGGTTCGAAAGGAGCAGCGCACTGCGCTGTTTCGAATAACCGATTGAGACGCTAGAGCAGACGCTATTCATGATTCTGTGTGGGATTTTAAGAGCGCCGCAAAGCTTTGTTTAATATTCGTTCTGATGTCCGGCTGCTTTTTATTGGCAAAGGAAAATAATTAGCTAAAATCATAAACACCTATCACAAGTTGGTTCTTTATTATTTTTCAACATGTATTCTAGCGAGGAGAACATGTGTGGGCGAGCTGGTTGTCCATTGTCAAAAAAAAAAATCATTGCACGCAAATTGAAATCAGGACGTAAGAAATGACCCAGGATAAGCGCCAAGTTTCAGTGTGCCTTCCGTAGCTTTATCCGCAAAGGGCAGTGAATTCGTGGCGTGGGGGCACGTGACACCATTTTTACCCGCATTTCTGCTGCATTTTTTTATTTCCCTCATTGGCAAATTTCAACTGGATGTGTATATATATGCTCCGGTTCCCTCAGTTTGCATCCTGTCAGAAGTTAGCGTTCATCTTGCGTCCATTCTTTGTTCGGCTGCTTTAGTTTTGTGCGCTATGATCCACTCCAGACACATGTAAACCTCAGTCCCCACGCGAGGGCTGCAGTGCAGAGAAAAATATCCTTCCTGATTTGTGGTTGTCCTAATACTCGGAAAATGAATTCTACTCCAGAATTATTGTTTAAAAAAGGAGCGTTTAGGAGTTCAGTTATGGCGGCGACCTGCCATGCGTGGGGCCTCTAGAGCTTCTGAGCGGTTGCAGAATCCAGTCGGCGCAAAATATAGCGATTCATTGATCTTGGTTTGGCCATTAGTGGCAGTATAGAAGAGTTTTCAAGGTTATTTTTTTTCTCTCTGGCCTGACCACTACTCATGCCAAATAATGTTAATACCAGTTACACTAAGATACCGGTTCCTCGAAACAAAGATGGAGCTCACGGCAGACTGTACGCTTTAAAGCGCAGATGGAGACGTATCTTATGTTTGTTCGGCCTACTCAGGCATTAGATTAGCGTTTGTTTTACAGACTCCTCAAAATTCCTTTCGATTAAACTTAAGTTGGTGTAAAAGAAGCGCTTCACCCGTCCTTCGAACCATGCTATCAGCAATATACCACCAAGGTGTCTTCGCGCGGGAGACCAGAAAGGAAAAATAAAAAAAAATGTCGATCTCTTTCGAACACTCTGATTGCACAGAAAATAGTGATTTTCCATTTTAGAGCTAGCGGTGGCGAATTTTGGAGCTAACGTGGACAAATTCATCAGTTTAAAAGACCGTGCCAATTCGTAGCACCAACATTCTGGCTTGCTAGCCGCAAAAGCATATAGCAATCGCCACAGGATTTGCAATCTAGTATCAATCGATCGGTGCTTGTGGTCTTGAATTCTCTACTTTTCGAGAGAAAAAAATCCGTGTTACTAACTGAAAGCTCCATTGGCTACATAGGTGCATACTGCTCACCATAACACCGCACAAGCTGCACGAGGTTGTCGCCTCTTCTTTCTGTTGAATCATTTTACACATAATAAAGATGAATACGGAACTATTTTTCAGCTTTCAATAACACCCCCCATTGTGCCGAACAGGAACGAACCTAAACCCGAAACCGGAACCGTATTTTTTCACGGAACAGGAACCGAACCCATATTTTTTTCGCCATCATGGACACAACCCCAACCCGAACTATTCAAAGGAAACGTAACGAACCGGTTCGAGATTCGATTCAGTCACATTTTTTAAAACACGGTATATTTTTTCTTTCAAACAACATGAGACGTGCCAGCGCGTAGACTTACCCACAGAAAGTTCTCTGCGCATGGCAGTGCGCAAATGACATCGAGTCACTGCTGCAGCATTATTCAAGGAAGGCTGGCGTCAATGAAGAGTTCTAACTGCAGCTTCTGCAATGTGCTTGCGGTAATTCTAAACAATTGCACGCCAGACTGAAGTTAAATTATGAATTGGCGTTTTCTCCGTTCGTGTGTTTCCGTGCAGTTTTAATCATATTGTTGGCACTGCTCGAACTCCGAGCACCGAGCGAGACTGGCTTCCCTTTTTTGGTGTCACGAGCGATGAATAGGTAAAAAATAGGGGCAACGATGCAATCACGTTGGGCAGCATTTTCTTTCCGAGGCATTCGTTGTTTCAGACAGCAGGTACTAAATAAAACCCCACACGACGGCTGAGTGGCTGTGGCGCTCAGCTGCCGACCCCAAGGTTGCGGGTTCGATCCCGGCCGCGGGGGTTGCATTTCGATGGCAGCGATATGCAAAATCGCGCGTGTGGGGTGTGGTGCGAGACACGTTGAGGAGTTAAAGCTAGTCTACATTAATATAGATTCCTCTACTACAGCGTCCCTGATAGCCACCGTGTCGCGTCGACTTGTTACACCTCGGCTATTTCAGAATTCAGAATCACAATTTTATTAGTCACTTATTTGATGAGTACACACTGATATGCAGAAGGACATCGCATAGTCGACAACTGAAGGGGGACCTACTCTACAGCATATCCTTGGGATGATTTAAACAATATGCAGCATTTTAAAATCAAAGGTGACGCTTAATTGCTACATAATACACATAATCACACACACCGAACACGAACTTCGAAAAATAAAGGAAAATAACGGTTAACTAATATTTTAGGCGTTGTTTTAGTGATAGACGTAGTTTCAGTGTTTTAACAATGATATTCATGCAACCTGAACAGTCTGCTTGCTATAGCTGTACGAACTTTGGCCAGGAGTAAAATGTTGTTAGAATTGAACAAGGTAATATCTGAATTGGCGAGGCTAGATGATAAGAACTGAACACGTGGTCATTGCTTGTTCCGGACTTTCAAGAAGAAAATACCAGAAAGAAATTGAATGAACTCGTGAAACTGATGGGATATTACTCGTATGGCGTAGTGATCTGGAATTAAGAATACACAGATTTTGTACTCAATTACCCTTTCTTGAAGCAGATTGAGAGCAATACGTATTTCCAGAATAGTTAAGCCGTACCTAATGTGGCTGTGGACAAATGAGTGATCCAATGCGATCAAGTCCATTAAGCTAAAGTTACTTTAATAGGAATATGCATGCCAGGTGTCATTTTCTTATTTATGTAAGCAACATCGTCATTATACTTCAAATAATTATCTAATTGAACACAAATCAATATATAGCTGTAACGATTACCGCTATTATTATTGTTACTTCTATTATTATAAAATAAAGGAAGTATATATTGCTGCAGTTTTCTTTTTCAGAATCCGAAGATTCTTTGTTATACGCGACAGAAAAAACGTTAGAGATCCCTTCGATACCCGCATTGGAGGAGGAGGAGGTAAACTTAATTAAAGAAGAGGTCTTAGGCGCGAGTTGAGGCGATGTTCCCCACCCTGCGGTGGGCTCCTCTTCTGGGCCGGACGCCACGTGGCCGACCGACGATGTCGTTCGGCGACCACTTCGGCTCGCATGAGAGAAATGCGTAAGCATGAGTTTTGAAACTTCGCGCCACGCTTCGCTTTCAAATTTGGCGCCACACGTTGTCTTGCCCACACTTCCGGCGTTTTCAAATTTGACGCCACCTTTGCTCCGGCCCCGCCCACTTTTTGGACATTTGTGGCTCTAATTAATTAACTAATTAACCCACCTGAACCCCCCTATTTACCGTACGAGATTCCTCGATGCTCTATCCGATGGTGCCGTTCTTTTCCGCATAAACCTATTCCTTCGGACGTAATCGTGCAGACAAGCTCGTGATGACATGAAACCGCCCACTTTTTGGACATTTTTGGCTGTAATTAATTAACTAATCAACCCAGCGCAACGACACGATTTCCTGATCGAGATTCTTTGATGCTCCATTTGATGGTACCATTTTTTTTCGCATAAACCGATTCGTTCAGACGTAATCATGCGGACAAGCTGCGCAAGCAGCCATACGATGCTTAGGCATTATTAAGCAAGAAAATACGTGCTTAAAGCAGCGGTAGAGATACAGAAAAAAAAATTATATAGCGATTACACAAAAGGGCAATGCGGTATGCATGCGATAGTGATTACGCCAAGAAAGGTGCTACTGCAATGAAATGTAACTGCGATAAAATTATTCTGCGTTATCCTGCCGATGGGCTGAAATTGCTCTGCTTATAAAAAAAAACAGACGCCAATGGCATCGCTAGCGGGTGACTTCGTCACGCTGGTCTCGTACCGTTGGATCTTGAATTGTTTTGACGGGCGGCTTATACCTGGTGTCTCAGAGGAGAGCCTTAAGCTGCTTGGAGTTCGGCACACGTGGAGTGTTCACAGTTTTTGGAAAAGGGGACTATACTGCAAACGCATTAAAGAAGACAACTATCAGCATGCTCTAACCGCGAGTGAGATTTTAACCAGAGTAAATGTAGATGCAACAGGGAAGCTTAGTTTACCGATGCTTTAGGCTACTCGGCCATCTCCGATATTTCTTCTTATTGTTGTCGCATAGAGCATCAGAAGCCTCCCTTATCACCCTCGTGCCGTACTTGACCAGCTCGAATACAGAAATCTCGGCATACAGCCTCACGCCACCATGACTCCCTTACTCAGCGCGCACGTCAAAACTCCGTATGGCTCACACGTCCAGTAATGGACAACCAGTAAGGAGGTTGAATTTGCGCAGCATGTACTTCCTGCACTTAAATGCACGGCTCTCTGAGCAGTAACCTCGTTGAATGCGGTGGTTCTGCATGTTCATCGATCATTCGGCTCTTAAACACGCTAATCAGTTCTATCAACACGGAATGTTCCCACGGAGTACGACTCTTTCATCGCTGGAAGAAATCTTATAGTTAAACGCGTGACCGCAATGCCCTTTTTAAGAGTATGTTGATGTCTCAAATGAACAACATAGCATGACAAAACAAAAATAATATCATTGTTCAATACTTCCTCTTTTCTCGCACAGGCAGTAATAGTCTGGCCATGTCACAAACGTCCCTTTGCCGAAAACGCACGTCCTAACTTATAAGGACCGCTTCCTAAGACTAAAGGTTTTTGCGGCCCACTGATTCTACATCCGATAAACTCGTTCTAATACACCGCTGTCAAGAAAGTCGAGGTAAGACTGCAGATGTATGGGTAGAGAAACTAATGACCAAACAGAAGCCTTGTCAGCTCCTCTCGGAGAGGGTGCACAGGTATTCCAAATAAAAGGAAAAATTGAAGAAATCGAATGTTTGAGCGCAAATTTCTCCCATGCGCGTGTGCAGAAAAGACAGATGTGCACTATGTCGCCTACTAAGCATAACTGCCATGAAGGCGTGGTGAGTGCGGGATTTGGAAAAATAAAACCCTAATACTAGCTGGTGGAATCAAAGTGCACGAAAAATTCAGCATACTCCATCAAGGTATCAAGATTCTGTCGACGCATAGGCTCCCTTTTATAGTGCCCGAAAAAAGTCTAAAAAAATTATATATACCGCATTTGCTTTCATTTTCGCAGAATGTGTACTTGCAAAAGTGTCACTAAGCAAGGTCGCAAAGAAGAAGATGGAAATTTGTGTTTGCACAGACACTCAGTGCTCCCAAACCGTCCAAGCCCGGTTTTTTTTTATCATACTCTTCTCATCAGAAAAAAAGATGGCGAAGGAGTGTGAACTGGCCAAAATCCTAATTTTGCATTGCAGTAGCGAAAAGCAATGATTTGCTGTTTTTGAAGTTGCTAGCTATAGGCGGTCGAGGTATATAACGCGAATTAAAAATCCGATGTCGAACAGGTGATTTAAATAAATTATGTTGGATGAGCTATGAAGATGTATATTGGCGGTGTGCCGGGGGATGGGGTGCTGACTGGCAAGTTGTTCTTGAGGAAGCTTCCTTTACAGGTAATACAGGGAAGATTCCTTTCTCAATAGTGTGGGGTAATATAGACGAATTCTGCGCACGAGAAATTCCCGACTGACACTAGCTTTGTAGGAGACCGATTATACCCGCGACAGTGTCTGTACACAGCTGATGCTGAAGGGTTTCATGGGTGCAAAAGCCACCTGCGTTTCTTCTTGTGTACCTTATCAGATGGAATCTAGCGCATACTTAGCCGATTTACACTAATTTGTAGTTATTAGAATTTGCAGCTCTTGCAGTAAATTTCTATCTTTTTCGGCGAACAGTAAAATAAAGTGGACAATCTGAAAACATCTCGCATTGATCGAATTTTGTATTCTTTCTTTTATGTACGAATGTCACAATGAAAAGTAAAGAACATAATGAGATGGATTAAAACTCATCTACGTTCAGAATTGCTTTTGTCTGAACCCTTCTCAACCCTATTGAACCGGTTCTGTCCGGTCCGAGCCAGTTCGGACCAGAACTAAATTCGCTCTGGAGCCGGATCTGGAAATTAACCCGAAAGGCGGTAACCCGAACCTGAACCGAAGGCGAAAAAATTTCGGCTCGACACCCTGACACCATTATTAGGAAAAAATCGCTGTGCTTTCCAAGCTTAGTTTCAATGAGTGCTAGCTTCTTTCATATCTGTCACAGTGAAATTAACAACCAGAAGAGTATCAGTAGAGGTATCGGCTTTCCATCGCCCCTTGGGCTAAGCCGTGCTCGTTAATATGTAGGTTGTCCCTGCTAAATATACCATGGCTTAAAAATATGCCGAGGCACCCTAAGACGACGCGACCAAATACAAGTAGCCGACTATTGTATATGATGCAAGTCACACTATCTCTGTATTCTGCCCAATTACATAATTAATCGGAATTAATTAGCCAACTTCATAACCAACAAAGGCAAAAAATTCAAATCAGAAAGTTGTAGACCGATCCGTAAAGCTTTCGGTTGAAAAGTTTGTAACTTTACATCTTTTACGAACTCGTTTTTTCCACTCACTGCAGATGCCCTTATTGCCTGCGCTGGTGTGAAAAAGGTGGCGCTGCCCTGCCACCTTTTATGCGGCAGCGCACCCGGTGAAATGATCTGTTCGTTCGTACGTGAAACGTTTGAGAGCACTGCAATCGGGGCGCGAGAGCGGGCATGTCACGTGGTATATTTTTTGTATTCGCGTTATTCTGCAGTGACTGAAAAAAACTGGTACGTGATAGATGCAAATTTAGAAACATGGAAGAATTTCCGAACACCATCGTTTTTGAAAGTTCACGCCACCAGTTGTGCTGCTAGGCCGTTTATGGGAGCTCCGGTGCCATCCGCCGTGTAAATTATGAATTGTGCAATTTACTGTGGGAATCACATGCATTGTCTGAAAGGGATGCCGCAGCGGACGCCACTGAATTAGTTAAGACTTCCTGGATTTTTTTAATGTGCGCTGACATCGAATAGCACTCGGGCGCATTTTGCTTCGCCTCCATCAAAATACGGCTGCCGCAGTCGAGATTGAAGCGGCGACCTTGGGACCGGGAGTAAAACGCGAAAGCCACTCAGTCACCGCGGCGGGTGTGTGAAGCTCTGTGGTTGGTCCGAGAAACAGCGCGTCGACCCTTTCAGAGCGTTAGCTGAACAACTCGCATTACTCAAGGTCGCGTTATTCTGAAATCCACGCCATTGTTTAAAAATGGCGGCCGCAATAGCATTCATCGAATAGCACCATTCCGACAACGCACTTCCTCACCAGAACAGGATTTGGCCACCCTGGTGTAGTACTTGGCCACAAACGTCTATGAACAAACCAATTAACCCTCGGCCCTCAGGCCCCAGCGGCTGCGGAGCAACTGACCAAGGCGGCGGTCAGATCTGTGACGCAGCGGAGGGTGCTAAGAATCTCTCGCTCCGGACAGGCCGCCATTGGAAACTGAACCTGGCAACGTTTAACGCAAGAACCTTATCAAGTGAGGCTAGCTTAAAGCAAACGTAGCAGGGGACGGCAGAAAGTAGGTGGGCGGACGAGATTAAGAAGTTTGCGAGGATACAGTGACGGCAACTGACAAAGCACATGGTTAATTGGAGAGACATGGGAGAGGCCTTTGCCCTGCAGTGGGTGTAGTCAGGCTGATGATGATGATGATGATACATACCACGTGACCATATGGCCACATTAATATGTAAACAGGTGGTATCCCGCCAGATGCGGTTCCCCACATAGCAATCAAGGAGCACCATTCCATTCCACCACACCATGCGACCCAACTGGTTGCATGGCAAAAACGTATGCTAATAAGCAGCACAAAAGTGCAACATATACTACTATACCTTCCTTAACCTATAAATACCCCAATGTGGAAACAGCTGAACTGGACCACGGAGTGGTACCATTGGCGCACAGATTGTGAACCACCTTATTGACGTAGGGTATTCGGAGTGGTATCAAACGTTTCAGTGCGTTATGGGGCATTAAATTACTGGTTGAATCAAAGCTCAGCGTATTGTAGGGATTCGCACCGATGAATTTCGGTCTCCAAAGTCACAATTTCTTGGATCTTCCGATGTTCATTACGGCCAAGCTACCTGACGTAGGACATACGAAGTGGTACCAAACGATTTGTCTTCTTATGCTGTATACGTTGGCATCAAAATGGTTCGTTCAAAAGAAACAAAAATCAAAACTTACAGCTTGAACTGTTTCTCGTCATCATTATGAGCCTCTGAAGGGCGGATTTACAGAAAGCTGTAAAGAAGATTTGGAAAGCGGGGTTGTCGCACAAGGCGGACTACAAGGAGCGTTAAGAAACCATGGAAGCTCACGAAAAAGACAGCGTATTGGCCACACTGGTGCTTCTGAGATGCTAAGTAATTAACGTGGCGATGTGAACTTTAGGCTCTGAATGGGAAAATTCGGGGCACATTGAAATGCTGGGCGGAGCCAACGGTGAAGACGTGTACAGAAGAGGCGCTTAAATGCGACGGAGGTGAATTTCAAAACATGTGAAAGAGGATAACTCGTGCTTTGGCTAACGTTGGAAGGTGTTCTAACATTTATACATACTTTACAAGTAGAACGACACCAAAAACAAAAAGCAAGAAATCAGAAACATCAAAGCAGACCGCACATACAGCGCGTTGATGCAATTGGCGAGAACGAGCTAGCCTACGGGCTGTCCATAGCTATGGAATTATACCATCTCTCGTTGCCCCTTCAGATATACTCGTAACGCATGTTAATGGACGTTCCCGATCGTCCCGTGACTTTTCAATCTCCCATAGGTTCCGATCCCAACTGGCCTCTGGCTTTACCAGCAACAATGGCTTTGTTAAGAAGTAGTGTGCAGCAGATTTGTGTTCCTTACACATTTAACTCTGCTTTGCCCCTCAAAGCATTAGCCCTGAACTGGAGACATGACAGCCGCCAGCATGTAATACACCGAAGAACAACACAAAAAAGTGCAACAAACAGTAAAACAATGCAGAGCAGCAACGCACCGCTGCAACACGCTAGCGTCTTCTGGCCATTATTTCACATATCAAGATAGTGTTTCCCTTTCAGTGCCATTACTCTGTGCGACTTGGTGCCGGGCACGATCAAAGGTTGCGCGGGCTCTTTCACTGCGTGCACCTATTCTTAATTTTTTTTGTTCCGCTGCCTGCTGGGCTCATCGGCAAAACAGGTGCCACACCTATAGTTCTCGTTTGGGCTTAAGTGCGCAGGCATATCATTTCGACCTTGACTTTCAGGAACGTTATGCCAACTGAGGCATTTACATTGGAGCGAATTCCTACATATTATTCAATGTTGGCTCCTTTTCTAGCGCTTATTACTCGCTACCAATCCCGGTGGATCAAATTTCGCGCGCCAGTCTTAACGTAGCTCCCTCGAGAGAACCAAACAACATTGGAGGTATTGCCTTTACAGATGGATGATGTGGTGTTAGACGGTGGTGTTAACGCTGAATAGGCTGCTGAGTGAAAGCGCATTTCGTGTCAACCATACGCAGATGAGGCGGCAGGCCGGGAAGCAAGGGGGGACCCCAACGAGAGACCCAGCCACAGCGACCGGAGTGGCCTCGGCGACAGGCGGCCCCAAGGAGGAATTCGCAAAGTAAGGAGCATATCAATATGGGCCATGTAGGAGGAAAACGTTAGGCAGTAGCTGAACTCTGTCGAGCCTAGGTTCACGTAGCGAAAGCTACATAAGCATGATTAGACATGGTTTATGTTAGGTACATCTTTTATTGTTCCTGAATTCCACCCACCACTTCACAGCCGCTTATTCGTCTTCATTGATTGGATTGATGGACACAAAGATTGATCGAGAGTCAGTAGCGCCCTGTGTCCCAGCTGACTTGGACCAAAAATTAAAAAAAAAAAACCTAAGCGTTCTTGATTACTGAAATCGCGTTGATGTTTTAGGGTTTATCTAAATTTACAGTGCCATTTTTTCTGCTCGTCCTCTTGAATAATTACCCGAGATAAATTAATTAACTTTTTAAATACAGCTTGAGACGTTCTACCGTCAATAGGAAAGTTGCGGAGCTCCACAATTATTGTCCAATCTAGGCATTTCCAACGTGGTAGACTTAGCGTGGCCGTTTTCATTCGGAAGAAAGGAAAAGAAAGTTTAAAAATACCACGTGACAGCGCGCTTCGTGCGCCCAAATGCGCCGCGATTACCGCATTTTCATCAGTGCTTTGTAAAATGCCTCGCTCGCTTCGTGCCTTTCGTGCTGCCCAAGGCAGAACTTCGCGTTTTCAATGGATCCAAGATAAGCACCAGTGGGTTGGGGCGGCAGTTGAAAGAAAGCGGGGCTCCCGTTTCTGTGGCGATAATTGCGCTCTCACATTAGAAGAATGCAGGCGAAGGGACAATGACCATCTCATGAATTCGAATTTGGGAGCGAGACCCCAACAAGCTAAGACGCATATAACAAGCTTGGTAACGTCGTGTGAATTAAGCTGTAAAAAGGAAGCCGCATTTTCTTTCAACTGCCGACCGAACTGACTGGCGCTTATCTTGGAACCAAGCACAACGCGAATCTCTGTCTTGGTCAGCATGAAAGGCGCGAAGCGAGTAATACTTTTTAAAAAGTACGGATGAGAACGCTGCAATCGCGTGCATTCGGGTGCATGGAGCACGGTGGCACGTGGTGTTTTTTAAACTCCGCGGGCTTTCGTTCCTGCCGAATAAAAATGGCCGCGCTAAGTATATCATTGTTGGAAGTGCCGGGGTTGTGCAATATTTCTGGAGCTCCACAACTTTCCTATTGACGCCTGAACGTTTCAAGCTATATTTAAAAAGGGAATTTATTTACCTGGACTAATTATTCAAGCAGACGAGGAAAAAAATGGCACTGTAACTTTAGATAAACCCTAAAAACAACCACGCAATTCCATTTCTTAGGAACGCTGAGGTTTTTTCAAAGTCTTATTCCAAGTTAGCTGGGACTCCTTGCATACACCACACCTCACGTCTCAACTGTGAACTGAATCACTTGACGCAACATGATTACCACGTGGCTTTCTTAATGCATCGGCCGTCAACTTGCAATGTGAGAACTCAATGTCAACGCTGAAGTTCAAGTGACAAGGTCTAATGTCAAAAGTCAAAGATTAAAGGTGAAGGCCTAAGTTCAAGGTCAAAGCTAAAGGTGAAATGTGGTGCACAATAAGTTGACCACACATGGTTAGGTATATGCTCTTAGTAACACTAGCGATGACTTACTTCCAGGTAGTTACGAGGTCATTCAGAGCGATGGTAGTGTAGCTTTCGCTACAAAAGTCGATGGAAGGCCGTGGCCCCGCTCTTCCTGAAACTGCCCGGCTACCGGAAGAGCTACGTCCGGTCGCCTGCATCTCCACTTCCTGCAGCGGCAACGACTAGCTCATGCTGGCCGCCATGCTCTCCCTTAGCAATGATCAGGCCGCTGCTATGTGCGCAATCAAGTAGGAAAACCCAGTCTGAGCGCAAGTTTCATTATTTTGCTCGCAAACAACCGTCTTTCAGATAGGCAATTCAACTGCATTACACCCGGAGGCATAAGGAACGACATATGCTAGCAGAAAAAGGTTGAAAGGAAACGTTTCAAGGGGAAAAGCAGCACTGAACGATGATACTGAACGATGGAATACAATTCATGCAAAATCGGGCACTTAAATGCATGTAAACGCAAATATGCCTGCAATGCATGCCATGTGCGTGCGCACAAAAATACTGAGCAGCTATAGCACGAATATAAAGAGGTGAAAAGTGTTCATACACACTCACGGAAGGACATATCTTAGGTTAGGACGTATGTTACAGAGCGAGGAAGTTTTGAGAAAATTGATTGTGATCACAGCAATAATGGAACAGCCTCAGTTTGTTACCTGCATGCCACTGGACACATCTGATACGGAAAACACCGTAGACGACAGGTTGCATATTAATAGACCACATTCGTGCCTTTTTTAGAATGCAAGAAACCTAAAATGACTCTGCTGAAGCGAAGCAGGGCTTCCCCACAACACCTCGACAGCTTGGTGCTACTTGGCCACACGCTTGCCGGAACAGCCCAACTGTGTTGCAAGTTGGGGAAGCTCCTCCTTCGCTGAGAACTTCGCTCTTGAGCAGACGAATGCTGCACCACTCTCAAGTTTCGCGCACGGTGCCGCCTCTGGGCTGCCGCCTCCGGCACCGTTCGAGAGATGATGCGGCGCACGGCTTCCGCCTGTGCGCGATGTTTCCTGATGCGGCGCCTCTTTGTCAGTACAGTGGCACAGCGCGGTCGGCGTATTATTGTGTCCCGGGTTGATTTTGCACGTAGCCAGGGCCACAGGCTTATATAATAACCAAGCGGTAAGCGTGCAGCATGCGATACGGACAGAAAACGTAAAAACGAGCGCATATTTTACTTACTGCAGTGCTCGAACTGTCTGGTCAAAGTCAATCTATACGTGCATACATTGTGTCTAGATACCAACCTAAGAAAGTATTGGGTAATCAAGCCTCGCAGTGGAAAGTACGTGAGCGAGGCCATCGCGGTTTGCAGTGCTCATTTGAGCCTCAGCGATTTCTTCTAAAGCAATCCTCCCTCTCGTGAGCACCGATTTTCTCTGACGTAAATCGTGTTCAAGCGTTCACGGAAATCTTTTCCAGCTGCGACAACTTGACCCTACAGGTGTTATTTTTTTCCCTCTCCGATGTATTCTGTGAAGGGACGGCACTCAGTAGGTGCCGGCTCCGCACTAAACACGAAATGCGAACAAAATTTTGCGGAGACATATCTGTGCAGTCCCTACGGGAAGCTACTAGTATTTGTAGCACCGAAGGTTTAGTAGGTGCGGCCCGCAGCTGCTGCGATTTTCAAACACTCAATGATAAAAGATGTTTGCGTGTGTAATCATTCGTGATTGATGGTAGTGAGAAGCTCTGCCTGCCGGTGCAGGCCCGAAAAAAATCGCGGAGCCGAAATTCGCTTTGCAAAACATCTCAGCCACTTAGTTTTTGAGCTTAGATGTTGTGACAAGACCGCTATTCTAGCCAGCTCCGACGGAGTATGTGCTGGAGTAAGGTGGAAAACGTGACTAGTGGCTGCGACGTCCGCGTACAGACGTACTAAGTGCGCTAATGTCCGCACTGCGACACCTTAAAACTGTACTCCGAGAGCACCCGAGGATGGGAGAAGCGTTAAAAATTTTTGAGCATCCCTCTTTGTTCATCGGAGATACGATGTAAAAAAAAAAAATACTGTATGGATCTGTTTTAAACTTAGTTGCGAAACAAAAACAGTTCTGAGTGTGCTCGTTTTTCTACAGCCTAACTGTACCGTTTCGGTCAGTTTTGGGAACCGTTTCTTTCGTTACCTGCTGCTGTTCAAAAGATCGCTGCAAGAAATTTGTTGGCGCATGCTTGTCAAGACACTTCGCCCAGCTGCAGTGATTTTGGCCGCTGTATTTGCCTCGCACAGATGTCGCGCGTTTCTCCGCCAATTTCTATTTCCCGGTTATAGACGCCTTGGAATATGCCACACCAACTGCCTCAAACCGTCAGAGTCGGATGTTGTGTGCCCATGATATTAGTCACACCCGCGTCGTGTGGTCTCCGCCTCACCTATGATGTATGTGTGCACTGGGGGCTTGCGCCGTGACAGATGATATCATGCATGTTTTAACGCCGCATCGAACAGAATGGCCCCCATTGAGAGCTTCTTCGCCTTTTCAAAGCTGCACAGTCTCAATTACACCAACGTGGGACATGATGCTTCCCAGTGCTAGAAAAGAAGTTAATTACGCGGACAATTCAATGCAGACTGAGATTGCGCAGCATAGCACTAGGCTTGCGCGGCTGCCGTTCCAACTCTCGAGCAGCCATACTAGTTACTTAGTGGCGCCACCTAAAGCACGTTAAACTTGCGAAGAGGCAAATCTCGTTGTCGTTCGACGTATGCTCCCAATTACCATGCGCCATCGCTAGCAGCGCCGCTTTGCGTACGAGTAGCCTACTCTTTTTGAAAACGAATAAGTGTACTCGGGCACCACAAGAGAATCACAGCTTTACCCTTCTGCAGCAGTGGGAGCTACTCGTTCTATGGGACCTAAATGCTGCTGTTTAGAACAAGCTATCCAAAGGCTGTGTTTCTCTGCGCCTTGGGTAGTTTCTTGCTCAAAGACTGGGCGCAATTTTCATAAGCTTATTCCGAGATTGTTAAATAGGGCACCGTCAAGTTGTGCTTTTGAAATCCTTCGGAAATGTCGTGGAGTGATGAAACCTTCACAATAGCTTTCACAACCAAGCAGAGTGCCTTTATGCGCTTGAATGCCCGCGATATTTGGTGGCTACTGTAGCCGAAAACCTGTTACGAGAGATCAGAAGCTGCGCCCGTTGTTACGCTAAGAAAAGTTCCGAAGGGAAAGGTAAATAAAGATAACGGTTGTACCACATCTCAGGCTTTCGAATGATAAATTAAGAGCATCTTTTTTGATATGTGCAGTACTTCTCACGCATGTATGATCGTCTGTTTCATGAAGTCGGCAAAACATCTGTATTGTATAATTCTTGTGCCCACAGTGCTTTTCATAACAAAAAAAAATATGTAAACAAACTCGCTCTAGCGTCCGAATCAGATGAAAAATTCAAGTGCTTTGGGAGTAACAATCCGCTTACTCGAGCGGTTTCTTGCAGGAAGCACGCGCTCAAGGGAGACAACGAGAAGAAGGCGGAGAAGAAGAAGCCGAATGAGCCTCCTAGACGTGAGTGCCGTGGAGCTTCGCGAGTGGTACTTGTCGTGCCGCCGAGTTGCACGGTGCCACGTTAATAATTACGGGATTGATCGCGGCATCATTACGCATGATTTTCGAAAGCAAGATGGAAAATAGTGCAGCTCCAAGATCGCACATTTGTAACTGGGAGCGCGGCCATTTGAAACAGGGAGAGAAAATTACGAAGGATGAAGGCAAATGACCCCGCGGCGCATAGTTCATTCATAGTCACAGTCTCCAAATAGCTCATGGTCCCCAATTTCCAACAAAAAGGTTTGATCATCTCTAGCTGAATCTGGTCATCGTTAGCCTTACTGCTTCAAGAAGCACTGAGTCAGACAGTGTTGCAGCTCGTTGCGTATACTGTGCCAGAAATTTCTCACCAGATTTACTGCGGTGAGTACTCACGATGTATACGTCGCAGGGTGTGACATACGCACCAAGAAAAAGTACCAGTAGGTGATTATGCAATAGTCAGCAATGGTAAAAGTTTTATGGGACAGTAAGGACAGCTTCAAAAAATTTCTGCCCTCAGTAAACAGAAATTCTATGGCCCTTTCCCGCGATATTATTGTTTTTTGGGCAGCAATGGGCGCATTTATTTCTCTGAAAAGTGTTTATAAACATTTTTCTGTTATTGGAATAAAACTTGTCGCTTTGCATCAAAGAGAACCCAGTCATGTCTTTCTACACGCGAATGCTGGCATAGCTTTGCCCCTGGGATCTGCGACCAAAAAAACTGTTTAGATGCACCGCACTTTTTAGGCGCAAAATAGGACCACGCTAACCACACCTATTCCATTTCTGTTTACCGATTTCAGTTAACTATGTATTTAGAGAAAGTAGCCTGAGTCTCATTAGAATCCACCTATCTATCGACAGAGCCAACTTGTTTTTGTGCTGAGTATCCCTGCAAATTAATGAACAATTAAAGATAAATTGCCATGAATGTTATTGCATTTTAATATAATTCTCCAAAGCAAACCACTGACAAACCTTCTTTTTCAATTCATTTGGCAAAAACGCATATCAGGATCACTTTCGTAAGTTGATTAAAGATTACCTGTTAAGAGTGTCTCCGCGTACGGGATGCTATACATGCATCGTCTATGACTACAAGCAGCTGTGTGGAGTAGCTACGGTAATATTTGCTTTCTCTGAAATCAATCCCTATTGCCAGTGCCAAGGTCAGTACTAATAGCACTGCCCTTATGTTTACCTTCCTTTACAGCGCTCGACCTGAGCCGCTTTTTTTCAACTCTCACGATTGCAAAGACTTTCAGGGCGACATGCTCGCCTGCCCGAGGCAATAGGTAAGCACACCACCTTCGGGCCATAGCAGATTTTCACGCACACGTATAAGGGCTTCTCAACTGACCTAAGACGGGGACTAAAAGATTGGTGCAGCTTGCTGACAGTAGACAGGTTTCTTGGCGTTCGCATAAAGAAAAAACCGCCGCACAAATTAGCATTTCCTCATCGAACTTGTTAAGATAGCTAAATAAGTTTAACTTCCTAAAAAAACTATCTTGAACGCTTTTCTTGTTACAGTTAAGGAGATCGCCACGAGGATGCGCGCGACAGCGGCGGCAGGCATGCAATCTTAGACGCAATGTGAATGGCAGCACCCTCTCACGCGCGACAAGCCCTACACAGGCGTTGTTGCTACCAGCGTTGTCTCTTTAGCACGCGTTGTTGAAAACGTGCGCGACGCTAGTGGAAATAAGTTACCGCAGCGAAAATTACTTCCTTACTACTTTTATTGTTGGCGTCGAAATGATCCGATATTTACGCATGCGCGTCTAGCGGCTGAAAGGCGAACAATCGGTCTGGAGTACATGCCTGTCTATTAATCTCAAAATAGAATATGAAATCACTCCAATTGAAATAAACACAGCTGGGAATGCTTGGCCAAGCACTGCCGATTTGCATGCCTTACGTTGACGTCGCTGCTCGCCACAGGTCCGCACAAAGTGGGACCCCTTACGGGCTGCCACTCCTTGGATCATTGACAGAGCAAGACCACGAGAACTTATGCTCCTCAAATAAGGAACAGCGTCGGCGCTTTGCTATTCTGCCTTTATGCAGTGAGGATGACGAGGACCTTGCTGGTCCCGCCGGGCCCCCCAAGGAGGAGGAGGAGGCGAGCCGCGATCAGGACCACCCAACCATCGGGCACAGGCTGTGCACTGAAGACGGAGTGCCATGGTAGGCACGGGAGGCTGTCCCTTTCCGGCATCTCACTTCACTCTCTGAAATTCCAGCGCCGCGCTCTGATTTCTCACAAGTTACCTGGTTCCGAAGCACTTCGTGAATATCGTACATAAAATCCTTGGTGCGTTGCGTGGTGTTGCCGTGAAGATCGAACTTAATTTTCCGCATTTACATACAGCAGAGAACGCAGAATCAAGCCTACGAGTTGGCTCTCTCATATGGTTCGACTTTCTCAGCCCACCCCCTGTTCTTAGATGAGGCTGCGTGTATGGATCTAGAAACAGCTTTTAGTCGCATACTCTCAGAATTCACTAGCACATTACGCAGAACCTGCAGCGAAAAGAACTTTAAAATAGTTAGCGTATGAAATGCTGCTGCACAAGATTGGAAGCCCGGGCAATTACGTGGAAATTGGCTCGATGGAGATGCCTCGAAGAATAAAGTCAAAATAAGTAAAAAAAAAGGCAGTATGAATACGTCGACCACGACGGTTCGCGGATTGTGGCTGGAAGAGAAGCACCGAACTTTGAGCGTTCTAGGAACCACAACAGGGGGAAAAAAAGCTGTGAAAAGGACGGAGGGTCAATTTCGATTCCTGAAACCTGCTGCCACGAGAAGAATAGAAAAATCTTACTACCGCGCTTTTTTAAAATGTCTTTCAATGCCCTTTTCACGACTAACGTCAAAGGGCGATTTGTTTTATGGCGGCACTCGTAAATAAACGCGAAAACCTTGCATGCACAAGGTTTCTATGCGTCGGTGTCTGGCGTTGTTTCTAGTAGGATTGTTTTAAAATCAGTTTTGTACATTTTTGTGATAAATCATGGCTCAGCCGCCCAGATACTTCTACTTGTTTCGAGTACATTTCTTTTAAAAACAACTTCAGCTTTAGTATTAGAAAACTTGGCTCCTGCCTGGAATTTTTTTCTCGGCAGTTGTGATCATCTTGCTTGGGCAAATAGAATTAGGTTAGCTGCTTCAAATACTCAACAAAAAAATTCAAAGTCAATTAGGCTCCAGATTTAGATTATATGCACTGACCAATGTTTTTATAGCAGTAGCTGCAATTCTTCAAACATGACAACATAATGTACTTTGCGCAACAGTTACTCCGCGACGCATGTGCAATAAAGGGGGTTTCGGAAGTAAACTTGAAGTACAAAGGGATTTTTACTACTGCTCAGAAAGACTGGAGGGAAAGCCTTCCTCTCGTTCTTCCCTTGGAAATTCATCAAAATAACACTGAAAAAAATGCACCCGGAAAATTAGAAAATACGCGAATGAATGTCTAGGGAAACTCAGTGGAAAAAAATTGAGAGACGGTGGAAGGAAAGGAATGAAAAATATGCCCCTCCCTCTACCGCTATGCATAACAGGCTCCTCTCCTCTACATCAGGAGAGTGGGATTTTCCTTCTTCCATTTTGGCACCGTCCGACCATGGCAGGTGTTTCACGGAGGATGGTTGGTTTGGTTTATGGGGTTTAACGTCTCAAAGCGACTAAGGCTATGAGAGACGCCGTAGTGGAGGGCTCCGGAAATTTCGACCACCTGGGGTCCTTTAACGTGCACTGACATCGCACAGTACACGGGCCTCTAGAATTTCTCCTCCAAAGAAACTAAACCGCCGCAGCCGGGATCGAACCCGCGTCTTTCGGACCAGCAGCCGAGCACCATAACCACTGAGCCACCGCGGCGGCTTTTCACAGAGGATCGATAGAACACCTGACTTCAGGTGTTACTCCCCGACAGGGGTGTTCTCACGCTATGACATTCAATATTTAATATGAACAAGACACTCTCGATTGCAGTTTTGAAGTTGCCTACATTTAAACTGAATTGGCTCGAACCGTTTTCGGCTTGCAAAATGCGTTTCATCTCTATGAGTAAAAATACTTTTTGGTGAAAACATTTTTCAATTTTATTGGTAAAATGATCTCTGCGCGACATTGCGATATAAGCTACATTTTAGATCACTAAAAGCAACTGAGACTGAGGCGTTCATTAAGGAGTCCTGACAGGTTTGAAAGCTTGCAAAATTAACAGGACACGATTCCTGTTTTTCGCTCCAGCCGCAACTGGCCCATGTGTCAAAATCGACTTCACTGCGACTCCATGGATTAACGAGATGTCACAGTGTCATGTGGCTTTCCGGTGCCTAACAAATAAGCAGCGATGATGTCTGACTAGTTTTTGTCCCTGCTGGTCCTCTGCGGCCAGCGCACGATCGCTGCCCTGCATTGTGGACAGCAGACAATTAGGCCACGTATGCGGTTTTCAAACTGGCTGCAAATTTACTTGCTTTATTGGTAGGACATAAGTCATGCTCTCTCGAATGCGTGGATGTGACTGACGATCTTTTTCGATGGACAATGGAAAATGCCAGTAGCCGCTTTTAGGCTTTTTGGAAGTCAATGAGGGCCGCCGGCAGACACAAAGTCGTCACGCAACGATTAATTATTCACATGTCGTGCCAGCTGCTTCAGCTCCAGGCGCTATAGGTTCACGATCTGGTCGATAAATTTATAACAAAAAAGTAGTAAAACACTCGGACCCCTAGGTTTCATTGCGTCGTCTTTTGCTTTGTTTTGTTGAGCGTCCGCTCATAAACGTCTTCCGCATAAGATCGTCCTTCAGCAGTACAAGTGAATATAGTTCGCAGTAGTGCCAGTGAGTGTGAGACTATATAGGACAAACAGTGCTGGGACACGACACGACGTAGAACAAATATTGCGATACACGCAATCCGCATACACGAAATTTCCGACACATTTGCTTTAATAAAGCTCCTGTACTGTGCCTATGTAGTATATGACGTGTTGGTTTCAAAGTTACAAAATTACACACAGACTGCTAGAGTCGGCCGTATTGCATTGTCCAAAGTAATTTCGAGCCCGTGGGGCTCATTAAATTGCGCTGACATTGTGCAGCACACCGGCGCTTAGCACTTATGTACATCGAAATGCCATCGCAACAAACGGGATTGGATCTAGCGACCTTGGACTCAGCGGCCGATATATCATTGTCAGTGATCCAGAGCAGCGGCTAGGCTGGGCCTCTAATTTTGTCATAAACTTGTAACAATACTTTTAGAATCGTGGTTTAAAACCGCGAAAACGTTTCGTAGTGACGTGCAGTGTGTCACTCCAACCGAAAACATGTGCAAGTCGCTGAAGAGGTCACTTAGGCATTCTTAGTATCTTCTACCGGAGCACACGCGCTAACAGTGCGGCCAGTAGTTTCCTCTATCACGTTTGGTTGCTTCTTTTCAGCTTTTAAAAGTCAAGACATCATTAACAGTCCCCTTTCGATGAAAACTAGACGTAACGCCTTACTTCCCTCGCTACTGAGCTGCATGTGTTGGCTCACTGCAGTTCGCGAGGCGACCTGTGCGTGGCCAAGCGAGGGGCTCCTGGATCCACGAGCAGGCGAGCCCCGGCGTCCAGCACCTACTGGCAGAGGCCCGTGCGGCGTCACAGAGGTCCTCCTCCTCAATCGCCGCGCGGGTACGTGGCGGGGATGGCTTTATCCGGTAACCACCGCCCCTGATGAAAACCCAGGTGGCCAATTTCGAAATTTTGCTTGCACTGCTAAAAACAGCGGTTTTTTATATGCGGCCATGGTCTTTCATTTGGTTGCATGCTAAGTTACCTCACAGCCCTGTGCACTAGAATGAAACATTAGCCGGGTTTAACTCAGCTTTAAGGAATAGGTGACTTCCGAGAGCGTAGTGTCGTAAACGGTGGCGCCTCAAGCGACGCGACAGCAACGTATGTCCAAAGCTCAGAGCCGGGAACCACTTTTTCGGGGGTGTCCCGGGGCAAATGTTTGGAAATGACCCGAGCTAAATTTGGAGGTCGCCATCCTGTCGGCCACAGTCTGTTATGGTTGCGGATCAACTTAGGTCTAATCAATCAATCAATCAATCAATCAATCAATCAATCAATCAATCAATCAATCAATCAATCAATCAATCAATCAATCAATCAATCAATCAATCAATCTTTTTTATTCAAGGCAATAATACAAAACTGTTTTCTCGGTGGACGTGACAAAAGGCGGAAAAGTGCCTGACGAGGTCGCGCCACCCTGTGACAAGCAGCGGTTTGAAACTCATGTAGAGTTTACAACAGTGTTAGGTCTTTGCAGAGAAATATCTAAGATGAAACTGTATCCACCCAATCCCTTATTGTATTTTTTTACAGTGCAAGAATATGTGCAGGAACGGATTACAAGAACAAGTGCACGACTTCTACTAGCAATGCATGTTTACAAAACACTTCCAAACATAAAATACATGTACACAATCGAACTTGAAGCACATAAAACAAACTGAAAACACGAAGAAAAACATAAAAACATGAAACACTTGTCTTCCTCTAAAAATAATCTATTCGGTGTTTTCTTAAACCTGTTTAGTGAAGGTTTTTTGGTTAATAGGTCGTGAATGACTGAATAGCTGTTTATTAATTCTGCTGTCTGACAGCTTAAACTTCGATGTCCATAGTTGGATCGAGCTCGGGGCTTGACTCTGATGTTCTTCCTTAAATCATACACACTTCTTTTTTCCTGGTACTTTGTTTCACAGGTAGATTTAACCAAACGGTATTGGCGACAAACTTCCAAGCTTAGTCTGTATTTGTATAACTGAGGCATTTGGAGCATTCCATATGATTTATAGTAGGGCGCACAACTAGAGGACAGCTCCAGGTTACCGATAGCGCGTATTGCTCTTTTTTTTGTATTGATAGTAGGGAATCAATTTGTTTTCGTTGTGGTTTGCCACACAAGAGAGCAATAGCTAAAACGTGAATGTATAAGAGTAGTACAGCAGTCGTTTGATAGCTCTCAGGTAACGCCTCAGTCTGTTTAAGATGCCTAAGGCACGAGAGAGATCAGTTCTAAGCGTGTCGATGTGAGCATTCCATAAGTGATTTTCGTGGAATGTGACACATACGAATCTGGTCCTAGAAGACTGTTGCATGTCCCGGCCATTAAATTTTAAACATGGAATTGTATGCATTTCCGTACCTTTGGAGCGAAAGAGTACTTATTTTGTTTTCTTTACGTTTAATGCGAGCCGGTTACTTCCCATCCATGAGGTAAAGCGCAACATTCAATTGCTTGCCACCCTGAACAGCGCATCTAAATCTCTACACGAAAAGAACACATTGGTGTCGTCCGCATATAAAACCAAATTCGAGGCACCCGGTACAATATTATTAATATAGATGAGAAATAACACTGGCCCTAGGATGGACCCTTGGGGTACACCATACAACAGAGTGTTTGTCTCTGAACATACACCATTGATAACAGTATACTGCTCACGTGAAGTTAAATACCTTATGAGGAGAGTCTCACCTATACCTCTGACACTGTAATGCTGAAGATTTTTTAATAGTACATCATGTTGCACACTACCGAGCGCTGTTCTAAAATCGAGGAATATACCTAAAGTTAGTGCTTTATTTTCAATATTGTGCAGAATTTCATCTTTTATTCCAAGTAGTGCTGTTTCTGGCACTTTGTTTTTCTGGAAACCGAACTGTTGCCTTACGATAATACTTTGCCAGGTTAGAAATCCAACAAGCCTTTTGTTTATAATAGTGTGACGAAGAAGACGAAGGTGGCAGTAGCGCGGGACGGAGCCCTTGAGCTAAGCCAGCGGCCATTAAATCATCTAATAGCCATTTGTCAACCCGTCTCATTACTCGGCTGGCCGTCATGTAACATTTGGTGGAGGTATATATATGCTCTGCTATTTTGGAAAATACCGACAGTACAGATATTGGCCTGTAATTGTTCACGTCATCGAAAGGGACTCCCTTATGTATAGCCGTCTCACGAGCACGTTTCATTTTGACTGGGAAAACTCACTTTTCCATTATAACATTGCAGATGAGTGCGCAATAGGAGTACTAACTATTTGACTCATAGCTTTCAGTGGTTTTGGTCTGATCTCATCAGTGCCAGATGCACGACCGTCTTTTAGAGGTATAATTACATCTTGCACCTCGCTAAAATCAATGGGGGAAAAAAATATTGTATTCGGATTGCTTGCAGTGACATAATTTTCAAAGGTGCTGAATAAGGTGCATTTGTTGCGTCAGCTAAAACAGCACCAGCTGCAAGAAAATGCTCATTAAAGAGGTTTGCAAGCTCTGGTTCAGATAGATCGGCATTCCGAAAGTTCAATTTTTGTTTGTGCATTCTTATAGATTAACTCTCTCATGGTTTGCCAAACCAGTCGTGTATTACCGTTCACCTGTGAAAATTTTGTGTACAATATTCGAGCTTTGTATTTTATGTCTGAATTTAGCAGATTTCGTACTTTCTTAAATGCGCGAAAGTCACTTTCATATTTTGTTTGAAAGAATGTTTGGAAAAGTCTGTTTTCCTGTTTGATTCTTTGAAACAGTTCACGAGAAATCCAGGGCTTTCGTACTTTGTTGTTCTTTTTTCGGGACCTGATGGAAAAACATCTGTTATAAGCAGATACAAAGCATGAAAGGAAAACGTCGTAAGCGGCATCGGGGTTCGAGAGCTCCAAAATTATGTTCCAGTCAACATTTGTCAGCATGTCCCTAAACTTGTTAACATTGTGCTCGGAGTAATCTCTAATAAGTACTTTGTGTTCGGGGGCGACTCTGTATTTGCAGAGTAACACATAATATATTGGCAAATGGTCGCTTAAACTGCTGACCAGGGTGCCTGATTTTACATTCTCACGAGGGATACTCTTAACGCACAGATCAAGAATACTTGTGGAGCTTGGTGCAATTCTTGTCGGTGTGGTGATTACGTTGGAGCAACCACAATCATCGTATAACCATTTGAAAGCAGGCTTGATTGTCAAGGGAAGCATTCAGGCGTAAATCACCTACAAGAACGCTTTCAAACTTCAGCTGAACACTGAGTTGACCTATCTTTTCAGTAAACTGCATAAAGTCACTGAGAACACCTGATGGAGGACGGTATATGACCGAGAAAATCATATCACGACACTGTATAGCTATGCATTCATAATTATCTCCAATTATCTTGAACTCCGGAAGTACCTTATAATTAAGCTTTGATCGGATGTAAACAGCGATACCACCACCACGCCTCCTACAACGACACGCAGATACAACATTATATCCGGAAAGTGAAAAAGACTCGTCATCACATGAAAACCGAGTCTCTGCAAAACAAATGATGTCATAGGAATGATTCGGTTCCGACAAAAAGAAATTACTTCATCATACTTGTTGCGTAAACTCCTGGGATTAAAATGAAAGACAAAGTGTGGGCAGATTTTCATTGTGGAACAAAATTTTCAAAGAAAAACAAACATGCCAAGAATAGTCACTGCAGATCATCAAGATCCTGCACCGTGCGAATCACCACAGCATTCACCACAGCATTCACCGCTCTTCTTTTGAAACAGCACTTTTCCGTTCGTGTGCCATACGAACGCGTAGCCTGCATTCTTCGCCCATTCCTTTGTTTTTGCCATAAGACTGCAGAAAAGCCTTGTCATGTTTTCGGACATAAACATCACACCAGGTTCATCCCTTAGTGTCGGTCGCTTTGGCAGCCAGGCGTCACGACGTTCGTGACTGACGAAGCGACCAATGATGTCCCATGTTCTGCCTTGTTTCGCTGGAAGCCGATGTAGTGCTGTGATATCTTGCTTAGTTAGTGGCTGAATGTCCAATCTAGGGGCTAATTCATTTATTTTTTCTAGCAAGTTTTCGTTTTCAGCTTTAGGAATGCCGCGAAATTCAATGTTGTTTCGACGGCTACGCCACTCCAGGTTATCTATATCTTGCATTATCTGTTGCAGTTCACTGGAAGAGTCGGCCTTGTCTATCTGATCCACGCGTTCGGCCAGTTTTTTTGTCGCTTGCTCTTGAATTTGAAGACAATCCTGAAATTCATCGAACTTGCCTGATAGGAAATTCACGCTGGAGTCAAGTGCGTCTACCAGCTTAGGGAGGGCTAGGAGAGTGTCGAGTTTGCTCTGAATTGCTAGCAAGTGCGATGCTAAGTCGCTGTCTGCGTTAGAGCACTCCGAGTCACCGCTTCGTGAACCCTTGCTACACCGGTCGCACTTCCAAGCCTTTTTAAAAGAACGGCGTTTGTCATTCCTTGTTTTGTCACTTATACCAGAAGAAACACCCAGATGAAAAGCAAATTTGCATTCTGAACAGGTCGTCTGCGGCCCGTTGGCGGCAACCGACGATCGGCACACAGAACAACGCGACATGGTTAAAACTTTGGCAAAGCTGAACAGAAATAACAAGAGGTCTTTGGCAGCAGCGGCATAGGCGGTAATAAAACAATGAAAAGAAAAAAAGCACTTCCGAATAACATAAACAACCTGTAAATACACAGAGGAGAGGCTCAGATGCCGTGCATGAGGTTTGATGCCGCCGCTCCGAAATGACGAACGCCCCCCCTCGGGGGACTCGTTGCCGTTGCCGGTGACAGGTGCATCAGTCTGGAGTTCAGTCGGCAGTGGCGTGTAAAAGAAATTCCGCCCATTCACATCTATTTCCCGAATCGTAAAGAAGTCAAATTCAAGATGCAAGAAAGTGAAACTGCAGTTAGCAAACAAAGGCTGTTTCAAAACACAAAAGCGCATTCTAATTGTTGGACCCTTAACGATGACCCTGCATCACAGAAGCCATCACCATACTCCTCATGCATTACGTCATCCTTTTTCGCGCATCGTCTCTTCCGAGTTGCTACGTTTCTGGAAGCCAGGCAAGTTTCGTCTAAGGACGCAAGTTTTTCGACTAAAGACCTTAGTGTGGAAGCCTTATTGTACCTTCGTGCTTGTCTGTCTGCTAGCCTCAGGGGAAAGTGCGTAGCCTCAGTTTCCGTGTTCTCTGGCTGGACTGCGATCCCGAAGCGTGGACAGAAAATCGTCACAGATCCATATTCTTTTCCGGGCAAGGGTGCATGATGAGGCCTCATTCGCCGCGCTAAAAGCAAAGCGGCCGATACAGTTCAGCGGTTCTCCAGGCGTATTGCAATTCTTTGCCTTCCTAGACTTCTGGGCGGCTGGAAGATGGAGCAGCAGTTGGATATCGATGAAGGAGTGTCTGAATATGGGACCCGACGGTGGACTTTGGCAACATAGGATACTGCATGTGACTGGCGAGTCACGTTAACCATTCCACCAGCGACAAGCCCTAATCGTGTTTCGTCGCCCATGGCATCGGTGAAGGCGGTCCACGCGACGAACACAATCGCCGATTACGGCAGCGGGCGCGGCATCCGAAAAAGGGCGCACGCCTTTTCGCTCTCGAATTCTCGTGGCAGTAGCTTGCGCCAATCGAGGGAGTAAAACTCTGCGCTCTGGTGACGGCAGAACTTTTTTCCTCCTGGTGCGAGGGCGCTCACGTGTCACCTTCGCGTTGCCTCTGAAGTTGCTCTGTCCTGCTGGTGCCGGGTTAAGTGCTTGTTGTGTCAGCTATATTTATCTAATATGGGGTACAGCCGGCGACGTCCTGATTGATTTCCTTGCACAAGTCGAACAGTTTCGCGCATTTATTAGACACTTTTAACATAGCCCAATCCGCGTCCGGTACTCTGATGCACTTACGCGGGAACACAGCTACAACTGAGCAGTGCTGGTTGTGCGACCTCCGGAGCCATCCGCGCATGCGGAGATTGCGCGGATGTGAACCGCGGTTGTAGTTCATTTCGAACTGATCGATGTCGTGATCAACAGATCGATGGTGTTGACCTTGATGTCTTCTGATGGTTCGGTGATCCCGCAACACATTTCAGAACAGACTAGACAACTTCTTCGGGACGCTATGTACACTCTATTACACGAGTCAAGAAAAACAATTACACTAGGCCAGAGTGGCACTGGCCCCGCTCTGCCTGTCACGAAACGCTGACTCGCTCCTCAACCTTCGCCTAAGCCAAGTTCCTCTATGTGTTCCGCGAGTCCGTCAGCGTGTCCTGTCCAGGGTCGATCCACCCTCGTCCGATCTGCCCTCCGGTCTCTCCGACCTCCCCCGGTCTCTGCCCGATCTATCCTCGATATCCGCCGATCTCCCCTGGCCTGCCCCGATCTTCTCAGATCTCGGCCGTACCCGCCGATCTCCCCCTGCTCGGCCGATCTCTCGCCATCTCCCTCCGTTTCGCCCCCAAAAGACCCCTTAAATCCTTTTGTCGAGGATTCTGGGGACGTTTTAACGCGACAGCGTTAAGGGCCCCGTGTCGCAGAAAAGCCGGTGCCGTCGTCAGTGTCAGCGGCGTTGGTCGTGAGCGAAAAATCTTAGAAGCATTAATAAATAGAATTCTTTCGGGTCGTAGCCTGGATTAGTCTACAGGGCTTTAACTGATGTAGTGTATTCACTACCAGGACCAGCCAGGACTACCAGGTATTGACTACCAGGACGGTACGGAAATATGGCTACCGCGTTCGACGGGCGCCTCTGTAAGTTGCTAAGCATTATTGGGGGAGGGGGGGGGGGGGCAATTCAAGCACACAGTCGAACAAACTCGACACACTGCTGCTTCAACCAGTTGATTTCACGCACTCGCGCCCCTGCGCCATGATGTAAAGCACGCGTGAGTGCCCCGGCCATGTTTTAATTTCTACTTCCACTGCTCATCTGCATCCGTATTGGACCGAAAGCTAGCACTCCACGGTCGCGTGTGATGCCTCACAACCCTTATATCTCTTACTCTGGGGTTACGGTTAAAAAATAACAAATGACTTGATGGTCACTACGTCTCAACGCGATATTTAGCGACAGCTTTTAATGCGATATCTTGTGGTTGAGAATAAGAGCGCGACCTCTTGTCTGTGTTGTTCTATGGCGCTCTTTTCAGTATCCCACACACAGTGGTTTACGCACCAGCGTAAACAGCTCTTTCGGTCGAATAGTCGTCGGCGTCATGGTTGCAGTTGCCGGCACCGCTTGTCGGAAAAAATCGTATCGTGCCAACCGCTTGCCGCAGAATGTTCCAGATGGTGTAATGTCATTCAGCCTTTCGAGCAGCATAAACTTACTAGTTAAATGAGAAAGCTTGCGGTTGGAATTCGAACCAGCGACCTATAATCGGGCTGCGGGTGGCCACCGCAACGTGGAGATAGTTACTGCAACTTCCTTTCCTGAAATCCAATTTTCGTGTCCTTCATTACGGCACCTCTTTCTCTCACGCTCTCTTCTTTCACCCCCACCTACCTCCCTTCCTTTACGGCGAGGTTCGGATGTACACCGAGATCTGACTTCCTCTTCTCAAAAATGCGTTGCGTTCAAAGCTGTTTCCAACGGGCAAGGCAACGCGCTGAACGGGCGATATCGTTCCGTGTGCTGCCTGGGAGCGCTGCAAAAGAGGAATCTGAACTTGTCTTTTTGCCGCGGGTACTCGATCTACACGTTCCGAGCTTTCTTAGAAACTGCGCTTTTACTGCCCTGTGTGGCCGATTTCCCTAATTAAATCGAATTAACGCCCGGCTCCCGCCTTTTTTTTTTTGAATTCTGCCTCGTACGGTGGGCGGAGTCGACCAACGCGTGGAGCGCCTTTCACCCAGTCCCGTGGCAGCTTGCCGCTCTGCCATCGGCGGAGTAATACGTAGTAGTCCGTAGTAGCAAACAGTCCGCGCGTATCTTTATTTCTTCGGGCTTATTTTGCGGCTATATTATCTGCGAATGAAACCATTTATTCATGGAAACCTAAAAAACAAAATAAAGCGAAAGCAAAGCCTCCACGGGACTGGGTGAAAGGCGCTCCACGCGTTGGTCGACTCCGCCCACCGTACGAGGGAGAATTAAAAAAAAAATGCGGGAGCCGGACGTTAATTCGATTTAATTGGGGAAATCGGCCACACAGGGCAAGAAGTCACTGTTTCTAAGAATGCTAGGAACGTGTAGATCGAGTTCCCGCGGCAAAAAGACGTGTTCAGAATCCTCTTCAGTGCACCTTTCAGGCGAAGCTTAAGCGTCGTCCAATTTTGAGTACCCAATAGGAAATTCGCTCGTCGGCACAAAACAGGAGAATTTTCTTCGAACCGAAGGGGCCAGTAGCACGCCTGTGCTCACTGCATGAGTTGTTGAGTCGCAATCACCGCGTGAATTACACGAAAACGTTGCGCATTTCCGTTCGCAGCTACGGCACACCGACAGAAACACACAGAAATCGCTGCGAAAACTCAGGGAAGGCGAACACTGAGTGCAAACCTTACGCACTTCCCCAGTCGCGCTTGCACTCATCGCTGCTCGTTTCTGAGACATCCGGTCCGTCACGCGGTGGTGTAACGTTAAAAGCAATAAATTTATGCGCACCCCCGTGAAATTTTCGGCGTCCGCGCTTCTGCTGAGGGCAGCACATCCCGCACTTCTCCAGCCTCACTGCCCAACGCAAGTGGCAGCAGCACCTCATCCACCATCGGTAAGAGCAGGACCTTCTTCACGTTCTGGTGTTGTGCACACCCGCAGCGGCAGCCGTGTAGTACCACCGGACCGCTTGAACTTGTCAGAGAGGGGGGAGATATTGGGGCCGCCACCTATTGACGTACCAGTGCCGCCCTATTAGCTGAAGCCAAGCTGTGGGGGCTCGGAATAAACCAGCTTGTGTTCTCTTCTGGAGCGGTGAGGCTGCCTCGCTCTCTCTCTCGACTGTCGTGGCTGGTGGTCGCCTACCGGCACGACAGCACGGGAACGCCCACACAACACTTGCAAGGCCTCGCCTTTTCGCACTCGGCCACGGTGAAGTCGGCTAGCCGTGGTTCTCGCATACACTTTGCCACGTTTGATTTGAAACAAGCAAACCCCTTCGAACGGCAACGGGGTGGCGGCCGCTCGAGGAGGCCTGAAAAAAAGTGCAAAGAAAACCGAGGAGGGCGGAGCTGTGGGGACTGGCTGTGCGCTGCCGAATGGCCCCCTGGCGCGACACCCCTTGATCTCAACAGTTGTGTATCATGGATGATAGAAAGCTAAATATCTCAGTTATAAGTTGCCGCGAAGACAACGGGATCATTAGCTACGTGTGACAAGTTCGTTGCTTCTGACAGTGCCAATTCGATAGTCGCAACAAATCGCTGTTGTCACCGTGAGTGAACACAACACACACCTTTAGCATACCTTGTACCGTGTTACCTTTACCGTTACCGGAGTGCCGGGAGTCCATCCATCGCAGGTGAGCACGCACTGATTGATTCTGATGCTGCAGGCGCACTTGCAGCTGCCGGGTACCTGGCGCCATCTGGCGCCGTCAAGACGACTTGCGCTTGCACGTTAGCTGCGCGCGGGCTCCGCGGGCTCCGGTACCGCTAACCATATCACAGTACACGTTATGGTAAAGGTGTCTAATAGTCATGGCAGCGAGCTGTGTCCTTCGACTGCGTACGTGGTGACCGCTCTCTAAATTTCACGATACGCTCAGAGGGCAGCGATCGCGACAGCTGATTTTCCGACCGCTCCGTCGTCTGCTTCATTGGTCCGTCATGTTGTTTGCGAGATGCTGCCGTGCGAATAACGCGTTACTCATGACTAGGGCCCGGAACTTTAGGGATTTGCCTAAACATGCCTATAAATGCCTAAACGGGGGATATTTGCACTTGCCTGCCTTTTTGTCGTTTTTTTTAAAGAAATACTACCTATTTAACCGCAACTGTTGCCTACAAATACCTAAATCCGGCGTTTCGGTCTTCGGTTCCACTTTTTTCAATTTTGAGACATGTAAGTACGGTGAAAGGTGCGCGCCGATGCCCGCACAGAAGGCGTGGGTCTCGCCAAACGTTTTTCTCCAATGTGACTGGCTCAACCAAATTCGATATATAACATCCTTGAGTGTAACCCGTGCCGTCCAGGCGGGAGCCATCGCCTCAACGCGCTCCGTCCAGCCGGGGACCGTCGCCTCAACGCGGGCAAGACTCGCACACTCGCGCGCTCACTGCGCGCTTGTCGCTCCGTCGATTCTCGGCAGCCTACCCCTCCGCGGACAATGGCCACTTCTTTGCCTGCCGCTTCCACAGCACGCGACTCTGACTTGAGCGGACTCACAACCTTTGCTTCGTCAGCGCTCTCCATTTCATTTCGTATTGACATGCCGAAAGAATAGGCATCGAGAGGCGCTCATCGCAGGCAGTGGATATCGCAGTTTGGTGATGTATTTTCATCTGATGTAACTTTGCTTTTCTATAGAGCGTGCGAAACTTCAGTACCGAGTGAGAAGCTATGCCATGTAGCGTAACACGTTGCTGCTAACATGCATATTGCAAACCTGAAGCGAACGAAAGAGGGGAGATCGCAGCTCCTACTGGCAGAGGCCTTCAGCGGTAGTTCGACAGCAGAGGAATCGTCATTTGCCAAAGAGTTGTGTCAAGCAGCTTTGGTGGCAGATATGCAGTTGTGGAAATTAGCCAACAGTGATCTTCGGAGCTTTCTGGAAAAGTATAGTAAGCAGCATGTTCCAAGTGAATCAACGCTTGATAAGCAATACGGGAATGAATGCTCAGAGGATATCTTGCCAAAATTAGAGATGAAATTGGGGACAACTACATTTGGCTGTCAGTCGACGAAACCACGGACGCTAGCCGACGGCATGAGTACAGCTTCATCGTCGGAACATTGAGCCCACAGAAAGCCGGACAAGCAATCCTGCTCAACGCAGATGTTCTTGAAAAGGAGAGCCATTCGACGATTGCGAGTTTCTTCACTTCATCTGTGAAGCTTCTATGCCCAGGAAATATTCAGTATGAGAATGCACTCTTGTTCAAGGATGGGGCGTACTACATGTGCAAGGCAGGAAAGGGACTGACGCTTTTATACAACAAGATGGTTCACCTGACCTGCTTTGTTCATGCAATGCATCGTGCCGCCGAATGCGTCCGGCTCTCTTTTTTCCAAGTGGACGCGTTAGTATCTAGCAAAAACAGGTGTTTCATAAATCTCCGCCAAGAATTGCTGTTTTCCGTCCCACAGCACCTGGCATTCCTCTGCCGCCAAAGCCTGTTTTGATTCGATGGGAAACGTGGATAAATGCAGCAGTAAATTGTACACGACGCTTTGAAGTGGGCAAATCTCTCCTTGAGAAAATCAAGGATGACGCTTCGTGTGTGATTAAAGCAAGAACTATGGACGAAGAGGCGAGTTTGGAAACAGACCTAACATACAGCAGTGCAAACTTCTCACTTCGAAAAGACTGGACTCTCAATAGATGAATCATTAAATGCGGTCGAAGTAGTACAAGCAGCACTACGGGAACTAAAGGAAATGGCGCTACTGCTTCTGCGAAGATGCAACAATTGGTAGAAAAAAGTAAAGGCCTAAAAACAATTTCCCAAATCAGAGACCTTCTACGTGGATATGGTACGGCTACACAAGCAGAAGGCGTGAGCCCCTATCAACTCTCATGATTTAGGTTCGCGCCACTAACTTCACGTGACTTCGAAAGAAGCTTTTCAAAGGAAAAAGCTATGCTTGGCGAAAACCGAACGAGCTTCGAGTTCAAAAGCCTGAGAATGTGGTTTATTCTGGCGTGTTTCAATTGAGGACTGCGTCCGCTCTGTGCTTTACTGACAGATCTTTTATTTTATTTATTTATTATACCTCAAATGCCCCAGTTGGGGTATTACATGAGGGGTGGGCTTATTACAGGCGTTATGTTATTCTTTCGATGAATGACTTGAAGCGGTCTGGATGGATGTGGCGAACAGCTTCGGCAGGAAGGTGATTCCAGTCCTACTCATAAATAAAGAGTATTATTCAAAGAGCCTATTTCTGTTTATAGCGCCTATTTCAATATTTTTAGAGCCTAGATGCCTGCCTATTTCGGGGTTCTTTGGTGCCTAAATTTCCGGGCCCTACTCCTGACATGACTGCTACATCCGGTGTGTCCTCCTTCGCGTGAATTGGCGTTGTTTTTTTTAGTTTCGGTGCGGTGGGACTTTTTAAAATGAACTGAATACAAAGTGCCCCAGCCCGTTCCGGTTAGTATGACGGGCTGAACCAATGGAAAATAAACAGAAAGAGAATAGCTGCACGAAGAAATTTCTCATAGCAAGAGAGAAACATAAATAAAAGAAAGACAACTGCAAAGTGAAATGAACGGTATAATTGCACGGTTTTCTTGCTGCTCTGTCTATTTACAATCAATTGATTTTATGCTGAAGATGGCGAAGAGCCCGGTCTCGGGGATTGTTGGTCCGGGTGGGTTTCCTTGGCGTGATTTTGAAAGGGTTCATATAGCGTGCGCCGTTGCCCTATTAGTGGCGCACCTTGCTGTGGCAGCCTGGCTTGCAGCAGTTCATGGTGTGCTGCTTGAGGGTGCTTTCACGAGAGGTTAAATAAACAGGGCCGGTCGGCATATCTATTCTTGGCGGAAAAAAATATAGAATGCTTACATGGCACGAGAACAAATATCGTAATTATTAAATAAAATTACCTAACCTCCGCAATGAAGTATCAAATCCGGCTTGGTGCACGGATTTCTTTTGCGGTTCTTGAAAAATTTAAATTTCTTCGCTAAAAATGGAATGCCTTCTAGCTGGAAATTCAGACATTTTCTTGTTGACGTTTCCTAACTGTCAAATAAAGCACGGTTTATTCAGGGTTGCATGCTTTAAATAAATTTCAAACACGGCATAGTTTAGAAAATGTGCAAAATTTATAGCCCTGTTTCTCTGCACCTGAAACACCTACCATAAAGCTGAAATATTTAACTAGGTTTAGACTTTGCATTGGCCAGAATTCAGCGAACTTTCCTTTGGTATAGTGCTTGTGCTTCATGTTCAAAAACGCACTGGACGACAAGTGACTCACCTGAAGTTACATGTTTTGAAAGGGGCTGATACACAAAAAGGCTGGCTTCGATTTTTCTATAGCTTTAAGCGATAAATCTACACAAACTGTCCTAGCATGCGCTTTAATATATGTCGCAATATTTCTGTAGTTTTTAAGACAACATATTGCCAAATGTGACCCGGTTAGCTGGATTGCGATTGCTCTAAAGGACGGGGGGCAAGACGCTTCTGATCGTAATCTATAACACGAAGCGGCCAGTGAATGTAGAATATCTTCTCTTACAATAGGGTGGTGTTGACCCTTTTAAATTAACGAGCCTTTTTTATTCAATTCAATTTGAAGTGGAAAGGCTTCCATGCAAATGGCTCGAGGCATTGCAAGGATTTCTTACCTCTCCTCTCCCAAATATGTGTCGTCAAAAATACTTTTCAGACAGGACACCGGTAGCTTCAGGCGGCTACCAACACTGCAGTCGCTAATTTACTATGAGCCGGTCTTAATTTCAGTCATTCGTTTATTGCATTCAGGTTTGCATCTCTCTTGTCTTAGGATCACGTTATCTAAAACACGTCGAAGTACTCTCATACAGCTATCACTTAGGAAAAATGAACCTCTTTAGAAAATGAGCCCTCTCGCAAATCTCTGCTAAACTGCGGAGGGACGTCGTGCACCAGTTGGGATAAATCACCTCCCACGCCATTCCGTGTGTCCCTCCTCTGCAGGGAGCCAGTCTCCACCCAAGACCAGCAGGACGAAGGGGGCCCAGCGACCCGGCTCCGGTCAAAGACCCGGGCCATGACCGCGGCGGAGGGTGCAAGCCAGAGACAAGGAGGCGCTGTAGTTAGGTGGGCCTGCCATCCATCCATTCGCCCTTAGCTATTCGCTTGCACTGAATTGAGGACTACGGATGGCGACTGCAAAAGCAGGGTTCGATTGCTCAATGCTGGTCGCAAGGAAGGACTGTGCTAGCTTGCTCGTCACTTGTGCTGTCGTAAACCGGAATCTCAAGAGAATCAGCCAGTACTGCCATTCTACAGCTGGAGCTTCGTGGTGTAGTGTCGCCAACTGGTGATGCCCTGCACCGAAATTTCGAGTGTGCGCTTTCCCCAAACCGTACGGTAGGTAGTGAGCAGTGGGTGAAATACACTGGACTTCGTGAAATGACTTTTTTTTCTGGCACATTGGCCTTGCTCCTGTTGGCATATTCTTCAATCTGTACTTTTCACGACAGAAGAACGCTGCTTCATTTAGTTTGGACCAGCGATGAACTAGCTCCAGTAAGAGCTATGCAATCGGTACGGGTCACAAAACCCCCCTGTGGGTGACATGCCGCAGAAACACCAGCACTGGCACCAACAAAACCAAAAACAAAAAATGCACACGGGCACCAACACAACATTACGCAAAATGCACACTTAAATACCCACACTGGCATGCCTGCCGTGCGCCGTAACACAGCGTCCAAGTTGGTGGGTTGCACCCAGTTCACCACCTCCAAGTACACACCCTCGTCCTGCTCGCGAACGAGCGCGCACACACACACAGACACTCGCAACTGGAGCGTTCAGTAGCACTAATATGGGGTCCGTTAGCGGCCACGTGAGCGTCCTTGGTCGCACGAGCGTCCCTGTGTGCGTTCGAGCCCCCACGTATCTCAATCGACACGATTAACACCTAATGGTCGCTATGCTTATTGGGCTGGCGCCACAGCGGGGCGAGAGCTCAAAAGCTGATGCCCTCCAGGATCAAAAACGTCCCGGGTCTTGATGGGTCCAAACCCCTGACTACACGACGCACCTGAGGGCCCGCTCTCTCTGGCGCGCTGGTACGAACCGCGTGCTGCGTAAGGAGCATAGCCCTTGCCCCGTCTAACCATACCAATGCAGCCGGTCTCGCTACACTTGATTTGGCGACCTGCAGTACGGAACGTAATGTTCCACGAACCGACTTTCAACATGAAAGCCGCGCACCTGCCTCCTGGCACTTCGCCTCGCTTAGAGCCATTTGCCCCGTTCCTGCACGGGCAAACCTTGACGTTGCCGTTCCCTGCTTGATAGGCATTTGCCGGCTTCGTGGCATCGTCTAACTCAGAGGCTCCATGAGCTCCCTCGCAGTCACTTGACCCGAGCTTGTCTTGCGGCAAGTCGCCACTCATTTCCGGGTCCTCAAATGGCCTGGCCGGACACACACCGAGTGCGTTCAACAACTGCACGGAGCTCCACCCGGTAGGCGCAACATGCCCACCTCCGTTCTCTGGCTCGGATGGAACGCTCCTGCCATCACTGGCGCTACTAGGCACTTCCTGCCCTATGGCCGACACAGTGTGTGTTTGCAGCAATGCCAGATTTTCACCTGTTACTAGCTCCGTGTCCGAGGTCACAATCTTAGTCATAGAGCCTGCAGGAATTCCACCGCTGTCCTGTTTGTTATCGGACACCTTGGTCTCGACTGGCCCTTGATCATGAGAATTGGGCTGCTCCTGTTCTTTGCTAGCCACCCCCAGTGGCGGAAAAGCTGTGATATTTCCGCGTCCTTCAGGAATCCTGTTGTCACTTCCTGAACCTTTTGCGGCGTTTCCTATCAAAGATGCGTTCCCGCATACCGGCTGATTGCTTTCAGCGTCCTCACTGCTGTTTCCGTGACTTGTGCATGACAAGCATAATCCTTTGTCTTCCAGCACAGACGACCTCTCTGCTCGGGACTCGGAGCAGTTCTCCCTGGCTAGTTGGCTAGCTCTCCTAGACTCTTTGAGCTTAGCCAGCTCGAGCTCTAGCTGCTGGCGCCTTGCTTCTAACGCCTGCAAATCCGGAGGTTTTTCCTCGCATTGCGGCGCCTTTCCTCCATTCACTTTTGCAAGCTCAGCCTGATAATAAGCTAAGCGCGCCTTCGCCAATTCCACTCGATACTTCACATCAAGTGAGGGCCGGCTTGGATAACTCTCCATACCGCCTTCCGTACCCCTCAGCTGTCCTACCGGCTCGAACACAGGGACGTGAATAATGCGACCAAGGAAACTCACGGTTTCGATGCGTCGATCCTCATTGCCAGCTCCTTGGCGTCGGAGTCCACCTCCACTTTCACCGCACGCTGCGATGAGCTGTCGGACGCCGCTGGTCCTGTGCCCGCTGCTGTCGCCTTGCTTCGCGACGCCGGTGACTGTCGAGTTATCGACGCGCTGCTTTTCTGGACCGTATGCAGTACCGCGTCGCTGGACTACTGTCGTGGTCCTTGCGTCCTTACCGCCGTCTCTCTGCAGGTCCTTTCTCGAACGCTGTTGTTGCCTGACCGTTCCCTTTGTCCCTACGTTCAATCTTCTTCCTGCGCCGTCTTCCGATGGCCACATAATCCTGTCGACTGCGCCAGTAAAGTTTCACAGGTTCTTTATCTTCCTTACACCAGGGGTGCCCCGTCAGAGACGGTTGGTTTAACTCGAAGACTGAAGCTTGATCTTCGCACCAGAGGTGCCCCGTCAGCGACGCTCCCGTGATGAGTCGAGACGCAGGGGTAAGGCGAATACTTGAAGTTTTATATACAGCTATATTTACATAGCATACACAAGTTTAGGCACTAGAGACATTAAACAGAAAAAAAGGACAAAGAACAAAAAGGGTGGATCTGGCTAATACTAGGGGACGCCCCTATTCGGCGTAGCCGAAGATGCATAGCATCTCACCTTAGCCCAGAACCCCACTTCCGGCTCCGGGGCCCGGTTTAAAGCCTAAAGGCCCGGCCAACATTTGGTCGCTTCCAATCATGTTGCACTGCTCACATGATTGGTTTACCGAGAGCATGGCCAGCCCTCCAGTTTCCGTAGGGCAAAACGCCCTTTCAACAAACAAAAACGCACGGTCGTGCCAGCACGTGCGGAGTCGGAACATTCTCTCCGCCACAAAATAAAAAAAAAAACAAACACAAATATACATTCGTGCCAGCACGTGCGCGAATCGGTACCACGGGACGGTGGACACCCGTAGTTCCCGGTGCGTTCGCGAGCGGTCGCGTTCCAAAAAAGGAGACGCTCCGCTTTGAGCGCCCCTAGCCGCGTTCCAATGACGCCACGTACACTGCCGATCCCTTACACCGATCATTTCAGGATTTGTTCTTTTGACATACGTATGAGTCCCGGCCTCTCAGCTATGGAAGTAATGCCATGCAATGCCATCCACGCTCTGCCTGTATCCAAAGGCAGATGAGCAACTGCAAACGCCCAGTGAAATGATAAGCGGAACAGAGCACAGTTGGTGTCCTTAGACTTCCTGCAAATCACGCAAGGAGTGTGAATACATGACCTACAGACACAGAAGTGATTGCTTATTTATGAACACGAAAGAAAACTCATTTCCCCTGTGCGCGAGCACAAGTGATCTTATCGCACAACAGTAAAGGCGTGCACAACAGGCTCTGCAGGACATGGAAAATATAACGCTTCCGCACACCATCGGGTTTTGAGTCTGGGGCGCTGCGGTTAGTAGAGGCGGACTGGCGACCAAGCTGTGGCTAGTATATTCATGGCTGTTTCAAGTTATATTCCTCGTTTATAGCATTAGATCTCCATTGAGCGCGCTCATCTGGGAACTATGTTGCCGTATAGTTTTCCCAAAGTGGCCCACATAGACGTATCCCGGTAGAAGCTGTGCGCCTGTTTAGACAAAATGCATAGTCTTGATCTGAGGGGTCATCGGTGCTAAGCTGTAATCGGACGAGAGGCAACTCCCAGTATGCGGCACATCATGGCTTGCGCCCCTACCATGCAGGCCACCGCCAACGACGGGCGACCAGCCAGCCAGAGGCCGGGCTCCACGCATCGCTCGCGGAGCGAACTCCGCTCAACGACCTCCTTCCACCGACCAGAGAGGCCGGGGAAGGGCCACCGGTCGAGGAGGCGCACGGTGAGCACGTTCTGCTGTCCGCTCTGTCTCAGTTCATTCGCAGCTGGCGCCATCGAGTGAAAACACGAATTCTCAATCTTCGGGTCACGGAAGCGGTGCTCCACTTACTAGGCGCTTGCGATATCCTGCTCCGGGCTCTCCCAATCGCTCAGGTCACGTGGACGAGCCGGTCTTGCGATAGTGCAGCCAAAGAATAAATATAGGAGAAGCGAAATTGCGATACAGGGCCTACTCAGTATCCTCGAGCACGCAGAGTGAAAATGGTCCAGCTTCGTGAACTTTTTTGTTACACGAAATCGCCTTCCTTCCGTTAACGACGATGCGTTATTTTTCAATACAAATGTTATATTTCGAAAACCATGTGCTCTGCATAAGGAACAAGTTAATTTAATGTCCGTGCTTGAGATGCGCGACTCAAACAGAAACGCGAGGTCCTAGCTTCGAATGCTTTGTATTCAGTTACGGAAACAAAAACTCGGTTCACTTTCTCATACCCAATAATTGTCGACAAAAGCAGTTTTGAGCTGAAAACCGTTTGTGAACGCAATATTTGCATATAATGTAAGATTTCGCAATACCAATCTATATAGCCGCATGTCACTCTACAGCAGTCTTGTATTTTTGTTCTACTTACCTTTTTGCTATTGTCAAAAGCGTTCCCCATTGATTTCCTACAGCAGTCTTAACTGTAGGATGTGGTCGATGCAAACAGTTTAAAACAAAGATTTTTGTGATGATGAACAATGAACAATTACCTTTAATATTTTCTGGAGATTACGTTGCAGTTTTCGAAATTTTTGTCCCAGATTGACATGAAACGTCAACTTGCTTTAAGTGCGATGAACACTGACGACTCATTTCTGCCAGGCTGGAGCTTTGCAATTTAGAAAAAAAAAAATTCTGCGCCAGACGTTTTCTGCTTTCCTGCGCTCGAAATGACCAATGCGAAAAATGGTGATGGCGCTTCTGAGCTGCAAAATCTCGTCAACCAGCCGGAGGCGCGCTTCTTTGTGACGCTCAGAGAAGGCGCCGCGATGCTGCCTTTTGCGTGCTTGAACGGCGTTCTTGAAAGCTCAAGCACGCTGTTCAAACGGAAGCGCTTTTCCGTAGGAAACTTCCCCGAGAAGGAGCCGAATCCGTGCCCGTGGAGGGAAAGCGATGTACAGTCGCGACAAAAACTTCCCAGACAAGTGAGCGCGTCGCAAAAGTGCACCCCTGCGCAACCTGAAGGCGGTATGCCGCTCCTCTCAGCCTCTGTACACTTGCTTCTACCGTGCACGCGCCGTAGTACGTGGGTCGGAACCGGAGCCAGGTACGGCTTCGCCATCCTACAGTACAGCCGTCTGGTCTAGCCCCCACTCTACCTCCATGATGGGTGAAGCGCATCGTGGCCTCTTTCTAGGCGACTCAGCATGCGTGCAGAAACAATGTACCCTCATATTTTTTATTCTTGGGCTCTTCACAGGCGTTACCCTGCATTTCCGAAATGCGAGCGCTGAACGAACAATCAACAAGCCTCCGAATGTGAGGGTGATCAGCGCTCCTTGTCGTGAAGATCGATGGAATACTAAGGCCTCTGCGTAAGATGCGGTTATGCTAAGCATTACGACGAGCAGAAAATCTGATTTTTATGATTTCGTGTGAAGCTAACAAACAACAATTCAAAGGATGGTTACGAGTTTGTAATGCGAATAATCCAGCCTTAGCTTTCTTGTGGCCGTTAAGAAATGGAGACATTCGTGAGTTTATACATTACAGTGGATCAACTAGGCTACCGCAGTGGCGCCGTAGTATTGAGACCGTACGCATTGCATTTGGGAGGTGTTGGGCTCGTCTTTGTTGCATTTTTACCGGTGGGTGTCCGAAGGTAATGTTTGATCCGTGGCTTCCTGGCGCTGGCCTTAGAGACGCCGACGCCAACAGAAGAGCTACACAAGAGTGATCGCCTCGCGCGGCAATTTCACTGGCATTACCCTCCTACTACTGACTACTGAACTCGCGGATGGATCTCATGATATTGCGGCCAAGCATTAGTATTCTTGCTGGCTCCCTTCATGCAAAAAATTACCTGCAAATTTCTTTTATTTCTTTACATTTAGCGTAAACGCATTTTTCGCGGCGTACTGGACCGTTCCTCACGACTAGGATCTTTTCTCTTCGTTGTAACGCTAGAGCGTTAGTGCCACCATGTAGCAAAGATTGCTCGGCGTCCGCGTTGGTGACCGTTTGACGCCTGGCAGCCGGAGCGGCAGGAGCAACCGGCCGCTCCAGCATCCTAGGTGGGCCAACTTGTCACATGAACTTCTGGCGTCATCCCAACCTGACCACCGGATTGTGAGGAAACTGGCCACCTTGCCAGGTGGCTGCTAATGGCTGGTCGCTCGGGAAGAACAACCTGGGTCTCACATGCCACAGCGGTGGCAGCACCTTCCATTGCAGTGCAGTGGCGCGTAACTTAACCGTTGCACGACTGCGCAAGGATTGGTATGCGGGCTTCCAGCAATCTATGCATCTGAAATCGGGAATTAGCTATTCCGCATATATGGGTTTTAAACCATTAACGCTATCGCATCCGCTCAGTTTAATTTTTTTCGACATGCTTGAGTTTGAGATTATTGGTTACTCCTGCGAAGTACACACGGTACGAATGAGGGACAGTTTAGTGTGGGTAGACCAAATGCCGACTAAGTGCGTTAGCACTTCGGCTTTCATCACGGTTTAAGTTCGAGTCTTGGCTTTCAAGGTGAGGCTACCTTAAGACAAAGCGAGTCCATTGCCCACAAACCGGTGTGCAGGTGCTGGTCCACGTGCCATAGTCGAGCACACTTCAGGCAAAAATCGGTGAAGTCGGTGAGTCAGGGTCTTAGTGCTAGCGCAGTGCAAATTTCAGGAAAACATGTGACTGGCCACCCGCGTGCAAAAACGGCCCTGAAAGCAGGTAACGTGACCTGCTTTATCCGTCATGGCAGCTAGAGCAGATGCCAGGCAGATCAACGTTACCAGGTTACCTGGTCAGTTTGCAAACTCCGCTGCAGTTCGGCGGCCAAACGTGGCCCCATTCGGCTCCCTCTCGTGAGGTGGCGCTTTCGACGCTGTGGGCCCGCTCCGGCCGGTCTCTCGTCGCGCGACCTATCGCTATGAGACGAGCTCGCCGTGTTTCACGCCACTTTACGCTGGTAATTCCTCTTTAACGAAGGTGTTTCCAAGATAGTGCACAAATATTATTCTGAATGCGCAACCACAGTGGCATTAAGGCTGCGCGAACGGTCCTGGGCGACAGAGGTACGATCGGGATGCCGGAATCATTAGCTATTTCGATCAGACATCTGGTTCTTGGTCGGGTATAGTTTTTTATTTCATTTACTTCCCTACAAACTAATTGACTCTTTGCTTACGGCGAGCAGCGACACGGTAAATGAGTCGCATGTCGCCGAAAATATCGAAACCTAAGGCCAAGTACCATCGGTCTGAAGCAAGACAGTCAACGATGCATACGTGCTTTTGAAAAGAAGATTCAGGACTACCACCGTGAAACTTCGACGTTATTAAGGTCATAAAACGCGAAAATACGGTGATAGCAGAGGTCAGATTGAAAGCAGTTTATTCAATTCATGTCGGAAAAAAACATACACATCTTAATGGGAGCCACTTTTAATGGGCCAAACAGTTACAACAGACGTGCTTTTACAACAGAAAAGGGACGTGCTGGAGAAAAAGTGCGTTCTTGTAGCAATTACAAAGTTCAGTATCTGACCAGTGAATGCCGACACGTGCACAGAACAACCCAAACGAGCAAGGCTGCACTTCTCTAGCTCTTCCAACAGTTTCCAGAAAATTTTTGTATCCTTGGCGATGGTCAGGGTGAATAGCAGTCGCTCATTACGTAGAACGCTGGTCTTATTTTGGTTTTGGAGTAGACAGGTCGACAGCTCGGCCGCACCGTCTCACGGACGCATAGCTCGGGTGTACCGACGCTGCTGCGCTTCTGTGTTGAGTTGCAGCCGGAGCCAACGCCGCACGAGCCGCGTCGCTCGAAACGCACTTATATATATCTGGCAAGGACACAGAGGAGCAGCGATCAAATTGCAGCACATTTTAACCCAACAATGAAACACCTGGCACGCAAACGCTTCGCTGTAGTCTTCGATGACGTGGTCAGCGTGGCTACTCTGCCAAGAAGCCAGTCGATGAATGGATGGATGGATTGCCATCACCCCCGTTTCTTTTGAAACGGGGTGAAGGCAATTGCCACCATGGCCAGCTCTTCTTTCTTTATTTTTGTTCAAATGTGACAGCGACGAGAGCGCCCCCGCTCGGCGGTACAGGAAAGGGCAGTATCCGCGGTGTCGGTATTTGCAAACTGAAAAAGTAATCTTGTAACGTTCAGGCGGATGGCGAAGCGGCACCTGGAGTCTATTCCGATTTACGCACGGCGCGTGGGAGGTAGGAGTGAGAGTGGAGAGATTGCGAGGAGCGAAAGAGCTCCGTTAGGTTGGCGCAGAGATGCAGTTTGTCCTCACGCCGGCACGTCTCGCAAATTCTTGACCGCTGTTGTACCAGTGAGGCTGCGAAACCTCGTGAGTTACGTTAAACAAGGTTCGAAATTTGAAAAAAAACTAAAGATCGCTGTTCGCGAAACAGGTGCTGTCAGAATGTTCCTTTCAATAACTTCGATTATGTTGATTGTCATGTTTTGAGGCGTCAGAAAAAAAAAGGGCTGGCTGTAGAACGACGAGCTCAGCTGCGCAAGGCTGCCAGTTGCCTTCAGCCCTGCTTCTCGGTTTCCTCGTGGTTCAAGCCCTGAGAATATTTCCGTATTTTAACGAGAACGAGCAATTTTGTGGCAGGTGTGTCTAAAAATCGCCGCTTAATTTGGACCTCGTTTAGCGGGTTCAACTGCATCCATTTTATTCGAAGTGCAAGCTTAATTTCACCTGCACGCAGCAATCTAGTTAAGGGAGTCTCGTGTAAGAATTATTATGGTGAAAGTTATTTGAAGAGGGTAAGAGGGTTTTGCTAAAAAATTCGGGACTCTCTGAGAGAGAGTTAGATTCAGTGTGAACTGTGCGCCTGCTCAATGCTGCTTGAGATGATGCGTGATGCATGTCCTTAAAGGCGGACCAGCATTTACCATTGATATATTTATTCTTTCTCGCTACCTTTTATATCAGGGGCTAGAGAGCAATGCTGTGGGACTTTGGGTTATGAAACGTCGAGAAGAACGACGGAAAAAAACGATAAGGAATCTGTTGCACGCAGGATACTTACAAACATGCCGGCCGTTGCGATCGCATGCCCAAGTTCGCCGGTGCAAACGATTCGTTCAGTTGTGTAGCTGTGTGTGCGGATACGATGGCCTGTGTGTGTTCTGCTCCTTTTGTGTGTTCGCTTTCAGGCCGAAAGCTGTCTTTGCAGCGGAGAGTTTCCGTGGATGAAATTCGCGACGGCGTCACTGTTCATTACGCCACTATGGCATCCATGTGACTAACGGGATATGCTCCGCAAAGCTCGCTCGCTAGGTGCTCTGATCGCTGCCGGACAAGAACTGCAGCCATCTCTGTTTCTTTCGTTTCGCCCTACTGCTGGCGCCTGGCGTTAACAATGCAGTCTTACCTCTGCGGCCGTATAAATTGGCTTGGCTCATCGCTCAGCGGGTTCCTCTAGACGTTATGCTCCACAACACAAGACGTCTCTGCGCGGATTGCTACAATCCAGGCGGACGGAGGGACGCCAACATTCGCAGTTAAATCTCTAAATGATTAAATTATTCTGTGCTATTGCTGAAATCTGCAAGATGTTTCTGGAGCGCTGTTCACGCAGTATGGGCATGACGCCCTTAAATGTAGCAAAGTGCATTCGTGAGCCGTGCTTGCAAGGCTTTTTTGCAGGATTGAGCTGTGTTTGTCCTAAAGCCATGTTCGATTGATAGCTTTCAAATCTGCCCATCTAGCCTGATAAAAAGGCGATTCAAGTTGTGAAACCTTTATGTAGTACCGAACTGCCTGTATGAAAATTTATATTTATCAGTTTATCTTTTCTCGAAGTCGATTCTCGGTCTTTGTAACTGAAAATAAAATAACAGAAGTAACCACTTTTCATAAAACACAAAAAAACTGGCCTCACCTGTCCATCGCTGCCAGACTTCGACTGGACGTCACTTATATAGTAGCATTAATTGGACACCGCTAAATTCCCTTTGTACGCAGAGGCCAAGCCGGCCGGCAGATGGACCCCGACGCAGCTGCCGACCGTGGAGGAGCCGGCGACAGCTCGGCCACGATTGGTGTAGGCTCTACGCGGCAGGGACCTTCGGGATGCACAAGGGGCGCAGCCGCGCGAGGGGCGTCGGGGCGACGCGGCCGCTAGGGGCTCACGCCCGCTCGCCTCCCGTTTTCTCGCCGGTGTGGTACGGGCACCGTTCCTTTCTAGCTCTTCTTTTTCAATGAACAGAGGCCGCGCCATCGCCGGTGGCTGCGATCTCATCCCTGTGTTATCGCGGTCGACCGTGTTCTCCTTCATTCGCAACGTCATGCAATACCGGAAAATGAAGCTAGTGACCTGCTTTTCCAATATGTGCAGCTCAGAGCGGAACGCGAGTTATTAATACAATACTTGAATAGACGAAAAAGAAGATGGAATTTCAGGGGTCAGAGATACATCTGTGCCATACGCCCCTTCGAGATGACGGGCTTTTAATTTATTTCGAACACCCAAGGTATTGAATTCTGCACCCAAATAATAGATGCGTGCGGCGTTGCAGTTTCTCTGAACAAATAACACCGACAGAAGAAAGTAGGAAATACATAAGTCATAATGCACATCAAGGATATTTTAAGACAAGCTTTTTGGTGTCGTACTTATACATGAAACTTAGACGGGTTTCGCTTTTGTAGTCTCTCTCTAAAGTTCTCTCTAGTCTCTAGTTGCCACGTGTTATTCGTACCTGTGTCTTTTTTTTTCATTGGCAACCCAAGCAGCACATGACATCGGTCCAATGTAGGATCTGAGTTGGCAAACGACAGCCCTGTGAAGGCCCCGCGTTGCCTCTGTTCTCCCAGCCTTGGCTCAGCCATTTTTAGAAGTTGGCAGTATTGGACCAGTTTCTCGGACGTTCTCCCAGCCTTGGCTCAGCCATTTTTAGAAGTTGGTAGTATTGGACCAATTTCTCGGACGTTTTCCCCGCCTTGGCTCAGCCATTTTTAGAAGTTGGTAGTATTGGACCAATTTCTCGGACGTTTTCCCCCGCCTTGGCTCAGCCATTTTTAGAAGTTGGTAGTATTGGACCAATTTCTCGGACGTTTCACCCGCCTTGGCTCAGCCATTTTTAGAAGTTGGCAGTATTGGACCACTTTCTCGAATGTTTCCCCTGCATTGACTTTGCCATATTTAGAAGCTGGCCAATTCCTGCAATAGGCAACGCAACTTTGAAGTGCCGACTGCTATGGAGCATCATGCAGTTGCTATTGTGACTTCTTAGTTTTCTCAATTTCGGCGATAGGCGCGATATATATATATATATAGCTCGCACATTGTTAATTATTTATTAGCATATATAGTCCGGGGCGTAGATAATGATATCTTCGTAAAAACCCGCATAACCTCCTGTGAGATTTTTTAAATCTCAGTTTTTTAAACTAAAATATACAAAGTTGCATGCATGCGTGCGATTATTTCCCCCTTTAAGGTTGTGGTCTTCGTTCTGTGTAAATGTAAAAAGTCCAGTCGTGCAATGAAAGAATGCGAGTCGGAGAAACATATATGCAGCACCGATTTTCAGGCCTGAATTTCAAAAACTATAAATAGCATTTTATAAAAATAACTTCTCGACTCTAACGTTAAATACGCTGTACCTTGATGTGCTTGGGCGTCGCAGTTAATGCGGTATACCTGCAGAACAGCACCAAAACATATATGTATGGCGCAACGTGTCGAGCACTCCATTAAAGCAGGAATGGGTAAAGAGTAACGTGCGTTTGCTCCATGATAGGACAGCGCTGACCATGCGCTTATATAAGAGATACATATAGCTTAAGAAAAAAAACGTTACATCGTCTGCGGGAACTCGAATTGGAAGAATGCGAAGGCATTGCGCCTCCACGGTACTCGTTCTCTCCCTTTGCCTCGTATGCAGCCCATATGAGTTATATCTGTCAGTATATGTGCCTCATATGAACACATATAGGCTTCATACGAGTTCATATGTGCTTCGTTTGACTCATATGGGCACCATATGAGCCATGTGTCGACAAATGCGCCTCGTATCAGCACATATACTTCATACGAGTTCATGTGTGTCACAAATTAATGTGTCTCGTATGAACGCGTATAGGCTGCTTACGAGCTCATACGCGTCACAAATGTCACAGATGAACACATCTGCTGCATATATAGTAGTTCACGCGCTACGGAAAGGTGACTTGTATGGATTACATATGTGGCATACCTTAACTGACACGCGACACTCGTGCGTACACAAGAGCTCCGATATGCACCGTATCAGCTTACATCAATCTCGAGCGAAACACATAGCCGCTGATGAGTGCCTCTCATAGAGTGGGCCTTGCTGTTTGAAACACGCGGAAAAGAAGGGATGAACAAGCGATTAACAAGTGCCCAACCAACGAATAAAAAAAACTCTTGGCCTGTTTCAAATATTTTTCTCCTTGATTCTCTGCTTGTGCCCTCCTGTTGTAAACCGCGCCTATCCAAACAGTATGACGTTAGGCGTTTCCAATGTGCTTGGACAAACGTTCAGCCAGAAGGCAAATGTTGCCTTCTGGGCTTAGTTGAGCTAATAACGCCAGGTATTTTCATGCAAGAGCTCCGACTGTAGTTAACAATATGTGCGCAATGAGAGTACTACGATCAATGGTGCAGGCGCTGTGAAAATTAAAATACATACAAATATCAGATCTTTCAGTGCTTATCACAGAGCACATCAAGATCCACAAAATCAGTGGAAGTGCAATCGGCTGTAGTTCAGCTCCTTATACCTTAAAAATAAACATTTGTCCTCGCACCTAACCGTCGAATTCTATAGTGGGAAGCATAGCATAAGTCTTGTCATCGAAATGTAAAGCAGTTTTTGCCATGCCAGCAGTGGTGTAGTGGGTAGTGTAGTGAGCTGTGGATCTCTAGGTCGGTGGTTCGAATCCGGAACGGCGCGTACTTTTTTTTTTCGCGTCCGAATTTTTTTTTTACTTTCTTTAGTTTACTAACTTCAATGGAAGCTATTTTATTGTTAATTGCCTTATAATTCCACCCCAGCCCTTCCCTTTCCTTTCCCAAAAATTGCAAACCAGACACATATGACACATATGTGTCATATGTGTCATATGACACATACGAGATATTCCATAATCATACGAGATATTCCATAATCTCGTATGAACCAGACACATATGACACATATATACGAGATTTTTCGATAGGGACGTATTAATCGCTATCGGTTAATCGTCTTCATATTGATTACGGTCATAGATTTCAATCACGCGTCTTCAGCGCGCACTTCGCTTCTGCGTCGCGTGGTTGCTTCGGACGGTAGCAAGAGTTGGGGGGTGCATACGTCGACTGATGTTTCGGAGTGCGATCGTTTCCTGCCGCCTTGATCCAAGCTTGAAGACGTAGATGCGACCGGCCGTTGTGAAATACCGAGATCTTGCAAGATCTCACGGTATTCTTTTTCAACGATACGGTACTTGCGTTGCTTTGCATTCATGGCGAAATGCAGAAGCTTTGCGGTGAAAGACGAGGACCGCAACAGCCGCACAAAGGGACAGCAGACAGGCAGTACGACCAACACCTCCACACCACAAAAGAAAAACAAGCGCGAGCACTCGCGGCATGACTCGCGGGCAGGGTTGCCGTTGGGAACATTTTAAAAGGAGCCAAAACTTGAGCTGAAAGTAGTCAAAAGTAGCCATGCCATTTCATCTTAGCTGTCGCGTAAAATAAGATCTTTTGCTCATTAATAAATTGAAGTGTAAAAAAATTGATAAAAATTATTCTTGGCGGTGTTGTCAACACTAAGCTTCAAAGAAATTTTTCGAAACTAAACACCGCTTTACGCATAAACGTAGGCATCCGCTCTCGCTCCCACGTACGTTCCAAGCCAATCCCAATCCATAGCTTGTGGTCATTTCGTTTGGACGTTTGGCAGCAAAGCGCTCTTGTGAATTTTTATTTCTTCAAGCTTTTTGAAGTTTGGTGGCGGCACGCGTGAGTCACCGAGGGGAACCAGGAGGCACTGCTTGCGTAAGTATACATTCTGTCCTTTTTTTCCCTTTCATGTTAGTTGTCAGCTAATATTTACTTGTGAACTTGTGAAGAGTGAGGACAATGAGCACGCCTCGTGTGTCGCCCCTTTATCTAACTTGTCTGTAGGCATCTGTCAGCAGTTGTCTTTTGATTAACTCAGCGGCGCATTGCAAGGTGTAACTGCGTGTAAGGGTTGGGGTAATATGAAGTAACACACACGTACACGAAGGGAAGCGCTTCTAAATGTCGTGTGTGTTTGTGTGTTCCTTCATCAGGGTGAACGCACTATCCCGGCAAATCTTGTTGGCGCATTGCTTCTGAGAGGGTTTGTTTCTCGGCACATCGTACATTTATGTACGTGTATAGATATTATGATCATGATCGCAATGACAGTCGTCACGTGGTTACGGCGCTCGGCTGCTGACTCGAAATACGCGGGTTCGATCCCGGCTGCGGCGGTCGAATTTCGATGGAGGCGAAATTCTAGAGGCCCGTGTACTGTGCGCGATATCGGTGCACTCTAAAGAACCCCAGGTGGTCGAAATTTCCGGAGCCGTTCTCTGCGGCGCCCCCCATGACCAACCAGTTGCCACGTGCGATGCAGTTGAGTGTTTTTCATCGCCAATTTTTGCTTTTGTGAGGCTAATCGCTTGGTTCAGGCATGCATGTCAGACGTCATAGAGTCGCAGCCTGCATGCCTTGTGCTTGATTGACAAATGCTTCCATGGCAGTGTTGACATTGTTGCGTTGCGAGTCTCCATGCGATGAGAGAAATGTGACAAGAACAGGATGAATGAACACAATTCTTCTGTACTGCCAGAAGTAATGCTGCTCCTGCCAGTGATCGGTTACAGAAAAAAAATTGAGAGTACTTTTTATTTATGTGTGTCCCTTCCCGCTACTCAGAGCCTTGTATTACAAAGTCTAGATCAGTGTGACTCTACATATAGCGAGTGCTAGTTTCGAGCTCGCTAATTGAACGCGCTTGTTTTCTCTCTTCTTCATTTGGTCAATCTTGCGTTTTACTGGTTTCTTTTTTCATCACTATGCTCCTGGTAGACTGCACTCAGTTTGATGTTCAATGCAGTGAAGTTGCACGCCACTATTGCTGGCTGTTATTTGTTTCACATGACAGCAGGCACAGAAATATTGTTTAAATAAGTCCCAAATTGCAGGCGCTCGTGACACTTGTAACTCTCAACTCATGAAAGTTCAGAAGTGCGTTGCGAAGTAGAACGAGATGGTTGTAAGAGTACCTGTCAGTTGTCATGGTAGTGTGAAGTTTTCGGCACCCAAACAGGCAAGTGCCAGTAGAGAATGGCACAGAGAGTGTCTGGTAAAAATCCTTGTTTGCCCATTAATCTTTTGTTGTGTTTCCTCTGTGCAGCATGTCAAAACCATTCGCTGTGGTGAAGTTTCCTCTTGAGGACGACTGCCTTGCAGTCATTCCTGTCGGATGGCTCACAGAGACAAAAGAAGAGTGCTACTGGCCTGTGGCCAGGAGCTCGGAGGTGACGCGGCTCGCAAAAGCTGAGGCCGAGCCAGCTCTCGGAGGGGAGTGGATGCGTTGCCCAGTGGTCGTCGTTACCACTTGCCATAAGTAGTCTGATTGTAGACATATTGATGGTAGCTTCATCAGCGATTGTAAAGGCCTCTTTGCTAGATTCTGTGAGTCTGCACCTCTGCATGGCTAAATTACGACTAAGAAGTCATGTTGATAGCCACCGCTTAGCCAGCTGTCAAAAAGAGGAGCAGAATGAACTGTTAGCTATTGCACTTGTAAGCTGATGAACTACATCTGAAACTCATTAGTGCCTTGTTTTTGAAGACCTGTAGTTCCCAGAATTAGTGCTGCACTCAGTATGCTTAATAATATTTAGTACAGAAAGGTTTAGTATGGTAATTTTTTTTTTGCATTATGAAACATTTTTTGGCACACAAAAAGCACAGACAAGGAAAGAGCACACAATACAAATGCCAGACATCAATTGATGCTTTGCGTTGTGTGCTCTTTCCTCATCCATTTTTGTTGTGCACTGAGACAGTGTTTCATAATGCAAATTCAGAACCAACTCATCCAGCTGTTTACATTTAGTTCAGTTTGAATTGTTAGCCTGTCGCAGTAGCTGAGTGGTCCATGCTGCTGAGCCGAGGGCCCAGGTTACATCCTGTCTGTGGTGAAATGGAGCAGTGCAGAATGCGCTTGTGCTCTGTAATATCAGTGCATGTTAAACAACCCCATGTGGTCTAAATTAATCTGGAGTCTTCCGCTACGTCATTCTTCATAGCTTAAAGCTGTTAAATCCTAGAAACCAGAATCACACTTTTAATTGTAAATAAAACAATGCCTCTGCCACATGAGTGTTTCACAGGCTTTCAAACTGATAGTCTGTTGGCCTGAGTTGCTATACAGGCAGCTGAACGGGCATCAAGTCAGCAAAGCAGCCCTCGGACATATTTTGTAGCGACAATTCTGTTAAGTATGGATACGTGTTTAATTATGAGGAATTATGTGAGTTAGTTTTTGGAACCCATAGTTTGTACGAGATTTTGGTGCATGGTATTGAGGGTGCCTAAGACTGTATGCTGTTTGGGGAATTAAATATGTGCTCTCGAAAGTCTGCCAGTTTCCTTTCATAAGGTTTCTGATATAAACAGCAAGCTTCTTGTGGTAAGCGGCCGTGATGGTTAGCAGTCTATGGTTGAGGAAGGAAGGACCCGTGCTCTCACTGTAATGTAAGTTATCAATCGCTCGTACAGCTCTTTTTTGTAAAGTGAGTACTTTCACAAAATTGGTTGAGGTAGTCGTTCCCCAGATCAACAAACAATATTGTACATGCGAAAAGACTAGAGAGAAATAAATTTGTAGTTTGAATTTTCGAGGCAGTATTGTGCGAAATTTATTTAGGATACCAACAGAGCGAGCCATTTTAGTGCAAACGTAGTTTACACGATCTGTCCAGAGTAAATGTTCTTCAAAAATGACTCCAAGGAACATTGTAGAGCTGAAACGAGTTATAGGAGCTTGCTCGAAGTGAATTTGGAAGTTGTTCGGAACTTCCTTATTTTTGGCTCTAAACAGTATGTACTTTGTTTTCCTGACATTAAGTTCTAACCTATTTGATTTTAACCAAACAGACAATTGGGATAACCAACTATTGGAGGCTGCTTGCAAAATATTACTATCTTGTCCTGAAAAAAATACGTTAGTATCGTCTGCATAGATTATAATGTTGTCTGCTGGATGAAGGTTGACGATATCATTAATATATAATAAGAACAACGTTGGTCCTAGAACGGAGCCCTTTGGCGCACCAGACACAATCTGACCGATCCCAGATGAAATACCGTTAATGATAGTTGTTTGAGATCGGTTGTCAAGGTAGCTAGCAAATAAGGTTAAAGGAACACCGCGTATTCCATAACAATGCATTTTTTCAAGCAATATCTTATGGTTAACCGAGTCAAACGCTTTCCTCATATCAAGGAATATGCCAACTGTTAGCAGTTTATTTTCTATGTTTTCAATTAGCTTTTCTTTGATTTCCAGTAAGGCGGCCTCAGTTGTTTTGTTTTTTTGAAATCCGTACTGTTGCTTGGAGATGACATGGTTTTTGTCGAGATATTGAGAATGTTTGCAGGATCCTACAAGAGCGCCGAAAAAAAGGTGCGGCGCTACGAGTTCACTTCAGCCCTAGAAAGCTCGGCAGTTTCTGGTAATTGAAATTTTCATATTTCTTTATTGATGAGAAATTATTTTGCATACTCAACAAGACGTTCATGTGCAATTCTTTTTTAGGAAATGAGGGCCACAACGATGTTGTACAGCTGCCGTCACCACGTAAGACATGAATTCTCATTTGTTAAGCCGCCGCGGTGGCTCAGTGGTTACGGCGCTCGGCTGCTGACCCGAAAGACGCGGGTACGATCCCGGCCAAGGCGGTCGAATTTTGATGGAGGCGAAATTCTAGAGGCCCGTGTGCTGTGCGATGTCAGTGCACGTTGAAGAACCCCAGGTGGTCGAAATTTCCGGAGCCCTTCACTACGGCGTCCCTCATAGCCTGAGTCGCCTTTGGATGTTAACCGCCTTAAAACTAAAACACCATTTCTCATTTCTATTTAATGTAAGGTCGACATTGTGTTAGTTTTGATTGGGGATTTATGGTAGTATGCTTGCAAAATCTGGGAAAAAAACTCCACCGTAGCTAATTGCACTTGCAGAGAAATGGAACGTGCTCAGACTTGGCATCAGCTTTTTACATTTGCCATGCTCTCAGATCAGCAGTGATTCTGCCAGTAACCATTTCGTGGCAAACTCTCTTACCCACGTTAACAGTACTGCGAACAGGTTTCTATTCACATGACATATATTCTGCTCTCTGTGTTTGGTTTCGCCATGACAGTTTCTTTTGTGTCCTTAAATGTACCGTATTTTCCAGTGTATAAGACGCACCCGCCATATATGCAGGCTGTAATTGAAAAAGTTGCTATATAAGACGCACCCCAGTTTTCCCAGTTGGGCTAGTGAGGATCAATTAAACACGCTTGCGCGACCATCACGAAATTCACCGTACTTGTGAGAAATTCTTAAGCAACGCTAAGTGGTCGAAAAAGGCAACACTCACGCCATTCCTGCCCACGTTTTGGAAAAAAAGAAAGAAAAACAAAAAAAACTCTCCCAAATGTCCATAAGAACATTTTATTTCTACTTAAAACCTTGGAAGTCTTCACCTTCGGATGCGCTATCAAAAAGTTCACCCATTTCTGGTGGCAACGCGACTGAAATATTCTCTTCGCACTACGTACATGGAGCAAACAAAGTGGCAAAGGGTGGCTGAAAAAAGAACGCCGGCTTGTCCTGGCTTGTCTTGACAATGGCGAGAAGCGTGATTGTCGTCATCTTTTGGCATTTCACATTACTTTTGCTTGGGGCCTCCGAAACGGTGGTGTGTTTGTGATCCCGGAAGTCGTCATCCCCGTCGTTTCATGATAAAGTTCACCTAAAAAAAGTTGCGCACGGTGGTCCCCGTATTGAAGTATTAACCGTGTTACAACCGCTTCATTGCTAGTGATATTTTTTCGGTAAAAAAGGCTTGAACATGAACCTGAGTAATTTCTGAACTCTCTAAAAAAAAAAAACGAAAAATTCGCATATAAGACGCACCCTTGTATAGGACGCACCAGCAAGATTTTTGAAAAAAGCCGCGTCTTATACACCGGAAAATACGGTACCAATGCACCATGCTGGTGCATGAGAAATGTAATTATTGAAGTACTATAGACACCTATTTAAAAAATTGAAAACTGATTTTTCAGGAAAGAAAGTGGTGCAGTAATTCTCTCACATTTCGGTGGACATTCATAAGAGAAGGGATAAAGGAGGGAGTGTGAGAAGAAAGGAAGAAGGAGGTGCCGTAGCGCCCTGGGATAATTTCAGCCGACTGGGGATCTTTAACGTGCACTGACATCGCACAGCACACGGGCACCTCTTGCGTTTCGCCTCCATCGAAACGCGCCGCTGCAGTCGGATCACAACGTTCTTTTATGTGTCATAGGTATCTGCATGATGTGACATTGTTTGTCCCGTCAACTATTGGTCATGGAGGTGTCGGTTTTGATGGGTTTTGAATTATGAAGTCTTTGTACAGCCTGTGATTGAAACCAAATTAAAATATCTTTTCGGCCAAAGGAAGTGTTACTATTGCCTGGGGGGCATCTCTATATAACCAGGAATTTGTTTCTGAACTTCGTAATTTTGTGTCTATTGTGTTTTAAAAAGATCACCTGTATGAAAAACAGCCTGGCCATGCAACTGTTCTGTCCCTTCTCCAAAAATATCCTGAAGTAGCATTTCTGCATTCAATTAGGATAGAAATGTGACATTGTGGTTGTACACAGTAGTGTGTTCTGTACTTCCTGGATTGCCATCAATGACGCATGTTCATCTCCAGCCCCACTGAATCACGCTGGGGAGAGCGTGAACGAAAACAGTGCGCCACCCAGCAAGCTGGAGGGGTCGACAGCTGGGACTGTTGATGGTGAGATTTTCACTTTGTTTACTTTTGTGCAAAAAGAGAAATGCAAGCCAAACATGGGGACACAGTGAGAGGACAGAACAAATGCTGCTTGTCCCGTCTTTTCACTGTGTTCCTTTCTTTTAATTACACTCCTATTTTGTCTAGTATCAAGTGACACAACAAAATATAGAAGCTAGATCTTCTTTGCCTTAAAGAAAAACAGAGCAAATTTTAAATTTCTCATTGTACCTGCTGCTGCCGAGCAGCAGTCAACAGGCCCCAGAAAGACCTAGAGAATATACTTATTCAGGAAGATATTTGCACGGAGTTCTCCTCAGTGGCTCTTGAAACGGTGCTAGGAGCACATTTCTAGTTTCAAACTATGTGCTTTAAAAGGGGTCACTCTAAAAATCATCACATGTATTTCTCAAAAACGATTGTATTGAACTGAAGTGGTACTGGAATTTACAACCTAGTACTTCCATTGCTTTCTCCTCTTGTGATTCATAGTGGAGTGGTTGTGTGCCCTTCCCAAGAGCTGTATGTTGTGCTTTTGTTGGGTTCTTTTGGATCCTGGCATTTCTGTTGCCTCTCTCGGCCTACATCACCACCAGGAAGCCACTCCTACGAATTGCACTCTACACAGTAGTCCCATGTTCTGTGCATTTGTTTCCTTACCAGCATAATTTGGTCGCTTGGTCGCAGTTGGTCAGCAAGGCCCATATTGTAATTTTTCATTGTCTTTCAAAGTATTTTAAAAGTTTACTGGTTGGAAGTCAATGCAGTGCCTTGGATGCAGCGAAATGTGCTGAAAAAAAATTAATTGCGCTATCACAAAGCTCCCATAAAGGGTGCTGAAGAAGATAAGCAGCCAATAATGGCATGCTCTGAAGGAGGACCTCTTGCTTAGGAAAGAACTGAACAGCCTAACTGCCTTGTGGAGCACATCAGCTGGCTCCTAGTCTTGTCTTGCCTGCAGCAAAATGGATGCGTGGTAAGAGATAAATGTGACCTTGTTTTATTTCTCAACAGTTTGGGACCTCCTGTGCCTAGCAAGAAACATTTGGTCCACCTCTTTGTTGCATTTCGCTTTTCAGCTAAGGGCTATAATTCCATAAGGGCTATCTTTGTTGCAGTTTTAATGCATTGATCCCTGCCAGCACTTGCAGTTAGAACAGATGTCTACCTCCAGCATTTTGGCCAATGTGGGTTTTGCCGTGAGCAATACTTTCCAAATGGTGCAATGCTATATTAAGGGCACAGGCCTGCTCTGCTTTCTCGCTTCTATTAGCACATGCTTCTCATGACACTGGAAGAATCCATTTGCGACTAACTGCTTGCCATGGTGCAATAGCAGTGGAAATGCCCATGAAGCAATGTAAAAATTGGCGAAGCTCATAGACTGAGAAGTCCTTTACACAACAAGGCTGCAGGTTCTGTGCTAGCTATCACACATAGAGCAGCTCCATTTCACCTAGGTGTTTGTCAGTGCATGGTGACATTTATGGCATTTAAATTAGGCTAGCAAGGAATAGAACATGAATTAGAAGTGTCCTGGAGGATAAAAACTGGGGGAAGTTTAGGAGCATAGTACAGAGTGTGTTGCTGCCTACTGTTAGCCTCATACTGTTCTTTATTGTACCTCAGTGCGCAAATGATATTATTGCGCCCAGGTTAACCCTGCTCTCACTGAAATTGTTGATTGCTTCAGTTTCAGCTACCCTGCTGAAGCTGATGTGCCTGGTGCTGGAGGTCCGACAGCAGCATCGCGACTTAATGCAGCGGTTACAAAGGCTGGAGGATCACGTGCTGCTGCGGTCGGACCGGCAGCTGGAGCAGAGGACTCGGCCAGTGTCCCCCTCGCCACCGCCTCCCACCCTTGCACTGCCCGCATTCTCCCCCGAGGAGTTGGACACTGTGGAAGCTGCCGTCCAGGACGACAGCGTGGCTGCTGGACTGGTGATTTAATGTTTCTGATAATTCGTGTCTGGAAAAAATGAATGCCTGCTAACGAATTGCATGAATAATGTAATTCCGAGGTTTGTGAAGAAATCTTGAGCTCCAAGAGTATTTGCATGCCGTGCTCTGTGAATAACATGCTCTTCATAGATATAATTCCTACTGTTGTGCTGGAGTGTGCTGTCACAGTGTGTTTTGTTAATGTAAATGTCTTGTTCATGAAAGTTGCTTGCTGATATACACACTGGCTGTTTCAGTGAACATTTTCAGGAATTCCTAAGAATAGGGAGTTCAAAATAGAAGAAATATTTGCAGGTACACACGCACAGTTATGCAGTAAATTATGTCCACCACTGCTGAGAGATCGTTCCTCCAAAAAAAAAAATTTGTTTTCCCATATCGAACTTGCGCTTCTTTAGGAATTTTTGAGAGTGTTCACTGGAACGCCCTGTCGATTCCTTGTGTGCTGAGATTTACTGTTGGAAGCAAAAGTGGTACGCAATGCCCAGCCGGTAGCAGAGCTTGCAAAAACTGCATCACGTGTTGGGACAGCTGTTAGGGGACCCTCTTTATCTGCTCTTTGGCTCCTATCAATTTGTTGGGCTCAGTAGCAGTGCTGAACATGTGGCGCTCGCAATATTGCTTACGGCAAGTGCCAGTTGTCACATCATGTTTCAGCCACGCAATGCAAAGAAAATGCCACCTGCGAGACTGCTGTCGCATCAGAGCGTTTAGGCGAGAAGGAGCGCTAAACAGCAAACCAAGCTACTGATGCTGGTTCTGTGCGAAGCATTGCACCTGTCACATCTTGTAGTAGCTTGGTATTTGGCGGTGCAGTCACAGGCTTTTTTGGGGCAGTTGCTCTCAGATGGTGTCACTCAATGTCATTCGATGTAGTTTTCCAGAGCTCTGCCGGTGGCCGGTCGTTGCATAACAGACTTGGTTCCAACAAATTTTTTTTCTCAGTCAAATATTTCTGTGATTACATTATTGTTTTACATCGATCAACAGCAAAAAAAAATCCCCTATGCTTTTGTTGCCTGTGGCTGCCTTTCTTCGTATGTGTCTCATAACGAGCCCCTCATTTTCCTTACATTTGTCATTTATTGTTGTGCTGTTTTAATTTAGTTCAGCAGTGGACTTTGTAGCTAACATTAAGGATGTTGTAAGGTCTGTTTTACAGGAAGCTGAGCTTTCGGTTAATATACTGTTGCATGAACTGCTGTGAACACAGCTGGAAGTTGGTCCTCTCTCAGCGCGTCTTTAATTTCGGCTAGGTTTCCCAAATAATGGGGCAGCTTTAACCCACCTCTTCCCTGTCTTTTGCTCACATTATGCACATTTCATTACTTAATCTGCTGCCAAAAACAAGCAACATCGTTTAATTAAATGTGGTTGCTAAGCACGCAGCTTTACTCAGGTGCTTGGGGATTTAAATAAGCGCCCTTTGTATAGCATTAAGTCTGCTCAATTTCAGGGTAGTGAGCCCCGCCATGGTGGCTCAGTGGTTAGGGCACTCGACTGCTGAACCCAAAGACTCAGGTTCAAACCCAGCCGTGATGGCCAGTTTTCCATGGAGGCGAAAAGCAAGGCGCCCGTGTGCAGTGTGATGTCAGTGGCGCATGTTAAAGACCCCACGTGGTCGAAACTTCCGGAGCCCTCCACTATGGTGTCCCTCATCATAGCCTGAGTCACTTTGGAACTTTAAGTTCTACAAACCAAATCAATTTTAGCGTAACGGCTGTGCAGAGAAAACACATCCAGCACATAGATATCTGCAAAAAGCATTATAGTTATAATATAATAATGTCCAAGATGCAAAGCATAATGGGTAGGAGTTGGCCACCTTTGCTTAATCGCTAAAGTTTCCCTGCTCTTAGTAAACTGGGAAAAAAAAGAATGTCCATATTGGTGGTGGTGCTTTCTGCTGGTAGCAACTAGTCAAGCTATTGTATCATACAGAAATTATGCATTATGATTGTAGGTACTCGCATGGGCTGTTGACAGGTAGTCACACAATTGTCTTAGCTATTCGATTCTGCTAAACTAAATGAAATTATAATTGATGTTTGTGCCTAATAGCTTGTGCACCTGTGGTGTTTCTTTTCAGCGAAAGCAGCTGGTCCGCCTGGGGGGCAAGGGCCTGAGGGAGGTGGGCTCCAACATAATGACCGCCATCATGGGGGTGGCTGTACAGAGGATGTACAGCCTCCATGGCCGCAAGGGCAAGTGGTCATTTATTGCCCTGAAGTTTTGCAAGGTGGCAACAGGTATGTTGTTGCAGTAGCTTTTAAATGAATTTTAAAAGATGAGTGGAAGAACATGCATCAGGTTCTGCTGCACTTTGTTTTCTTTTCTTCTTTTCAGTTGATACTTTACCAGTTTTCTTTTTCATTACAGGTGAATATTTTGTTACTGTTTTTATGGGGGTAGTCATCTGCAGTTTTCTTCCATGTGCATCTGAAGATATATGAGTCAGCAGATGCCTTTCAAAGAAAGCCCTCCCATCAGTCACATCCATCTCTTGTCATGGATCGTAGTCGTGCCTTGTATCTGCCAGCCATTTGTGCTCCCATATGTTAGTAGTGCAAAGTGGTCGACCGTGATGTCGCAGCAGCTTTATACAGTTGGTTAGAAGAGCTTTCAGGTGGATTTTCTCCTCAAGTTGTATTTGGATACTGTAGTCCTTTCATTTTGGCACGCACTTTGAGTTAACATGTACTTGTGGCCTTTTCTGTTTTCTCTGTTGCTGAAATAATCTTGATTTCTGTTAACGAGCAAACTTTTTCTGCTGGCCTAAAATGAACGCTTATCTTATGCAGATGCCATCTGTGAGAAGACGGGGGCGGATGTGGTGGAAGCGCAGGGGTTTATTAGGAAGAGGTTGCCAGGTTCGGTGGACCGTGGCGGCGGACGCAAAAGGCGTTTTGCCGAAGCGTTTCTGCCAAGTACCGCTGCCGGCCTGGCAACCAATGCGAGCCCCTGTGCTTCAGCCCCCAGCACAGTGCCCTCTCTTCCCCAAGCGGCCCCCACCTCCCAGAAATCCTCCTCCCGCGCGGCCCTGGCTCCTTCCCAAGGTCCCGCCTCCTGCGCGTCCCCAGCCACGGTGCCTAATTATTTAATAAATTGTTTCTCAGTTGGATTCTTTCGTTGCCTCATTTTGTTGTGCATGTGTATAGAAGAGATGATTGCAGCTTTGCAATGCCAAAACCCATGGCTTTCCCAATGCGAACATTAACTGGAATGTGAATATTCGCTGAACTGGAAATGCAATGGCATAAACTTCGGGCAAGCGTTAGCAGAAAGGCTGAACAGTGGCCTAATTGTGGTATGTCAAGCCGGTGTTGGTAGAGCAGCTGAAAGTGGGTACAATAGCGGCATGAATGTCGGTTCAGTGTTGGTAGAGCGGCTGAAAGTGGGTACAATAGCGGCGTGAATGTCGGTTCAGTGTTGGTAGAGCGGCTGAACAGTGGTCTGAGAGTGGCATGAATGTCGGTTCAGTGTTGGTAGAGCGGCTGAACAGTGGTCTGATAGTGGCATGAATGTCGGTTCAGTGTTGGTAGAGCGGCTGAACAGTGGTCTGAGAGTGGCATGAATGTCGGTTCAGTGTTGGTAGAGCGGCTGAACAGTGGTCTGATAGTGGCATGAATGTCGGTTCAGTGTTGGTCCGAACATCAGGCCAAGGTTGGAAAAAGTAACTTTTTGCCCCAATGCCGACGTCGGTACGACTTTCGAGCCGGTTTTGACCAGCATTATGCCAGCGTCGGTCCATTGTTGGTGTGCTGCTTGGGAAATTATGCACTGAACCCTGCAGATTTTTACCTTTTCCCTATGCAGACACAGAACTTGTAACCATAAACTACGCCGCCTAGACAACACGTCGATGGCATAAATGAACACCTTACTAAAGAGTCTTAAGTGGCTGCCCATGAGTTGAACATGGAGAAGCTTCGAATGTGTGGGCGGTCACCACCCCTTTGTGTGCGATTCAAAAAATTAGCTCAGCCACCTCTGCAATGTCCTCATTTAATTTGGATACTCATCCTCAAGTTATCCTGCCCATTGTGCTTTGATGCAAGGGTCACACTTGCCGCTACTACTACTCAGTGTCTTTAAGAACAAAATTTTATGCTCTCTAAAGCATTGAAAAATATTTCAGTTCACTGGTGGTCTGAAGTTATTCTCTTCATTGCAATTTATTTTTCATTGCGACAAATCGCAGAGAAATGCTGATGCTGTGCGCCGACGTGTCCGATGCGGCGACGTGTCCGCACTCGTGAGCAGCAGGGAGAACGACGGGGCCCTCGACAGGAAGCCGCTGGAGGCGGGAGAGCTAGCGACTAAGGATTCTTCACTTCAGGAGATAGAAGAGAAATCCTGAGACTCAACGGCCTTGCTCTGAAGCCCCCTCTTCCGCAGGGCGACCGGGTGTCCGCTCGTGTTTTCGCTCTCTTCGAGGGATCGGGCAGGAAATAAAGGACAGCCGCTTTCTCGCAAACGATTCTCGTCATGGAAAAGAAGGCGCAAAAATCGGCAGGTTTCCTTTTTTTCTGTCCACGCGGTTTCTACACTTGCTGAAAGGTATCACAAGAGTGCAAATTTTGAAAAAAGGAGACTCACGAACGACCTCACGTAGTTGAAAATATGCGTCCATGCGTCTTCGATAGTATGAACCGTGACGATACACCTTTTTAAACCTTAAAAATGGCAGCCACTATTTCACATCTACGGAATACGTGCAGACACAGATAATGTGCTGGTAATCAATTGAATGATTCTGATTAGCTTTCCTGTGGGCATGTTTTATAAGTACTGGTTTGGTTGGTGGCATTTAACATCCCGAAGGGACAAGTATTAGGGACGCCGTAGCATAGGACTTATGTATGAACCACGTCGGGTTCATTGCCGTGTACTCAGATTGACCGCGCAGCATCGGGTGATTTTCCTTTCAAATGAAAATTAAAATTGATTTTGAGGAAAGTAAATCACGCAGTATCTGTCTCGCATATCTCGGTGGACACCCGAAGCGCGCTGTAAGGAGCGGATAAAAAGAACACCTTCTATGAACAACCCAATTAACCCTCGGCCCTCAGTCCCCTGTGGCTGCTGAGCAGCTGACCGAGGCGGCGGTGAGACCTGTGACGCAGCGGACGGTGCTAAGAACCATTGGCTTTGGACAGGTCGCCATTGGAAACTGAACCTAGCAATGTTTAACGCAAGAACCTTATCCAGTGAGGCTAGTTTAGCAGCGCTGTTGAAGGAATTTGCAGGTATTAATTGGGATGCCATAGGGCTTAGTGAGGTTAGGAGGACAGATGAGACGTATACAGTACTAAAGGGCGGGAACGTACTGTGCTATCGTGGATTAGCAGACAGACGAGAACTAGGCGTGGGATTCCTCATCAATCAGGATATAACTGGCATACAGGAGTTGTATAGCATTAACCATAGGGTGGCAGCTATCGTAATAAGGCTTAATAAGAGGCATAAGCTGAAGGTGGTGCAGGCCTACTAACCTACATCAATCCATGATGACCAGATCGTTGAAACCTTCTATGATGGCATGTAATCGGCGATGACCAAAGTAAAATCACAGTACACTGTACTGATGGGGGACTTCAATGCGAAGGTAGGCAAGAAGCAAGCTAGAGACCAGGCGGTAGTTGACTATGACATAGGTTCTAGGAATAGCAGGGGAGAGTTATTAGTAGGGTTCGCCGATAGAAATAATTTACGGATAATGAATACCTTCTTCCGCAAACGAGCCAACAGGAAGTGCATGGACGTTGAAGAGCCCCAATAGTCAGACTAAAATGAAATAGACTTCATACTGAGCGCTCAGCCTGGCATCGTAGAGGGTGCGGAGGTCCTCGGAAAAGTCCGTTGTAGAGACCAAAGAATAGTAAGGTCTCGATTTAGCTTATATTTGAAAAGGGAACGCAGGAGATTAATGAAGCGGAAGTCTATTAACGAGTTAGCATTAAGAGGGAAAGTAGAGGAATTCAAGATTTTGCTGCGGAACAGATTTTCCGCTTTAACTGAAGATGACGACCGTAATGTTGAAACAATGAAAATCGTCTCACAGATATCATTACGGAGTGCGCCGTAGAAGTCGGCGGAAAGGTGGTTCGACAGTATACCGGGAAGCTATCTCAGGAGACGACGGATCCGATAAAGAAACGGCAAAGCATGAGGTCGTCTAATTCTACAGATAGAATAGAACTAGTAGAGCTGTCGAAGTTGATAAGAAAGCGCAGGGTGGCCGACATCAGGAAGTTTAACATGGAGAAAATCGAGCATGCTCTAAAGAGCGGAAGTAGCCTAAAAGCAGTGAAGAGAAAAGTAGGCATAGGTAAAAACCAGATGTATGCGACAAGAGACAAATAGGGCAATGTTATTAGCAATATGGATAAGATAGTTAAAGTAGCCGAGTAATTTTACAGAAATCTATACAGTAGCGATTGCAATCAGAATGCTACTGAGAGAGGCTGAAGAGCACAGCAATGGGACATCCCGCCTGTAACGAAGGAGGGAGTAAAGAAAGCCTTGGGAGCAATGCAGAAGGGGAAAGCAGCTGGTGAGGATCAGATAACAGGAGATTTGTTGAAGGATGGAGGAGAGATTGTGCTCGAAAAACTAGCCGCCCTGTACACGCAATGCCTTGTGACCTCGAGTGTACCGAGAGCTTGTAAAAACTCTAACATTATCTTAATTCATAAGAAAGGAGACGTCAAGAATAATTACAGACCGATCAGCTTACTGTCTGTTGCCTACAAGGTATTTACTACGGTAATCGCTAATAGGGTCAGGACAACCTTAGACTTCAATCAACCAAATGATCACGCAGGCTTTCGCAAAAGAATACTGCGGCCTGTGGGCTGGATTCGGTCCTGGACCTTCGGGTCAGCAGCAGCACGCCACAGCGACTAAGCCGCCGTGACGTTCCCGTAACTACAAAGCAGCGGCTAATGATTTTCAGTGAGGTACGGTGCGGCCGTGGTTACGCTCCTTATTGCCAGCTTCAGGCAGTTATCCAAGATGTAGAGAGTGTGAAGATTAGGCTAAAATTGCGATCTCGCCTGCAGCTGCTCTGCTCAATTCTTTCGAACCACTAACATATGACAATGAATTCCTACACGAAAGGTTAGACTTGCAATCCGGAGATGTTTTTTAATCTTCACAATGCGAGAACCGCGATTCCTTAAAACTGCGCAGTGTGATAGGAGGTCAAATAAGGGCGTTTTTATGTTAATGTTATGCCTTTTAGGCATTCTTAACCTTTTTCAGGCTTCACAAGCGAATGGATAAGCTAAATACGCTCACTGCTAAAATGCATCAAATGGTTCACTTCACCCTCGCCATTTTTCTCGAAGGTGACAGCCGGTTTTTTCTTGTTCTTGTTCCCTTTGAGTCCTCTGCTTTTTATTAAATATGCGATTTGGTTCATACCGGCAAAATATAATGTTGTTTAATAATGTATAACGTTACTACTGCACAAAGCCGCTGCGGTGACTTAGTGGTTATTGCGCTCGGCTGCTGACCCCATACGTGCAGGTTGTGATCCTGGCCACGGCGGTCGCATTTCGATTGAGGCGAAATGCCAGATGACCGTGTACTGTGCCATGTTAATGCACGTTAAAGAGCAGCAGTTGGTGAAATTTCCCGAGGCCTTCCCTACGGCGTCCGGTTTGGGTGTTTAAAAACCAGTGAACCCTGTAATACGGCACACTTTTAATAACGTTTAAATATTCTTTTTACGGTTCTATCGCGCATTTTCAGGACTTTCATATTTACAAGTAGGCCTATAAGAGAGACGGAGAGAAAATTTAATTTTTTTGAAGGCACCACAGGAAAAAGAGACTTACTCCTCGTCTGGTGTGCTGTGCCAGACTGGTAATAGGCGTTGTTCGATTCCCTGGAGTGGAACAAGCCAGCTCTCCCAGTCCTGAGGGCATGTGTGTCTTGGTGTTTGTTTTACGGTGTCCTGTTTAGTGGCTCTGATGTATGGCCGCTGCCAGAGGATGTGTTTAAATTTTCTAAAGTTCCAAAATTGGGAAATATGGCCAGATTAGATTGCAATTTAAAAGGTACCAGCAAAGCTGATTTTGTTTAAAAGTTCGTTGAAAGTCGTTTATTTCTTTATTAGAGCAAGAACAAAACGGCGGAATTACATTGGTTTAAAACTGGGAAAATAAATGCCAAATGCAGGTCGTAATTGATTCATTTACTAATTTCGTTTTGATTGTGACAATTATGTCAGGTTGTTTTAGTCCTTATCGATGCTTTTTGTTGCACTGTACGCCACCAATTTCAGGCTGTCTTCTGACAAACTTTTTTGTCCATGTGCCCTGCGTTTTTTCGTATGGAGTGCAAAATAAACCTTTGATTTTACTTGATTTGAGTTGGTTGAACGCGGTGTTTCTGGATGGCGATCCATCATTCGTCTTTTCCGGAGGCTATGCACTCGCATGAACACAAAAAAGATCACACGGAATCCCAGAGTATTTCATTGCAGGTTTAAACCTTATAGTGTGAAGCGGAATCGCAATGTCCTTATCAAGAGCTCGTTGTTGTGTGTTCTAGAAGAACACTGTGTCACGACTCAACACAAACCAATTACTAATGGTGTCTGGCTGCTCGCACAGACTGTAGTTGACCAGCTATGGCTCAAATGCGTCCGTGGGCCTTAGTCGGGTTTTGATGGGGAAGTTGAAAAAGGAAGTTTTTCCGGCAGATTAAAGACGCATCCGCTGAACTTGCTATAATGCACTAGTGTCTGCAAACACAAGTTAAGGTTGCCAGTAGTTGGGCTCAAGAAATAAGACTTGGTCAAAACCTTTGTGATAAGCCTTCTAGCGAGGCCGATCTACTATTATGAGGATGAGCGAACAGTGAGGCAATTAAATGCCATCAAGAACCATAAAAATCCCAACAAACATCCCTATAACATCAATAAAAAATAAGGCATATGTGAGTTCTTTCGCCTCTTATAACCGTAAAGCTAGCAGAAGGGCTGGTTTGGCGTTTTCAAAAAAAAAATTGCGTGAAAGAAGTTAGCGAATAAACAAGTACAAAGGGCAGACTCCGCAAGACTCTAGAGGGATAGTCAAGTTGTCTAGACGCATACTCTCCCATTCACTGCGCCTCACGAATGTCGCGAAAATTCTGCGGCATTTTCTCCTTCGTTCTCGAACAATGCAGCATTTGCAATGCAGAGATGAGCTTTGCAACCACGAATATGTTGCACACCTGTGTCCGTGCCAGAATGAAGAGCTCCCTACACCTTAAAGCCTGCGTTTATTGGTTCTCAGACAAATTATGTGAGTTCCACTAAGAAGTACTGCTGCGAACCTGATGTAGGGGAGCTGCTATATGTACTGTACGCTTCCAAGACCCAGCACATGCCTCAGCAATGGTTTTCCTCCGTTCCCCAGTGGCATAACCGAAATCCTTAAGACAGTTAGGTGGCGTGCTAGAAGACTTTAAAAACTGCTTAATCAAGTGCAAAGACTAGGACGAACGGAATTTAGATAGCGCTATTTTCCGCTTTCATTAAATTCCTCCTATTTGTTCCCTGCTGGCACTGCTTCGCCGATAACGGCGGGATACTACCGCTGAGAGAAGGGAATCGTACCTAACACGAGTTCACAGGCGGAGCAAGGTCATTGAAGGGTAGTTTCTCACTTCTGCGGCGCCGCTCCTGCCGTATACTGATCGCTACTGTGAGCTTCACAGAAGAAGATGGAGCGTTCAGTTAGCGCAGCGTGGTTGAATGCACAAACGGGAGTTGTGCAGTGGCGGAAACGCAACGTACTATCGAGGACAGTGGTGCCCAAGACACGCGCTGGCTCGCAAAGAAATGATCACTGGCGTTAATGAATTTTCACATCGCCGTACTGTTCCTCTCAGAAGGAGTGGTCGTGTGAGCACGTGCCCGGAACGTTGTTCCAATCCTTCGCTTCTGTTCACTCAGCAACGCTCTGGTAGCCCGCAGTGCGCGTTGCTCGTAAAACATAAAAATAAATGCAGGTTGCCAACTCCTCAACAGGGTGGCAGCGTACGCCACGCAGCGCGCTAGCTTATCGACTCATCCCACCTCCCCATAGTAAGTTTCGCTGCTAGCAGAATTGAAGAACTCTGACAGCAATGACCATTAGCAATGGAGGAAAAAAGAAACTTAGGAGAGGCCTTCACCATGTGAGCTGCATGACCAAAAGTGTGTCGGAACTCAGGTGTTTTCGCAAGGACAACTGGAGTCTTTCGCCAATTCTGTAGCAGCGTCGACTGCATTATCGGCGAAGTCTTCATCGTCTTGTACACATACGCAAGCCCGCTAAGTCGCCGGCCAGCTGGGGTAAGGGTGCCTCCACCTCAGGCTTAAAAAAATTTAAGCTGCCTCTCTACGAGTACAATGCGATAGCATAATCGGGCCCTTTTCGCGAGCCGCTGTCGGCCGGCTAATAGGTAGCCGCTGTCGGCCGACGCTATCGGCCACGGGCGCTTATCGGCCTCCCTCCGCAGACGAACGGGATAGCAGCGCCCCTTGGCGGACTCCGCGACGGATGGCCACATTCGGCCGCACAGATGAGGCTTAATGTCAAAGTAGTACCGCATCACCACGTGGCGGCACAATCGGCAGCCTCTGGACAGGTTTATACCTCTCTCTCTTTCCCCGAGTAGTGATGCCCTAATCACACCTACACATCGATACATCGCACACACAGACATCAAACTGTTCAAGTCCATTGAACCATTTTAGAAACCGAATTAGTATGCTTGAATTACATAATTAAAAATTTGCATAGTCGCAATTAATTATGCCCGCGTTAGAGTATTTCCTTAGGACACCTCAGCAAGCGAAAGATCACAATGCATTCAAGAGGCGCTCTTATATCCCGGTTCAACTGACGTTCGTTTGTGGCCTATGGGTAGCGTGCCCGTTTCGCAATCCCTTAGTCGTGCGTTCTGATCCCGCATAACCCCCGACTTATTTTTTATTCTGCAAGTACTTTACACATATAAACGTTCGTAAGACATCTGCATTGACGGAGCGGTATAGTATATACGGCAAGCAGGAGTGCGATGCAAGTTGGAGTTTGAATTATCCGCGCGATGTCATGTGGTTATCACTTCATGATCTGGTCGGATAGGAGTAAATATCCAGCCACGCCGCCGGACAACGCCCACACCAGTTTCGCTAGGAGATCGGGCCTTTAATGCTAAGGCGTTAAAAATATGACGATTCTGTTCGAGACATAATTTCTGAATTGAAAGAATATCAAAGAGGGAGGCACCTCCACAATCGGTCTTTTGCCGGAAGTCAGGATTAAGATCTTTCAGCTTGTCATGTTTCTGAGCTAACATTTTTGGTCGTAAACTACAGGAGCATAAAAAAAGCAAACCGATGAATTCGATGCTCTTGTCTGTTCCGTTAAACCACATAACACGTGATCATCGGCAGAAAGTAATGGCTTGATGGTTCTATTTTCAGTTCTCAGGTTTTTCCACCTGGTTTTCACTTTCACCGTTCGGACCGCCGGTTCCGTGGCTGCATTGTCTTGTTTTTTATCGACTAGTGCCTACAGTAATCTGCTCTGGTAATTCCAACTCAATGCACTGAATTTGTTTGGTGCAACGTCTCTCTTTACTTTGGTCAGTTACTAACAGTTGGTTCTTTTTACCGTCCTGCCGCGCTCATTTGCCTTCAATTATACAGATTACTATCGGACTTCCTGTCTACAATATATTATAGGTGGTAACTTATATTATAGGTGATAAATTCAGTATGTCTGGCGCTTTGTGCGTGAACAAAGACTTTCCTTAGTAATTTATGAGCACTTTGTTCAGCCTTGGGCAACTTAATAGCGGCAAATGATCTACCAGTTTGCTGCTGAGACTACTAGCTTGTGAACAACACTTCTGTCCTAGAACTGCTTTTTAAAAACAGGTGTCGCTATTGTCTGACAAATCTTTCTTTCCGGGTATTAGCGACCACGACTGCGTTGTTTCCCATGTTCGAATAATGCCGTTTTCATGTGTACGGGATCTACCGAGGCGAGTTTACTTTTTTGATAAGGGAGATTATACTTCACTATCAGATGAGCTTACCAAATTTCTTCCTGAATTCAGCCACATAACTCACTGCTTAGATTTTAATATATTATGGAAGACAGTCATCTCAACTCTAAAATAGTTACTTACAAACACTTGCTTTCCAAAGTTTGTACAAAAAAAGACACAGACATAAACCTTGGGTTACTCTGGAGGGCAGGCGATTGATTAAAAAGAGGCACCGTTTCCTAAATACCTAAAGGAAGCATCGCATTTCTAGAATACCTGTAATGTTACGTTGTCTTGGAAAGGATATGAAAATAAGGAACATGGTTGCAAAAGAGAAATATATTTTAGAACTAGGCCCTAAATTGAACAACAACCCGAAAGAAATGCGGAAGCTTGAAAAACAAACGGTAGAAAACTGACTGGTTTCTGAATTTTAAACGATGGCAGTGTTCTAATTACTGATGACTATGATGAAGCCTGCTGCTTTAAAATTTACGTCTAGTCTGCTTTCAAAAACATCACGTAATCATGAACTTCTGGTTAGTCATGACGTTGCATTAGAGCCTATTGCTGAACTTCCTGGGACATGCAGTACAGTGGTGTTCTCGAATTATTTGCAAATATAAATGTCTCCTCCGCAAATGGGCCTGACGGCACACCATCTTATGTGTTTAAGTCCTGTTCCGCCATGATTGCCTATTACCTGCATATGATATTTGAAAAACCGTTAAGTTCTTCATCTTTACCTCAAGAATGAAAACTTGCAAACGTAGTTCCCATCCACAAAAGTGGTCCAAAGCATACTGTCTCCAATTACAGGCCGATTTCTCTCACAAACGTATGCAGTAAAACGGCGGAACGCTTCGTGCAAAGCGCTGCAATAAAACCTTTAGAAAACAACAATTTTTAACATAATACCAGCATGACTTTAGCTCTGGCAGTTCATGTTCAACACAAGTCATGGAATTCCCTAACGACCTCTATATATTTCCTTTGACCTCGGTGTCACCACGTCGCGCCCTTTAGCGTGCGTTCCCAGACACCCTTAGAGCGTGTGGGGCTAGAGGTCTCGTACACAAAAGAGATGCCCTCGACTCAGCGTGGCAAGCTCAGCGGAGACCAGCTACCAAGTGACAAGGGGGTTGGTCGTTTGGTTTCCAGCTTTCGCCAGTCGCAAGTCAGAGAAAGGGTCGGAGCCAAGCGTTCACAAGCAAAACAAACTTTATGCATCAATGAGAGGAGAGAGGATTTGACGATCACTCGTACCAGCGCATACAATGTGACTAAGAAAACATTGCATCTCGTGCAAAGTTACACTCGAGAGATTACAATACAACAGAATTATTGCACCTAAAGTGCACTAACACAAGAGAGAGTGAACCAGACAAAACACAATTTGTTCACTGGGCACTGCGACAGTCCGACGACCAGTGCCGTCCCGCATACTGGTGCGCGCTGCTTCGTTGGACCGTGGCTTGGTGAGTGCTGTTGTCCTGGGAGCCGAGCGGGTGCACTTTTCTGAAGCTTAAACGGCAGCTCGGGCTGCTAGACAGCGGTAAACGTCCTTCATATATAATAAAGCTCCGCGTCTGTTCTTCGCGCCAAGGCAGGCGCCCACATACACACAGTATCGGCTGTGCAATCTCCTCCTTCTCGCGTCGGGCGCGTGTCCCCAGTGGCTAGGCGCTGGGACTGGCTTCGAGATTCTTCGAGATCTTTCTGGTGCGGCGCCGCCGCCGACGCGCGAGCGAAGAGGTAGAGAGCATCACTTAGCACACTCAAGGTTACGCCCTCTCCGTCAGCAACGAGTAGAAAAGACTCCGACACTCTTGAAGGTTTGACGCCTTAGGCTGACGCCAGTCATTGGCGCCGCACCAGTGAGCGACGGTGTCGAGGGAAGCCACACACACAAGGCTAGTCGCTCTCCGGGGTTCCCTTCTCTGTTTTTGCGGTGGTGGTGGTGAAAAACATTTATCGTGCAATAAGTTTTTACAGCGAGGTGATTGGGGTAGGCCCTATTGGCCCTTTCCCCTAACAATACTAGGTGGAGCCCCTATTCCGGGGCCCCATTGGCAAGAACCGCCGCCCGCGTCCGGTGAACCAAGGCCTTTTGGGTCTTTAGGTTCTGACAGCCGAGCAGGGCCGCCTCCCAGTCCTCTCTGGTGGGGCTGGGGTTGGGGGGGGGGGATAGATGGGATTGACTGACACGCCCAAACCATGTGAAAGGTGTCAGCTACCTCCCCACAGAACTGGCACGCGCCATCAAAGGATGTACTTAAATGTTTAAGCACCGCCGGGCACAGTACAGTGTTATTAAGAATTTTGATGAGGAGGCGCTCGTCAGCGTGATCCAGTCCCTTACAAGGGGTCGGGTAGCGCCGGTGCTCCTTCTTGTAGTAATCGTTGATGTGTTTGAATGTAAGGGCCAGATTGTCTGATTGGGAGTAGGCTTCCAAGGACAGGGAGATAGCCCGGGGAGAGAGTGCGCTGGCGGCCTGATCGGCCTGATCGTTTCCTTGGAGTCCCTGGTGACCGGAGGTCCATATCAGGTTACGTGGAGTTGGATCTTCGCATCGGCAGCTATATTCTAGTATGCGCCAGGCAAGCGGGGGAGCCCAGCCCAACTCATAGTTCCGACAGGCCCCTCGCGAGTCGGTGATGATGTGTTTCGACTTGGGAGTAATGAGAGCCAGAGCAATGGCAATCTCCTCCGCGTGTGTTGCGCTGTAGGCTTTGAAAGTGAGCCCGTTAACTGTGTTTGTGTTGTGTACGACTGCGGCCGTGTACCACCCCCCGTGGTGTGGGCCGGCAACGTCCACTTAATACACATGTTGTTGGTTACCATGGTATCGCGGCAACGCTTCCGCGCGCGCCTGGCGACGACCGCTATGGTCTTCTCTGGACAAGTTGAGGGGAAGGGGTCGGACCCGGAGTGCGCGTCTCCAGGGTTCTGGCACTCTCTCCCTTTCTCAATATGGTAGTCATGTTTGATGTGTATCCGGTCAAAGAGGCGGCGACCGGACGTGGTCTGTGCAAGACGCGTGTATTGGTTGACTAAGTGGGCTTCTCGAAGCTCCCAGAATGTGTTTACCACGCCCAAGGTCAGAAGTCGCTGGTTGGACTTGGCGACCGGGAGGTCGAGAGCCCTCTTGATGACTTTCCGGTGGATCACCTCCAGTTGGTCATCATCATGTTTGCGCAGGTGCAAGTAGGGGGTTGAGTAGAGGATTCTACTCGTTACGAAAGCATGGGCAAGCCGCAAGGCATCCTTGCTTCGTAATCCGCCCCGCTTTTTGGAGACCCGGCGGACCATGCGGCCCACCTGGTCTCCCACCATGCAAAGTTTGGCTAGGGTAGTGTCGACCCTGCGTTGATGGTGTATGAAGACACCAAGGACGGGGATGTCCTTGGACTCCGGGATCGGTCCCGAGGGGGGACTGATGCAAAGCGGAGTTGTGTCCCGAGGGGAGGGACGTATGTGCACAAATTCGTATTTAGATGGGGCGCACTGGAGTCCGCAGTAGTCCGCGTAGTCGTAGGATGCACTTCTTTAGGCGTCTGTTTTGTTTCTGTTTCTACCATCGCTTCCTGAGGCTGCGACGGGCCTCCCAAAGGTGGAGCAGGTGGTTGTCCACGTCTGTTTGTGCTTCTGCGAGCTGTATCTGCTTTTCGTGTTGTGTTAGTGTAGACGTAAGCGATTTGGACCAGGCGTCGTATCCCGACTGGAGGGGGTCTACGATAGGTAGAGAGGTGCGGAAAGTCGTCCAGTCAGGGATACGAGCTTGTGTTAGTGGGCGTTTCAGGGGACGCATGTAAATGGTTGTGTTGATTATACAGTGATCACTACCCAGAGTGTCCTCTGTATTCAGCTAGTCGGCATAGCGTATGTTGCGTGTAAATGTGAGGTCCGGGCAAGTATCTCGTTGAATGGAATTGCCGACACGTGTTGTGTTGGCGGGATCAGTGTGTAGGGTGAGTCCAAGTGTGGAAAGAAGTTCCGCAAGCTTCTTCCTCCCACGCCTGTCCTCCCGGGGGTACCCCCATAGCCTGCGTGGGGCGTTGAAATCGCCGGCGATTAGGAGGGGATCCCTACCCGCCACCTGCATAGCTTGAGTGAAAATTTCATTGAACGTGACGTTCTTAAGTTTCGGTGGGCAGTAAATATTTAAAATGTGTCAGACCGCTTTAGGGGCAGCACTGAAACCATCGTGTATGGGAAAGACGGTGTTGTGAAAAGTGTGACCTCCTGCGCAGTGTATCGCTTGTGAACAAGTATACATGTCTGCGGGTTGTGTTGAAATGTAGTGTAGTTTGTGAGTTTGGCATCGGCGCCGGGTTCCTGAAGGGCTACCACGGCGACGAGGCACTCAAGGTTCTCAAGATAGAGGCGTAGATGAGTCCGCTTCTTGTGGTTCTTGAGACCAAGGCAGTTCCACTGCGTTAGTGTAAGCGGTTGTGTTGTTCTTCGTCGCGACTTAGGGTTGGAGGCCATGGTCGGAGGCGGAGGGTGGGGTCACGTTGTTAAGACTCCCCAGTCCGCTAGTGCCCGGAGCAGACGTGCAGGAGTCTTCCGAAAAGTCAAACTCATCGGGAATAGCTCTATTGAATTTTGAGGGGCGATTAGCGTCCCTGATGGGTCCTACGCGTTTAAGGACGCGCGGATTGTATTTTATCCATTTTTGGATAATGTGCGTTACGGCTTGTGTCACCTGTGCGATGACACTCTCCATCTGACGCGCGATGGTATCGTGGATAATTTTGGGGAGGTCAGCCAATTGTGTTTCAATTGCGGTCACCCGGGTCTCCAGGCCCGCGGCGCGACACTCCACAGGAGGAGGAATCTCCCTGTCTGTTATGTTTTCTGCCCGTCGCTCGACGCGAGAGGAGTAGGAAATTGGGCTTTGAGCGAGTTAGCTCGCTGGCTAGTTTTTCGTTTTGAGCTGGCAAGAGGGCGAGCTCGCGCTTGAGTTCCTGTGTCTCGGCGGTGCTGGTGGGGGAGGACGGAGAAGGAGAAGGAGAGGAAGCGACCCTCGCCCAGCTGCCTACCTTGGGTTGGTTGCAGGCGGCGCCGCCAGATGTAGCGCTGAGAGCTGAGAACTCCGCTGGTCCGGGTGGTGGCGTTACCGTTCCTGTCTTGCCAGGGGGAGGCATCACGCCACGCCGTGGCGTCTTCTGGTTGTTTAGCTGCCGCCCTCCCCGTGTAGCGCCGGTATTGGCTCCCTTGGATGGCGTCCTTGGCCCTGGCTGCGGCAGCTTGATGAATTTGGCGGTGCATTCACGGGAGCTGGTGAGGTGCGGGCCCCCGCAGATTAAGCACATAGGATTGCAGACGTGGGGGGTCATCCCCTCAGTACCACGCCCCAGGTTTTAGCCACAAAGGCCGCATCTTTCCTTGACCGGGGTGGGACGGTTGTCCACCCGGTGCCCCAGTGTGCCGCAAGGGTAGCACGCTGGCATTGTTTTTTTGTACTCCTTGACGGGATTCAGTTCTGCGTTATAGTGGACGTAACGCGGAACGTTGCGTCCCTCGAAAGTCAGCACAGCTACCTTTGATTGTCCCAGCTTACGCACTTGAACTAGTTCACCAGCGCGCCACTGCATATTATGTTTTAGGGACTCACTGGTTTCTAAGTTGTGAACAGATATCACACCGCGACACACATCACCGGTGAGCTTGAGGTGGCCGTGAAGTGCGAGCGATCCTCTGCTGGTGTTGAGTTGAATGTCCGTGAGCAGCTTTTTCACAACATCTGGCGCGCGCTCGCGAAATCGCTTCCGCGCGGCGGTGTTTTTTTTTTCAGAATTGTGGTTCGCTTTTTTTTCTAATATGCGACGAATTTTGTGACACTTGGTGTACAGATCGACTCCATACCTGCAGACTTTAAAAAAAGTTTTTTATTTCATCCCCCATGTTTTGCTATTGCATTAATTATCTTTCCTGTGCCTTCCACCTTTGGTAATAAATTGATTTGAGTGTTTCTTCAGGATCACATGCAGTACGTTGTGATTAATGGTTTACAGCCTGATTATGTTGCGTCACTTCGGGAGTCCCGCTAAGGTTTGTTCAGGGCCCTTGCTGATCATTGTGTCCATTACTGGTATTGTTCATAAACCTCTCATGCAAAATACGCCTGTATGCCGATGATTGCGTCATTTATCACTGCATTAAGTGTTCCTCTGATCATTATTATCTACAACAAAATTTGGACTGTATGCAGCGCTGGCGGGTTAAGTGGCTAGTGTCTCTGAATCCCTCTAAGTATCAGTTCGTCTCCTTTACAAGTAAACGCAATCTGTACTTGTTTTATTATACATTAGATACAGTACAGCTGTCCCGAGTGAGTGAATGCACATAACTTGGGCTTTATTATTGCGAAAGCAATACTGCTAGCAGTTTGAACCCTTCAGCGTCGTCCCGGCGGTGTAACCACGTTTTTGACCTCCGCTGTGACGTCACGCCAGACGGAGAGAGGTAGAGCCCCAACTCGTCTCGTCGCGGTCGTCTCAGCGTAACCACGGTGCGCCAAGCAGCAGCTGCGCGCCGCTGCCGCGAGGAGGCGCTCGCTGTGATGACGTCACGCCAGACGGAGAGAGACAGAGCCCCAACTCGTCTGGTCCCCGTCGTCCCAGTGTAACCACGGTGCGCCGAGCAGCAGCTGCGCGCCGCTGCCGCGAGGAGGCCCTCGCTGTGATGACGTCACGCCAGACGGAGATATATCGGGCTCTAACCCGGCTCGTCGCAGTCGTCACGGCGTAACCACGCTGTGCGTTTCAGCCAGGTCATGGGGTCCGACGTGCACAAGGAAAGGCTGCAACGATTCGCTCAAGCGTGGAAAGGACGGCGGGCTGAACAAACGGATGAAGTTGCTTTCGCAATTTCCGGGCTTAACCAAGCTGAGACTCTGCCAATTTTTTTTCATGTGATGTCACTTGTACTAAGCATGTGGAGTTTTGTGTAATTATTGTTTCCGCGCAGTTCCCCGGTTGCCAATCCCCATGCCCTGGACCCAATTGAGATTATAAACTCGCCCATTTGTATTCAGAGCTGAACACTATGCTTGGAGTGGCAGGGAAGGAAGGATCTCCCTGCATTGAACAAAGGGCCTGATTACGGACATTCAAGGCGCCGAGTGCTGTTGCAATTCCTTCGGATCGTCTTTTTCTTCGTTTCTATATTTTTCTACATCTTCTACAATTTTCTACGTTTCGTTAGAAGAGGTAGTGGGAGGGAAGCTCTCATGGCAGTCACACTGGAAGTGGGATGATGGGCAATAGAAAGCGAGATGCGTGATTCTGCCGACTTTCCAGTTCAGTGATGAGTGAAACGACGTCTGTAGTATGCCTGTGCGGTTTGGGACCAACAAACTAAAATCCTTATATGCCTATAGAGTGGAATTTGGCCAATTTTCCCACACTATAGTTTTTGCAGATGCCTACAAGAAGGATGAAAAGGGAGCTATTGACATTTATTCTATGCCTCTTGATTGGAGTTACGGATTTAGGGCCTCTGATTATACTTTTCTATTCGTTGCCCAATTTCTAGCGATTCAATTGGCCTTGCAAAAGATTCCATGCAAGGTTAATCAGGTGATTGTGCTTACTGACAGCCTTTCTTTCCTGACTGCGCTCGAATGCTCGAGGTACGATCTTCTGAACTGTTCCCTAAGATTTTTCATTCCACCAGATGTTATAGAAATGCGCTTTCACTGGGTGCCTGAGCATAGGGGCACTGATGGTAATTGGATGGCCGATTTTATAGCAAAGTCTGCCCTCTTTCGACTTGTGGTGCCATTTATTCCAGACAATGTGCAGTTGACAGTAGTCCAATTTCAACATTTTCTGCCATTGCGCTCCTTGTGCCGTGAGCCTATCCTTGCTGCAGCGGATTCTCAGTATCTGATATTCTCTTGAAGTCTCCGCTTATGCGGGTCACGCCCATGCGAGGTATCAACGACGCTCTTGCGGTGGAGAATGGCACACTTAATCTTTATTTGTGTCGATTCGGGTTCTCTCTGCTGAATCTGTGAGAATAATACGATGAAATCGAAACACTAGATCATTTTCTCCCCTACTTTCGGTGGTTTGCTTGCCTGCGAAGAGCTTATCTGGAGATTCCCTTCACTCGATAAGGGCTTCCCTTTCTATTCCGGTTCTTCTTTCCTCTGGGGCAAGCGTCAGATGATTTGTCCAAAAACCAGTGTGCGATTATGTTCATAGTTAAATTATTGAGTCAGGGAGACTCCTTATTTCCTATTTATAATTTCCAAAATCATTTCCAGGGGAAAGAATCTTCCATTCAGTGCTAGCAGTGCAGCTAGAGGGAATTCTCCACCGTGTGCACTCGTGTCCGGTTAAAGAGGCCAATGCTTTAGGACCTTCGCCCCAACCACCTTCAGCAGGAAAGCCATCAAGTTGTTTCTCAACTGGCCGCAGAATCCTTCTGTAGACCTGCAGCGGGCATCCCGCTGCGGTCTCCACTCATTTTTCATTTCTTTCTCTCCTCCGCCGTGGTGGCTCAGTGGCTATGGCGCTCAGTTGCTGAACCTAAAAACGTGGGTTTGATTTCGGCCCCAGCAGTCAAATTTTGATGAAGGCGAAATGCTAATGGCCAGTGTGCGATATCAGTGCACGTTAAAAAACCCCAGGTGGTTGATATTTCCAGGGTCGTTCTCCACGGCGTCCCTCATAGTATGGGTCACTTTGGGACGTTAAACCCCAATAAACCAAGCCTTTACTTTCTCTCTGGCTCTCCATGTTCCACTACCTACGTGCAGGGTAGCCAACCCGGCTTTGCCTGATTAACCTCCTTACATTTCTTGTGCACCCCCTCTGTCACTGCTCAGTTTCTCCTTCCCATGTTCGTTCACTGGACAGATGGACAACCTCTTCATGGGTTGGCCAGGACTCATGTGGCTACGTCATATTGCTCAAAGGTATTTTTCATTAACAAAACTGAAAGCGGAAGACTGAGCAGCGGTTGGGTTTCTGTGCAATAGATGAGCAGATTGATGAGGAAAGGAGCGCCTTATGTCGGGGAAAAAGTGAATGGTTTTAAAAGGAACGAAGGAGAAGCATGAGTTGCAAAACAAAGAGCAAAAAGTGTCCAAAGGTAGAAACCCCAATGGAAAGAAGGAGGATGAAGAACAACTTTTTTTAGGAGAAAAACAAAAGGCCCTCAAGGGTGGGCTCCTACCTGTCCAAAAGTCCACAGGCCTGGGTCTCAGGGAAAGTTTTGTCGACTAGCCATGTTTGGCCAGCTGGTTGAGCAACTTGCAGAACGGCGTCCCTTGAGGAAAGGGATCGGTTGGGGCAATTCCCACAGGTAGTGTATGATGGTGTCCTTGGCCGCCCCACACGTTGATCAAAGTGGGAGGATCAAAGCAAGTAAGTGTTTAGGGGAATCACCCAAGGTGGAGAAAATTTGTACGAAGGAAGCAAATTGCTAATTGACATCCACCCAAGCACAGCCATACGGCTACAAAGGAAAGCTACAGCTTCCACAGAAACTTCGTTGTTAACGCAAAATTCGTCCTGGCCTGGAGTTGGGACCCGTGCCAACCGCTTCACCGGAGCAGTCGCTCTCCCGACTGAGCTAACCGGGAAAGATAATGGTAGGGCGAGAGCGAAATTCCTCTAAACACTTGAACGGCACTGTTCCCACTTCGAGTTATTGAACAATTTACTCTCGCCCTACCATAAGCTTCCCGCCCCGGTTAGCTTAGTTTGCAGACAGACTTCCCTGCTGATGCGGTGGCCCCGGTTTAAATCCGGGATCAGGAGGAATTTTTTTTAACTACATAGTTTTTGTGGAAGCTGTATAGCGTTTGTTTGTAGCCGATTGGCTGCGCTTGGATTCAAATGAGCAGTTTGCTGCCTTATTATAAGGGTCAAAGCAGGGTGGTATCGATGCACTGTAAAAAATGAAACACCTTTAGAGGAGTTTCCAGGTGTCTACAGCTCGCACCTGGCCCAGAAGGGAGTCTTGTGCTTTCAATACATCTTTCGCATGGGGTGTTTCTGGAAATAACCAGCACGAAAATGAAAAAACAAATACGTGACCCAAAGGTGTTAAGGTGCATCACAAGCTATTACCAGAGAGCCACAGGGGTTTTAGCGCTTCTTACACCCCTACACCCTTCATGAAAAATGCATGCAATGGGTTCATAATTTGCTGCCACTTTTATTACTTTTCTTAAGCGTTCTTTAAATTTACCATTATAATGCCTACATAATGTAATATACCTTTATTATCGCAGCAGTTCAAAAGAGTAGACAGGCTGTGTGCACCTAAGAAAAACTTTTATTGACATACAAATCACAAAATGCAGAAATGCGGGAAATATTTATTAGAATAAAACACATCAACAAAACAAAGTAGAAGAGAAGAATTTTTTACTGCCATACAAGGCCCACTAATAACTTCAAGGTACAACATCACCATACCTGCTTTTATGGAAGAATAAGATTCCATTGTACTCCCTCTACCGCCTAATTTTTGCAGAGCAAACAATGAAAAATTCATGCTTGTCCAGCCTTATAAACCATCTTGAGGAAGGCTTGGACTGTGACCAGAAGTCCTAGGAATAAGTGTCGAGATGTATATTAGCTTCTACGCAAGCTTGAGGCAGCTGATGCTGACATTCATATTCCCGACATTATGGCAGTTGTGGAGTGAGCCGCAGCGATGAACCTGCTGAGTAGTCATCCGCCATCGATGAACAGGTTCTCAGCAACCTCAGGATTTTCTTCGGAGAACGGCATGCACGGTGCGAGTCTGCATTTTACACCAAAAGAGTAAAATATTTCAGATCAGTTTGCACTGTTAATGATCCTTATAGAAATGCCAACATATTGCTCATTAACGATGTGTTTTATTATGCATGCTAACGATAAAAGAAAGAAGAAAATCTGCCTATGTGGCGAGGAAGCGTCAGCTGTTATTTCTTGAACCATTCCAAAGAGGCCATTGTGGTTTCAGAAAAAAATAGCTCAAGACGACATTCTATAAACAATGTTTTGGCTAAAAAGCTAACTGTTATGAAAGGCATTGAAGGTGGTCAGGCCATGCAATTAATTCTGCACGAACTGCTATAAGCTAGTGCAAACTCCTGGCCTTCATGGCGAGTAAACTGATTATGAGTGGCACAAAACACGTCGACAACAAAGATGAAAATAGCGCACTTCAAAATGTGGTACCATAACACGAACGACAAGTCGTGTGTAACATTTACTGTGACAGCAGAAAGCACAGTATCTGTTCAAAGTCAGTGACACAGACCCTTGCATGAAAGTGGTAGGGTACAATGTAACACCAAGCATGTATTCACTATTTTACCATGCATGTAACATCTTGAAAGGCAGGAAACAGTGCTAAAGTAACATATCTCCCAAGTCTGCAGCCAGTAAACTCAAAAATCCATCAATAAAATTTGCACGAGGTCATTAAAATACTTCAAGGAAAGCAGCCGGACCAGTTGGTGCATGATTCTTGACAAAACCGCGCAGGGTAACAGGACAAAGATAAAACGACCGGTGCAGCGTTGACTAACAGAGGAATTTATTGCTTAGCTCGCAATGAATACAGGAAGCATCATACAAAATGCCGAAAAGGAATGTCATGGAACTGACATTTTCTCACATCAGTCGTGGTTAATGATCCAGATAGTCGATTTCTTTTTTTTTGTTAGCGTTGGTGATGAGGTGCTTACGCAGGCTGAACAATTTTTATGTATCATGCACGTCTCATATATCTCGAGCACGAGCTGTCGATTATATTTCCTGGGAATTTTACATCGCCAAAAGTGTGAGATACACTCAAAGCACTACACGCGTCTTGCTAGCTTGCCACCAAATCTACTCTCAGAATTGCCGGCATGTTTCTTTAGACAAATGTTGACACGCTGACCTTACTTCCCAACACATGACACTCCGCATGGCAGAGGGATACTGTAAACTAAGCCACTGTCGAATGCTGTGAATCTGTCTTGGTGCTTCGTCCAATGCTGGACTGTTTTTGAAGCACCTTTCCTGGGCACGTTTCGTACTACGTTCAGCTACTTTCTGCGAAGAAGCAAATGAGCCCATCACAAAGAACTTCTACAAGCTGCAAAAGAAGGTCAAGTGCCAAATAGCGAAGGACGAAACCTATGAACTTTTGTGAAGCCAACAACTTGACCAAACTGGGGATGGCTGTGAAGAAGAGTGAGGGCCTATGCCTTCTTTATGGCAAAAACACGCAACGATAACTTGTCTTTCAGAGCAATTGTCTCTGAACAAGAATCGCGGCAGCAACCGTCAGGGCAGTATCTGCAAGAATTGCTCTCCGTGCTCACCGTGGAAGACCTTTTAATGTAAGGAAGCCAGAAGTGTCTGAATTCCTCTCGAACCGCTGTCCAGAAGGAGTGTCTACTCATTGCCATCGAGAACTTGCATTACACGCTGCTACATACCGCCTTGGTTGAGACGGTAAGGGAAGGCATTGATTGAATGGATGCAGAACCAATGCAGAATTAATGCGCATAGATTCCTCAAGTTGCTAAACATCTATTTCCGTTCTACCTATGTAAAGTTTAATGATTTGTATATACAGTGGCAATGATTATGCATCAGTTCCTGCATTGCACCAATTCTCATTGATCTTCTGCTAGCCTCTCAAGATAGCCAAGTAACAGAAGCTTTGCATGGCCCAATTTGATAACGACCTTCCGAATAGTAATCCACAAGCTTCATAACCAACGGCAACACAAAGGCTTTGTTGAAATATTCAAGACCTTCTCCGAAGTCCTTGCCGACTTTGAGCTGATCAAAGAAATGCCACTGGAGGTACACCTTCTTGATCTACGGCTGTACATCGGAGAGACCCATATGTGCTGGTCTTACGTCCCACGGTAAAAAAAAAAGACTTGCTATAGGCGCACTGAAAAATGTTCTAAACAGATCGTGTATTGACTGCCAGCAGGAAAGCGTTGAGGCCCAACTGACATCGTTACTTGAAACTGCTTTCCCGGGTGACTTCATCTGCATCCTTGGCTTCAAGATAATGAAAGAAATTGGCCGACCTACCCCAACGAGGCTTCAGAAAGAAGAACGGAAGTTAGCAGTCACGGCATATGTGCATGGAATCAGCCACGCGATAAAGAAAGTGGTCGGGCAGGCTGGCATGAACTTAGTATGCAACGCGCCTAAGTCCTGTTGGATGCTGCGGACTTGACTATTTGCTTTCTTTTACACCAGGTTGTCTTTGAAGCACCCTTGCTGGGTGTGTTGCATACTATGTTCACTTAGGACGTGGCTGATACCTTGCACATATGCCATGGCAGCTAAGTTCCGTGCTACTTTCTGAAGCCTCGTTGGGGATAGATCGGCAAATTTCTTTTACTAGCTTGAAGCGAAGGCTCCAGATGAGGTCATCTGGGAAACCAGCTTCAGGTAACAATGTCAATTCAGCCTCAACACTTTCCTCCTTACGGTCAATACACGAGCTGTTTAGGACATTTTTCAGTGCGCGTGTAGCAAGTCTTTCTTTCGACCATGGGACGTAACACCAGCACATATGGGCGTCTCTGATCTACAGCCATAGATCAAGAGGCTGTACAGCAGGCCAAATCTTTAGCTGGCGTTGTCGACGGCCGCTTTTTCTGCCCTCCAGCTCTGTGCGACGAAGTTAATTTGTGAAAAGCTCACTATTAAGCTCGGGCTTATTAAGCCTTTGCTTAGATTGAATATTTTCTTAAGTTGGCTCCATCACAAGCTGCAGGAGCGCAAAAAATGCGGCCGTCGCCCACGCGTGCTAAAGATTTGGGCGGCTGTACCTCCAGTGGCATTACTTTGGTCACCTCAAAGTCGGCAAGGACTCCGGAGAAGGTCTTGAATATGTCAACAATGCCTTTGTGTTGCCGTTGGTTATGAAGCTTGTGGATTACTATTCGGAGGGTCGTTATCAAATTCGGCCATGCAAAGCTTCTGTTACTTGGCTACCTTGAGAGGCTCCCAGAGGGTCAATGAGAATTGGTGCAGTGCAGGAACTGATGCATACTCCTTGCCACTGTATGTACAAGTCATTAAATTTTACATAGGTAGAACAGAAATAGATGGTTAGCAACTTGAGTAATCTACGCACAATAATTCTGCATTGGTTCTGCAGCCATTAAATCAATGCCTTCTCTTGCCGTCTCAAGCAAGGCGGTATGTAGCAGTGTGTATTGCAAGTCCTTGATGACAATGAGAAAGCCCTCCTTTTGAACACCTGTTCGAGAGGAATGCGGACACTTCTTCTGGCTTCTTTACCGAAAAGGGTCTCCCATGGTGAGCGATTTTTGCAGACACTGCCTTAAGGTTTGTTGCCTTGATCCTTCTTCAGAGACAATTACACTGAAAGGCCAGTTATCGTTGCGTGTTTTTTGCCATTAAGAAGGCATTCAGGCATAGGCTCTCACTCTTCTTCACAGCCAGCCCTAGGTTGGTCAAGTTGTTGACTTCACGCAGGTTTTTAGGTTTGCTCCTTCACTGTCAGGCGCTAACCTTCTTTTGAAGCTTGCGGAAGTTCTTTGCGATGGTTTCATTTGCTTTTTTCCAGAAAGTAGCTGAACGTAGTAGGCAATGCGACCAGCAAAGGTGCTTTGAATTCAAAAACAGCCCTGCGCAAGACGAAGCACTGAGACAAATTCACAGCATGCAACTGTGGCTTAGTTTACAAGATCCCTCTATCATGCAGAGCGGCATATGTTGGGAAATAAGGTCAGCTTGTCAACATTTGTCTAATGGAACATGTCGGAAATACTGAGACAGGATATGGTAGCAAGCTAGCAAGAAACGTCTCAGACTGTGAGTGCATCCCTGTCTTTCGACGACGTAAACTTGTTAGAAAATATAATCGACAGCTCATGTGTGATATATATGAGACGTGCATGACACATAAGAATTGTTCAGCCTGCGTAAGCACATCATCACTAATGCTAACAAAAAAGAAATTGGCTATCTCGATAAATAATTCCGACAGATGTGACAAAATGATTACATGAATTTCCTTCTGGGTATTTTGCATGATTATTTCTGTATTTATTATGAGCAAAGCAATAAATTCCTCAGTTGTTAGTCAGCGCTGTATCTGTGTGTACTTTCCAGTGTCCTGTTGCCCTGCATGCTGCTTTGCCTAGACTAATATGCTATCACACATTCTTAAAAGATGAAGTCTAGATCTGGAAAATGACCGCAAGGGGTTCCAAGCACTTTTCCCTTCTGCACCCACCCTAGATGAAATACAAGTAGATAAAATTGAGTATTTGGTTATCACAGATGCTAGCTGTGGCATTGCCATGTCCACAGCAAACAAGTAAGGCGAATTTTGAACTCTGCAACGGGTTTGCATTCCCTTTCTTTGAGGCATACATGCACCATGCACTGACCAAAAGTACAAAGTAGTTAAACAGAATTAATCGTTTTGCAAATATCGCTACTGTAAAATGGTGCTAAAAAATGGCCACATCTACCATTTCATCTGCCATTACATGTGAAACATGAGAATGCCAAGCAGCCAGAAGAATGCAGAAATTTTTCCCAGAAATTTACTAAAGGTACACGCAGTCACACCACTCTAGTGGTTCAGTTGAGTATGCTACTCAGGAGGAGCAGTATCCATATGGAGTCAATGCCTGCCGGAAAATGTAGTAGCAATGCAATATAAGTTCGCACGCAAGATGTGAAAAAATGGCATGATGTGGAACCATTATAATTATGCAAGCAGAAGAAATTGCATTCTACCTACACTGCCATATTAATTGAGCTACAAAAATATCATAACGGCTCCTTCAAACCAGCTCACAGTTGGCACTTAAATGTCATTTGGTCATTCAACATCAACTGTTCCAGACTTAGCACTGAATCTTCGATTTCTTAAAAAGAAACCATGGCTTATTGCATTACGTTGGCAAACATTACCCAGCTTGTTTCTGGCGGAAAAATTTTTTCGCGTTGTGGCCGCCATCTCATGTTTGTAAGCGATAGCAGAACCCAGCCTTGCAAAAAAATTTGTAAAAAGAAGCATTCTTACACATGACAATGAAACCCTTTTCTAAAAATAAAAGATATTGCAAATCTAATGCAGTAAATTGAACTGATTTTGTTTTAAATAAAATATATAATAGGCACACAATTAGAACATCTGAAATTTTTTATCAAATATAATGTTCTTAAAATAGTTATTCTATTTTCTAAGCTGTTCAGGAGGCAAAGAAGGCGATAATGTTTCAGAGTGCAAAACTCATAAGGTGTGTCAGCAAAAGAACTCTAAAGCTCAGATCATTTGCTCTTTGAGATATATTTAGCAGTTACAGCATAATGAGGTGATCTTAGCTAGATTATGAAAGAAAGTTGCTCAATGCCATTTAATGGCACTGATTTTTCGAAGTTTAATCGGAGCATTTTTTGTTTTATGCGAGAAAACAATTTTGCAAGCTGTGTCCCTACGTTCAAGATCGACATTGCACTGTTTTCTATTCACTCCAGCACATTTTGCCACCGGCTGCAAATCACACAAAACTAGCACTATATTGCTCGAATACAATGGTATGATGGTCTCTGATGCCGCCAGGATCTGCAATACACAAATCTGCTGAAGGGTACATTCACAAACAGTAAAAATGAAGTGGTCGCATGGCAGAATGGCTCTTGTTCCTCAATACAAACAGTACAGAGCCGGGAAGCACTCTTCGCGGTCTGACCAATCAGAGGTAAAACCTCTGCTACCATGAAAATATTTCAATTTTGCCACGTCACGTGGGGAAAGTGCTTGTAACGGCATTAGTGGAAGTGCAAAGAACTTGGCAGCAACAGAAAGTATTCAGAGGCCGCAGAAAAGTCAAATACTGATCCTCTGTAAACTGTTTACAAGGGCAGAAAAATAATTAAGAGTGTCGTAGCCCTCTCGGTGCTCCCCAACAAATGATTCAAGAAAACGAAGGTGAACTCACTAGGCGGTTTACACTAACGCTACCATTAAAAGAAATACGCAAGTTTCATTACATCAAGCCTTCATCTTTCTCTGAACGGTGCACGCTGGACGTATGTGATGCTCGAGTTTAAAGTGACAAAATGTGACTGAACATGCCAGGAGACCGTTCAAAACCAAAATATGAGGAGCATCCACCAGGAGCACCGTGCAGCAAACTTTCGTGTTTCCGGGACGCCTGCTCTAGCATGCACCGCAGTGACGAGCAAGCAGCTAGCAATGCTGGGGCTTAATGCTGGGACTCAAAGTGCAAAATTATTTTCTCGCCTTAAACAAAAATTGCTCCGATTGAAATGTTAGGAATAAATGGCATAGCCATTTAAAATAAATGAGGATCAACTCACTGCGCGACTGGTAGCTGAATATACTGATGTCTGGTATTAAACCCTAACTGGCGCGTCAAGTTTGCAAATTACAGCCAGAAACAAAACCCACGACTCCCAAGTGAATAGAGAATTGTTAATAATGACGGCTTCAACTAGTATAACAATTATTGGAAAACACAGATGCTACTAACGCACGTAGTATTTCTAATCTCGGTTTTGCAAATTACAGCCAGAAACAAAACCCACGGCTCCCAAGTGAATAGAGAATTGTTAATAATGAAGGCTTCAACTAGTATAACAATTATTGGAAAACACAGATGCTACTAACGCACGTAGTATTTCTAATCTTGCATCTAGTGCCAACAAGCACGGATCTTCCAAATAACAGCAATGGTCTCAGGGGCATTCATGCCGGTAGAGCGCTTGTGACTACTATAAATTTAGCGAAAGCAATTTATAGCTAAAATAATCGTTTAAATAAACTAAAACCATTTTTACACGCACTACCATACCCTTACTGCTGCATCTTTTTCAGCAACCTCTTTTCATAAATATGGTCTTGATTCTAATATACTCTGGCACTGCTGAAGTGTCTTCATATGTTTCTGACACAGCTGAAGCTAAAAAATTAACAATTTCCAGGTTATATGTGAGACGGGAAAAGCTTGCACTGCATTAGTAATTTCATGCTTCCATTTTTAAAGCAAAGGCTCGAAACTATATTTAGAAATGCTGTTCTCAGTGAACTTGAAATTCCCAATATAGAAACCTTAAGGCTTCTCAGTTCACGAAAAGCTTCATCTTCAGTACGACACTCTTTCATAGAAATAAATGCAAGCCTAGAATCTATGGTTTCCTTTGTGAGTATTGGACAAATAAAATTTGAGTTCCCTTTCAACTTTTTTCTTGAGCCTTTCATACCACTGACCACACTTCTGCTCTAGAATTCAGTGTGGAAAATGGCTTCACAATGTAAAAGATTTCTTTCTTGAACTATTCAGTACATGTTCAAAGCCACAGCACGATTGCGACAGCATGAATGAACTAGACAGACATGGCGTTGACTCACGACTGACAATTTTTACTGCTGTCAAACAATAAACAGGTGAAAAAATGAGCACAACCGACTTTTTTTTGCGACAATTTCCCCGCGGGCAAAACATGTGGCACTGCGTCAAAGATTCACTGTATAGGGAGAAATCACTGGCGAATAAAAACAAAAAAAATGTTCAAAAACGTAGAAGAAACCGTTAATCTGCAATCTAAGCTACTGAGGTAGCCTAGTTCTTTTCATGTGAGCGTAGCAGAAGGTTTGCTGATGCACATATCTTGTTCCCGATCAATCAAACGCATCAAGAACAATCTTCCATGTGCGCTGGTCTTTATGTATGTAAAGTATGGTTGTTCGGCTGAAAGCAGAGGTGCAGTTTTTGCACGACGGCCAATATATGACCAGTCTGCTTTCGGGAGGTGGTTTTAAAGAGCTCTCGTGTTCGCTGAGATGGTCATTTAGGCATCTCCTGTTTGGCTGATACAGCACGTTCCAAGATATAGCTCACTTCTGTGCACCACATTTTTGGGGCACTAGTACATAAGACAATTCTGGGTTCTTTTCGCATTCTGCAGCCTTGCGATCCTTCATGGTTCATGCTCTTGCAGAGAAGTTGCAATCTGCTTGGAGCAGAGAATACTACTCGCACACTGGCTCTAGCTCTTATTCTTTTCAAGTTGTAAGATAAGTGTGAGATAAGTTGTGTTTCGCAACTTGAAAAGATTAGGAGCTAGGGCAGGTGTGCGAGTAATATTCTCTGCTCCAAGCAAACTGCGACGTCTCTGCAAGAGCGTCAACCGTGAAGTCTCTCCACCTGCAGAAAGCGAAAAGAACCAAGGATTCTCTTATGTAGCAGTGCTCCAAAAATGCGGTGCCCAGAAGTGAGCTACCCTTTGGAACATGCAGTATCAGCCAAACAAAAGATGCCCAAATTACCGTCTCAGCGAAAACGAGAGCTTCTTAAAACCACCTCCCGAAAGCAATATGGTCATATATTGGCTGCCGCGCGAAAACTGCACCTCTGCTTTCAGCCGAACAACCATACTGTACTCGCATAAAGACCAGCACAGGCGGGAAGTTGTTGATGCGTTTGATCCCTCAGGAGCAAGACAAGTGTGTCTGCAAACCTTCTGTTGCCCTCACACGAAAAAAAACTATCTCGGGGACAGCTTTCTGTGGCTATGCAGTGGAAGTTATGGGGGCAAGGCGTGGGGGCAAGGGAGTAGTCAGGCTGATGATGAGAAAACTACATTCAACACCCAAATTGGTTTGCAATAACCCTATGCTAACAGCTAACTATTAAGGATGTACAAATAAATGAAGGCATGGTTACGCTATGTACACTGTTTCATGAAGCAGTTTGTTGAAGAAAAGAAGGAAAAATGGCCCAAAAGAGAACCTAACAAACAACATAAAAAGAAGCTTGCAGCACCTTTGCTTGCACCTTTGCTTCCATACTGCTCATGAATATTTCCCAGTGGCAACAAGGTGAAAGCTGTGGCTGTGGACTCCCATGTGGATGTAGATGTTTCCCCTTGCAGACATCCATTTAACACGATCACGATTACAGACCGCCAAAATTCAGAAATTAGGTAACTCTGGCCAAATAATGAAGCTTTTAAAAAATTGAAAAAGCAACCTAATTATACCTAACTGGCACAACACAGGATTCTTTCATCTGGAGCAGTTCTAAGAACAATTAAAAACCAATGTAGATAGCAGCGTCCACAAATTTATGTCAGAACCTGGCCTGATGCAAAAACGACCAGCGGTCAGCACCTGCAGCACATAAAATTGAAAGTTTATGTCAGACCTCACGCTTACGCAATGCATTTTACGCATAGATAAGGTACCGTCCTGACGCACGGGCAGAACAATTACCGAGTGCAGATAAACCATAGGACAAGGAATTTGATGAAATAGCGCTAAATGGCTTTAAATTTGGCAGAACACACATATTAGAGCTCTTAAGTAGCATGCGGCAGTACTCTGCACTATTCGTTTCGTCAAAACAAAAACAGCTCTGAGTAGAATGATTCTCAGCGACCTCTGTTCAGTGCTGCTTCTCTTCCTGGACACCCAGAAACAGCTGCCTGTCTGCAGATCTTGACACTTCGGTACTAGAAGCGGCAAGCCTTGAGGCTCCTATTCCGTAAAATATGCTTTGAAAAATGCAAACCAGCATGCATGAAGACATAGTATCGCTTACCATTCGAGGTAGGTGCGTAGTTGGGAGCCGCGCAGTTGTGCCGAGCTGCAGTGTCTCCAAATCACTGCAACGCTCGTGTTTTTCATTAACGCCGACTTCAAGACAACGATTTTTACGTTACAAATGCATTCTGGTGCATAAACATGCGCACATAATAACTTCACCCGTGCTTTCTGATATCAAACCTTTAAAACGTGAGCGAGCGCCGGCCTTTCTGCCAATATACAACAAAGAAACGCATTCGACAAGCCCCCAAAGGCTGCTTCTGTCCGAAACGTCAGATACGAGTACTTGGACAGCAACGAACGAACCTACGCACTACTCCAGTTATATATGCACAAAAAACGCTTCAGTTGAACGCGGTACCTCGAAAAACGCGGTCGAAAACGCAGCTCACGTTAACCACTGACGCCCGCACACCACGACGGCACACCACACACGACAGGCGGGAAAAAATCAACAAAGGCCCGTAGATACCGATGGCCGCCTAGCGGCGGAAATATAGTTTCACTTTCAGTTTTGAATTCAGTTTATTGGGCTTTTTACAGTGCATACCGGAGCTGGAATGTATTTGTAGCATCGGAACAGCATACGGAACGATTGCCAACATATTGCCAGTTGCGGAAAATGCGAAGTGATTAAATTAGATATAATTCCTCGGATTGAAACGTGACCACGAATTGGGTGCCTTGCCGTTTTTTTTTACGTTCACTCCAGCGGCTGCATTTCGATGGTGGCGAAATATATATTAATAAAAGTGTAGCCTATATAGGCGTCTAAAGTGGAGGGAGCATGAAATGTATGGCAGGCAGGGCGTAGCACAATTTAGGACGGCACCCTCACCGTCAAGCGACACCTTCGATGGGCCGCACAGGGAGGGTGCCAGAACATTCGTAGTGAGGTGGCTCAAAGAGGTAGAAGATGGGCGGTAGGGCGCTATGCTGTGATGAATAGGTATAATGTCCCTAGGCCAGTGGCGTTGCTCTTCATAAAATTATATGAATGAACAAAACGCAGCGGTAATTGAGAGCAATACATAAGGCCAAATGGACTGCAGGGTCTGATCGAAACGCTCGACAGATGTTTCTGCGGTCCAGTGGACTTTCGGCTCCTCTTGGCGCCCTCATGGGGCCGCACAACATGCTTCTACTCGCGGCGCGCCGGTTCCGAGGTGAGCGGCCGGTGGAAAATGTTCCGTTCAGGTTCTAACATTTCTAGCTCATGTTCTCTGCCCGGTGCACTGCTATTCGTAGACGATGTTCGCTAATTTGTCCACAACGGGAGCTGAAAGCACTAAATGCCTGAAACGTCCTTGTGTTCTGCGGTGTCAGTGCACGTTAAAGGACCCACGATTGCCGAAAATAGTATGGAGTCCTCCACTACGGCACCTCCGATAGCTCAGGTTTAGGTTTCGGACATCAAACGCCGTATACCACAGCATTTAACCTTTTTGTAATGGGTTTGCCTGAAACTAATTCAGTTTTGGGGAGCAACGTACGTCGGGGCAAAATAAAATGTTTGTTTTTCTCCCTTTGCTCTTAGTTTCTCAAGCTCTTCTGGGAATCTAATTAACTTCAGGTAGTTACCTTTCTTCCAGTTGACACGGAGGTTGCTTCAAGAAATTCATAATTTTGGTCTTGTTTGTTGTGCGTAGTTTCGTGTGTAAAGCAGAATGATTTCGCGCAGACAGTACTCCCACTTAAACATATTGCCACAGTCCTGGACATTCTCGTGGCGCCGTCTCCTGGCCGAACTGCCTTAACCGCCATCCTGGCTAGCCTTAGCCATGGTGGCGGGCAGTGCTTCTTCGTCGTCTCTTCTTCGGGTTCCGCTCGGGAGTTCGCTGCTGCCTGGCGCTGTTCAGTAAAACGTGACCTGGCTGTCCCGACCGTATAGCCGTGACATATTTGGTGGCAGAACTAAACTATGAAGTTCTGCCTCAAGGAACTGTTCGTTCCTCTAGACGACCAACGTCCGAAGTTGTGCATGTCGCCCGAATGAAGCCTTACCACGAACGCTAGCAGCTCACTCGTCTCTACCTTCTCTCTCTCCACTAGGCTCTTCACCGTGCTCACCATTCGAGATGGTGATCGGCAAGAACCGCCTCATGGAATTCGGCAACGTCAACGTCCATTCCACACTTGCCGTGCTGTTCAACCACAACACGCTGCAGCTTGAATATTTCGTCGGACGGAGTACCCACGCTTCACTGTCGCGAATGCTGTACTAGCGCGTGCTGCTCCCACTGGAAGTAGCCAATGTCCAGACAACTAAGAGCGCAAAGATCATGGCATTCTCCATCCTGACCGCCCATATTCTCCAGCTATCCGCATCTATGATGATTGTCTTAATGCCTCTCCCTCCTCGCGTACGATATCACGACGGCCGAGAAAGTGGATTCCGCGCCCGTCGCCGATACCTACTATATACACCAGGACTACTGCGCCACTGCAAGGGCACTCCATGATCAGCGGATGTTCGTGCTCGAAAAGCATGTGCCCGGGGAAGCGCCTGTCAGACCACACGCCCTCCAGCGCCGCGGGCGGCGCTTTCCAGAGGGGGGGAGCAATGCCACAGTCCTGGACATTCTCGTGGCGCCGTCTCCTGGCCGAACTGCCTTAACCGCCGTCCTGGCTAGCCTTAGCCATGGTGGCGGGCAGTGCTTCTTCGTCGTCTCTTCTTCGGGTTCCGCTCTGGAGTTCGCTGCTGCCTGGCGCTGTTCAGTAAAACGTGACCTGGCTGTCCCGACTGTATAGCCGTGACATATTATCGCAAGAATTTGACATAATGATTTCTCTATTCACCGTGATGCAGTCGTAACGGCTTTACCTTGATATGGATTCACTACAGTAGCACGTTATTATCAAAACAAGCATGAACACCCACATTCACGGCATAGGTATTATTCCAACAATTTTTATTAGCGCCAATATTTTTTTTTCAGCTGCAAGTGAATCAATATTTTTATCGCCTCTGCTTGAATGTTCTCGGCAGCGAAAGATTTAAAGCATGCCTCAAACTGCAACCCTCAAGAGCGCATACTATCGCCCCCGTCAGTGCGTTTGTACCGCTTTCATATTCAGTTAAGCTGGGATCGCCATTTTGAATGTTGCCTTAACAATCGCGTCGATCCACCAGTGAAACATGGATAAAATGCCGAAAACGCATATTACTGCTTCACACGTGCGCGTGATGTTGTCACAGGAACCCGCTAACATATTTCGTCCCATAAAACACACGAGCAAGGGCTGTGTTTTCTGTTTTTTGCATTTCCCTTCCCCAATTAGTCTGGCATGCAGCACTGAGGTGAAGCTAGTTTTATATTTTTGAAAGAAACACCCTTGCCTACACTGGCGGGTATTTTGGCCACATGCAGCCGCCCCTAAAATGCTAGGGTGCAGGACTGGTGCACGAGTAAAAGGAACTCCTATTTTGTCAGGTGCGATGGTATGTTAGTATGTACGATCATGGAAGACAGTTGGGCTAGTTGGTGTGAATTCGTTAATGACTGCGACATTGCAACTAGCGTGGAAACACAAGGACAGCGACACAAGAAACCGACGGGACAGCACGCTAGTGACGATGCGTCTTGCATGTTGAACGGAAGGGGCGCATGGAGCAAACAGGGCTTGTACCTCCAATGGAACCAGACGGTTGTTGAGCGCAAAGGTAAGAATCCTGGCACGGCACGTTGCGATGGCGATCAGGTTCACATAGGTCGTTGACGGGTCACGAAGAAGGAAGTTGGGAAGGACAGGGCCCAATGTACTAGAAAGGAGTATGATCATGGAAGACAGTTGGGCTAGTTGGTGTGAATTCGTTAATGACTGCGACATTGCAACTAGCGTGGAAACACAAGGACAGCGACACAAGAAACCGACGGGACAGCACGCTGTCCCGTCGGTTTCTTGTGTCGCTGTCCTTGTGTTTCCACGCTAGTTGCAATGTCGCAGTCATTAACGAGTTAGTATGTACCCTCCAAAGGTGTGAAATATAGCGTTATACGCTAAACTTAGCGCTATACGAACGCGTATAGCGTTCGTTTGTAGCCGATTGGCTCCACTTGGATTCAAATGAGTAGTTTGCTGCCTTATTGGGGTCAAAGCAGGGTGGTATCGACACATGGAGGAGATCAGCTGGTCAGATGAGAAGTAGCAGTTTGTCTGCAGTTACCACCAGATCGCACTGTATTTTGTATCTAGTGTGCGTAGAGGTGGTTGGACAGTGAGGCCGCTGTTTGTTAATGAGCGGTGATTGGTCGTTTGTGAGCACTGTTTGCAAGGTTTCTCACGTGCGTTTGGGTGTCCGATCTTCCAGGACCCGGAGCCAGCGCATGAACGCACTGATTACTGGGGATCGAGGCATGCCTAGGAACCCACGTGAGGATTATCTCTTGGGTAACCTGTGTCCTGATGCGAAAAGGAGTCGGGTGGTTGGTGTGATAATACTTTGCTGAGAGTGACGGTGTGCAGCTCGGGGTCGGTGCTGATTTCACTGTCGTTTGGGTCTCGTGTAGCGTGTATGAGTGCCAAGCCGATGACAGCATGCCCAATCTCCGTAGTATTGATGGCTTGGAGGATGGCAGCGACCCAGGAAGAACAACATTAACATAACAATCCGGGCCGATTAGCTGAAGCCGAAAATTCCAGAGGCCACCTCCTGAGATAGAAGTGGGCCTCTGTTGCTGTTGTCCTCTTCAACCATGGCAGATACAAGCCGCCGCTATGGCTCATTGGTTATGACACTCGGCTGCTTGCCCGTAAGAAGCGGGATCAATCCCGGCTGTGGCGGTCGCATTTCGTTGGAAGCAAAATGCTAGGCTAATGCTGTGTGCGACATCAGTGAATGTTAAAGAACCCGAGGTGGTAGAAATATTGCAGAGCCCTCCAGAATTGAGCCCCTCCTAAGTCGACTTGGGACGTTAAACGTCATCTTGCTTCCTTTCATAACTTAGCTTGTCGGGGTCACTGTTTTAGAGCCCAGCTCTTTGGCGCCCGTTTCTGCGTTTCTGCGTTTCGCGGCGTCGCCGTCGCCGTTGTCGTTGTAACCAGCAGTGGACACCTTAGTCGCGCTTTAAGGTGCGAAAGCAATGGAGCGCGAGCTTGGAAGCAGAGGGAATACGCATAACTGCCCAATTGGAACAGCGGACATCTCAATCGTGCTTTAAGCTACGTGGCGGTAGTGACAGATGTGCGCTGAAGCCACAGGCCATCAGCGTTTCTTGTGTTCACTGGTGTTGGCGTTTACAGCGTTTTATACTCCGATCATTTTAAGGAAAGAAATGCGCATAATTGTCTCCCTGTGTCAGTAGACGCCTGAATCGCGCTCATAGGTGCATCTGGTGATGAGAGAGAGAGATGTGGGCTGCATGCGTTTACGCGCGGACAACGGACAGAGTACTCTCGCGATCAACCATTAGTTGCCACTTGCCAGGGTGCCAGTGGGGGTGGGGACTTTAACAGAAATATAAAGCCAAACGGGAACTTCTTACTACTACTGCGGGAGAACATCCCGTTCCTCTCGCTCGTAATGCCTCCGATGGCTGTGAAACATTCGCGAAATACTTGCTTAGACCTCGTCTTTGAGAACCACGCATTTGCGCAGCAAGTCGAGCATACGAGTATATCCATCTATTTCTCCGACCACAATGCTTTCTTCATGCAATCAAGAACTGTTAGTGGAGTGTTTCTTGAAGAAGGAATATGTGTGAAAAACAACAAGTTTCTGTAATTGTACATACATGTCTTGCTCGAATTCTTTGCCTCAATCTATCGAAAAGCTGAAACACCTGATGAGCTGCGCTCAAATTTCGCATTAGGAAGTAACGTAACCGTCGGCAACTTTTTCTCAGAAAATGACTGAGTAGATTTATAGAAAGCGGGACGCTATTTACCATAAGATCAATACCGACAGAAAAAAGAAATAAAAATAAAAAGAGCTGAAGTGGAAGTAATGCTTCAATCTGTTTTAAACGCGCCAAAAACAGAAACAGAACAGAACGAACCACCGCAACAAGGCAGACTGCAAGTTTTCATAAGAAAGTATATAAGGGTATGATAGAAGCATCTGAGAATAATGAAAAAAAAAAAGAAACGCAAGAAACCGCGAAAGAATTTTCAGGAATTCTGAGAACATTAAACAATGGAACCTGCCGGTTCCAACTCGTAGCGAACCCGTTGAAAACTTCTGAAGTTGAAGTTAAGCTTTGATAAAAACATCTCTGTAAACATAACCTCAGGAAGTCGGAAACCTCGGCCAATGATAGGTGAGAAACATAGCAGGTTGTGCACAAAGCGTAGTGGTAGCCGCACGGTGGGCAGGCTTCAAAAAATTGCACTAAGGTTAGGGCCCTCAGCAGTTAGAAACGGTAGTTTAAATCGGGAATATCGGCTTGCAGGCAAATGACAATGTTATATCGGAAGCACCTTTCTAATCGGAAAGATGCAGGGCTCGTCTTTCTGATTTCAAAAGTGGAAACATGTAAATTGGGCACCGAGTCAGTACGACACAACCTATTTCAAGCGTGATCTTCACATAGGTCATAAATTGAAAGAATGGGGTGTCTCGTCATATACCACTTTTTTTTATTTCTTAATCGTGTCGACCGGCCCGGAGCACGTTCTCTTTTTACGGCCGTGTTCCTAATAAATGATAGAAACATTAGGCTGGGGTCGTAAGCGACAACCAGGTACCCTACAGACTCCACATGTCGAACTACTTCGAAATGGCACGCTAGAGAGACATGCACAGTTGTGTCTGTCTATAACGCTATAGCACGCCGCTATCCATGAAAACAAAGAAGCAGCTCTGGTTGTCATCCCCATCATCAAAAACGCTCCAGCGGCGCGAGGTTTAGAAGGCAGAGCTGTTTTCTGACCGTGCCGCGTGCGGCGATGCTAGCGTGAGCCTTCATTCGATGAAAACGAACCTGCTACTAACGATGTCCAGCCGTGGCATATTGCAGAGATTTTTTTCACGAATCTTTAGGCAAGAACTGTTTTTGAGACGGCGAGGTATTGGAACTCCTGACCAACAGCCCGGTGACAATGCAGGTTAGTGCCAGCCTTTCCTGTCCTTTCTTGCCTGCACTTCAGTGCAAGGCTCCTTTTACTCCTCGAATAATTTGTCCTCACACCGCGTTAGCTTGCACTTCAATTAGCGACAGCTTACCTGCTAGAACGCACATTTCTGTAGCATTGGTCGACCGCGAGGAAACAGTGTTTGCTTGGCACTGTAGCGTGTGGTTCGGTGTGGTCACCAGTACCCCACCGCTTTCGTGTAGGTCGTCTTGCTGTTGTGCGTAATTCGTGCGCGAGCAATTCTCTTCAATCCCATCGGTACTCGGCACAGTATAGAAAAATTATGCCCATTATTCACATGGTGTGTCTTTAGGGGAAAAAAGCTACGAATAACGCTCGCCTCAGCGTAGTATGTGCAAGAGGTATACAGCTTAGATTTCTGGTTTTACAGGGCACAATGTCAATCCTTTGATTTCGGAGCATTCTCTGCGATGGAGAGTAATTCTGTCAGATAAAAATACGATTAATATATTCGAGTGAGCACAAAGGAGAAAACGAACCGTCTTTATACCGTTGGTCAGGCGAGCGCAAGGCTGCGCCCGCATCAGCGTGCAAGCCAGCTGTGGTACTGAGCAGCTGATGCCTTTTTGGCATTACTTTTGTCCGCAGAAAGCGCAATTTTCTTTCAACAGTCAAGATTTCTGAACGATTCATGGCCTTCATTTCTAGCCTTGTGGTTGTACTTTGGAGGCCACAAATCGTGATTCATTGCTGGTTTGAATTCCCCTCCTTGATGGATTTTTTTAACCTATAAAAGAAGTAATTCGTTGCGTCTTTAAGTCTTTCTTTTACTTAAAACAGTCATTTATAGCCTGCTCCTGCTTCGTGGCGAAGCGATGCACCTGGCGGGTTACGATAGACCTTGGGACGTCGCTCCGACCCATTATGCCCACAATGAACGCTCGAGTATTTCAATGTACAAGTACATCTCCGAAGTCCCACGTGCACCTAGAGCCAAGCACATACTCCATACTACTGCAATAATAAGTCCGTTCCAATTATACATGTAATCTAATCGTAGTTGACCGCTATAAAGAAGCCGTTGGAACATTCTGCGTATGCAAGCTTCATGCAAGCTTTTACGCGGCATGCTGAGCTCAATATTTACACTTTTTTTAGGGTAACTTAAACCAACATAACAACGTCCACAAGGAACTCGTTTGTAAACGTTTTCATGCGTTGATATGTTCTTGCCCAAGAGAATGAAGCACCTGTTAACACAGCAAACAGGTGCTTTATTGAGGCATTGTTCGAGCACTGACCAACACTCACATATGTCAACAGCGCCTTGAGGGAGCCCGGGTGTTCGGCTTGTAACAACGCACTTACTGCAAGGCCCCGAGATGGGCAGACACGTCGTATGGGAGTGTCTTTCCGCTTAGTCACCGGGGCTGTATCCGCTACTCGCTTTTGCTGTAAGGAAAGCGCGAGCCGCTGGATAATGTGTCCGCACTGATGTCTAGTAAAGTTGTTCTAAAGGTCCCTTTATTATGAAAGGGGACTATCAGTTTCCTGAAAAAGACAAATTTTTTGGCCCTTCCTTTACTTACGATCAAAATTATATTTGCATACAATACGATAAGAGAAAAACGAGGGGCAATTTTTAATGATTTCACTTCGATATTAAAAATATATCTTGCGGTGTACCACAGGGCTCTGTTATGGATCCCATTTTGTTTTCACTTTATATAAATGGTCTTCCACAGGCAGTTCACTTTTCACAATTGATAATGAACGCAGATGACGCAGCCCTTGTAGTTACTCGTGAACTGAAAATCCTGTCTTCCTGGTTCTTCGAAAATCCCGTAACCATGAACGTAGCGAAAACTAAGTACGTCATTTTTCATTATAGGTACAAGGCAACCAACAATCCAATTACACTTTCTCTAGGTAGCTCGTGAATACAACCAGTCTCGTTTTTCAAATATTTGGGGTTTATTTTTGATTGCCATCTACATTAGAAAGAGAAAATTAACAACGTATGCAAAATATTAGCTCTCGGATGCCACATCCACATTAAAGCAATTATTATTTTCCGTACGATGTATTACGCTCCTTATACCATTCCTTCTGTCATTCACATATCTGTTACTGTTGATCTTGGGGCCAAACATATAAAACCTACTTGCCACCTTTATTTCGTCTCCAGAAACCGGCACTGAACGCGATAAGATCGGACTGAGATCACTCTAGGAGCCGCATTTAGCATGCTAATCAAGTACTATCGTTCCCATCCTTGCGTAACTGCAAAATCTCGCTCTTAATAAACCGCATAATAAACACTAGGTCTCCCCTTCCGTGAAGCCTTTTTGCCCTACCTTCCCGTAATGCAAGACAAGCATCCAACTGTAATTTAACCTTCCAAAATGCAGCAATGTATAAGGTCAACGCTGTATCTGGTTGAATGAAACAAAAATATGGAACGGATTCCCATCGAGGTAAAAGTAGCCAGAAATTTTAAAATGACTGGTAAACTGCATTATAAGTCTAATAAAATTTTGCCTGAAACTCTAATTTTGCGAATTCTTGAAATGTCATTTTTCTTGTTGCTTGGTTTTGGTATGTTTCTTCTTCGTATTCTGAGTATTCTTTTCTTATTTCTGTTTTTGTGTTTTGTATTGATTGTATTCTTCTTGCAGTCTCCTATCTTATTCTTGGTTTTTTGCTGCGTGTTATTTGTAACCTGCACTATTGCGTATATCATGATTAACTCTTTAGTCTTCCGCGCTTTGTGACTGAACCGCAAGTAATTTTTTTATTGGACCGGCCAATAGCTTTGTAGCTATCGGTCCAAAAGTGTTTATCACTTGCTCTCGCAATAAAGTTTCCATTGAAAAAAAACAGCACAACCTATTCTTGTCACAGGATGCCTGTACGTTTGCCGCCAGCATAGGCATGGTATCTGAAAACCTAACACGCCATCCCTGTTTTGAGAACAGCACGAAAGAAGCGGAGGAATAAAGCAGATGGTACGCAGGACAGGCGCTGCCGCTTAGACAACTGTCGCCAAAACACTCGTCTTCTTACTGCGTTGAACGCCATTCATAGCGGCAGTAGGCGCATGAACCCAAAGAGGCAGCACACTTTCAATCTGGCGCAGCCTCTCGATCGTCTCATGCTCATGACACCATTTGCTTTGAATGCAGTGGCCCCGCAGGATCAGGCAGGAGAGCGACGAGCAGACGAGGGCTCCAGCCCACCACGACCGGAGGGAAATGAAGGAGAAGAAATTCAAGGTATGGATGGCGAAGGTGAGAACTCGTGTCCCCTTTGAGTGCGATGATCTTACGTGCGAATTTTTGCGGAGAAGACGGCGTCTAAATGATGGTGTGCTGTAAAGGGGAGCAGCGGCTTGTACCTCCTGGCCGCGAAGGATATGTGTCCGGAGTGGAAGGGGGTGTGGGCTCCCCCTGTATTGCGACCGAGCGTTCCTAGGTCCATCAGTTCCGCAGCCTCCTCCACTCGTCCTCTAGCTGGCCTGGCTGCTGTGGACGTCGCTGGAACTAACAGCATTGCAGTCGCGCTTTTCTACATGTCTCACGCATCATCTGGGTGCCGCGGGAAAGACAGGTGGTGCCGCAACCATGCCTACAGGCGAATCCTTTTCTCCTTATTTAAAAAAAAAAAATATTGCGATCCGGCTGGTGTTGGCACATGAGGAAAAAAACCGCGCTGCTTGGAGGGCACAAGGGTAAACAGGCTGACGTTCCCACGAACGACATGACGCTTGACGACGCGTGCTTCGCCTTCTTAAATATGGTGCGTGCCTCAGGCTTTGCAAGCTTTATAGTTTGTCCTATGTTCTTTTCGGTCGTCATAGCACTTCACAACATTCGGACATATTACAAAGGTGCAAAAGCATATAAATGCGTCCTGAACGCCCTCCCATTCCACACGCTGAAAACATTAACAAGCTTTGGAAATGTAGGAGGAGCTCAACAGTCCTCGTTTAATTCCTTGTTCTGAAACTCCACAGAGCGCTGCCTTCAGCGCCAGGACCTTGACCAGTTTTCTGCCAAGTGGCATTTATCTGTGATGAACTGCTTCCCACTTCACCGGCTCTTCATCAAAATTAGTAGTTACACCTGCATAGGTACTTAAGCCATCTGCTTCCTTAAGGATTCTTTCAAGGTCAGTGTCAGAAGTTGCTATTTTGGACAGCTTCTTGTGAAGCTTGCTGTAGCCATTCCCGACGCAACTATCCTCTTTTTGACAAGAGCCTTCGCAATTATTAGACTGCCTGCCGTTACTCTTCTGGACCGGGAAGCTACACACATTCCCTGTGTGTTTCATTGTGTATAGATTCATGGCACCAGACCATAGAGGGTAGTGTCACAATTCTCAGTTCCCCAAGCGTCAGTGCAGACGAAATAGTGGTATAAGCCGAGCAGGAAAGTGGCACCAACTCAGTCATAATGACCGCATACCACGGTGCAAGAATATATTTAGGTGTTTACACTCCCCCGACGGTACGACCAGATCTTGTTCACTGCTCCCCGTGCTTGCTTTCAAAGCGGAGCTATGGCACCACACTTTGTAGGCTTGTCATGTCGCCGAGCTGCGACAGTTGTGATGCAGGTATTGTGGGATCGTTCGGTGATGCGGCGTGTACGTGTGCTTGTTTAACTGTGGCAAGGCACAGCAGGATTGAAACTGCTGTCGACACCGAGTCCTTTCATTTTGCTTCGTGTTCTAGTTACTGGGACTCTATGAATGGGCGGAACAGCAGTGACGACACGGCCCTGTGGTCTCCAGGCGCTCGTTATCGAAATACAATAATTGAAAAGAATTTTGTTCATCTGCACGACTGGTGAGAGAGGGGTGAACAATACCGCGTCTTAAAGATAACTTGCCTCAACGCGCGCACACCCATATTTCGGCCAGTGAACCCTACGCGTACATTCAAACTGCTTGAGCTTGTGAAGAGTCGACGCTGTGACTAGATGGGGTGCCGTGCAGCTGACATGGTTGACTTCGGTGACCTGAGTTCCTTGATGTGCACAGATATATCATGGACGTTTTCGCATTTCTCATGAATCAAAATTACTACTTTCGGAGCCGGGAACCGGAACCGCGCTCTCGTGCTCAACAGCAGAACGTCCTGGGACCGAAAAGAAGCTAAGAGAGCGTTTGTGATGCTTCAGGGGCTATTGCAGTGCAGTTTTGATACGTGACGCGAAAAAGCCCCTGGTGTACCTCCAGCTGAGCTCATCTTTTACGCTGACACTGAAGACGCTTAGTGGTTGACTATATCTCGGAAAGAAAAGACCGGCGTTCAGGCAAAAAGATAGTGTATTTAAGCGACTAAAAATTGGGCTTCCTGTGTGTCACTTGAGAAAAATTTTGTGCAAGCTAAAGTGACCATGTTGCTTTAATAATGTTGCCCCAGAAAATTTTTCACCGACCATTCGAAAGTCCTGCAAAGTATGCAGATACATTTTTAATCTGAACGTTTCCGGCATATCTTTAAGCATTTCGTAAAGACGGAGAAATTGCTGGGTACAGCGTTCGCTAACAGTGCCGGTTTCATGGGTGCATTCAAAGGGACCTGGTCGTTGAACTCAGCTAAGATTTGAATATCGTATGCTCGAGAAAGTGCTTCGTGCGGACACTGTTGCTCGGTTGCAATGCCTGTCTACTCTGAGGTTTGCCTGGGGCCGTAGTTATATTCAAGCAGGCTCAGACGGAGCATTCAAAAGCGGCACTCGACCCCCGGCAAGCCTTGTAGCTCGACGGGCACTTCGGTACGAAGCACTTCCAGCCCATAAATGTGTTGAGTCGGCTTCTGGACCTAGTTAGACTTTGACCTGTGCCCCAGTAACAACCAACCCATTGCAGCCACAACGCAAATCGCCAGCGACGGGTGTTTTTAGGACTGGGCCTCTGAGCCTGGTCACCATGGTTGGAACTGTCCTTTTTCTTTGTTAGGGTTGGCAAGTGAGACCTTCCACGAGTCTTGAATTTCTCGCGCACCCTTTTGCCTCTCCGCTCGATGTCAGGTTCGCATCTATCCGGCCCTTTGATTTTATGCCTACTGAATAGCGTTATCCTGACACGCTGCTTTACGCCGCGGTAACTCTACTTGGCCGAGCGCTTAGACTGTTTCTTCTTGCCAATTTTCTTGCCCCTGCGACTACGCCCCGTACAATATTTCGCTTTTTGAGCCGTACACGCGTTTGCTCTGCGCGCGCGTGCCGCTTTCTGTGGGACCGCGGTTTCTCCCGTGACTACAGCGGGAAGCGAGAGCCTTCATGTTAGTGCGCGCCTTTGATCGTCTTGCTCTCTCTGTGCTGGCGGCAGGATCCCCCCTTGTCCCGCTCCTTTATTTTTAGCCCCCCCCCCCCCCCCCCCCCCAGTAGCGCTACCTTGTATCTCGTTTCCTCCCTTCATACTCTGTCCCGCTCGAATGCTTGCATGTTTTCTTTTTGCAGTTTATCCTACTGCTCAGATCAATTTGCCTCAGCACACATATGTGTTTCAATTTTTGGTCTGATGGCGATGCATCGCACATTTCTTTAACCCTGATTCTGAACCCTATAGTTTCAGGGATAACAACGTGACTGAAGTTGCTGCGGTCCATGTGCCGGTGAAGCTGGTGCTTCCGATGGAGGCAACTACTTCTCGCGCGCTTGCCCTTTCTCTCTTTTCGGTGGCACCGCTGTTTGTTATGCCTGCCTTTCATCTTTCGGTGGCAACTCTCTTTTTTGTGCTTGCCTTTCCTCTCCTTTCGGCGAAAACACTGTTTCTCCTGCTTGTCTATCACCTTGTGGTGATAACGCACTTTCCTCAACTGGCTGTTACTTTCCTTCCGGCCGCAGCTTTCTTCTTTGTGCTTTCCTTTCATTTTCTTCTGTGGAAGCGCATGCTGCTTCTGTCGCCCAGGTTCCTGTTCTCTGACAATATCACTTTGATTGTCAGCCGATTCACGTGCGCTACCTGGCTCAGGTCTGTCTTTGGCGCCTTTACTGGCCACCTCCAAACTGCGTTCTTCCTCGTCAGCCTCTATGAGTGCACATTCGTCCTCATCTTTCTCGGATGGAATGACGTTTACAGCCCTGATGTCGTCTGGAAGGTTCTGTCCTCCACTGTTGTCCAACGCCTTAGCTTCTTGAGGCGCTGACGAACCAGTGCTTTCTCCTGACATGAGTGCTGGCACGCAGCTCTCGTCATTCTCCTGACACGTTTCAGTCAATTGCGGATGACGGTCGGCCTAGCACTCTCTCGCGATGTTCCCGCCACTGCAGCTGCTTTCTGGAATGTGACTAAGCTCAGAGCGGTGCGAAAGCGCGAGATTCGTTTCGCATCGCTCGCTGCAAGCACCAACGTCCAACTCAGCGTTCGCAAACTCTATATGCGTCCGCATCCGTTGACCGTAAGTATCGGGTTTCTGCATTTCTGCTGAACGCGATGCACAGCATGGTGTGTCATCCTCTTTGACTTCGCTTGGGTTGGCACAGGTGTTTTCATCACTGTTCAGACGGACGTCCTCTCTGCCCTGCTCTGCAGCTTCTCCTGCTTTTGACACGCTAGGAGATCCGCTTTCCGGTAACTCCGCGGCAATCTCAATGGGCGAGACCTCTGTAAGTGCATCGTCTGATGCTGTGACTACCTTATCCGAAGGTAGAGAGGTTTCCGCAGATGAATGCGGGTCAACTTCCACTTTTACAGCAGCAGTTACATCTCCCATGTACTGACTACCTTCCTCTGTGCCGCACTGGCAGGGGTGCTCGACAGCTACGCACTCTACCTCTGTGTCACGATCATCCGACCCTTCAGCATTTTCGAGCCACTCTAGAACGTCGGGTTTGAATTGACAAGAAAAATTCAGAAACTATTTGCTGCAATTTTGCTCACTCTGGTACCTTTGGTGAAGGTCCGCCGGTGACAAGTCATATCTCATCAGTAAAAAGCCTTTCAGCTCATCGTAGTTCGCCAAGGCGCCGTCCAACAGGCGCTTGACAACGTCATACGCTTCCCTAGAAAAAAGGGCTACCAACTTCTGTACCCAACCATCCCACTCAATGCGCTTTCTCTCGCAGACGTGATCGACTCCACCAAATACTTCGCCATATCCTCGGCGATCACGAAAGGCCGTGGTCTGTCTCTCGGCTGCCGACGGTTAGTCTTATTCAGAACGGATAATGCTTCATTTCTCTCGAAACTTATCCGATGCGCTTCAAGCTCCAGGTCCATCAGTTTCTTGACGCGAGCACGCTGTTTTCCCTCAGGCTGCTTCTGTTTTTCTGCCTCTTCGCGCTCACGGCATTCTGTGATCTCATCTCAAGCCTCATTGGCTTTCTCAGCCTTTACTTTTTCTGCCCGCATGACCTCAAGAATCGCTTACTTTTGCTTTGTGGGGTCCAAATCAGTGCCCAAATCTTCACAAATTTCGATGAGTTGCTTCACTTTGAAGTTTTCCATCGCGCACAATAGCCTCTTGTAGTTTGCCCTTTTCTTTGAATTCCCTTGCCGTTTACTACTATAGCGCTAGTACTATGACAAGCGCAAGTAATTCTTTCCAACGCCTTGTTTACTCCCTCTGCACCAGCTTTCGTTTCAATGCACTGCTATTTGGCTCGAAACAGCAAAGCTCTCTCCAGTGCAACACACGCAGCCCTACTCTAGACTACAATCACATGTGCTAGAGCACTCTGGCGAATTGAGGGGAAAACATCAGGCACTCACTCGGCCGAGGTAGCTGACGCCGGTCGATACCACCGCTGCCACCACTGTTGGGACTTGGGCATCCCACCGCGATTGCCACTATTGGGACTGGGACTCGGACCCTTGTCACCATGGTTGGGACTGGGACATCTCAGCCTGCTGCCACTGTTGCACAGAGCTGAGCCAAGATACGGTCGAGGCGACGGTGAGTCAAAGGACTTTTATGTACAGTATGTACAAAGGCTTTACATGATAGGTACAAGGGCCGAGAGCACAACGGGCTAGCACAAAGAAGTAGGGCGGCCCCTGGACGGCGTAGCTCCGGCGTGATAGCTCGTCTGCTGCCCGTCTGCTGCTCGGGCTCAGCGCGGCTCCGTTTTTTTGCGAAGGAATACTGCTCTCACTTTCGAGCCATTAGCGTGGTCGTGGCGCTTCCACCATTGACCTTTAGCCGACCCCTGTGGTGACGTCTCGCCAGACCGAGACAGGGCCCCAGCTCGTGCGGTTAGCATGGGCGCAGCGGAGCTGCCACGGCGCACTGCGCAGCTACCGCGAGAGGGCGCGCGCACACAACATTGTCACGGGACCATGTGACGTCGCGCCAGACCGATAGACAGGGCCCCAGCTCGCGCGATTAGCATGGGCGCGGCGGAGATGCCACGGCGCACTGCGCAGCTGCCGCAAGAGGGCGCGCGTTGCTATGACGTCACACCAGGGGGATAAAGGTGGGGAGCAGCTCGGTTGCTCCCAGTTGCCGTGGTGGAGCTACCTCGGTATGTCGGATGATGTGTATAAGGCAAAGCTCCAACGAAATGCAGCAGCCAGGAAACGCCGGCGCGCTGAAGAAACAGATGAAGAGCTGGAAGAAGGTTTGGCTAATCGACGTGCATATTATGCAGCCAAGCGAAACAATGTATAGCCAAATGTTTAACGAAGGGCACCCATGCCGACACTACCAGCCGAACCAAGGCGCAGCCAAGGGTATTGCTTTCGCAATCTTCCAGGCTTTACCAAGCTAAGCCTTCAGCCAATTTTTTTTTTATAGCCGCCGATGACCATTGCGGCAGCCAGCCGTGCAAACCCTCTAATCAGGTCATGGCACTGGCCACCGTTCAAATTGGACGAATGGTCGAGACGGCTCGGCCGTTGAAGGCTTGCAGACTGTAAAGGGCGGCCGGCGAAACGTCGTAGAAGTCTCGAGCTGACAGTGAGGAGGAGGAGGAGGAAGTGTCTGCGCCGGCGAGCCAGGATGATTCATGCTGCAAGCCGCGACATACCCGATGAGTGTCTGGGGTTGCTTGGCGCGACGGGCGCACGTCGCTGGTTTCCAGAGAGCGGAATGTGGGCTTGAGCACAACACTGTGCACGGGCTCACCCAGCGCCACCACGGAGACCTGCGCACCGACCAGCGCGGCTGATGCCAAACCGTGAGTCAAAAGGTTAGTTCTAGCAAACCAGGTGCGTTCACCATGCTTCCCACAGCGTAGAAGCAGATAGCCTAACGTTGGCACGTTGAGATACACTTTGGCCGCACAGAAGGTAGACAAACACAGCTTAAAACGCTACGGAAACCCAAGCACGCCGCTTGGCTGTGTCCGCCGTTACGCAGCCAGTTATGGATGGAGGCGGAAGACCGGAGTAAGTCGTAGCGTGCCTGAGTGCCCTCGCACCGCTGCAGTCGGCGCATGTGCTGGGGCGCGAGCATTACCCTCGCCCTCAGCGCTGTGGAGGGCAGTAATTGTCAACACCTAAATGTATTCTTTGTGCACACAGATGGCTCGCTTGAAGACTGCATACGTACTGTCGATGCAGGGATCATCAGAGCTCGCTTTCTGGATGACTTTCGCCTGCAGATTTTTGGGTTTTGAGATTCGCTCCGAAATACCGGTAAAGAGGCCAGGGACGGCACCAGGCAGCGTGCAGCTCCCACAAGGAATTCTCGCCTTTCCCCCTTTGAGAACGAGCTGGTAGTCCTTGATAATACCGTCAATAAATGACTCACATATACTTTCACGTGCGAAATACCTGCTCTGGCATCGTAGTATCTGCTCCCAACTTATTTATGCGGCTGTGTCGCGTGGCAGTCTGAAGAAAGGATGATCAGTGGCAGTGCTCCTGTTGCCACCTGTGCAGCCGGGCGCGAAGCAGTAAGGCACACGCAACACGAGCTTGAAGTCATCAAGTACACAATTCCACCACAAAGAAGTTTTCAAAATCACTATGAGCTCCATGCACACAAAAACCGGATTGAAAATCTGACGCCTGTTGTTACCGCAGCGAACGAAAATTCTGCGCCGGCAGTGATGTAGAAAACCTCGACTACAGCGCCACTGGTTACCGCGATCACCGGTTCAGCCGCCTCCCAAGGGGAGCTGCGAACGCTATCTCGTCTAAGAACGCTAGTGCAACCTGCGTGGTCAGGGGCCTCTAGGCCGTGCTGGTAGAGCGTGCCTTTATGTATGGAGCAATGTTCTGCTGATAATGCTTGTACTTGTTCTCTTTTGATGATGGCAAAATACAAATTTATTCTTTAAAGCCATAGCTTGAAGGGCCTCATTACGGAGAAAATCAAATGTCGTTGGCATTAGCCGTGAGCGAAAGATCCCGGCTCGGTTGGCTGGAGCGGCAGTCTGACGCAACTGAGTGGTGTGGTGGCGCTGGCATGCGATGGAAGTAAGAAGCTCCGAGGGGCGCCGCTCTGCCGAGAGATGGCTGTATTTAGGGCCTACGGACACCCTACCTGCGCTGCCGTGTGTACTTGTCTACGATCTCATGTGCAGATCTCTCCAGGCCGCAGAAAAGAGCCATTAAAACGATAGCGTCCTACCCTTAAAGCCTAGCTTAAGTGTCTCTTAACTTTTACTTCCCCATTAGGTTGCAAACTAAAAGTCCTCACAGGCGACGTTTCGCGCTGAGTTCCCATTACAATATTTTACGTCCCACACTTCAAGTAGATTTAAAAATATTTTCGCGCTGAAATCTTATACTCGTGCCATGTAAAAGAAACTTCGTTAGTTTTTCAACACAAAATTTCCAACACGTAACTGATATTACGCGTGTACTATGCTTCGTACGAAGCGTTAAATTGGTGTAAAACAGTATGACCGAAATTGCAGTATTTGCGATAGTAACACCGATGGTATCAGGGATAATTTCTTGAAAAAGTAAGGAAATGAATGTTCTAGGTGGTGGAAAAATGTGTACTGAAGGAACTGCTATCAATATGCCCACTGTTTTGATTTCCTGTTTCTTTCGTTGGTTTGCAGAGAAAATTTTCTTGTTTACGATATGAAGGATGCCAAATTCTCCTGGAGAAAAATGTCGGGGCTATGTGCAGCACACGGAGAGAAAAAGCGCCAAGTTGAATTTCTTCAGTAGGACAATATGCACTGTTGTACCTTTCAGCCTGAGCCGCTTTGGGAAGTTGAACTCCATAAACGAAACCAATATGTACCATCGCGACCAAAACTACATGGCACACCATTGTGCGAAACAAAATTCAGGGGGCACTTTGTTGCCCTAAAGTGCGGTGAGGCGAAAGCCTTAAGCGCGGTGTTGCTACTTCCGTCACTGATGTGTGGTTAAGATTTTAAGCTTCTCCTCTATGAGTGGAAAGAGGCAGCGTCTTGCAGCGCTGCGAAGGAGGCCACAGAACGCCATCGCCCGTTCGGCTCTACGCCTTGCTCGTCGGTAAACTGGTTTTTGAGGAAAGGAAATGTATCTGTCTCGCATATCTTGGTGGACACCTGAACCTCGCCGTAAGGGAAGGGAGGAAGATGTGAGTGACCGAAGACACCGTATTCACTAGACGCGCCTTTGTTCATTCCGAAACCAACGAGCTGGCATGGCAGAGTGGTTAGCGTGCTGGTCTCGCACTCCGGAGACAATGGTTCGATTACCCCACTCGACCAATTTCCTACTCGGTTTTATTTATTTATCTGTTCTGACCAGAAAGGTTAATTAGGCTTATTGGTCAGTTAATCAGTTTACTAAACTCAGTCCCACTTTCTTGGAGCATCACTATAAGATCCCTTTAATTGGTTGCATGGTTACTAGCCAAAGTACAACTGGCCCCGTTTGAAATACGCGCAGTGTGACGTGACAATCATTTCGACCAATTGAAACAAGGTCAGCGTAGCTACGGCAGACACCGGAGGTATCGCTTTGGCTGTCGGAGTGTTGCTTTCGCAACAAAAGTTTCTACGTAGTCACCTAATCCATTCTCCGGAAATATGAAACACTAATAGAGGACGTGTGTGCTCACGAAATACTAAACATGGCGAATCTTGCCCTGCCCGCAGGGCCGCCAGAAGAATCAGAATTCCAACGGAAATCAGAAATAAAATAATAATTCTACCATTTCCAAAGAAAGTGGGCGACCACATCAAGGGACGAAGACGCGCACGCGCAGAGTCTCTCGGGAAAGCTCTAGCAGAGAAGCCTTCAGCTTATGCAGACGCTTCACTCGTAAACAAATAGAAGTATACGATAGGGGTCGCGGACGGAATGGGAACAAATGTCAAGACGGAAAAAATACAAGCAAAAACTAAGCTAAAAATACAAGCAAAAACGCTCGGTGTGAGAGCTTCGAGACAGTAAAGGGCCCATTGTAGAAGAAAAAATTGAGGGGGCACTTTGGCTGTCTAAAGTGCGTAGAGGCGAAAGCGTTTTCCGCACCACTTTGACTGCTTCTGTGGCACTGGTGGCGTCACATATAATTGAGTACTAGTTACTAAGTGATTACAATCAGTAATTAATGGTTAATTACTGATTAATGCCTCAATACTAAATAACTACTAATTAATGACGCTTAAGCTTCGCCTTTTGGAGTGGAACACGACAGCGTGTTGTAGCGCTGCCAGGGAGTCCACGGAACGCCACCACCCGTTCGGCGCGATGCCTTGCCGTTTCAACGCAACGGTTTTTGAGGAAAGGAAATGGCGCAGTTAATCTCTGTCATCTCGGTGGACACCTGAACCGCACCGTACACGAAGGGAGGAAGTGGGAGTGAAAGAAGACAGAGAGGGCCCGTAATGAAGAAAATGAAAATTGTATTTGACGAAACGAAATTACGCAGTAACTGTCTCACATATATCTCGATAGACAGCCGTCAAAATTCAGGGGGGCACTTTTTTTACCTAAAGTGTGGTCACTGATGTGTGGTTAAGATGTTAAGCTTCGCCTCTAAGAGTGGAAGGCGACAGCGTCTTGCAACGCTGCCAGGGAGTCCATAGAACGCCATCGCCCGTTCGGTTCTACGCCTCGCTCGTCGGTAAATTGGTTTTTGAGCAAAGGAAATGTATCTGTCTTTCATATCTCGGTGGACGCTTAAACCTCGCCGGAAGGGAAGGGAGGAGGCTGAGAGTGAGCGAAGACACCGTATTCACTAGGCGCGCCTTTGTTCATTCCAAACCATCGAGCTGGCATGGAGGAGTGGATATCCTGCTCGTCTCGCACGCCGGGGTTCGATTCCCGAGCTCGACCAATTTCCTACTCAATTTTATTTATTTATATGGCCTGATTAGAAAAGTTAATTAGGCTAATTGGGTAATAAAGCAATTACCTAGCTCAGTCCCACTTACTTGGAGCATCACTATACGATCCCTTCAATTGGTTGCATGGTTACTAGCCAAAGTACAATTGGCCCCGTTTGAAATTCGTGCACTTTGACGTCACGACCGTTTCGACCAATTTAAAAGCGTGAGATTTCTGTAGACAACTGCTGCTTACAACGATGAGACATTAAAGGCTTCCTCCTTAATATTCTTGAGTTCTTGAGCGTATTTCTTCTACAATGGGCCCTTTACTGTCTCGAAGCTCGTGCACCGAACCAGCTATTGTGTTTGTCAACCTCATCGCCGTGTCTACATGCCATGCCCGAGTTGGCGCTGGTCTTGTCGTGTTTGTCTCTTTTGTCCGCGTTTTTTTTAGCCGTTTTCCTTCTGAATCAGGAACCAAGTAGCCCAAACTAGAGTTCTTCTTGAGCATATTTCTTCTACAATGGGCCCTTTACTGTCTCGCATCTCTCGCACGGGACCAGCCATTGTGTGTGTCAACCTCATCGCGATGTCCACATGCCATTCCGGATTTGGCGCTGGCACTATCGTGTTTGTCTCCTTTGTCCACGTTTTTTTACGCCGTTTTCCTCCTGAATTATGAACCAACTAGCCCAAACTAGAGTTCTTCTTGAGTGTGTTAGAGTTGTCTATTCTTATTGCGTGTCTGTCCCAAGAATATTGGCGCTTTCTATGGCACCTGCTCGCAGATCCAGCGCCAGATACGACGAGTGCAACCCGCTGCCTCGAGGGAGACATCCTCAGAGATGCCTCCCTATGTCACAGGTGCTTTCGGGCGGAACACCTGCGGTATTATGCCCGCCTGCGCAGAAGGGTAAGCATTCAAATGCATTTTTGTGCAGTTTAAATCGAGCTGGCAAAACGAAGCGTACAGTCGATAATCGTGCAGGAAGGCGCCGTCATCCGCCTGTAAGTGGACCATTGGAGTAAATCGCGCGTGCAAAAATGTTCTGTTCACCTTCTTCCCATGTTGCAAGGCAGCTCCGCGCGGTGGAGTAAAGTTACGGATACACTGGCGGAAAACCGCGCGCGGCGCACCGGCGGTGGCAAGGCGCTTGCCGCGAAACCTGCCGCGGCGGCGGGTTGATCTACCGCGCAGCTACAGTCTTCTAGAAGTCTGTACGCGCAGCGAATGAGTCAAGGAGCCATTTTCGGAGGCTTCCCGCGTGCAGCGGAGCGGGGAGACCAATGAGGGGCGCCTGGTTTGGTCACGTGGCCAGCGTCTGTGTCGCCACCTCTTGGCTTCTACTAAAGTTACATGCCAGCGGCGGCGGCGGTGCCGCGCGCGCTCCTGCAGAATCACGGACCTCAACCGGTTCGGCAAGAAGAGAGCTTCGCGCGCCGGCGCTTTCCCGCGTACTCTTTGCCCCTGGTGGGGCCGTCCCTTTCGCGGCGGGGGTTGGGCCGCCAGCGGCGTGCCGCGCGTTTTTCCGCTAGCGTGTTCCTGGGCGCTTGGTTTTATGCGCGCTTCTACACAGCGCTGCTGACGACGAAAGAAAGAAACAGACGAGTATATACGAGGCGCGAACACTCAACATGTAAGACTTTCTTTTTATATATTTTTAGCACTCGATGTGTCGGGTTTTTGGTTTCATGCTCGTGTCGCCCCACCTCTATCTGTTCTTGATTATATATACCTCTGTTTCTTTTAAGACAATGCAGGGTACTAACACACATTTTAGAGTCTGTTTTGATAGTTTTTGTAATTACGATTTTTGTAATTTAGTAATTGCAAACTTAAAAACCTAATTAATGGGCCAACGCGCATCCACTACTCTTCTGGAAGCCTTTCTGAAAGTCTTCCGGATTTATTTGTAACGAATACCATTGAAGATTCTGTAAAGTCAGGGTGTTGTCTCAGCAGCCGTGAGTGACCACTTTCCTACTTACACGTTTTGTAAGCAGTGTGAAATCTTGAGAAAAACTCAGTTATTCCGAGTCACTGATTGTTCAAGAGACAAATCCGAGAATATTAGGTAACTTTAGATAGATAAATCGGGAAAATGAATTGGGACGAAGTTATTGAATGCGTAGATGCGAATAAAACCTACGACATTCTCATTTGTATTCTTAAAGGAGCCTGTAATACCTGCTTTAGTTTCAAAGCAGTAAAGGAATCCATAAAGGTAGCGTAAACCTTGCCTTAGAGATGAATGCCTCATGTCATAAAAGAAAAGCATGCGTTGTATTCCTTATTTCGGCGAAGAAATGATCATAAAGATCATGTTGATAATAAACACTGCAGCATTGTGACAAAGTTTCTGCGAAATACTAAAAAAATTATTTTGAAAATTATTTCAGCAAACCTGCACCTCGTGGAAGCCGCCACAATGAACTTGATACGTTAATTCATGATGAAGCACTCGCGGGACGAAATCTGGCGAATAAGTTTAATCGTTATTGTACAAATCTAGTTGAAAGCACCCACGCTGAATCTTCTATGAGGTTTCGGGACGCAGAAAATATAAACAGTGCTTTTTTTGAGCCGGCATCTCCAGAAGATATGGTCTCAGTTTTTTTTGCTGAAAAATCGCAATGCACGCAACATAGATGGCCTTCATATTGGACCTATTAAGTTCGTATTCGACCTTAGCATACCAGTTTTAACCCATATGTTTAATATTTGTTTACATACAGGGGTTTTCGCAGACGAAATGAGGCTTGCAAAGGTGACGGTGCTGTTAATTCTGAAGACGAAAATGAGTTATCCAATTACCCACCAGTAGCAATACTGTCCGTTATTTCAAAAGGTTTGGAAGAAGTTATCTGAAAAAGAGCGACCGCATTTTATAATGAATTTTCTATTATAACACCTCAGAAGTACGGTTTTCGAAAACAGATGCTAAGTGAGCCAGCTTTCCTTGCGTAACAAGAGTGCGTACTTAATGGTTTTTAAGAAAAGAAGTTGTGCTTGGGAAACTGCGTTGATATTTCGATGGCCTTCGACAGGATTAATCATTATATCTTATTTTATCGATTAGCACATTATAGATTTCGAGCAATACCTCTTGAATTGATAAAATTGGGTTTACTACGAAGGAAACCGTCCGTTATATTAAAGGCGAATATGCAGCCTTGCCTCCCGTGAAGGCTGGGTTTGCGCAGGGCAGTTTGCGCAGGGCCGCTCTTTTTCGGTCATTATATTAATGATTTAATAACCACCAGTGATCAAGCATACTTTGTTAATTACGCAAATGATATCCGCATTTCTTTCAGTACATAGAGCTAAAGGAACGTGCATATTTGGCTAATACGACCATCAATCGATTATGTCAATGGAGCACAGTAAATTCGTTAAATATAAATTAGTTAAATATAGCTAAATATATTTCATTCGCACCTGTACAGAAACAAATAAACTGCAGTTTGGATATTTATTTTCATACCTGTTAAACTGAGCATATGAGAGAAGTCAATGCGCAAGCAGTCCTTTTTAGCGAAAATTTAACATGGGACGCTTATGTTGACCACTTGGCTAAAAAGTCGGCGAAGGTCTGTGGAATGACTTGTAGACTGCGGCAGGTGATTCCAGCGAAGCACAAACTTCTTCTATGTAATGCCTTCATCCTCCCGTACATAAATTATTGTACTCTTGTCTGGGGGACCACATTTCAAATAAACATTCACAAATTTTAATACAGAAAAAAGCGGTGCACCAAATTGCAAATGCTCCGTACAGTGCCCATACGAGAGATTTCAGTCACTTAATCTTCGTTCTGTTAGGCATAAACACATATTTAATCTGTCTTTAAAGTACAAAAGCAGATAAAAACACAAAATTGAATAATTCCTTCGAATGTGCCACTTCAAAAAATCATTACAACTACTGTATTGTATAAGGCGAAGAGAAGTACGGGAATTGCCATTTTTCCGGATGAATGACGGCTTTACCAGGTTGCAATACCGTGTACCATACGGGCTGAATAGCCTTGACAAACAACATATAGATTTGGAAACTGTCTAGAAAGCAATGAAAACATTTTTTATTGAAGAACGACAGTCTCCGTATAAGAAATGCGTAACCTGTAGTGTAGACATCTTTTCGTCCAGGACAGCAATGATATATCATATAATTGCATTCAGTATTCTTATATATGCCTGTATGTATTCAAAGAAAAGGTGATTGTTAGACCAGAGTTCTGCTTTTTTCGTTTTTCCTTTTATTCTGCTGTGTACGACTATAAACACATCAGGCTACGTCTCGGATGTAATGCATGCATGTATATTGTCTTGCTATTCTCTGTTAAGTGCATTATACATATTAAAATATCTAACACTCTGCATTTGTCACCTATATAATACTCTGCAGTGCCAATATATGGGGCAAGGTCTTCGTCAAGTTGCTCCTAGCAACTTTTGTTCTTGTCCTAGCATTTCTTTTGTTGTAGGAGGAGGAATGCTGAATAAAGATTGATTGTATTCTTTTTTTTTTGCATATAATTCGAACAACACCCCGCTTCCGCTTCAGAAATGGCCGATATCAATTCGAAAGTGTCGCACAGCCCTCTGAGGAGGTGTGAAGGAATTAACGCGGGTTCCATGAAAAACAAATGTTGATTGTGTTTGCTGGCTAGAATCAACAAGACTACACGAACATGTGCGGGACATTCAAAACGGAGGACAGACAACTGATGACCGGTTGCTGTATGACAGAAATTCCGCTATAAGACAGAATGATGACCTAAATGTTCAGGAGATTAACCGTAATCTCAGGTCGATATCCTGACCGAGTGCATAAGAGGAGTGGGTGATGCGGTAGCTAGACACTCTTCTGGGAAGCGCTCTCAAAAGACGAAGAACTGATTAAGAAACCCAAAGCAATGCAAGCCGCTAACTTGATAGGAATAGTAATGAACACAATTGTGTATATATATATATATATATATATATATATATATATATATATTGCCACGCGCCTAACGCGCCGCGCGGCCTCCGCGCTGAATCGAAGACGACGACGAAGCGGCGGTGGGCTCTCGCGGCGCGCTTGTTCTGTTCGGTGTCGTGGAAGCTGGCTCGATAATTAAAAGAACGCTCCCAGTCTTGGGTTCTTCCCGACGCCTACCTTCACGGCTCCTCTGGTCGTGACACTGGTGGAGGTGCGACCGATGCTCCCTACTCCTGAGGACGACTCGACGCGTCCGCCTCTTGTGACCACCCCTCTCCATCGTGCCAGCCGGAGGATCCGAGACCTGTCCCCCGAGGCCCTCCCTATTGTCAGCGCGCCTTCAAGTACCACTCCACTCATGGCGACGCCATGGACCGCCCTGCCTACGACTGCCCCTGCTGCCAGCCCCACCTATCTCATCCTTCAGACCCCACGCACGCCTAAGCCCTTTCACGGTGACCTGTTTGAAGATGCCGAATACTGGTTGGCTCACTACCAACGGGTCGCAACCTTTAACTGCTGGGACGACGCGACAAAGCTGCGTAACGTGTACTTCAGCCTTGAAGACTCTGCACGCACGTGGTTCGAAAACCATGAGACTACTTTCTCTACGTGTCCAGACTGTCGACGTCAGCTCCTGAGTACGTACCTCAACAGCGACCGCCGGGAGAGCGCAGAGCGTACCCTGTCCTCTAGAATTCAGCTCCCCAACGAGGGTGTTGCCATGTACGTCGAGGATGTGAAGCGTCTTTGCCATCGCGACGATCCGGCCATGCCTGAAGAAAAAAAGCTGCGGCACCTGATGCGCGGCGTAAAAGACCAGCTCTTTTCCGGCCTCGTGCGGAACCCGCGGAACAAAAAACGAAACAGAAAAAGAAAAAAGAAGAAAGAAACAAGCGCACGCATGCTTGTTTCTTTCTTCTTTTTTCTTTTTGTGTTTCGTTTTTGTTTTCTCTGTGGTTTTGCTTTGTACTTTCCTTGTTAGAATATTGTTTTTGTTCATTCGGCTGGGTTCACCACCCATACCGAAGGGAGCTCCTCTCCAAACATTCTTGCTGACGCCTTCTGAGAAGCAACTGGTTCCCTCCCTATCTATTTCTATAGCTTTGTTACCCAAGCCTCTGCCGTTGCCTTCCTATATTTCTTTTTATTTTTTATTTTTCAATGTTACTTTTGCTTCCTTCATTTTATATTTTTATGTATAAATGTTTTTTCCCCTTCCCTGTCCTTCGCAACTCTCACTCTCTTCCCCCTAAATGGACTGGAGCACTTGCGTCTTATACCGACTTTGCATCCTTTTCCTCTAACGGGAGAGAGAGTGGTATCACCTCTCCCTTTTGCGTACGGTGCCTAGAAAATGAGAAATTGTGGTCTTTCGTGTGTATACCCTGATGAAGGACGGTCCTCCGTTCGAAACTGTCGGTATTAGTATTAAAGGAAAATAATTGCAATGTTGTGACCCCTTCTTCTACAAGTATTCCTGGCTCATTGAACGACAAGACCTGCTGCATTTTTTATATATATATATATATATATATATATATATATATATATATATATATATATATATATATATATATATATATATATATATATATATGGTCACGAAGTTGCGAGGACGGGAACGGGTTTATTTACAAGTCGGAATCGGGGACGTCACTGGACGGTCAGCGTCAGGCGGGCTCCACCAGTCTCGTGCACAACGTGTTCATCTTTCCACTGCAGTGCGGCAGCGCCGCAGCGCGGCGTAACACGTCGCCCGGGGCAGTCGCAGCTCTTTCTCGAGCGAGTTAGTCAGCGTTGTGATTGCAGCGTTTAAGACGGGCTACGTCAACGACCGGGACCTTGCGAGAGCGGCGATTGCCTGGGGTGACTTCGGCGATTGTGTAGTTAACGTCACTGAGGCGATCCAGAACAACAAAAGGGCCGCAGTACTTTTCTAGGAATTTCTGGTAGAGGCCCCGTCGACGCAGTGGCGTCCAGAGCCAAACGTAGTCACCGGGCTCATACGTCACCGCAATGTGTCCACTCTCGTAACGGCTCTTGGTGCGGACTTGTGCACTGAGTGTTCGGAGGCGGGCTAGTCGTCGCGCTTCCTCCGCACGGCAAAGAGTCTGCGAAATGGACGGATCACGATGCTCAGAAAAGCGAAGGATCGTGTCCAGAAAGGTGCGCGGTATGCGCGCGTAGAGCAGAAAGAACGGGGAGTATCCAGTGACGTGGTGTGTTCCAGTGTTGTAAGCGTAAATTACAAACGGCAGCACGGTGTCCCAGTGTTTATGGTCGGCCGCTACATACATGGACATGTTCGTGAGGGTGCGGTTGATGCGCTCCGTCAGGCCATTCGTTTGCGGGCACCCGGGGAACCAGAACATTCTGTTTCGCGGCGTTGTGCACATTTGGTTCAACAAGCATGTGGAAGGTGCCCGTGCGGTTGTCCGAAGAACGAACAGGGACAAACATTGCTGCCATGGCTAGTAAAAGCACATCTTGCGTGACACTAAAGACACCATCACTGCAGTCGGATGAATCCTGCAGAAAAGTGGATAGCATATTGCGCTGGAGAGAAATTTCTCCAGCTCTGGAATCCAAAGTGGCCCCGCATTCACGTAAAAAATCAATACCTAATACGACATCATGCGTAGCATGGAGTAATACCACAAATTTTGCTCAAAACTTCTCTCAAGCAATGGTGACTGCTACGAAGCAGATGCGAACGAGGCGCAAAGCTTCACCCCCAACACCACGAAAACTGGCACTCGGGTCCCATGCAAACATCACTTTGCGTCCAAGGCGCTTTTTGAAAGAAAGGCTCATCACCGACACAGCGGCACAGGTGTCCACTAATGCAAGACTGTTTAAGCCACCAACACACACAGACACTTTGTTCTTCAACATAGCGACCGGAAGAGGAATTGTTGATGACGACCGTTCCGCGACCTCACCTCTATCGGCCGCAGGAGCTAGAAGAACGACGATGAGGCGATGGTGAACGGCCACGTCGCGGGGGCGGTAGTGTGAGGCTGCGGTAGAAAACGGGAGAATAGGGGCGGAAGAGTCGGTCTTGGCGTTGCTGCCAGTCACGAGGAGGGTTCCAGGACTGGGGGCCACGGAAAGCCAGGGACGGCCGGGCCGACGATTGTGTGAAGAAGCGGGGTGGTTGGTCGCGACATTGACAGTAACGGGAAATGTACCCAGGACGACCACAACGGTAGCAAATTGGAGCCGCACGTGGAGCGTAGGAAACGGGGAAGTCACTTGGAGGGGGGTACAAGTTCCGAGGTGCAGAGCAGTGCTCTTCCTCGGAGCGGGGGTAGGACCTGTGCGTTGGAGGTTCAGAGACGCGACCTTGGGCGGGACGAGTGCGTAGCCCAGGGTAGGCCTGTCTGGCCCAGGAGATTTCTGGTTCAGGGAGTGGAGCTTGGAGTGAGCATGTGTTGTATACGGCATCATCGGCGGGGCGTTGAAATTGCTTGCTCAGCTCTTCATGCACGATGCGTCGGACGAATGAAGCAAGGTCGTCACTGCCAGCAAAGTCCACGCTGGCGACGATGGGCACGTTGGAAAGGCGGCCAAACTTGGGGGAAATGCGGCGGGTCTTTAGGGCCTCAAACGTCCGGCAATGACGAATGACGTCAGACGAAGTGGCGTGTTCGTCCTTCGTTATCAAGCAATCATAGATGTCTTCAGCGATACCCTTCAAGAGGAGGCCGACTTTGTCGCCTTCAGTCATGGTGCGGTTTACAGTAGAGCACAGCTTTAGGAATTCCTCAGTGTACGTGGTACAAGTCTCATGAGGTCGTTGAGCTCGTTGGGCAAGCGTTTGTTCGGCTTTTTTCGTTTTCGACAGCGTGTCACCGAAACACTCCTTGAGCTCGTCGACAAATCTGCCCATGTAGCTAGTGCGTCCTCATGGTTCTCCAACCATTAGAGTGCCATTCCCGCAAGAAAGAAAACAACGTTCACGAGCGGCATCGAATTGTCCCAGCGGTTGTATTTGCTAACACGCTGGTAGTGCTTGAGCAACTCCTCGACGTCCTCGTCCGCAGCGCCAGAAAACATGCGCGGCTCGCGCTGAGGCGGTCAGAAGCTGGCCTGTTCGGAGCCCCCTGGCTGGATGGTGGACCCGGCTCAGACGTGCTGGCAGGTGGTGGATTGGTGCCGTTGCGGGTCACCATAATGGGAAATGCGGGTGGTAGCCCGGCCAAGCGTCGGCTGCTGCGAACGGAGATATGGTCCAGGACGCCGAAACCGCACAAACACCTAGTGTCACGAAGTTGCGAGGACTGCAACGGGTTTATTTACAAGCCGGGATCGGGGAAGTCATTGGACGGTTGTTGGCTTCTCTCATATATATATATATATATATATATATATATATATATATATATATATATATATATATATGAGAGAAGCCAACAACCGTCCAATGACTTCCCCCATCCCGGCTTGTAAATAAACCCGTTCCAGTCCTCGCAACTTATATATATATATATATATATATATATATATATATATATATATATATGAGAGAAGCCAACAGCCACAGGAACCAAGGGACACGAGGGATTTTTATTTATTTTATTTATTTTGTGGTGTTGTTCGATTTAGAATATTACTGAATATGTTATCGCGTAAAGCTAATTGATTAGAAAAGCAGAAGAAAAAACAACCACATGCCGCCGGTGGGATATGAACCCACGACCCCCGAATTACGCGTCCGGTGCTCTACCGCTGAGCTACGGCGACGGCTGTCAATTCTTCTGCTTTCGGGAGTATTTATGTTTTTACAAATAACCTAACCTTCAGAGTGTTCACCAGCTCCACCCACGCTCTTAAGCGGCGGACGTAGCACGTCCTGAGTTACCGCTGATGTGGCCTATAGGTCATATATATAAGACCTATAGGCCAGGTCATTACCTATAGGCCAAGTCATATATATATGACCTTGCCTTGACCTTGGTCGTATATATATGACCTATAGGCCAGGTCAAGGCCTATATATGACCTGGCCTTACCATGAGATACGTTTTACTTATGCATGCGCACGTGTGTTTGTGTGTGTGTGTGTGTGTGTGTGTGTGTGTGTGTGTGTGTGTGTGTGTGTGTGTGTGTGTGTGTGTGTGTGTGTGTGTGTGTGTGTGTGTGTGTGTGTGTGTGTGTGTGTGTGTGTGTGTGTGTGTGTGTGTGTGTGTGTGTGTTGAGCTGTCTGCGCGCGCGCACTGTCGCATGTGTGAGTATGTGTCTTAGGTTAAGAGCGTACGTTGCTGGGCTAGTCGGTCAATCATGGCAAATACAAGGGGGGGCACTGCGCACAAAAAGACATGGACAAGAAGATAACACAACAAGCGCAGTGAAACATGACAGTTTGAAGGAGAAACACTAAAGAAAGGGCCCACGGTAGAAGAAACATAGTTTAAGAGCGTACGTTGTTGGGCTAGTCGGTCAATCATGGTAAATACAAGGGGGGGGGGGGGGGAACTGCGCACAAAGAGACATGGACAAGAAGATAACACAACAAGCGTGTTGTGTTATCTTCTTGTCCATGTCTTTTCGTGCGGAGTGCACCCCCCCCCCTCCCTCATGTGTTTTAGGCTTGGCCTCGCCTTCTTCTCTCCTACAGCCGTCCTGGCGCAGCGGTTTTTTTTTCCTTTGCAATTTCTTTTCGTTTGGTTTGCTCGATAAGAAGAGATGTGGGCGGTGTTCCTCCTTGCTTGGTAGTTTTTTTTTTTTTTTGCGGGTTGAGTGCGCATGTGTTTTACCTGTCATGCCAGTGTAAATTGATTTCACATTTGGTATATAAGCAGCTGGTGTCTCAGAAATAAAAATTAGTTGGAAGTTTGCTCTGTCCTGTCCTCACATCTCTTTCGGTTTCTTCTTCAATCCATTTGCGGAATTTTATTCATTTAATTGCGGTTATGAACCAACTCGCCCAGACGAAAGTGCTTATCGAAAACTGAAGTAACGTCCAATATTCTAGGAAAGGAAGTGCGGTTTACGATACGGAGCAGAGCATTTGAAGTGGTAGGGAAATGTACTTAGAGCAAGTAGAGAAAATAAATCGGTACCGCGAGAGCATGATAACCAGAAAAATAAGAATTCTGTGGAGTGCATTTGGCAGGTACTTTGAGGTGATGAGTGGTAGTTCAGCATAATTGCAGGTGGACGAAATTATCCGGAGCCCGCCACTAGGTGCCCCGCATAGCGTGGCTCGCCTTTGGACGTTAAACCGATGAAAGCCAGGAACTAAGAATCCTTTAAGAGGGAAGTATATAATAGCTGTATCTCACCGCTATACACACCTATGGGACACAAGCATGGCAAGCCAGGCATGGTAATAATAATATGTGTAACGTTCTGGAATAGGAAGAGACCAGAATGGGTCATGAAACAAAGGCGAGTTAATCACATCCGAGTCAAAGTCAAAAAGAAACAGACAGAGGATGGGCGTGTAAAGCGCAGGAAAGATAACCGATTAAAAGTTTAACGTACTGGATTCGAAGACAAAACAAGCGCAGCAGAGGAAGGCAGAAAGTGAAGTTCACGGATGGGATTACGAAGTTGGCGGGGCTAAGGTGGCCGCAGTTGGCATAGGGCAGAGTTAATTTGAGAGATTTGGAAGAGGCTTCGGTCCTGTTGTGGGCTTAGCTAGGCTGATGATAATGATGAGGTGCTGTTACCGACTGCTGTTAACGTGACGGGGGCTACTGACTGCGACCTCATTTGCTGTCACTGTACGCAGCTTCAACAGGCCGCGGCAAGAGCAACGGGATCCCCGTCAACAGAGGAGTCCACAGTCCAGCCGGATGCCCGCAGTCCACCATCCATAGAAGACCAAGAACGCGATGGCGCTGCCGCCAGGTATGGAGGGTATAAACCATGGAGGAAGGAAATACCAATGGAAAAGCCGTGGCGTCACTGTTCCCGAAGCCGCCCCGCAATCGGAAGATGCAGTCTTGTCGTCTAAATGAGGAAAATTGCTCCTCTCCTCTGCCTCCCCGCTGCTTGCACTGACAACGACCCGTGCATGCCGGCGATAGCGACGCCGCTGCTAATTGCCCCGTAAAGTAGGATAACGCAATATGAACGCCAGTTTCATTACACTGACCGCAAACAGCCCGCTCTGAATAGAAAAGTGCATTTGCATTGCAGTACACCAGGAGGAAGAGCGTACCACAGAAGCAAGCAGAAAAAGTGTGGATTAAAACGCTTGCAAACAGAAAAGCAACCTTTTTTTTTCTTTTGAGAAAAATGCCGAACGACCACACTTAAGACTTGTAATATCGTGCACTTAATGTGCGTTTACGTAAAAGCAAATAGCGCAAAAGTGCTGAGCAACCATAGCACAAATACAGAGGTGTGAAAAGGCCGAAAATTATTGAAGGAAACACATAGCACCAGTTAACACCTATTGTGTAACGCGCAGATGATTGAGAAAATTCATTATGATAATAGCAGTGCAATAGCATTATGTTGTTGCTTGCATGCTACTGGGCCCATTTGATACCAAAATAACCACAGAGAGCAGTTTGCATATTTGTAGTTCACATCCTTGCCCTTTTTGTAAAAGGAACCGAAAATACTAACGCTGCATAGCCAAAGCGGGGCTCCGCAACGAAACACGACCGCAGATTGATAGGCGACTCACGATGTGTGGCGTATGTTTTTGAAAAGGCGTTAATGTGGAGGCAACATAGAAAAACCGCGTTATTGTATCTTTATGCAGTAGTGTCCGCCAGTCGTTCTTTGAGAACGAATAGCGCTCTAAAAGAAGGGTTTGAAAACAATTTTTCTGAGCATCTTGGCCAGATTCCTTGCCAGAGCTTTTAGATTTCTGCGTTTTCTCGACAGGCCATACATTCTACGGTTACAGCAGCACAAATATTGGACGTCATTTTCATCAGCTTATTCCAAGAACGTTAAATTTCGCATCGCCAAGTTCTACCATTGCAGTTCTTTGGAAAAGTCGTGCTGTCATGAAACCTTCAAAGCAGATTTCAAAAAAATCAGATTGTATTTAGGCGCCAGAATACCGCCTATATTTGATGGCTTGTGTATTAGAAAACTTGTTACAAGGGATTGGCAGCTGTGCCTGTTATGGCGCCATGTAAACGTGCAAAGAGAAGCAAAAATGACTGTAAGGGCTGTACCACATCTTTCACTTATAAATGATGTTTTACGAGTACTCATTCTGACATGTGTCCTACTTGTTACACGTGCATGACCATCTGTTTGGTGAAGTCAGTGCCCTCCCTGTGTTCTATAATTCTTGTCGGTACGCTGTTTTTCTTTTAAAAAATATGTAAGCCAACTCGCCCTACAGTCCACATCATATGAAAAAAATTCTACGAACATTCCTCTTACTGGAGTGGTTTCATGCAGCTCTGAAGAGCGCGATCACACCAGGGCGGCTGATAATTCTCCGGACCAGCCAGCGAATGGTAAGTGCAGTGGGGCTTCGCCATTCGTAACTTTCGTGCCATCATGTTGTGCGCTACCACGTTCTACGGGCAAGGTCGTGGCACTGTTAGACCAGATTGTCGGAAGAAACATAGAAAAGGCGTAATATTTCTAGAAAATAGCGCATTCTTGGCTTGGACCGCGGCCAATTGAAGCAAGGAGAGAAAAATACGAAGGTTGAAGTGAAATGGCCGCGCTATTCATAATCACTTCGAACCCATGCGTGATAAGGGTTCTCCAAAAGTGACAACAACGTTTGAATTTGTTCCATTTTATCTATCGCTTTTGCACTTATGTTCTTCTAACTGGCACAGTTATTGCAAGAGTTTGTAGGCTAATGGTAAACTTTGGGGTATAAAGTCTCTAAGAGAATCACGTTCTGTAGGGCTCCGGATTCACTTGACCACTTGGGTCTCTTCAATATTCACTGATATTACCACAGGACTTAAGCGTTTTTTATATTGCCTAAGGCTAAATATGGCCCCCGCAACCGGGATCGTACCCGCTACCTTGGGTTTGACATCGAAAGGCCAAAGTCACTCAACCAGCCTGGCGAGTGCTAGAGTTTTTAGCAGGTGGGTCCTTGCCCTAACATTTCTTCCTGGGGAACTTGGGACAGCAGAGAAACTTGACCAATGGTCCTTGTATAGGACACACGCGAGCGGAATATCCGCACAGCTGGAAGACACTGCTCAAAAATGTGGTGCTTTCCTATGACCTGCCGAGCGTTCATTCAAATATAACATTTCCGCAAATTTCTTGATCACTGAGCATGTAATGAACAGTCCTCATGCACTGGGTGCTTCAGCTCTTTCGACTCAGGTTGTATGGTCAGGCCGAAGAGGGGACGAGGATACTCGGAGACAAGATTACGAGGTAGACAGGGAAAACTTCATACAAGTATTTACATTATGCACACGTTAGGAGTAACTGAGAGTGCGTCAGTCAAGGAGACTCGGTGAGAGGGAGCTTACCGACCACACTCGATGCCGTGTTCCATAGGGTTTTCCTGATGGAGGTCTTGCCTGCCTAGAAAACCGTGTCCTGAAAAGATCACTGTGACACTAAGCACACACATGCGCCTTAGGAAACATGCCCCTGTCACGTGTAGAGTTTGAGAGCATGATGCCATCTACGTCGCGCAGACACCAGAACGTCCGCGAATGGCGTTCCCACGGTCTGCAGGTGGTTGCATTTGTTCCTCATCAGTACAAGGCCAGGCCACGTCCAAGGCCACGCGGGGTAGAAACCGCTCGCCATCAAGTCCTGCTTTGAAGACGGATGCCGCTCTCAAAGAAGGTGGCTGGTCTAAGTTGAGCCCCGGATCCTCTCGGGAAGATAAATTACGGCGGTCCTTGGCAGCTATCTTCGTCATGTAGATGTGGATGCGCTATCGGAGCTGCGCTGGCTGCCTTCAAGGGAGGCTTGCTGATGCCGTTGTCAACATGGCTATGCCGGGAGCCCACCCCACACCGACGCCTTTACTCACTCATCGGCAGCCCACCGGAGTGTGCGCTGCAGCTGCTCCAGTTTTCCCAGACGACGATGGCAGAACATAACACAGCAATGCAGGGCGGAGCGCTTTAAAAAGGAGGAAGTACGCGTTCTACGAAGATTCTTCTTGAGCAAGTTTTAGGCAGTAGCCTCGTTGAGCCCTTTTTTTTTAATCGGCCGATAGCGCAAATTAAAGGATTGTAATTTTGCCAGGATTTTTTTCGCTAGCTTGAACTCATATGTTTCGTATGAATTTTTTGATAATGTAGGAAAATTATTATTGCACTTTATTTCTTAAAACACCTTCTCCACTGTGCTTATATAGTAGATACGTACGGCTCTCGATTGCCGGGCCTAAAAAGGTGAAAATGCAAAACCGCCATTGTGTTCTGCGATGTGAAGGCGCAATGAAGAACCCCATGTGGTTAAAATTATTCCGCAGCCCTTCTCTACGTCGCCTCTCATAACGTACGAGTAGCTTTGGGACGCTGAACTCCACACACCACACAGCCCATTAAGTAATGGTTCCACTTTTTAGGTTAAAATAAACGCGGCGAGATTTCAAAGTTGCCACGTGAAAGCATGCTCCGCCGTCGCGATATTGTGGTGCCCTCAAGCGTTCCTGATGAAGGGGCTCGCTAAAATAGAGCTGCAATCAGTGGATAGGCCACCGGTCACGGCGGGTGACACCAGATGAACCCAGATACTTTACTCTGCTGGAATCGTGATACTTTACCATAGGCGTGACCACGCAGGGCTGTAAGATAATCTGCGCTAAGCTATGGTGAAACGGCCATGGCGCTCGCCAAAGGGGCCTGCGGTCATGATTAAACCAGCGCACCTTGACTAGTGTCTTGTTTATCCAAGGTGGCTGTGCGAGCGTTTCAGGGCGCTAACGTGTCGATTTTTGAATCTCAGGTGCACTGCGATATGAAAATTATTGAATGTAGAGCTACGCTACGCTCTTTTTTTTCAGAAACAACTGCTAATACATATATTTCTCAACACAGTTCTACAAATCGCACCAAATTTTTTTTAGAGCAAAAAAAATTTTAGTGACCTAAATAGCATGTTAATTATCGAGCCGGACGCATTAAAACAAATATTTCGACAAGGTCACGAAGACTTCCCGCAACCATGCACTAGCTGGATCCTCGTAGATGGCACGCTTTTGACCTCAAAAATATCTTTACTTACCCGGAACATTCGTTGTACTTACACCACGTGAGTGTTTCAGCAAAAGTTAAAAAAAAACGATTAAATATTTTAAACGAATATAGGCACCTAACTTTTGGGTGCGCGTTTTAATCTTTGTAATAATGTGTAAGGCATTATTATACGAGGGCTACCACGTGGTATTCTGCTACAACCACTAAATAACTTGTAACTGAGCTTTTTTCTCGCGCTGTTTCGGTTTCAACAGCAGAACGGTGGCTGTGACGTCAAATATCGTCATAGGTCACGTGAAGGGTGAAAAAAACTGGAATATAATCTTAGCTTCGAGATTCGTTGTCATTCCGGATCTCGAAGGCTGACTTCAGCATAGTAGTGAATTAGAACCATGAAGCAGCGATTATATCGCAGTTTTTCCATGCGTCACGTGTCATATAACCATTCTTTGGCGTCACATATTTTGTTGGCCTGCTGAAACCGAAACTGAAACAACATTACAGGAAAATTCTATTATAAATTATTTAGCGGTCGTAGGTGAATGCAACATTGTGATTCATACATAGTATAATGTCTTCCGCGACACTGTAGAGAAGAAAACATGCTACCAAAATTAGGTGTCTACACTCCTTTAAACAAGCTTTTCACGCAAAACGCGCCGAGAGAGAAAGCGGACGACTGCGAATAGGCATCACGCGCCAGTTGAGAAACAAATTAACCAGAATGTATTAAAACATTTACCTTCTGCAGTTAAGCGCAGTGCTGCAAACACGCACTGAGTACAAGCTGTTTGTAACAAGCACACCAGTTTTCGCGGTTCCCATTCGAATTTCGGCGCCAAGGATTTAATCGCCCCGGCAATGCGAGATCGAAACCAACCGGCTGTGGCGCGTCTGCAGCCACCCTTGCTGTCACATGTTCCTCGAGGCGGTACGAGCCACGTGCCCTAGTCTGTGCCACGCGGACCAAAACCGTGACGCGTGGTACATCGCTCTCGTCGCCGAACCAAAAAGGCTGGAGAGCAAGGCGGCCCGAACCTTGCCAGTGCTAGCAATGGACTCAAGCTTAAGCAAGACTGGAGAGCACTAAGCGCTTTCCTCAGAACTTTGCGAAACGTATTGTTATTCACTGCCACTGCCTTCGGAATTTCGGTTTTCTATTCCAAGTTTCACCTCAAATCTTCGTCATTTATTTACAATGGCCAGCTGTGGCAGTGTAGGAAGTTCACAGCAACTGTTTAGGGACAGCAATAGGGGCTCCTTTGGGCAGTGTATGTGAACGCGTATCTGCAGTCGCCGGAGCTGGCGTTTCGCGAGTGTGTCGGCAATTGTTTCAGTAGTTTTTCCACGCATTTCAGTGCATCCTTGCACTGATGCTTGGTTTTGCTGCTATTATGGCAGTAGTCTTACTGTTAGTGTACAGGCCCGTGAGCCATATACTGCGTGCAGATAAAGCGAAAGGAGCCCTCGCTCGGCTTTGTGGACGTGGTGGGTGAAAGAAGCAGGTGCGCAGGCACATAACGAAAATGCCCACTGGGTTCGTTGGGTTTTTGTTCTTTCATGCGACTGGTCTCCAGGTGAATGATCGCTAAGGGAAATGGGAGTGACTCCTGACAGCTTCAAATTTGCGCTTGCAGTGATTTGTCGTTGTACAGATGCCACCAGACCACCAATGAAACGGAGCACCTTAAGTTGGTGTAACGGCTCGCGCTTCAGATAGCGAAAATTAGAGTTCAGTTGAGCAACATATAGCCGGCTGCAGCTGGGCAAAACCGCGTCGAACTTAGTCATTTTCCCAATTCTTATGAGAAAAGCTCGGACCCCGCAGCGAGCGTCGTGTTACTCTCATGGAACCTGTATGTATGCAGCTTTATAACAGCGCGATGTACTTGTGCGTGCTTTGTAGCCATATATGAGGGAAACAAAATTAGCATGAAAAAATGGTAAAGCAAAAAAAAATGTAGCCGGTGATTACATCTGAGCTTCACTCTAAAACTTGGCTTAGAGCGTATATTTCATCAGAAGAGCGTTGGATCGTGCAGTGACGCCTTTAACATCACTGGCAGAATGTCGTCTTCCACAGCGTCGTCGTAGCTTTGCTCTTGGGTTCCGTTTGCATTGCCTCCTGGCCTCATAGCTTTCAGGCGCTCTGCACTCTCAGGGCAGAGACTTGGCGCAGGATCGTCTTTCGCACGGCGACGGCCTCGCGGTTGCGCTGGCCGCGTCTCTCTCGGCACAAGCAGCAGCGCAACGAGGGACAAACTTGGGCACCGATGCGTGGCTACATCTGCATTTCAATGAGGGAGCAGTGCTGCGCGATCCGCACTGGTTTTCACTTCACGATGTGTTAGAAAACATTTTCGTCAATAACATCAATAATTCTAACATCTATATATCATTAGGACGAATAAATTAGGTTTTACGTTTACAGATATAAAAATTACTATTTAGCTTGTTTTATTCAATAATGTATTAGAGTAAATAAATACTGGACAACCTAAATATAGCTATTCATTGTTTAAATTAGGGAAGATTCATTGGAATGGTTATTCAGGCGCCAGCAACTGACCTCAGTCACTCGAGAATGCTCGAACCTGTTTCAATTGATTAAACCCGAACCCAGTGTAGGTCGAGAGCAACCACACGCTCGTTTACAATCGCAGTCGGCGTCGATTTCGCCCTACTAGACATAGCTTATTCAGTCGCGATTCTCAAGCGGGAGAAGACGCTCTCGTCGTCGACCTGGAGCCAGCAACGAAGAGAAAAATGACCGGTGCAAATAATATATACACAAATATTATTCCATAATGCTACTATCCATTTTAAGGAAGAATTTGCAAACATATCTACCTTAGTTTTGGGATTATGGCCGACTGGCTACATTTAAAACGTCTGTGTATTCAGTATGCTCTCGAAGACTAGTGAAAATTGTCTTCACACGAGAGAAGCAACCTCCTCCTTGAACGCGGAAGTAACTCATGCAGCCTACGCTGCGCACTCCACGTGCTATGTTCGCAGCCGCCGAGAGCCTTATTGTTGCCTTCTCTGCACCCTGCACCTCAACACACGCAGGCGTTTCCCGCGTGCAACGACTGTAAAGGGTGAAGTCCTCGACAACATACGGCATCATTCCCCAGAACTAGTTTGCTCTTTCCCGGAACACGGCTGTTACCATGTTTGTCTCACATGCACGCTCCTCCAAAAGCCTATAGATGTCGATTCATCAATACATGTTCCCAAGAGCTGGATGTAAAACAATCGCGACTGCACATTATGCTGACGAATCTCTAACGAATAGATTTGCAAATTTTATGAAAGTGATTTGGACGCCTCTATCCGTATATCGTCACCGTTAGCCTTACCGGTTCAAGGAGCACTGAGTCAGGCATGCAACAGCTGGGTGCCTTGACTGCGGCCAGAAGTTCTAATGAGATAAGCTGTAGACTATTCACAATGATTGTGTCGTAAAACTCTGCTACGCTGATCAAAAAAAGTTGCGGTAGTTAATTACAATAGGCAGCAGTAGGAAAGATTGGATCGAAGGGTAAAGATAATTCTATCGAATTTTCGATCTATAAGTAAAAATCGATTCTTTGGAAATCGAAGAATCCCTATCCAGGATTCTTGAACATCAATTTTAAAGGGACACAGAGGAGAAATTGAAGCTGGTTGTATCGACAGGATACCAGCTCCCGATTACAAAAACGCCACTCATACTGACAACACAGCTGTTGTAACCTAGAAAAGAGCAAGAACCAAAATACTAGGTATCGCCGCCACAGGCCAAACTCCCAAGTACATGAGTGATGACATAATAGGCAAGACAGTGCTGCTAGAACCAATGGTTCTAGCAATACTGCGACACGAGAAGGCACGAATCACTAAGGCGCAGCCAATACATGCGCAAATCTCCTTGACGTCGCCAGATAGCGCCACATACCCGGCAGCTACGCGCGTGCCTGCAGCATCGGGATCAATCAGCGCCTGCTCACCGGCGGTAGGCGGTCTCCCGGTATTCCGCTAACGGTAACAAGGTACACGGTATGCTAAAGATGTCTATTTGCGAGAACTTCGTTGACGACTTCAAGAACGCGATCCATCGTAACGCTGGCAAAGCGCCGGTGCAAACGTAAACAAAGCGACGGTAGCGACGGCCGCAATAGCCGATAGATGCCTTCAACGTGCGAACGGCGGTAGCTTTCTTTTCGAAAGTACAAGCGTGATGACGTCATAGGTAAGACAGTGTTGCTAGAACCAATGGTTCTAGCAACACTGCGACACGAGAAGCCACGAATCACTAAGGCGCAGCCAAATATCGAAGGCGATGGTTTATTCTTCCGATCCGTAGCTTGCATGGCGAAGTTAAGGCTGCCATAAGCCAATGGGGAAGTTTTTTGTCGATAGCAAAAACGTTTAAAGCAACAAAAATGCAAGCCTGCCGAGGAGATATCTGCAGTTATATTGATTGTTATAGTGGAGGCTTACGATATACGAAGGATTTGCGTTCATAAACAACTTCCCGTTGACAAATGCCCTTGTTCGAAATTTTTGGATATGCTATGGGTGAGTTGGTGTTGCAGGAGACCCACTTATAAATGAGAAAGTGACTTTTAAACTATTTTATTTCGGTTGAAACTCCTGTCGTTTACACCAGAAAGGACTCCGTTATTATAGTTTTCAGGTGAGAAGTCCGTAGCCTAGCCGCTGTGATTCGCGACTAAATTGCGTCGACGCACGGAAGTTTACTTTTGAAATCGGCCGGTGCTTACAACACTTGCAATTGATTGAATTTTGTTGGGTTCTTATAGTTAACACACGTCTTTGGTGAAGGCAGCCTTCTTGTCATTGTAAAGAGCGATGATGTACCGCCATACGCCATTTAACGTTTGTGCGGAATGCTCCTCTAAATTTGAGAAGAATCAAGATCACTCCCCGCTAATGTCTTTGAGCTTAAATGTAATTCTGCGAAGTAAACTAGTGACAAATGTTCTTTTTCGATTCATTTGGCAAAAAGGGATAATGGGACCACATTCGTGTGTTCAATAAGTAGTACCTGTTCCAGCTTGGCTCCGCGTTCGTGGTGTTAGATCCATCGCCTATGACTGCTAGAAGCTTCGTGGAGCAGCTATCCTGACAATTCCTTCCACTGACAGTCATGCTTATACTCATCGAAAGCAGATAACTAATAGCCATGTCCTTATTTTTTACTTTTCTTGCAGGCCAACAGCAGCAGCGGTTTTTCTTGACTCTTGATCTACCGGCTTTATTCAACCGCTTGACGATGGCGACGACATTTTGCGCAGGGAGCCCAGTAGAGAACGAGAGCGAGTAAGCAAACTACCATGGGGGTCACAGCAAATCCCCGCTCACGCATGTACAGGCTTCCCAGCTGACCTCATAGCTGGGCTTAAAACAGTCTGGCTTTGCTTGTTCGAGGTAGGCAGCGTTGTCGGCGGTCGCCTAGAGCAAACAGACGTATATACATTTGCATCTGCTAAGCGAAAGTAAAGCGTTATCTCGAGTGTCTTATTTTCCACACAACAAGGTAGGGCATGAAAACCTCTAATGATAACAAGATTGCTCCCATAGCCACCGCGGCTGCAAGCATGCCATATTTGGCACGCCATGTCAGCTGTAGCACTCCCTAGAGCGAGATGCAATGCACAGGCACTGCTGCCCCCGGGCGTTCTCTCTTGTTCAAAGCGATGCCTGCACAGATGGGTCCGCAGATGCTGAAGTTTGGATTTCGAGCAGCCAAAATAATTCACCTTCCTAATGTACACGGCGGAAAAAAGCAGCGGCAGCCATAACGATTTTCTTTTCCAGCCGTTTTGTTTATGTACCTTCAAGTTGCAAATTATAATATTGTTCTCTGTACGAAGAAGCGCGTTGATTACTACGAGCCTTGTGAATAATTAGAAACAGAAGTTTTCCATTTCTTCTTGCGACGGCTAATTTAGAGACCCATTTTTTCTCCACAAACGCTGTCCTAGCGTAATAAACACCTCTCCACGCGTCTTTTGTGCGTCATGACGTCTGTGCGTTAACCTATAAAAAGGCGGTAAAAAAAGCCTAAATTATTAAAAAACAGGATTTGTTGCCCGAAGGGAGAGGCGGGACCCGTAGCCCAACGTGCGGCTATTTAGAGAATGTTCTGATTGGCCGAAGCGCCGCATCCACATGCGCCCACTGATAGCCGCTGCATCTGCTTTCTGCGTTCCAACCAATCAGATGTCGCCGAAGCGCACATTTTCAAAATGGACGCACGTTGAGCTACGGGCCCAGGACACGCTCACACGTCCAGCTTCCGGACGAAGGCCAACCACACACGCCAAACTGAAGCCTGGTTCGCCCGAGGTCTCCTCCATCAGATACTGTTTGTCTGCTCTGCTGTCTACGGCGCCGCGCTTTGCAGTGCACAGAGACTGACCACAGCCGAGGGAGAGACTGGGAGACGAAGTAAAGACAGTGCCTATGAAAAGCGTCTCTGGACCCCTTTACGGCAAAATGGTGAATGTGGGGGAGTTTTGTGGCGTCAGGCAGCGTCTCTGGCATCCCTCAGAAACCCTGACTCTTTGGACTGTTGAAAAAGCGCTGTGGACACTCAGATAGTCATAGAACCTTGTCTGGTACCAATAAACGCTTGAAAATAATGTTTACAGTCATTTCCATTACCTCTTCCGGATACAGCTTGTTGCGAATAGAAGTGTGGACAAATGAACAATTGAGAAGCACTTTCGAGCAATGCACTTTCGAGCGATGGAGATTCTGAAGCCCGTGGACGTCGTCGTTCAACTCTGAGGTGACTCTACAGTCTGAACAGGAATGAATAAAGAGGGAGTAGGATGTCCTCCAGCGCCATTTCTTTCATAAAAGGGAGTGCGCTAGAGGACAGCTTGCTCCATTTTTTGCCACGATATCGGCGTCTTCGTGTTTACAGTGTTGATATGCAGTGGCAAGCACCGATGCGCCACTAGATTCCGTGTGTAATTGTTATGCAGGACGAATGGGCACGCAGAAGGGGACCCTGCTTCCCCACCTCGAGAGGAGCCACACCGCCACTGTGGCTCGCCAGGGTCAGCACGCCACGCTCGATGCGCGGCTATGACTCCGCACTGGTAAGCACAGGACGACTGTCTATTTTAGGGAATTCACTCCATTGGGTGAATTTCCAGCCACACGGTCTGATTTATCAACAATTAACAGCCCTGTGCAACACCTCATGAAGGCCGCAAATGAACTCGCTGATTCTTTAGGTGGTATTATCATGAAGATCTACACTAAATTGTGCGCCCTTGCACGCAATAGACAATGCAGAATCATGCCTGCGAGTTGGCTTGTTGTGCGGCGTCGACTTTTTCAACTCATCCTCTGTTCTTAGACGAGTCTACGCGAGTCTAAGTGCATAGATCTCGAAAGAGCTAGCAGTTCGCATGCTCACGTAGAACGTGAAACGTCACGTAGACGCTGCGGTGACACAGAATAGAAAATAGAGTGTTTGAAACACTGTAGCACAAATTTTGAAGCCCGGCCAATCACGTGCACCCTAATTCGATGAATCTACCGCTAGGAATAAAGTAAAAAAAATGCCCATATGATTACGACTATACCATGACATTTCGCAGGGCGCGGGCGGTGGATTGGCGCCTAGTTTTGAGCATGCTAAGAACCACGACAGGGGAAGAAAATGTGTGAAAAGGACAGAGGGTCATTTTCAATTCCCGGATAAACGCCCGGCCACGAAATGCATGAGGGAGTTCTTAACATCGCAATTTTTGTAAACAACTTTCAGGGCCTTTCAAAGCAAGAAATTTCCCTGAGTGATTTGGTTCATGGCGGCGTTCGTAAATCAGCATGAAAAAAATGACTGCACAAGGATCATTATCATCCTTGTTTCTTGCGTTAATTCCAAATAGATTAGTTTTAAAAATAAATTCCCGCCTCTGTGTGAGCAAACCAGGATCAGCTGTCTAGTAATTTTTGTTCTACTCGCGAGCTTCATTAATCGACAACTAGAATTAGGTTAGTAGCATCAATCAATAAATAGAAATGAAGCAAAATGAAATATGCACCGCATTCAATTTAATTGCTTCGATAAATTTTCGTCTTTGCAAACCCTGTATACGGAGAAGACATTGTACTTTGAGCTACACAGGTACTCCGTGACGCAGGTACAATAATAGAGGCTGCGGAAATTTTGACTAGTGGTTCTAATTCAGGAGTGCAATTGACGGCAAAATAATTGCCGCTCTGCGTCCGCAAGCTTTGATCGTCTGGCTTCCGTCCGTCCGCCAAAAGCCGCACTTATGAGGCTGTTGCCGGCATAGAGGTTGAAAGAAGACATAAAAAATGCTGGCCAGGAGAGAATAAAGCCTTGTCTTGTCTATTGTCTATTAACTTTGCACATATAATTTTTCTTTCCATAGCACTCTGCGTTGTGCTCAATTAAAGTTGAACCCTTTTCGGTTGCCTCCACGCCTGTAGCTCATAGGTGTGTATCGGCATGATACAGCTTTTTATACTTTCCTTTTCAGAGATAGTGGTGACTGCCATTCATGATCTAAGAGAGCATGCCAAAGGCGCTCGACCTGATTATTATTCCTCTAACCATTTCATTGAACTGATGCGGATATGTGGCCACTACTTGCCCTAAGTATACGCATTTCCTTATCACTTTCAGTGACTCGCTGCCAGTTCTGAACTGATGTTTCTTCCGAGACTGTTAAACTTTAGTTTGGTTGTCTGCGTATTAATTTTAAAACCACCCTTTTGCGATGCCCGTCTAAGTCATTGATCATGCTGTACATTCATACCCTGCGTGACTGAACAAGGCAAAGTTATCAGTGAATTATATATTGCTAAGGTATTCTCCAGTTTACCAATATCCCTCAAGAGAAAAGTGTACAACCGCTGTATATTACCGGTACTTCCTTATGGGGCAGAAACGTGGAGGCTAACATAGAGGGTTCAGCTCAAGCTAAGGACAACGCGGTGAGCTATGGAAATAATAATGATAGGTGCAACGTTAAAAGATCGGAAGCGGGCAGAGTGGGTGAGGGAACAAACGCGGGTTAATGACATCCTTGTCGAAATCAAGAGGAAGAAATTGGCTTCGGCAGGGCATGTAATGCGAAGGCAAGATAACTACTGCTACCTAAAGGCAACCGAGTGGATTCCAAGAGAAGGCAAGCGTAGCAGGGGGTGGAAGAAAGTTAGGTGGCCGGATGAGATTAAGAGTTTGTGGGGATACGGTGGCCGCAACCGGCAAAGAGCAGGGTTAATTCGAGAGACATGGGATAGGCCTTTGCACTGCAGTGGGTGTAGTCAGGCTGATGATGATGATTATGATGAAGGTGTTCTCCATTAGCTCTTCTTAACTGTTCTCAATCCAGGCCTCTGAAGACTTGCAGCGAACAGGCGATGAATAGTACTCGCTTGATCATGTTTACCAGCCTGACACCTTCTTTACAAGAGTTTCATTGCTGACTTTATTGTGTTTTTTGGTGGCTGTGCAGCCGATATAGATATCTTCCAGTATTTTTATAGACTGAAAGATATCCCAGCTGGAAGAATAAGGCCGAACTACACCCTGATTCCTCATTGCCTGCATGACTGCTGAGGTTTCCGTCAAATGCTTTTTCGTAATGTAGGAAGATTAATTAAGTATAGGGGTTGGTCGTTTTCTGCGTCATCTGATGGACGGTGTGAACATGGTCTATTTTAGAATAGCCACTACGAAAGTCTTCCTGATCATTTAGGTGATTCAAGTCTATGGTTGGCCTTCACATGTCTCTACATTCGTCTTTATTTCACACTCCGTCCTATTCGTACTTCTTACACCTTACACCCTTAAGCACTTGGTCTTCTATTCCATATCTGGTCTCCAATATTCGTCAACAAAACGGAGAGTTGAGCTAGCTGGTACATACTGCTGAAAAAAAAAGAGCGCTGAGGCGAGGGAGAAAGAAAGAAGACAACAGGACCGGCGCTGACTATCAAATGAACGTTTATTAGAAACAACACTAAAAATATACTCCTTTGACAACCAAGCGCGCATGGCAACACCAAAAACTATAGTGATACATCAATTACCTGAATCAAGATACTTTATTTCAGAGTCATGAACTGTTACAGAGGGGGTCTCACACGCGAGTCAATGTTTTTTGACTATGAAACGCTTCACTGATTTCCCTTGTTAGTTCACCTTTGTGTTTGTACAGGATCCTAGTTTCATTAAAAATGGGAGTACATGAAGAATCAGGTTGGTTATTGCTGGGGCAGTTTCTTTGATGCAAAGCTAAATTTGAAGACGGAGGCACTTTCAAAGAAGTGTTGTGCACTCGTAGGCGGGTATTCAAGTACCGTCCTATTTTACCTATATCGATCTTCCCGCACGTGAACGGCACTTCATACACGACCCCTTCAGCCCAAGGGACAAACCTCAGGTCATGCTTAATCTGCAACCCCTTTTTGTTTTTCTTCCTTTCTGTTCCTCTTCCCTGGCCCTTCTATCTACAGTGGCACAGAATTTGCCGAGCTTGTTTGGTGCAGAAAAGAGAACATCAATGCCACATCTGCTGCCTACTTGCTTGAAACGGTGTGGCGTTTGTAGTGGAACAACAAGTTTCTTTTTTTTTCCTTTTTGAAGGTTCCTGCGGTTCTTGCCTTTCGACCTTGTTAAGTATCTTACTGCAAGCAAGTACTAAGACATCATGTGGAAAGCCCCGCAGTTCTTAGCCTCTGAACCTGCTGATTAAAACTTGTACTGATAGCATGCACGCATGATTTGGCAATGGCTGCACGTAGGCAAGAAACTGCTCTGCCACATTTAACCAAAGGATGCTGAAGTTCGGCCCGAAGTTTTGCATCCAGCGGACGCCTGAAAAAGAGTAAAAATCGGCCCTTGGAAGGTGCATCTCGCGTCCTGTCCGGCAAGAGGAGCGGCCTAAGTGCGTCATTGAATGTGTTGATGCTCTGAAAAGGACCCAGGACATGGGGGGAAAAAGTCGTAACTTCGCGCTGTTGGTTAATTTTCTGCAGTATGAAAAGTTGAGGCTGACTGTTTCTGATAAATAGGGGCATTTTGTCATTCTCCAGGAAAAACTATTTACTGAAAAAGCCAGAGTAGACATCGCAAAGAACTTGAAACTATTGCCTGCCATTGTTAAACAGCAAAAGCGAGAAGCCTTGAGGTTACTGGGGGAAAGGAATCTACAGTTGCTCCACTCGTCTGTTAAGATTTCTAAAGAAGACTGACTGGATGTATTTTTTTCAGAAAAAGCGCATGAGCATAATGTTACATTCCGCTGTATTGTTACAGAGCGAGCAACATGGCAATATGAGGTTTCAAGCTTCTTACAGAAAAACCTTGGTTCACTAACAATTGGTGATCCATTTCTTGTATAAAATCCCCTGGCTGTTGTTGACTATTCGAAGTGTCATAATCCGGGTTTGTGCAGTATGTTCAGCATAGATGTTCAGGACTTATTTTATTCACTTCCGCACAATAACCTGCTACAATATGTTAGCAAGTGTATAAAAGATGATAATGATGAAATCGATTTCATTTCTAAATGCGGGATCTCTGCGGGGGCCTTTTTGGAGCTTTTGTAGTTTTATCTTGCGTCCACCTTTCTTGAATGGGAAGGGAGTTTGTGCACTCAAAAACAGGGGTATGTTAAAAGTGGCTCCTGTACTAAGTAACTAAGTACTAAGTAACATGTAGATAAAACTATTAAAAGTAATTTGACTGTCAGTAGAAAAGACATCTTCAGATATGTGGATGAATATCTTGTTTTTGTCGAACACGATGACTTCAATAGGCAGGACGACGAGGTGTTCAAGATTTTTGACGAAAGCGGACACCGCCTAACTTTCACCATTGAAAAACCTCACAGTGATGATGTACAGTGTTTAGATATAGGATTGGCAGCGCAGCCAGATCACATATGCTGCTCCTTCCTACAGAGATCAGAAAAGCCTTTGCTCAGTTTTCGTTCGGCGCATTCGAAGGTTGTTAAATGAGGCATAGCAGTTTTTTTGCCTAGGTGCTGCCATTGCCAAATCATGCGAGCATGCTATCTGTACAAGTTTTAATCAGCAGGTTCAGAGGCTAAGAACTGCGGGATTTCAAGATGACGTCTTACTACTTGCTCGAAGTAAGATGCTTAAAGGGAAACTGCATAGCTTTTAGAAATCAACGAGCTTAAGAGGGTCGAATGTGTGAAACTTGCAGGTAAAGCATGCGAAGTCTTTTTGAGCTAGCACTTGAAATAGTGAAGTAATCGCCGATTAAAATCCGGACGCCCTTCAAGCTTCTCCGCAGCGCACAACGCCAAGTGGGGGGCGCATGATGACGTCATCGAAGGTATCGGTACATTTCCAACACACAAACGCCTGTTTTGAAGGAAAAAAACCAACGCCACCGAAGGCGAACCCTGCCGAGAGTTGTTTGGCAGCGTCTAACGCGTCAGGGCAGGGTGTTGCTGACGACAGCGGTAATTTGAAATCATACCTTCCGTAACGTCACGCTGAGTTTTCCTGCACTCCTCTGGTGCATTGAGGAGAAGCGCAAATTGCAATCGTCGATTACGTCACTATTTTAAATGCTAGGCAAAAACACTTGGCATGCTTTAGCTAAAGCTTACATAGATTTGAACCCTTGAATATCGCGAAATTCTCCAAGAAGTGCTGCAGTTGCCCTTTAAAAAGGTCAAAAGGCAAGAACCACAGGAGCCTTCAAAAAGGAAGAAAGAATTTTTTTATTCTACTGTACATTAAAGGAAGCTTTGTGCACAATGAAATAGATGGATATATGCTCGACTTGCTGCACCAATGCCTGGTTCTCAAAGACGAGGTCTGCGCAAGCATTTCGCGACGTTGTCGCAGCTTCGGGAGCCGTTACGAGCGAGAGGAACGGGATGTTCTCCCGCATAAGTGGTAAGGAATTCCCGCTTGTCTTTATATATACAATAAAGTCCCCATTCACCCTGCCACCCTGGCAGGTGGCAGCGTTTCTGGCACAACATTGTCAATGCTGAATCATGCAGCACACATCTGTCACTACCTCCGCGTAGCGTAAAGCCCGATTGAGGTGTCCACTGTTCCAAGAGGGCAGTTATGCGCCTTCCCTCTGGTTCAGATGTCCACCGAGATGTGCGAAACAGATCCTGCGCATTTCCTTTCCTCAAAAACCGAATTAAAAATTTTACCCTCTGCTTTCCAAGCCCCCGCTCTATTGGTTTCGCAGCTGTAGGAGACAGATGCTGCGCATTTCCTTTCCTCAAAAAAATATGGAAGACAATTTGTAATTTCTAAAATGTGCTTGGCGAAAGCCTTGTGGTCAACCCACTGCCGCTTCTCCGAACCGCTTGGCGCGGAATAACTGACCCGCTTCGGAGCCATGCGTCTCACTCACTCGACTGCAACGAGACGTCTAGCGAAGGAGCGGCGGTGTAGCTGCCACAGCCGACGCGCGCGCTCTCGTTCTACCGCTAATATGACGTCACGGTCTCTCACTGGCCCGCCGGTTGCTAAGGAGGGGAGGAGGTTGCGCTTTTACTTTCTCCTTTCTAAGCTAGCGCTCCACAGCTTTCGCAGCTGGTTACAGCGGACAACGGCGACGGCAACGCCACGAAACGCAGAAACGGACGCCTAAGAGCAGCGCTGTTAAACGAAATGAGGGTGCCAGATTGAGCATGACCTGAGGTTTGTCCCTTGTGCTGAAGAGGTTGTGTATGAAGTGCCGTTCACGTGCGGGAAGACCTACACAGGTCAAAAAGGAAGGTGCTTGAATGCCCGTCTACAAGACCACAACACTTCTTTGAAAGGGGCTCCGTCCTCTAATTTGGCTTTGCATTACAGAACCTATACCCGAATAACCAACCTGATTCTTCTGAAAAACCATATACCCCCATTTTTAATAAAACTATGATCCTGTACAAACACAACGATAAACTATCAAGGGAAATCAGTGATGTGTTTCATAGTCACAAAAACACTGACTGGTGTATGAGCACCCCCTCTGTAATAGTTCATAACTGTGACCTAATGTATCTTGATTCAGGTGATTGATGTATCACTATGGCTTTTTGTGTTGCCATGTGCTCTTGGCTGTCGAAAGAGTATATTTTGCATGTTGTTTCTAATAAACTTTCTGTTGATAGTCAACGCCGGTCCTGTTATCTTCTTGTTTCTTTGTCCCTCCTCTCAGAGCTGTTTTTTCTCATCCGTCAACACTTCGTAATTGAGGGTGCTCGCACTCAAACACTTCAACCAAAAATGGTCGTCCGCCGCTCTGCATTCTCCGCTCCTCCTCTCAGCGCACTTTCGTTCTCGCCTTTCACCTTCCACGGTAGGCACCCGCCGGGCTCTTCCTGTTGCAACCACTATATATGGTGTGGTATGCGGGAGTTACAATTCTCCATACTGTGCTCTATACTTTGTCGGCACGTGGATGAAGCTTCCCAGACAAGCATCACGGCTACAGGTTGAAAATTTAATCATTAACATCGTCTCAATCAAAGGTCCCATCCTCAAGTCCCTCAAAAAAAGGATTAAATAGCATTGCAAAACAGAGAACACCAGTAGCGTTCGAGGTTCAGTCCCGTGGCGGTACTGCCCACCCCCTGGCAATGTTCCTTCTTTCCCCCGGAGATGGCGGCGAATCACGGTCGCACACACGCTCTAGCCCCTCTGGTGACACCATCGCACACCTGGGCCCCAACTGCGCATCCTACAATTCTTGGCAGCATTCTTTGTGTCGTCGCTGCTCTCATCTGCTCCGTGGGCCCCGTTGACGTCTCCACTAAGGTTAGCTGCGCACCTTTGTGCACGGCATCTTCGAAGGACATCCGCGTCCCCATTCGGCACGCGTGGGGGGAAGGGGGGGGGGGGTGTTTACGGAACTGCGCGACGCCAGCAGCTATCCCTTTTGTCCCCGGCGACGACCCGCCGCTGTCCGCTTGCTGCCACCAGGTGCACTGCCGTCCGGGCTATAGCCCTTCTCCGAACGTAACCACCACGTCCTTTGCTGAACAATAGGGGAAACGTTCTTCGACGCTTCCACGTGTCAAGGCCGCCTCGAGGAAACCACACATTTCCGCTCCTCAGGCAGCCTTGCGGTAGCGTCCAGCATAACATCTCACACCGATTGTGTTGCATGGCTTTCCTGGCATGCAACACAACACACAAAGACACACATGCCCAAGCTACAGCAGCCAGGAGCATCCGATGCTCCCCATCGACACACGTCAGGTCAAAGCCTTTTTTTTTATTTGCTACCTTTGAACTATAGCCCCGTTTAACGTCCCTATGTACTGCGCTTATTCGTTTAGGCGCGCCCGACGCGGCCGCACTGCAACTATCCTTGCTATCGTCCGGGCGTCACAACAATCGAAGAAGCTAATCCACCCTTCTCTGTCGCCGGCTTCTGCGTGTCTCTGTGCCCTGCTTACAAGGACTAGGCAAAACAGAGAGGCTCTCTGAGTACTGCGCAGAACGAAGTGCCAGGCCAATCGGCACCGCCTGCCCTGTGCCTCCCCCTTGGTCGTCTTCGACTACACGGGTTCCCCACCCAGCGTCTTTTCTTCCCGTTGAGTTTCTCGAAACGACCGGCACTCGGCTTCTGCCTCAGACGTCTTACGCGCTCTTAAGCTGCTAAAAACCTTTTCCGCGGCCTAGCACACCCACATACGAGGTCTGTTAGAAAAGTATCCGACTTTATTTATTTTTTTGCGAACACCTGATGGATATGAGACAAGCGCGCTTGCATCAGGCGACCTTGAACCTTCATGCGCGTGCATGAATTTTTTCCCACCTGCCGATAGCGTCGGTCGCTGGGAAGCAGCGTTTGAGTGAGGCAGTGTGCAGTGCTCTCGTCGGTTTTTTATTGCAAGGAAAATGGCGGAGTGAAAGGAGCAGCGCTACTGCAAGAAATTTTGCCATAAACTTGGCGACAGCCGAGTGGAAACCATTCGAAATATTCAGACTGCTTTCGATGAAGATGCTATGAGCAGCACACAGTTTAAGCAGTGTTACAATTGTTTTAAAGATGGCCGGACATCGGTGGAGAAGGAGCCACGCTCCAATCGGCCATCAACATGCCAAAATGACCAGGTCATTGCCGAACTGAACGCTATGGTGATGCGGGACTGTCGCGTGACTATCCGAGAAATTGAGGAAGCGGTGGACATGAGCAATTTCTCCGCACATTCCATTATCACCGAAGATTTGGCCATGGAGAGAGTTGCGGCGAAATTCGTGCCGAAGCTGCTCACGGTGGAGCAAAAGCAGCTTCGTGTTGAAGTCTCACAGGACATGCTGGATTCCGCAAACAGTGACCCCGACTTCATCAACAACATAATCACTAGTGACGAGTCTTGGGTGTACAGGTACGACCCGGAAACCAGATCCCAGTCGTCAGAGTGGAAGCATTCCACGTCACCAAGACTTAAGAAGGCCCGCCAATTGCGCAGCAATGTGAAAGTGATGCTGACTGCTTTCTTTGACACCCTCTGTGTGGCAGACCACGAGTACGCACTCTACAAGGTCAAACAATGACCAAAGAGTACTACAGGGATGTCCTCCGTTGCCTACGTGATGCTGTGCGGCGCAAGAACCCGGAGCTGAGGTCAACAGGAAATTGGCGCACCCATCGCGCCAATGCTCCTGCACATTCCTCGCACTCGAATCAGATTTTTTGGTGAAAAACCAGACTCCTGTAGTTCAACAGACTCCTTACTGTCCTGATATGGCCCTTGCGATTTCTGTCTGGTTCCCAAAATCAAAAGGCCATTGAAAGGAGCGCGATTTCAGACAAGGAAGAACATTATGGCTGCAACGACAGCTGAGCTAAACTCCATTCCGAAAAGGGCCTTTTCGGAATACTTCCCACAATGGCAGCACCGCTACGAGAAGTGTGTAGAGTCCCAAATAGACTACTTTAAAGATGACTAGGTTTGCAACGCTCCAGTTATGCAAGTTTTTTTTCAACCGCCAAAGGTCGGATACTTTTCTAACAGACCTCGTATGTGTGCACTTTTCATATTCGCGCTACGAGCCCTTTTTCGCAGCCCCGTCAGGTGCCGCGCGTCTTGCATTTCTCTACTTCGTTTTGAGCCGCTAGTCCTTCGCACTTTCCGCTTGCGGTTTCAGGGCCCAATCAATTTCTTGTCTTATTTGATGCGGAGTCCGGTGACGGTTATTTTTCCGTTTCGCAGTACCCCTTACCGCATTGTGTGATGTGGCCATTTCTGCCACTGCAGCAAGAACCTTGCCTTGGATGCTCCCCGTCTCGGCCGGGACGGTTGTCATTATGCTCGTAGGGTCTTCTGCTTTCTTTTCCTGATCAGAGAAAGCTCTTTTCGGATGTTGCTGCCTGTCATGAGAATTATCATCCTTCGGCTCTACATCAGCCCTCTCATCGACCTCGCAATCCTTCACCCGAATTCCGGGTCTTGAAGCCTGATCATTCGTTCTCGAAGATTTACCCAGGTAGCACACGGCAGCGGGCCAATATTGGAAATCCACTGGCAAAGCGTGGCCCTAACTAGGCCCAGAGTTGCCAGCGAGCATCCGATATTGGTTGTGCCACTCCTTAGCACATCCAACAATGGCCCTGGTTGTCCGTCGCTTTACCAGTATTGGCTGAGCCGTAATTAGATCCTGGCTATCATGGGCCAGGTTAGCCAGGATTGCCCCACTGTTTGCCATTGCTGGCTGTGCCATCATCGAATCCTGGCTATCATGGGCCATGTTAGCCAGTGTTGTTCCATTCTTTGCCAGAATTGGCTATGCCATTTCCGGGAGCTGGCTATATTGGCCTAGGATTGCCCCCGCTTATCCAGTGTTCAAAGTATACTGGCAAACGTTGGTAAACATTGCGTCATCCATTAAAATGGGTTGAAAATTATTTTTATTGTAGAGTACCATATCGGCAGTTCATAATTTTCGAACGCGCTAAAACATGCGAGTTCAAAGATTTGGTTTTATTTATTATTATATTTTAACCGAACACTTTTGCAGTTTGTGAGCAAAGCTACCCATGATTCCGTTGGAAAAGCTGCACTCTGGTTGCGCAGTGAGCAGCAATAATACGTTTAGGAGAATTGCGATCGAAGTCCTGTTGATCAGAATTAACGTTCTGATTACACCCGAGACGCCTTCAACAAAAATCAAATAAGTTTGATTTGATTAAATTTTTGGAATAAAAAAATCACTTTTTTTATTCGCTCTAGGAATTCACTGCCACAGTGCGCAGCTGGTGTCTGCTTCATGGAGATCGCGATACAAACGTAATAGATTAGCGCAAGTGCATTCGCTAAACCGAAATTGTGCTCAGTTTTGGCAACGTCCAGAAACGAAGCAGTCGCCTCGTAATTTCGAATTATGCGTTGCGCTCGTGAAATATTAAGCGGGTGCTTCATAAACGCACGCGGACACGAGCTAAGCGATTCGTACGCTTCCTTACCTCGTGCCCTGTGATCGCGCCTTTCCCGTGTTTTCTGATTTGCTATTTCCTTCCTTTTCTGCAAATCGTAGTGTTGGAAATTGTTGTTTTTGACTATTTTATTCTTCTGTTGCGTAATTTGCATTGGGGGCAATATAGCTCTAGCTCACGTCTTTGCATATTTACTCGCAGCTTGTTTTTTTCTTTCGAACATCACCTTTATTGATGAAAACCATCGAAAGTAGTTGCGAACCACAATTCAACATGCCTTTGTTTGTTTTTGCTTTTTTTGCGCCAAACTTCCACATCAACAAACAATTTGAGGATTCTTCGACGACCACTGAATAAATGGACTGACAACTGGCGTTAGACGCATGTTAACCTAGCTTGTTTGGCGTATGTAGGGTACATGAAACTATGAAAGAGGGCGCATTCTGCTTGGATATTTTTTCTTTATATTTTTGTTATTATGTGGTAACATTTTAAGCTATCTTGAACTAACAGAATCCACATCATACGGCCCCACAAAATACGCGAGTGTCTCAAGTCGTTTTGGCGAAATGCATCTTGAAGCTACAAGTTTTTCACTTCAAAATTTTCTGGCTTTTGCTGCAGCTTAGTAGCAATACTTTGACGCTTCCGTGTTTCCCATCCACTTGTTCCTTGTAGGTATTGCTTTCCGTAATGCCTGTGGCCATGTGACTCGTTCTCCAAAAATTCCAAACCCTTTTCACGTGTTTTGGCCCCTTTCCCTCTCTCTTTCAAGTCTTCCCATATCTCCCCACCTGTTCTCCCGGCCGCGCCCTTTTTTAGGTAGCGGGCTAACCCCCCACCCCACGAAGCGCTTTTTTTTCTTTTTGGTTGTCACTTCCCCAAAGCTATTTTCCCTCGCGCGCAGCTATGCGCTTCGCTGTTCCTCCACCTCCCTGTCTCCACCTTTCAGCTCGAGAACTTTTCTCGGAACCACAAAAGCTGTGTAAAGGAAAATTGCTCTCTCCCCTCCAGCGAACCCCCCCCACCCCACACATACACACACCATCGTCTCCACTGCTCGTCTTGGAACCGGGCGACTCATCACAATAAGACATTCTTGACTGCACGGCGGAGCTCAATCAAGTGCACAACGAACGCGACGAAAATGCATGCACACTCGAGCTAGCACCGTTCATAGTCTGTGCACGCGAAAAGCCACGCTCATATATTAGGAGAGCTCCGACGCTGTTCGTACCGCCTGCAAGATCTTATTTGTAAGTACTAAAACTCTTTTATCTTGATATACGTCTGGAAGTTAAAGTGGTTTTTGTAGTAAATGTTGCTTTGACTACATGCGCCTTTATTTTTTCGGCAGGAAAACAGAACGAGCCAAAAAAGCACGAGGACGACTTCTGTGTACCCACTCTCATTGCGAAATGGCTTGCTTGACGTCGTGCCCAGTGGAATTGTGGCCGAATGGTGAGAATTTAATTTTTCGTCTTTGGTGAGATGAACTCAATGAAGATTCACTACTTTGGCTAACAGCGGGTTTGAACTCATATGACCTGAGATGGGATGCATTCGGGAATATGTCCGTTACCGCTTATGCACGGCGGAAATCAGAACCGCTTAATTAATTTTCCACAGCAGACCAGTTGGTAACAATATGTGAAATACTTCCGTACTGTTTCTTTTTGCCTTCTACACTTGCAGACTCAATAGAAAATGCGCAATTTCTGGTTAAAGCTTTTGCCCAAGTTCTCTCGCAATGAAAAAGGGCATTACTCTGGACTATCAGACTAGTATTTTTGTGTGGTTTGCAAGTCGCAGTTTCGAATCCAATTATAGCATGCATGCGAAGCGATCCTAAGGTAAAACAAAGGTGCCCTGAGTTTCTTGCGTTAAGCGTATTTCGCAAAAAATTGAAAGCCGTATTTTTAACCCTATTAAAAAAAACTAATCAAAAATGTTCTTTTGACGTCCATGTGGAAGAGACGCTACAACCTGTGCATATTTACTTGAATAAAAAATTAGCTCGCAATTTAGAGATACGAGTTATGATATTAAAACTAAATAATACATTAATCTGTTTTCAATATCACATTAATTTGCTTATCTCACATTGAATATATATACTGGGAGTGCGACACGACGCATTGGACTAAATTAAACCATTTGGTATGAGAGAAGTTGAGTAAATTAAATTCCACTTTGTGCAACTAATGTGGTGCTGGTTCTTAAGAATAAATTTAAAATTATCCTGTAAAATATGTTGCTAGTGTCTTCACGATGACTGTGTTTCACAAAATTCGGTGTTATTTAATCATTTTTGTTTTTGTTCTGTGATGGCCATAATTCAACTTACCATGACATCATGCATCTCGATCGTTGCAGGCTTGGCGCTTCGTGAGGCCATCGTGCAAGAGCTGGACGAGGAATTTGTTTGAATGCAGTCCAGCAGCGCTCTTGCAAGTGGAGTGCAACGATTACTTCGGATATGAGTAATCAGTTCACTGGAGGACAGCTCCGTTGAGCATTTTATGGATGCCTTAGCCGTGCCGCAGCAGCTTGCCCAGATGCTTTGCCCAACCTGATCGGCAAGCACCAAACTTGAAAATAAATTGTTTTCCCACAGCCTCTGCTCTTGGGCCCCCTTCCTTTACTCCCCAGGGTGGCTGGTGGTAGCGCAAACTATCCTGTGCGGGCTAAAAGCGTGATTCTTGTAACTCAAAGCAATAAACGGGTCTTTTTTCTGGAATTCTTTCGCACCCTCTATTATGAATATTTGCTAGGTAGAATGGTATGTACATCCATCCACAGTGCCGGTCATTGGCGAGTGGGTTAATTGCATGTGCCAGCATTCGAAAGCTGGATGCCATTATTCGAAAGCTGAAAACCATTATTCGAAAGCTGGATGCCATTATTCGAAAGCTGGAAACCATTATTCGAAAGCTGGCTACCAATGTTTGAAAGTTGGCTACCAATGTTTGAAAGTTGGCTACCAATGTTTGAAAGCTGGCTACCAATGTTTGAAAGTTGGATACCAGTATTAGACCTTTGCTGGCCCATGCTGCAGAACGAACATCGGTACTGCGTTGGCCGCTTGATCGTCCGAACATTGGCCCAAAACTGGCATGAAAGTAGGTCCAATGTGTAAAGTGGTAGCGCTCGGCCCAAATGCCAGTGTAGGACCGATGTCCGTGCCAATTTTTGCCAACAGTTGACCGACCTTCTGCCAATGTTGTTGTGCTGCCTGGGTAGTTTCCTCACTGATTTGTAGGCCGGTCTCACTAATTTTGTCTCGGCCGCCTTCCCAGGCAGCACAACAACATTGGCCGAACGCCGGGCAAGTGTTGGCAAAAGTTGGCACGAACATCGGTCCTACACTGGCATTTGGGCCGAGCGCTACCACTTTACACATTGGCCCTACTTTCATGCCAGTTTTGGGCCAACGCTCGGCCGATCAAGCGGCCAACGCAGTCCCGATGTTCGTTCTGCAGCATGGGCCAGCAAAGGTCTCATACCGGCATCCAACTTTCAAACATTGGTAGCCAACTTTCAAACATTGGTAGCCAGCTTTCGAATAATGGTTTCCATCTTTCGAATAATGGCATTCAGCTTTCGAATAATGGTTTTCAGCTTTCGAATAATGGCGTCCAGCTTTCTGGCACATGCTGGCAATTGCTGGCACATGCAATTAACCCACTCGCCAATGACCGGCACTGTGGATGGATGTACATGCACACCATTCTACCTAGCAAATATTAAGGCGAAAGCCTTTAATGTCTCATCGTTGTAAGCAGCAGTTGTCGACAGAGAATGTCACGCTTTTCAGTTGGTCGAAACGGTCGTGACGTCACAGTGCGCCAATTTTAAACGGGGCCAATTGTACTTTGGCTAGTAACCATGCAACCAATTGAAGGGACCATATAGTGATGCTCCAAGTAAGTGGGACTGAGCTTAGTTAATTGCTTAAATACCCAATTAGCCTAATTAACTTTTCTAGTCAGGCCATATAAATAAATAAAACCTAGTAAGAAATTGGTCGAGCTCGGGAATCGAACCCCGGTCTTCGGAGTGCGAGACGAGCATGCTATCCACTCCGCCATGCCAGCTCGATGGTTTGGAATGAACAAAGGCGCGTCTAGTGAATACGGTGTCTTCACTCACTCTTATCCTCCTCCATTCCCCTCCGACGAGGTTTAGGTGTCCACCGACAAATGAGAGACAGATACATTTCCTTTCCTCAAAAACAAATTTACCGACGAGCTAGGCGTAGAACCGAATGGGCGATGGCGTTCTATGGACTCCCTGGCAGCGTTGCAAGACGCTCTCGCGTTCCAATCTTAGAGGCGAAGCTTAACATCTTAACCACACATCAGTGACCACACTTTAGGTCAAAAAAGTGCTCCGCCCCTCCCTGAATTTTGACGGGTGTCCACCGAGATATGTGAGACAGTTACTACGTAATTTTCTTTCCTCAAATACAATTTTCATTGACTTCATTACGGGCCATCTTCGTCTTTCTTCTTTCACTCCCACTTCCTCCGTTCCTCTACGGTGCGGTTCAGGTGTCCACCGAGATGACAGAGATTAACTGCGCCATTTCCTTTCCTCAAAAACCGTTGCGTTGAAACGGCAAGGCATCGCGCCGAACGGGTGGTGGCGTTCCGTGGACTCCCTGGCAACGCTACAACATGCTGTGGCGTTCCACTCCTAAAGGCGAAGCTTAAGCTTAAGCTTAATTAGCAGTTAATTAGTATTCAGGCATTAATCAGTAATTAACCATTAATTAGTGATTTGTCATCACTTAGTAATTAGTACTCAATTACATGTGACGCCACCAGTGCCACAGAAGCACTGAAAGTGGTGCGGAAAACGCTTTCGCATCTACGCACTTTAGACAGTCAAAGTGCCCCCTGAATTTTTCATAAATGAGGGTGCGAAAGAATTCCAGAAAAAAAACGCGTTTATTGCTTTGAGTTACAAGAATCACGCTTCTAGCGCACACAGGATGGTTTGCGCTACCACCAGCCACCGTGGGGAGTAAAGAAAGGGGGCCCAAGAGCATGGTGGCAGAGGATGTGGGAAAACAATTTATTTTCAAGTTTGGTGCGTGCCGATCAGGTTGGACAAAGCATCTCGGTAAGCTGCTGCGGCACGGCTAAGGCATCCATAAAGCGCTCAACGGAGCTGTCCTCCAGTGAACTGATCACTCATATCCGAAGTAATCGTTGCACTCCACTAGCAAGGGGGCTGCTGGACTGCATTCAAACAAATTCCTCGTCCAGTTCTTGCACGATGGCCTCACGAAGCGCCAAGCCTGCAAAGAGATGCATGATGTCATGGTAAGTTGAATTATGGCCATCACAGAGCAAAAATGATTAAATAACACCGAATTTTGTGAAACACAGCCATCGTGAAGACACTAGCAACATACTTTACAGGATAATTTTTAATTTATTCTTAAGAACCAGCACAACATTAGTTGCACAAAGTGGAATTTAATTTACTAAACTTCCCTTATACCAAACGGTTTAATTTACTTTAATGCGTCGTGTCGCACTCCCAGTAAATATATTCAATGCGAGATAAGCAAATTAATGTGATATTGAAAACAGATTAATGTATTATTTTTTTCATATCATAACTCGTATCTCTAAATTGCGAGCTATTTTTTTATTCAAGTAAATATGCACAGGTTGTAGCGTCTCTTCCACATGGACGTCAAAACAACATTTTTGATTAGTTTTATATAATGGGGTTAAAAATGCGGCTTGCGATTTTTGACGAAATACGCTGAACGCAAGAAACTCAGGGCACCTTTGTTTTACCTTAGGATCGCTTCGCATGCATGCTATAATTGGATTCGAAACTGCGACTTGCAAACCACACAAAAATACTAGTCTGATAGTCCAGAGTAATGCCCTTTTTCATTGCGAGAGAACTTGGGCAAAAGCTTTAACCAGAAATTGCGGATTTTCTATTGAGTCTGCAAGTGTAGAAGGCAAAAAGAAACAGTACGGAAGTATTACACATATTCTTACCAACTGGTCTGCTGTGGAAAATTAAGCGGTTCTGATTTCCGCCGTGCATAAGCGGTAATGGACATATTCCCGAATGCATCCCATCTCAGGTCATATGAGTTCAAACCCGCTGTTAGCCAAAGTAGTGAATCTTCAGTGAGTTCATCTCACCAAAGACGAAAAATTAAATTCTCACCATTCGGCCACAATTCCACTGGGCACGACGTCAAGCAAGCCATTTCGCAATGAGAGTGGGTACACAGAAATCATCCTCGTGCTTTTTTGGCTCGTTCTGTTTTCCTGCCGAAAAAATAAAGGCGCATGTAGTCAAAGCAACATTTACTACAAAAACCACTTTAACTTCCAGACGTATATCAAGATAAAAGAGTTTTACTACTTACAAATAAGATCTTGCAGGCGGTACGAACAGCGTCGGAGCTCTCCTAATATATGAGCGTGGCTTTTCGCGTGCACAGACTATGAACGGTGCTAGCTCGAGTGTGCATGCATTTTCGTCGCGTTCGTTGTGCACTTGGTTGAGCTCCGCCGTGCAGTCAAGAATATCTTATAGTGATGAGTCGCCCGGTTCCAAGACGAGCAGTGGAGACGATGGTGTGTGTATGTGTGGGGTGGGGGGGGTTCGCTGGAGGGGAGAGAGCAATTTTCCTTTACACAGGTTATGTGGTTCCGAGAAAAGTTCTCGAGCTGAAAGGTGGAGACAGGGAGGTGGAGGAACAGCGAAGCGCGTAGCTGCGCGCGAGGGAAAATAGCTTTGAGGAAGTGACAACCAAAAAGAAAAAAAAGCGCTTCGTGGGGTGGGGGGTTAGCCCGCTACCTAAAAAAAGGGCGCGGCCGGGAGAACAGGTGGGGAGATATCGGAAGACTTGAAAGAGAGAGGGAAAGGGGCCAAAACACGTGAAAAGGGTTTGGAATTTTTGGAGAACGAGTCACATGGCCACAGGCATTACGGAAAGCAATACCTACAAGGAACAAGTGGATGGGAAACACGGAAGCGTCAAAGTATTGCTACTAAGCTGCAGCAAAAGCCAGAAAATTTTGAAGTGAAAAACTTGTAGCTTCAAGATGCATTTCGCCAAAACGACTTGAGACACTCGCGTATTTTGTGGGGCCGTATGATGTGGATTCTGTTAGTTCAAGATAGCTTAAAATGTTACCACATAATAACAAAAATATAAAGAAAAAATATCCAAGCAGAATGCGCCCTCTTTCATAGTTTCATGTACCCTACATACGCCAAACAAGCTAGGTTAACATGCGTCTAACGCCAGTTGTCAGTCCATTTATTCAGTGGTCGTCGAAGAATCCTCAAATTGTTTGTTGATGTGGAAGTTTGGCGCAAAAAAAGCAAAAACAAACAAAGGCATGTTGAATTGTGGTTCGCAACTACTTTCGATGGTTTTCATCAATAAAGGTGATGTTCGAAAGAAAAAAACAAGCTGCGAGTAAATATGCAAAGACGTGAGCTAGAGCTATATTGCCCCCAATGCAAATTACGCAACAGAAGAATAAAATGGTCAAAAACAACAATTTCCAACACTACGATTTGCAGAAAAGGAAGGAAATAGCAAATCAGAAAACGCGGGAAAGGCACCATCACAGGGCACGACGTAGGGAAGCGTAGGAATCGCTTAGCACGTGTCCGCGTGCGTTTATGAAGCACCCGCCTAATATTTCACGACCGCAACGCATAATTCTAAATTACGAGGCGACTGCTTCGTTTCTGGACGTTGCCAAAACTGCGCACCATTCCGGTTTAGCGAATGAACTTGCGCTAATCTATTAAGTTTGTATCGCGATCTCCCTGAAGCAGACACCACCTGCGCACTGCGGCAGTGAATTCCTAGAGCGAAAAAAAGTGATTTTTTTATTGCAAAAATTTAATCAAATGAAACTTATTTGATTTTTAATGAAGGCACCTGTTGAAAATTTTTGTTGAAGGCGTCTCGGGTGTAATTAGAACGTTAATTCTGATCAACAGGACTTCGATCGCAATTCTCCTAAACGTATTATTGCTGCTCACTGCGCAACCAGAGTGCAGCTTTTCCAACGGAATCATGGGTAGCTTTGCTCACAAACTGCAAAAGTGTTCGGTTAAAATATAATAATAAATAAAACCAAATCTTTGAACTCGCATGTTTTAGCGCGTTCGAAAATTATGAACTGCCGATATGGTACTCGACAATAAAAATAATTTTGAACCCATTTTAATGGATGACACAATGTTTACCAACGTTTGCCAGTATACTTTGGACACTGGATAAGCGGTGGCAATCCTAGGCCAATATAGCCAGCTCCCGGAAATGGCACAGCCAATTCTGGCAAAGAGTGGAACAACACTGGCTAACATGGCCCATGATAGCCAGGATTCGATGATATCACAGCCAGCAATGGCAAACAGTGGGGCAATCCTGGCTAACCTGGCCCATGATAGCCAGGATCTAATGACGGCTCAGCCAATACTGGTAAAGCGACGGACAACCACGGCTATTGTTGGATGTGCTAAGGAGTGGCACAACCAATATCGGATCCTCACTGGCAACTCTGGGCCTAGTTAGGGCCACGCTTTGCCAGTGGATTTCCAATATTGGCCCGCTGTAGTGTGCTACGTGGGAACTTGAGACTGTTCTCTTCTGCCCTGCTTACCTCACCTGCCGTCGGCCGGTCGTCGTGACATTTCCCGCAGACTTATTTGGCCCTGTCTACGACCTCGACCTCTGAGTCACGAAACATTTTTAGGTCGGAACTCGCGTTCTCTGACGTAACCATCCGCAGGTCACCTTCATCAATGGTGTTTTGTGATCTCCTTCGCTTGAGACGTAATCTTTCTGCTTCGAATACATACCCTTGCAATTTCAAAACGACCAATTTTCAAGTTCAAATCAATCAACCTGGTTTACTGCTTCAACGCCGTCTCTTTTGAAGTCTTACAGCGGCTTCCTACCGGACTAGTCGAGAACGCCAGCTCCACTTTTCCCGCCTCGTCTGTTGCATCTTCCCTGTCCTGGCTTCCGTAGCACTAACGCTTCCCAAAAGCTGAGTCTTTGACATCCCATGTGTGCGCCAGAAACCAAACCGGTACTCACCTAGCTACCGAAATATTTCTGCCTTGATGTTGGGGCCACGGGTGCAACAGATTAGCTTGGAGGTCTGCTGGCTCCCTGGTAGGCCTTGACGTGCTCCCTTCATCACTTTCGTCGTTGTCACTTGTCCCCGGCGAAGTTCTTCCGCTCAGCCTAAGCAAATTCTGCTCGACTGCCCCAGTAACAATTCTCCATACGGTTCTCTCTAATTTGTCGGCACATGAAAGAAGCTTCCCAGACAAGCATCGGGGTTACAGGTTAAATATTTATTCCTGCACATCACCTCAATCAAAGGTCCGATGCCCAAATCCCCCAAACACACGATTAAATAGCATTGCAAAGCAAAGAACACCAATCTGGACAGAGGTTCAGCCCCGGGGTGGCACTGCCTTCCCCCTGAATATGTTCCGTCGGTCCCTTGGAGATGGCCGCGAATCACCGTCGTACACATACTCTCGCCGCTCTGGTGACACCATCGCACACCTGGGCCCCAGCTCAGCACTCCCCCATTCTTGGAAGCATTCCTCTTGTCGTCGCTTCTCTCGGCAGCGCCGGGGGCCCCGCTGACGTCACCAGTAATGTTAGCTGCGCACCTTCGTGTGTCGCACCTTCGAAGGACATCGGTGTTGTTGACTGCGCTGAACTCGCTGCCCGGTGCCATCCGGGAGAGGCACATCCGGGAGAGGCACTGAGAGGCACATCCGATCTGCGTCTCCATCTGACGGGGGGGGGGGGGGGGGGGGGGGGGTGTTTACGAAACTGCGCAACACCAGCACTATCCCTTTTTGTCGCTGGCGACGACCCGCCGCTGTCTGCTTACCGCTACCAGGTGCAGATTGCTCTCCTCGTGCAATGCCGTCCGGGCAATGGCCATTCTCATAACGTCACTACCACGTCCATTGCGAAGAAAAGTTGGAACGTGCTTCCGCGTACCAAGGTCGCCTCGACGAAGCCGCTAATTTCGCTCCTCAGGTGACCTTGCGGTACGCGTCGAGCATAACAGCGGGTTCTAACCTCACGGAATTGCCCGTGAAATGTGAGATCCGGCTGTATTGGTGGTCTCGGAATTACGACCACATGGAATTCTTTAATGAGCCCTGTCTTTGGGCAGCACGCGGGGGGCTTGCAGATAACCTTCATGCGCCGCAGCGGCAGGGATGTGATCCCGCGACCTTGGACTCAGTAATGGGTAGACTGTTCCGGACATCACCTTAATGCTCTGAAAATTCTTTTTACCGTGAAAAGCTGTTTTAGGAGCTCATCCACAACGGAAGTTCGGTCCCGTCCCCGCCAGACGCCCCCCCCCCCCCCCCCTCCGTGTACGGTCGCATCCCTGCCGTTCAGGAAGCCTTAAGGCCCAACTCCATCGGCGCTTTTCGGCGCGTGTCCTGCGCTCTTGGGGGCCCACGCGTCGGCCAAAGCAGGTCTGCGCATGCGCGAGCATCGGCCGCCGCCGAGCGCGTCCACGACGCTCCTATCCGATAGTGCCAGGTATCGGCGCCTGCGCTCGGGCCCTTGCGCGCGCGTCAGAAGCGGGCTCCGTTTTTCAACAATGGGAGGACCGCGGGGCTATCGGGTACTTTTTTCTTCATGGCTGAAAGCTCTGTCAGGTTCCCTCAACCTTTCTTGGAATCTTTGGAGCTCCCCAACCATGTTTTGTTCCCGGCTTGACATTTTTGAGTCGGCTCGCGAGGAGGAGCTAGGCAGCACCAGGAGCATGGAGATGCATGCCCCTTTTCGACGCTCGTCGCGGCGCATGCTGGGCGCGCACGCGGTCCGCGCGCACGCTGTGGACGTGTTCATGGAGTTGGGGCTTTAAGGCTGGTTCACGTGCAAGCGACTGAGCGGCGCGTCACAGCGGAAATTTCCAACTTGTTGGAACCTCGCCGCTCATCGCAGCGACGACTCAAAACAGGGTTTTTCGCCACAGCGGCAGGATTCGCTATCATTTTTGCTTGCATGTGATACAGTCTTTACGCGCCGAACAGCCATGGGCGAAAAAGAGTGGACGGTCGTCGCAGTGACCGATACCCTGGCAGAGGGTTGCACCATCAGCCAGGCCTAACGCTGTCCAGGCCGGCGTTTCTTCGCATCTGCGTTTCGAGCGATCGCTGCCACACTCCGGGCGCTCCCTTCTGCCCTCCCCCCGCGGGAGGTACGCATGTTTTTTTCGCGTCTTAGTTTCGAAGCACACTCCTGCCTCCCGTGGCCACCAGCACCCCCCAAAAGAGCAGCTGGAAACGCCGCCTATTGCCCTGCCGCTGCTATTGCAGCATATTTCAGGTCGACTTCAAACGGTACATTCCTGGAACTTGCTGCCCAAAAGGATGTGGGATGAGATTCAAGAGCAGCTGACTGCGCTAAGTGCCCTTATTTACTTGGGTTACATAAGAACACGGTTACCATGCCAGTGCTGTGCTAGATACAAAGGTAGTATTGTAGTGTTGCAGGCCCTCTCCATTGGTGTAGCAAAGACTACTGATCGTCGTTTAAACCTAACTCACTGAATTTAAAAGTTTTCACTGTCATTCATTCCTCCTCTTGGAATTACTTCCGTGTGCAGAAGACCGCGAGTCCCAGCTCTGACTTGGAATTCACGGCCGTTATGCAGGTGCTGAACAGCAGCGGAACAGCTTTTCGGAATTGTTCGTGTTAAGCAACAGCTTAAAACTGCAATAACGTTCCGTAGTGTCGGGCTGTGTTTGTCGTACTCCACCGAAAACTCGTAGAAGGCGTTGAAAAGGCGATCCAAGACATCGTAGAATCCCGCTAAATAGCAGATTCGGTACTCATGGCCAACATTCTTGGGCAAATGTTTTGAATACTGAAATACTGTAAGGTACTGTTTTGAAAATATTGAAGGCATTGCTTGATTCTTCTGATGTGTAGCAAAATCTTTTCTTTAGAGTGTTGAAATCGCTCGCATCGAGCAGTTCAAGTTAAGACTGCGATGGAAAACCAACGCGAAACTTTTTTGACAACAGCGCAAACGTTAATTGCAAAAACGTTTAAGCCTGCTGACGGGAGACCTGCAGGTGTCTTGATTGTGATAGGGAGTTCTTACAATATATGAAGGAGCGGAACTCGTGAACTGTATCTCGTTAAAAAATGCTTTTGTCCAGAAATATTGGATATGACGGCGACCAGTAGCTTCCTTTCTCACTTTAAGTGGTTTCTTGCGCTTTCAAACTTCAGAAACCAAAAGAACACCTTTTTTTGTACATTTCTGAAGAAAACTCCGCGAACTAACGCCTCGCTGCCATTGCTACAGAGCTGCGTTTCTTGGCCCTTTGCAGCTCGAGAGGTCCTGCCTGTGTGGCGAGGCGTGGGGCAGTCGGCGTAAGAGGGAGCCTCGTGGCATTTCGTGGTCTCAGTTTCAGTAGGACTATCAGCCGACGCCGGCCAAGAGAGTCCCAGCCAGACATCCGTGTTCGCCCAGCTTCTCCTGCCTCTTGCATCGCCTCTGTGAAGTACGTGGCGCAGGTGGCTTTTTTCAGTAACCGCTCCACCGGATGAAAACCCAGGTGGCCCATTTTTAATTTTTTCTTTGTCTGCTAAAGACAGAAATTTTTAGATGCGGCCATGGTCCAGCCCTGTACACTGCATTCAAAATGAAGCTACAACGACACGCCGGCGCACGCATGCATGCACGCACGCTCCCAAGTGCGCGTGTCGTTAATGCAGCGTTAGCAGTCCTTGCCCATTTCTGCGGTTTTGTGCCGTCGTCAAGCGTCGACGGTTAGGCATGGATGCAAAGGCTCGCCCGCAAACCCCGTGGCTTATGCTACCTTCGATGTCAACGGTTGGGCCGGTTTTGACCGCAGTTCGGAAAAGAAAAAAGTGATCATCAGCGTCGCATCAGGATACTTCACTGTCGAAACCAATACAACGTAATCGAGATCACGAAACAGGTAAATCGGTGTGGAGTTCAGCAGGAAGGGACGTGTAAGAGCAATTACGCCCATTTGCATGAACTTCTCTTATCACAAAGGAAGCAAAATCAAGGTAAAAAAAGGAATTAGCCAAAAATACTCTTTCAGGACGCAATATTAATCTTTCTCGCCGCTGTACACTTAACAATGGCCCTATCATCACAGAAACGGTCACAAAACTCTGCCTCTGGTACGTCACCATTTCTTCAATCATATTGCGAACTGGCTGTATATTTCCGTGTTTCTAAGTTCGTAGAAGCAAGCCGAGCTTATTCCAAGGGCATATTTCGCGACTAAACACTTGTGACTCGAAGCCTTCTGCCTTCGTGATCATCTGCCTGCTTGCTTCAGCAGGAACAGCGTATCTTTTGATTTCCCACGTTTTTTGGCTGGGCTGTGATCCCGGAGTATCGGCGGAAAATCGTCCAAGACACATCATTTACGGGCAAGGGTGCATGATGTGACCTTATTCGCCGCGCTAAAAGTAAAGCGGACGGCACAGAGCAGCGGTTCTCCAGTGCGTTGTTCAGTGCCTTTAACGAAGTTTAGCCGCTTGATAATTGCACACCGGTTGGATCCCAACGAAGGTAGGCCTTAACGTGGAGGTCGACTGCGCACTTTGGAAACAAAGGTAACAGCTGGTGAGTGAAGACTCACGTGCACCGTTTCACCGGTGCAAAGTACGAGTTTCGCTTCTTCGCGCATGGGGAGGTGAAGGCCCATCCACACGACGGACACCATCGCTTATTCCAGGAGCAGAGACGCATCGCGAGAATCGAGTCATAGCTCTGCGCTTATCGCGCCTCGGCTGCGGACAGCGCATGCGGAAAAGGTCAAGCATCTTCTTCCTCTCGCATTTTAGCGGCCGTCTTTTACTCTAACCGGATGAGTAAAAGTCTCGTCTACAGCAACAGCAGTACTCGTCATGTTTTTCTAGCGCGAGAGCTCTGCCGTGTGATATCCCGTCACCTCTGCAATTTCTTAGTGCTTGTGTTGCAGTGTTAGGTTTTCAGCGCCTGTTTTGTGAAGTATATTTATATAATAAGGGGGATGGCCAACCAGGCTGTGATATAATTCCTTGCACTAGCCTAACTGTATTCTGCACTTAGACAGCTTTAGTATAGCGCTGACCGCGTCCCGCTACTGTGATCCGCTTGCGCGGGGACCCAGATGTGCCTTCGCAGTTGCAAGTGCCCGCCCTTCGGGACAATCTGCGCATCCGTAGATATTTTTCTGCGAAAGTGAATACCGGAGCGGATCACAGGTAACGCTATGCTAAATCTCTCAATAACCGCGGCCGCAAATTCCAAGGAAACAGCGCGCTTCCTCCAACAGAGTCGTCGCTTTTGCCAGTGCCACTTCGAAAGTCGCAACAGATCGCTGTCTTCACCGCGGGCCAACACAATAGTCGTCGTAGCCAGCCATTGCCGTCTGAATGCATGCATGTTGATTTATCTCTAAGCAACGTTCTCACGAGAGGCTCGGAGAGCGACGGTTGCAGCAGCTATTCTTCCTTTCGCTCCGCCGTCTGCTCTCATGGTCCGTCGTGTTTGCGAGCTGCTGCCGGAAAATCGGTGGGCAACTCTTCACGTGACTTCGATGTCCGATGTCTCCTCGGTCCCTTGGATGGACATTGTGTTTTGTTTAGTTTTAGTATAGTGGTACCTGAATAAAAAATAATTAAAAATAAAGCATTCCAACCCATGCAATGTAGTATGACGGGCTTTAAGAACTCTAAAATAGAAGAAGAGGGATAGCATCATTTTGAATGTGCATTCAGTGAAGTTGTCAGCGACTGCAGAATACCTTTTGTTTGAAAATGTGACAGCGTCTGCCTTGTTAAATTAAGAAGCCATTATTACTCAATTCGCTTTGAAGCAAACATTTTCCGTGTAAGTGACAAAAGACATTGCAAGAATTTCTGACTTTTCCAAAGCAAAATTAGTTTGAATCAGTTCGGCCAAAGCCCTCGACAAAGGATTCCTCAGCTCATGTACTTTTTTAAAACGTTTTCTTTTTCTTAGAAGCGGTCCGTCCAGGGCACGTTAAGCTCCCTAACATGAAAGCTCCATGATACTTCTCATCAGACGTAGAGGTGTGCGCCGAGACGTCGGCGCGCCGCCGCCGCCGCGGCTCACAGCCATCGCTTGGTCGTTGAAACCGAAACCGAAACAGCATGAAGAAGAAATTAAATTATAAATTATTTAGCCTACCTAGGCGAATCAATCCAACGCGGTGGTCCATGTATTCTAGTGCTAATGCACCATTTAAAAGCAGAAAACACGCACTTAAATTTGTGTCTTATAGTCCTTTAACAGCCTGCAGTCATCGGGCAGACGCGCTGACGCCAGGAACCTTCTCGCTTCAGCCGGGAGCACCTTTCTCTCCCAACTGAGCGTCGCGCTTTGACAAGCCAACACACGCACACGCACGACGCCACGTGGCATTGAACATGCCTGGGCGCGTCGTGCGGCGCTGCGTTCAAAGGAGCCCCGGCTTTCGGTGCGTTCGGAGCACGCTGCGCGCGTCCTCCCATCAATCGCAATCACGACTTGAGGGCTGTAGGCAGTGTGGTTGCTGGTGGAATCGGCGATATGTCTGAAGACGGAATCACCGCTGGAGATGCAACTTGGAGCCAGATAGGAATTTCTTGCCCTGAAGTTTTCGCATTATTTCGCTGCATTCTAATCTGAAAAGTAGTTTTGTTTCGAAACATTTATGGCACTTAATATACCTCACTGGGGAAAAGCACAAGAGAGTTGGAGCCGACTAGTACTGTGAAAGCTGTTTGGGTCCTCAGAGGAGGACGACTCAAAGCCTTTCGAATCGTAAGTAGAGCGTCTTTTGTTTTTCATGTAACTACTTTACTAGGCCGTTTCGCCATTTTATTGTGAGAATTTTAATATTCACCTGTTTTTTCCGCAGCTGCAAGGTAAAACGCTAGGCTAGTACAGTAAGCACATCGCACGTGCAGAGACAGTTGATGGACGCTCACAAACTACAAGACGACTGTAAGAAGAGGGCAGCCAAGACAGCCGCGACGGAGTGATCAGAGAGCTTCAAGAGCTCCCTGAGCGAACGACCTTGTGGAGGGCAGCCCTGGATGATTTGTACCTTGCCATGCGCGGACAGGTGAAGATGATGGTAGCTGAGGGGTCGAGGTTCTGTGTCGTCACGTACGATCTGTGGATCGACAGATACAGGCGGCGAGCCTACATCACGTTCACTTGTCACCATTTTGACGGTATGCTTAGCATGCTGTTTTTAGAGCACTGATAGCAGTAAGCGCGTTCCTCAACCCATGTATTACCTTCCAGCGCGTGCTTCCACTACACTTTCTTAAAGTTTTTATTTACTTCAAACTTGCGTGAGCTTTTGAGAACAAGGCAAAGACTGAAAAAAGCCCGCATGCTTCGTTCTTGCTTCTATGTTGAAAACATATCTTTATTATATCACGAAATCCTTATGATTGAATTAATACTGGGCAAGTGTAGCGAACGCTGAAAAAGTGGTAAATTTTAATGGGGAGGAGAGAGGGCCGGGTTTTGACAGAGTGATTGAAATGAGAACAGAACAATTCATGTAAGAATCATGAATTAGAATATTTTGATCCTTTTCTGACTGTGCTCTTTCAGAGAGTAATGCCTGCTGTTTTTATTTCAGAGAACTACGAGCTCGTATCATTGACTTTGAGCACAAGACACATGACCGCGAGACATACAGCTGATGCCTTCATGAATGAGTTTCAAAGGTGCCTCGAAGAATTCAACATGGTGGGAAAGGAAGTGTGTGCAGTCATTGACGCCGGCTCGAACATGAAGCGCGCAACAAATCTCGCGCAGACGGAATATCACCTGTATATTGGGCACGGCCTACGAAACCTGGTTGTCAAGGACGGATTTGGAAGTGTTCCAAAACTCAACAGCTTGCTAGTCAACTGCCGTGACCTTGTGAAGACGGTGCACTACCGAACCTCTGACCTAGAGGAGCTGCGTACTCGGAACTGAATGCGGCAGTTCTGTCGTTGTTCAGTACAGCTGAAGCCCTTGAACATGGCGAAAATCATCCTGCACTTGATGAAGGCTGTCAAATCAGCGATCATGGGTACAACGCCACTCCAGTAGCACGGGGAGGGGAAGCGACAGTTAAACTGGACGCACCGACCAGGTGCCATAGCATATTAACTGTGTTCGAGAGCCTCGACGCGAATAAGGCTGCGCTCAGGAAGTTGTTCGCTCGGCTAGGGCGGCCGTTCCCATGTGTCGAAGACTGGTGTCTAATTGAAGAGACTGTGCAATTTCTAAGCGAGTTTAAATGCGCGGTGGAGCTTCTTTCGCAGCAAAAATCGAGCATGTTTAATGTGCTAATTGTTATTCGAAGCGAGCTTTTCGCCTCACTTCAATACGGAATGTCCGGCAGTAGCCTAGTGCAAGAAATGGAAAGAGAGATGCTCCAGAAATTTGAACACAGGTTTTCTCTAACTCATGTTGTGGTCATTGCATCGCTTCTTGATCCCGGGTTTCAAAACTTAAAGCTATCGAAGAGTATGTAACAGAAAGAGAGACGTACAAACTTGAGTTTCTAGCGAAGCAGGTGCGTCGCTTTGTCAAGGAACGCGACGTCACAAAGCCAACTGTATGTGACGCACGCCCTAACGACAATTTGACGTCCTTAGCGCGACGCCATTACACTGCACCCCAGCACTGGATGAGCCAAATCAATGCCGAGTGTCACGTACTTTTAAGCAAACCCTGCGCGCAAGTGCACGGCATTCGAAAATTCTGGAAGGGGGCTGAGAACGAGCTACCATGGCTCTCGTGCCTGGCTAAAAAAATTCTATGCATTCAGGCCACGAGCACACCGAGCGAACAAGTGTTCTCGGTGACTGGTCTAGTACTTCGACCTCGAAGAGCCAATTTGCGCCCACTCACCGTAGATACTCTTGTTTATTCACGATAACTTTAGCCTTTGTAAACCTTGCCTCTGAACTAAATTCTGTTCAATCAGTTTTGCTCACAGTTTGTATGTATGTATATATATATATATATATATATATATATATGCGCTGTCTTTAATATATTTAAGAGTTTCGAAATATTCAATTTTTATTACCTGTCATTTTTATTGTTTGGAAAATCTGAAACATTCATGGAACTTCCAAATAAAAATATGTCAACATCTCTACTGCACGATGCTGTTTCTTTGTAGCATTCATATATATCAGAAATATGATCAGAAATATGATGCAACTGACACCGACAGCTGCACTGAAGTATAAAAGTTTCGACCTGTAGATTAATAAATAACTTTTTTGGGGGGAGCTAATCGTGCCCCCAGCTATGCCTGCATTATACTAACCCGCACTTTGTTCAATCAACCCGGTGATAAGTTACCGAATTGTGCAAATTTTTATTCTACTTCGTCAAAAGATATCCCAGCTGAAGATACGTTCACCTATACTGGAAGAGTATTTTGATTCTTTTCTCTTCCGGGAAACTGCCGTTATAAGAAAGTTACTTAAGCGAAGAGCGATTAATACTCAGAACATGTGATTTCATGCAGCCGGGAACTTTTGTGTTATAAGATGTACTGTTTGGTTGACAGCTAAGAGCGGAGTCAAAGAAATTAAACATTAGTACCTGGAACGGTATGGTTATTTTCTAAATAAAGCGCATTGTATAAAAACAATCTCATTTAGGAGAAATGGAAGCTAGGTTAAGGCTTCGAGTGTGTCCCGTGCGTCGGTGCTGGCTTAGCAATGCAAGAGGAATTCCTTGACTGTGTACTGGAAAATATCATATAAACCTAGGTATGACAAAATAGAGAAAACAATTTGTGACTACGAAAAAAAACAAGCAAAGTTCCGCACATTCCTGGCAAAAAAAATCCATAATGACACACTCAGTATACGCGCCTTGAGATATGTGCCAATTTGTATTAATGTCGGCTGAAAAATAAGATTTACAAATTGTTTTTCATTTCTCTCGCTCTAAACACGTCTTTATGTGTGTCCTATTAGCCCCTAACATGAAAAGCATAGAATTTCAACCTGTTTAACAAAGGAGGATGTAGCAAAACAGTTTTCTCTTAAATTGTCAGATATTTAATCGGCGCCGGCGGCGTGCGCCACCGCCGATGGAAATATCCGGCGCCACCGCCGCCGACTAAGAACGACCACAACGCCTCCGCCGTTCTAAACCGGCATGGCGCACACCTCTAATCAGGCGGCACTCAGGCAGCTTCAGGTGGCTGCAATCCCTGCAGTCACTAGTTTGTTTTAAGCCAACGCGGTCGCTTAGCCGGTATGGTGCTCGAGTGCTAACCCGTATGCGATCCCGGCCGCAGGGGTCGAATTTCGAGGCAGGCAAAATGCTAGAGGCCTATTTACTGTGCTTTCTCAGTGCACGGTAAAAAAAACCTATGTTGTTGAAATTACCCAGAGCCGTGCACTGCTCGACTGCGGGGTCCCTTATAGACCGTGTAGCTTTGGGACTTTAGACCTCGTAAAAGCAAACACTTAAAGCAAAGTTTATTTGGAGGCCGTCGTAAAGGGATAGGGAACAAAAATCTGCCGCAGAGGTTTCTGGTCAGAATGGTAGTTGTCGCACTGAGGGTGACCTAAACAACAGTGTTCTGAAACACAGCTGAGGGGAAAGTAATTATTTTAATCAGTACTTCTCAAAGCTGCATACCTAGCGGTGACCTGTTAAAGCACGTCAACGCAACCCTCGCCTGCTATCGCCAGCACGGATCGCAAGGAGGTGTACGCGTTTCACGTGCTTTTGCTTCGTCGTACAGCACATTTAGTACCCCAGTGAAAAAAAAACCATTGGAACCAATTGGATTTTCAACCGGTTTCAAATCAATTCAATTCAATTTTATTTCGAATCTCTTTTACGAAAAATACAAAACACTTTTTGGACCCATACCCAACGGCTAGTTCGGGTCCAAGTACACAAATTATGTAAAAGCAAATTCAAAAACGGCAGACTTATGCAAAATAACGTAAGCGCAGTACAAGATCTAAATAACACTGGTAGCTAACATTCGGCGCCAAAAAAGTAAAAAAAATAGCCTTGAAAAGATGACATGCAAAGAGAACTTTCAGACTTCGAGTGTTAGTACAAACTGTGTTACATACAAGCCAAATAATAATAGAAAACTGACGAAAAAGAATTTCAAGTTAAATCAATTATTTCAGTTAAGTGTTTTTTGAACATACCAGCAAAATTGTGTGAGTTTTTCAGACAAATGGGTATCGCGTTCCAGATCTTTACCCCCCCCCCCCAGACTGCACTAAACGCTCGCCATATACATTGCGGATGGGAGGAAGGTTGAAATTGCCGAAGGAGAGGTTTCTAGTGGACCGAAGCGGGGGATGAAGTATTTATGCCTGAAAAGGGCGGTTGTGTCTTACTATGTTGTGAACACATACAGAAATTTTTAATCGGTACAATAAATCAAATGGAAGAATCGTTGACTTACAGAATGATGGTTTGCTGTTCTCATAACGGTTAGACTTGTTTAGTATTCTTAATGCACGTTTTTGAAGGCGGATAATAGGGTCTAAATACGTATGGTAAGTTCCACCCCATGCTTCGAAACAGTATGATAGATGATTCCATTTGGACTAGCTGAGTTTTCAACTGGTTCCAATTAGAATGGTGTTCCAATTGGTTGGTCCAATTGGACTATCCAATTGGACCAGTTGGGTTTCCAATTGGTGGGCCCAATTGGTCTTACCCATTGCATCCAAATGGGCGGCCCAACTGCACCAAATTTCTCCAATGAATGTTTGCATATTTGACAAACAAGGTAGAACTAACGTGGTTATATAACGAGAGCTATCAGCAGCTTAACCTACTAAACTGTATTCATCATCTACACCACCACTGCAGCTGAAATTGAATAAATACCTGCGCTGAGTGGGAAAGCGCCACTGGCCCCAGCATGAGAGCCTCATAAATTGGGTATACAAGTTGGAGCAGAAGTGTGTTCTCTGGATGTGCACCCTTTGTCAAAAGTTTAGAGCCCAGGGGGTTTGCTTCCAAGCACTATTGTGGCGCTCCTGTAGCACTAATGGAGGTCCTACTCATCGGAGGGAGCATGACCAAAAATCTTCTTACCTTCAGGAGACTTGGGACGCTGAGGCCGCATTACGAGCAAAGCTATGTGGCGCAGAAGCAGAACCCCTGGGCTCTACACTTTTGACAAAGGCTGTACATATTGACCTAATAAATGCCACTAGTGCCTTAATGTGCAGTGTTGCTTGTGTGTGATGTATGTGCGCCTGTTGGCTTTGATTTCCATAAAAAGATGTTAATTTCAATTCCGTAGAAAAATGTTGATTGCCACTAGGCACAGCATCTCCCTGCAGTCCTCAAAAATCAGTTTTCCTTTTCCCATTATAATATGTTAAGTTGTAGAAATATTTATCCAAGATTCTAGAGCATATTATTCACAAACATTTAGCTACCTCTCTCAATGAACATAACATATTTTGTGAATATTTTCAGGCTGAAATAACTGCCTGGCCTAATGGGTCGAATTGGCTAGTCCAGTTGGGTCTAATTGGTCGGGTGGCTAAAACACAACTGCAAACAAACGGTTCCGACTGGGAAGTCCAATTGGAACCAGGGAATGTACAATTTGTTCCACTTGGAATGTACAATTGGTTCCAATGTTTTTTTTTTTTACTGGGACGGCTTCCTCGTGCCCTCGCTTCATAATTTTCTACCTGCATCTCGTCGTGGTATGATCTGTGTGATTTTTCTTGCCAAAACCGGCCAGAATTATTCGGAAATACTCACCGCTTGTAGCGACAGCGAACCAAAAAAAAGCATTGCAAAATTGATTGTGCGCTGTCTCGTTCTGAAGAGGAGACAGTATGCGACGCTTCGCATGTCCCGCAGAAATTGAATTTATTCGTGGTTTCTATGTATGATACCGCACCAAAAGCACCGTTTGCTCTTTCATTGTCCCCGCAGGTTCATGAAAGGTTTAGCACGAACTCGCGTAGGCACGGCAAGAGATGATGAATTATCAACTGCGCAATGCCAGCTAGCTTGGCTACGGCGCTCCTAGCCCAATTTCCACGTCATGTCCGTTCGCACGCAGCCAGGAGCGCGCTGGGTGCGGCCTGCCGGCCGCTCATGAAACAGAGAAATGCATCCATATGCAAAACATAACCAGAACGTCTACTGTGTACTTCGGTAATCATATCTTACGAAGAAAAATGTGCTTTCTCATTATTGTCAGATTTTATTCAGTGCTCCAATAACGTTTGTAATTCCTTCATTGCATTCAGGTTTTCCTCACTCTAATCCTAGGATCCCGTAACCGCAAGCTCTTCAGAATTGCCCTGACACAGTAGTCGTTAAAGAAAAACAAAATCCTTTTTGAGCAAATGAGCCCACTGGCAACTCGCTGAGAATCTGCGGAGGCATGTCATGCACGAGCCGGGATTACTCATGTGCTAAAGCATTTAATGTGTCTATCCCATGCAGGAGAGAAGCACTGAAGCCCGATGAAGGCGGTCCTGCTACCAGACTGCGTTCAGCTGCCAGGCCCCGGATGTTCACGGCAGATGCTGGTGAAGCAAATGAAGAGGAAAAAGAATTGATTCCACGTTCTCGGTGAGCCTGCACCCCTGCTACCGCCCATCCCCCCTTCCTCCTTAACACTGTCGCTATTCGCTGGAATGAACTGAGACCTACAGATGGCGCCTCCGAAGGCAAGGGTAGAATCTTCAATGTTGGCTGCCCATAAGGACGCTGCTGGCTTGCCCGGTACTTGTGCCATCCTACATCTGGCTGCCGGAATGCTGGATGTCACGAGAGCGAGGAACTCCTACTGTTGTGCAGGGCAGGTGGAGCTTCTGATGCAGCGCCGCGAAGTTGCGATGAACCAGATCGAAATTTCGAATCTGTCGGAGGTGTGTTCGTTCGAAAAATTTCTCCGAAGGGACATTCCATGCCAAACCCACCAAAGTTTGCGCTCGACCCTTTGCGATTTCGTTCAAATAATGTGTGCCTTTTTATTGAGCCATCAAAAATAACTTTCCTTAATGTGTAGCGGGAAAAAAGGAATTTCCCATCATATGACGACCCTTTGAATTCTCCAGTCAAGCGCAAAACAAGGTCTCCATAAAAAAATCATAATAAACTGTATACTAATTTTTTGCGCTCCAAATTTTTTGTGGACATCACACATGAGTTGTATTTTTTATCAGGTGTCAACAGACTGGCGGCAGAAGCCATCTATTTTTACTGTGGTTCATTTATGCAGATATAAATGCTGAACTTTGGAACCTTTCCAAAAAGTGTACGCCGCATTAGTCAGCAATATAAAACTTTTCGCTGCCTCGCCTTAAAGTGTACCCCATGTAAAAACGTTTACACTGAAATTAAACTGAATGACTGTCAGAGAAAAAATACTGAAGTTGTAAAAAGTGCATTGTGGTCAGTATCAGACGAAAATTTTATAGTGAGGCGCTCTCAGTAAAAACGCAAAATGCTATTCCTCTATAAGCTCATTTTATGGTAATTTTGCAGGAAATTTTTATCGATCCAATATTATTTCTTTCCGTCCAGAAAAAAAATTCAATTTAAGCACCGCTGCGTCTGGTCACGGTTGCCCTGTATGTCCTCTCAATGCAGAGTACAACGTCGGGGCTGTTCGGAGGGCTCTCTTTACGTACACTCAGCCTCCAGTCATAGTTCCTCCGTGCTGTCACTTCACTGCAGAACACAACCTCAGGGCCGTTCAGACTGCTTTTTTTCTGTGCACTCACCCTCCGGTCATGGTTGCTCAGTACTGTCCCTTTACTGGAGAACACAACATCGGGGCTGTTCGGACTGCTCTCTTTCCCTGCACTCAACCTTCGGTCATGGTTGCTTCATACTGTCATTTCACTGCAGAACACAACGTCAAAGCTGTTCGGACAGCTCTTTCCTTGCACTCAACATCCGGTCATGGTTGCCCCGTTCAGGCTTCACTGCAGACCACGAAGGCGGAGCTGTTCGGACTGCTCTCTTTGCATACACTCACCACCCGGTAATGGTGGGCCCGTAGTGTCACTTCACATCAGAATATAAAGTCTGGGCTGTTCAGACTGCTGTCTTTCCGTGCAATAACGGTCCAGTCATGGTTGCTCTTTACTATTGCTTCACTGCAGAACACAACGGCAGGGCTGTTCAGACTGTTCTCTTTCCTTGCACTCGACATCCGCTCATGGTTGTTTGTACCGTCACTTCCCTGCAGAACATGACCTTGGGGCCGTTCAGACTGCTCTCTTTCTGTGCAGTCACAATCCGGTGATGGTAGTTCTGCACAGGCATTTCTCTGCACAACCCAATGGCGGGGCTGTTCAGACTGCTCAGTTTCCGTGCACTCAACATAGGTCATGGCTGCCCCGTACAGTCTCTTCACAGCAGAACAGAACGGCGGGGCTCTTCAGACTGCTCTCTTTCCACGAACTCACCATACTGTAAATTATTGGCCCGTACTGTCTCGTCACTGCAGAAAACAACTCATGGCTGTTTAGACTGCTCTCTTTCCGTGCACTCACCTTCCGGTCATGGTTCTCAGTACTCTCATATCACAGCAAAATAGAACGGCGGGATGTTCAGACTGCTCTCTTCTTGCACTCAGCATCTGGTCATGGTTGCCCATAGCATCACTTCAATGCAGAAGACAACCTCGCGGCGGTTCAGATTGCTCTATTTCTGGGCACGCAGCCTGCGGTCATGGTTGTCCCATACTGTCACTTCAAAAGAGATCAGAACGGCAGGGCTGCTCAGACTCCTTTCTTTCTTTCCACTGAATATCCAGTCATGGTTGCTTATACTGTCACTTCACTGCAGAACACAATCTCTTGGCTGTACAGAGTGCTCCCTTTTCGTGCACTCAACCTCGAGTCATAGTTGCTCCGTACGGTCAATTCACAGCAGATGATCACATCGCGGCTGTTCGGACTGCTCTCTTTCGCTCCCCTCACCATCCGGTCATTGTTGCCCCGTAGTGTCACTTCACTGCAGTTCAAAACGGTGGAGCTCTTCAGACTGCACTCTCTCCGTTGATTCGCCATATGGCCATGGTGGCCCTGTACTGTCACTTCACTGCAGTAGAAAAAGTCGAAGCTTTTCATACTGTTTTCCTTCCGTACACTAACCATCTGCTCATAGTTGTCCCGTACTCTCACTTCACTGCACAATACAACGTCGCGACTGACCGGACTGCTCACTTTCTATTCACTCAGCATCCGGTTATGGTTGCCCCGTACACTCACTTCACAGCAGAACACAATCTTGTGGCTGTTCAGACTGCTCTCTTGATGTATGCTAACCATCCGATTATGGCTGCCAATCTCTAACTTCACTATTCAACACAACGACGTGGCTTTTTGGGCTGCTCTCTTTCCGTGCACTCACCATACGGTTATGGTTGCACAGTAGTGTCAATTCAAAGGAGAACTTGTGGCACTTCAGACTTCTCTTTTTCCATGCACTGACCATCCGTTCATGGCTACCGTTTACTATCACTTCACTGGAGAACACAACGTTGGGGCTGTTCTGACTGCTCTGTTTCCGTGCACTCACCCTCCTGTCATGGTTGCCCCATACTCTCACTTCAATGCAGAACAGAAATTTGTGGCTGCTCGGACTGCTCTCTTTCCATGCACTCACAATCCGGTCATGGTTGCCATGTATTGTCACTTCACAGCAGAACACAAATTCGGGGCTTTTAAGACTGCCCTCTTTCCATTCAGTCAATATCCGGTCATGGTACCCAATACCCGCACTTCACAGCAGTACTCAACCTTGTGGCTGTTCAGACTGCTCTCTTGCCGTGCGCTAACCACCTGAACATGGCTACCATTCACTATCGCTTAAGCGCAAAACACCAAGTCGGGGCTGTTAAGACTGCTCTGTTTCCGTGCACTCACCATCTTGTTATGGCTGCCCCATAATGCCACTTCACAGCAAATCAGAACGGCGGGACTGTCATTTCTCAGCAAAGCAGAACGTTGGGGCTGTTAACACTGCTCTCTTAACATGCACTCACCACCCGCTCATTGTTGCCCCGTAGTGGTACTTCAATGCAGAACACAACGGCTGGGCTGGTGAGACTTCTCTCTTTGCGTGCACTGACCGTCCGACAATGGCTGCGATTTACTATCACTTCACCGCAGAACACAACGTCGGGGCTGTTCAGGCTGCTTTGTTTCTGTGCACTGACCATCCCGTCAATGCTGCCCATACTGTCACTTCATTGTGGGACACAACTTTGGGGCTGTTTCGACTGCCCTCTTTCCGTGCACTCACCCTCCTGTTCTGGTTCCTAGTCACTTCACACAGAACAGGACGGCGGGGCTATGCAAACTTCTCTCTTTCTGAGCAGTCACCCTCCGGTAATGGCTGCCCCGTAGTGTCATTTCACAGCAGAACACCATCCAGTGGCTGCTCGGACTGCTCTCTTTACGTGCACTCACCATTCGGTCTTGGTCGCCCCATGCTGCCACTTGGAGCTTAACACAATCTTGTGGCTGCTCGGACTGCTCTCTTTCCGTGCCCTGACCATCCGGTCAATCCTGCCATTTACTATCACTTCTCTGGAGAACACAACGTCGGGGATGTCCAGACTGCTCTATTTCCGTGCACTCACCATCCGGCCGTTGCTGCTCGTACTGACACTTCATTGTGGAACACAACTTTGGGGCTGTTTGGACTGCCCTCTTTCCGTGCACTCGCCCTCCTGTTATGGTTCCCAGTACCCTCACTTCATACAGAACAGAATAGCGGGGCTATGAATACTGCTCTCTTTCTAAACAGTCACGCTCCGGTCATGGCTACCCCTTAGTGTCACTTCACAGCCGAACACAACCTAGTGGCTGTTCAGACCGCTGTCTTTCCGTGCACTAACCATGTGATAATGGCTGCTCCATACTGTCACATAACTGCAGAACGCAACCTCGCGGTTGTTCGGACGGCTTTCTTTCCGTGCACTCGCCATTCGGTCATGGTTGCCCTGTACTGTCACTTCACACCAGAACACAATGTCGGGGCTGTTCAGACTGCTATCTTTACATTCACTCAGCATCCGCTCATCGTTTCCCAATCTCTCACTTCAAAAAAGAGCACCAGCTACTGGGTGTCCAGATTGCTCTCTTTCCTTCCACTCACCCACCAGTCATGGTTGTCCCATAATCTACGATAACAGCAGAACAGACTGCTGTTCAGACTGCTCTCTCCTTGCACTCAACAACCGGTCATGAATTCCCATACATTCATGTCACTGCAAAGCTCAACGTACGGGCCTGTTCGAACTGCTCTCAGTCCGTGCAATCACCGTCCCGTCATGGTTTCTACGTTCTGTCTCTTTACTGTATGGGGTTTAATTTGGGGGAGATAAAACCGTTCTCCCCGCTTAACCGCGGCTGACACAGTTCAAAACCGCGCGAACCCCACCCCGTGGTCCCGTACCCTACCGAGCGCACGGCGACCGCGGCGGGCCTTGCTCTGCGGGAACAAAGGAACGACGCACTGGCTGACACAAACAAGGCATTTATTGCTATAACAACAATAACGCCAGCTAGCAACAAAATACACTGAGGAATCTGGGATGTCCGACTCACCGGCACGGTTACGAGTGAACGTTCGCCCAGGCTAGGCCAAAGGAATACTCCGAGGCCGGACGGGACGGGCTTGCGGGTACATGTTCCCACAACGAGGTCGGCCACCGACGAAGAGCGGAGCCTTGCGCCTGAACGTCCACGCGCTTCCCCGATGCCGAGCAGAAGAGGACCGCTCTCCCCCGCGAGCGCGCAGCAAAACGCCATCCGTGGCGCTGGTGTCGCTGCAACGCGAGCGCCCTCCCCTGTTAGTTATAGCAACCCAACAGAGAAGAGTGCGTTGCGGGGCAGCTAACCACAGTTGGGGTGCATTGCGGGAAAGCGAACCACGGGGGGGGGGGGGGGGCGAGTGCATCCCCACATCCCCCAACCTTAAATAGACCCACTCGCCTGCAAGTTACATGCTATGGAGGAGTCTCTTGGTCTACATGCACTTGAGGCAGGTCTTGCAGCGGAGGTCACACCGACAGTGTGCGCGCAGTCTTCCGCGGTATTCCGAAGGCGGCGCGAAGGTCTCCGCTGGGACGACTCGCATGGCCCGCGGGCTACGTGTCCGCAGGCCCGCGAAGAGGAGGGACGGTTGAGCACTACAGGCCAAGATTCTGCAGTAGTCGCCAGGGTAACAGCAGCCGCAGGTGGCTGCTGTCTGGTCTCGCCACGGCTGCCCCGGATGGATGCGGCGAACAGGATACAGGCCGCTCCGTCGCAGCAGGCCGCAGCGAGACGATGTGCACTGGATCTGCAAAATTTCTGAAACACACTCCGCATGCCCTTAACGTAGATCACGGGAGGGGAAACGGCGTACACAAAGGCCCCGTGGCTCAATGCTCAACTCGCTAGCAGAATGTGTCGGGCGGCTTTGAAACGGAAAGTTCGAGTGAACAAAGCCCTTTCTTGAGTTGAACGAGACTGCTCAGTTCATTCGAGGTTAAAAAAAACGGGTGGGGCAGCAAAGTGCGCCCCCTCTTAACACCACGGTCCGGTGGTCTTGTCACTTTTGACATGGTGCAGGCTGTTTGAAAAGCCTTAGGCCTCACTGCCATTGTGACACCGACCCTACACAAAAGAAAGACCCGAAACGGGTTTCGTGCGCGCAGCCGCAAGGAGACATCAGCTCTGTGGTGTGGTCCTACCCCGCTCACTGCACGAAGCAGCTTCTGAGCCCTTGGCGCCCACCCTATCGGACGCTGTCGGAGCGCCCGCTGCCGGGCTGCAATACCAGCGAGCTCGTAGCGGCACCCGTGGGTTAGGCCACCCGGCTCCCGGAGCCGCGACTCCCAGAGTCAAAAAAGAGACAGCGAGAAAATATATACAGAAAACTATAACCACCCACGCGGCTTCCGTACTCACTTGCTTCGGGCTCGGCAACTCCGCCGGCGCTAGGCCTCGCGCTCCCTCGATGCGGACCAAACGAGTCTTGAAGAAATTCCAGGAAGAAAAACTTGACACAAAACATGCTCAGCATGTCGAAAAGTTCGAACATGCTGCAGCGCAACACAACTCGCACTCAAGAAAGCATGCCGCAGGTCCTAGCGATCAAGATTCACTCTAGGCCTAGCACTTGTCAAGTCCGGACAAAGAGCGTTCCTCGAACTGAACACACAGTCGTCCAATGTCCGAAGAGCAGGCCACACGTTGGGCTGCCAACTATGGGGTTTAAAAATGGGGGAGATAAACCCGTGCTCCCCCTCGACCGCGGCTGACACAGTTCAAAACCGCGCGGACCCCACCCCGTGGTCGCGTACGCTACCGAGCGTACGGTGACCACGGCGGGCCTTGCTCTGCGGGAACAAAGGAACGACACACTGATGACACAAACAAGGCATTTCTTGCTGTAACAAAAATAACGCCATCTAGCAACAAAATACACAGAGGAATAGAGGATGTTCGACTCAGCAGCACGGTTACGAGCGAACGTTCGCCCACGCTAGGTCAGAGGAAGACCCCGAGGCCCGACGGGACGGGCTTGCGGAAACATGTTCCCACAACGAGGTCGCCCACCAACGAAGAGCGGAGCCTTCCGCGTGAACGTCCACGCGCTTCCCCGATACCGAGCAGAAGAGGACCGGCTCTTCCCCGCGAGCGCGCAGCACAACGCCATCCGTTCGCTGGTGTCGCTGCGACGCGAGCGCCCTCCCCTGTTAGTTAAAGTAACCCAACTGAGAAGAGTGCGTTGCGGGGGAGCTAACCACATTTGGGGTGCATTGCTGGAAAGCGAACCATGGGGGGGGAGTGAATCCCCACAACTGCAGAACACAACATCGGGCTGCTCAGACTGCTCTTTTTCCGTGCACTCACCCTCCGGTCATGGTTGCCCCATACTCTCACTTCACAGCAGAACGCAACGTTGGTGCTGTTCAGAATGCTCTGTTTCCATGCGCTCACTATTCGGTAACGGTTGCCCCTGCTGTCACTTCACTGTAGAACACAACTTCGTGGCTGCTCGGACTGCTATCTTTACGTTCACTAGGCATCCGGTCAGAGTTGCCCCGTACTCTCACTACACAGCAGAACACAATCTTGTTGCTGTTCAGATTGCTCTCTTTCCTTGCAGTAATCAGCCGATCATAGCGGTTGTTTACTATCACTTCACTTCAGAACACAACGTAGGTGCTGTTCTGACTCCCCTCTTTCCCTGCACTCAGCATCTGGTCATTGCTTCCTCGTAGAAGTACTTCACTGCAGAACACAACTGCTGGGCTCGTCAGACTCCTCTCTCTCCATTGACTCACCATCTGGTCATGGTCGCCCCGTACTGTTAAGGTGCGAACACACTAGCGGAAAAGCGCGCGGCATGCTGCTGGCGGCGCCTCCACTGCCGCGAAAGGGACGGCCACACTCGGCGGCAAAGAATCGCCGCCGCCATAACCTCCCTTTGTGACAAACCGATCGAGGTCAGCGATTCTGCAGGAGGGAGCGCGGCACCGCCGCTGCCGCTGGCATGCAACTTTAGTAGGAGCCAAGAGGTGGCGACACAGACGCTCCCCACGTGACAAAGCCGGGCGCCCCTCATTGGTCTCCGCGCTCCGCGGCACGCGGCAAGCCGCCGAAAATGGCTCCAAGACCCATTCGCTGCGCGGCAGATCAACCCGCCGCCGCGGGAGGTTTCGCGGCAAGCGGCTTGCCGCCGGCGGCGTGCCGCGCTAGTTGTGCCGCCAGTGTGTCCGTACCTTTACTTCACTCCACAACACAATTTCGCGGCTCCTCAGACGTCTCTCTTTCTGTTCACTCACCATCCAGGCATGGTTCCCTCGTACTGTCATTTAATGGCAGAACAAAACCTCGAGGCTGCTCAGACTGCTCTCTTTCCGTGCACTCACCATCCGGTCGTGGTTGCCCGTACTGCCACTTGACAGCAGAAGACAACGTCGGCGCTGTTCTGATTGCTCTCTCTTCGTGCACTCACTATCCGGTCATCGTTGCCCCTTACTGTCACTTCACTGCAGAACACAACGTCTCAGCTGTTCGAACTGCTCTCTTTCTGTGCACTGAGAATCCGGTCATGGTTGCCCCGTACTGTCACTTCGAGGAGAGCACGATCTTGTTCCTGCTCGGACTGCTCTCTTTCCGAGCACTGACCATCCCGTCATCCCTGCCATTTACTATCACTTCACTGGAGAACGCAACGTCGAGGCTGTTGAGACTGCTCTGATTCCGTGTGTTCACCATCTGGTCATTGCTGCCCTGTGCTGTCACCGAACTTTTGGGCTGTTTGGACTGCCCTCTTTCCGTGCACTCACCCTCCTGTCATGGTTGCTCTGTACTCTCACTTCAAACCAGAAGAGAACCTCGTGGCTGCTCGGACTGCTCTCTTGCCGTACGCTAACCATCCGATCATGGCTCCCGTTTACTATCACTTCACTGCAAAACACCAAGTCGGAGCTGTTCAGACTGTTGTGTTTCCGTGCACTCACCTTCCGGTCATGGCCGCTCCGCACTGTCACTTCACAGCAAAGCCTAACGGCGCTGCTGCTCACACTGCTCTCTTAACGTGCACTCAAAATACGGTCATTGTTTCTCTGTAGTGGTACTTCACTGCAGAACACAACGTCAAGGCTGTTCAGACTGCTCTGTTTCAGTGCACTCACCCCTTGTCATGGTTGCCCCGTACTGTAAATTCACTGCAGAACACAATGTGTCGGCTATTCGGAATGCCCTCTTTCCGTGCACTCAGCATCCGGTCAAGGTTGCCCTGTACTGTCATTTCAGAGCAGAACACAATCTTGGGGCTTCTCAGACTGCTCTCTTTCCATGCACTGACCGTCTGACCATGGCTGCGATTTACTATCACTTCACTGGAGAACACAACGTCGGGGCTGTCCAGACTGCTCTGTTTTCATCCACTCACCATCCGTCATTGCTGCCGCGTACTTCCACTTCATTGTGGAACACAACTTTGGGGCTGTCCAGACCACCGTCTTTCCGTGCACTCAACCTCCTGTCATGGTTCACCCGTTCTGTAAATTCAAAGAAAACAAAACGGCGGCGCTATGCAAACTGCTCTTTTTCTGAGCAGTCAGCCTCCCGTCATGGCTGCCCCGTAGTGTCACGTCAGAGCAGAACAGAACCTCGTGGCTATTCGGACTGCTCTTTTTCTGTGCACTCACCTTTCAGTCATGGTCGCCCCACAGTCTCAGAGCTGCAGACCGCAACCTCGCGGCTTTTCGGACTGCTCTCTTTCCGTGCACTCGCCATGCAGTCATGGTTGCATTGTACTCACTTCACAGCAGAACAAAACGTCGGGGCTGTTCAGACTTCTCTATTTCCATTCACTCAGCATCCGCTCATGGTTTCACATTGCCTCACTTTACTCCTGCTCTCTTTCCGTGCACTCACCCTCCAGTCATGGTTGTCCCATACACTAACATCACAGCAGAGCAGAACGGTGGCTCTGTTCAGACTGCTCTCTTCTTGCACTCAACATCCAGTCATCAATTCCCATAGTGTCACGTCACTGCAAAACTCAACGTCAGGGCTGATCCGACTGCTTCTGTCCGTGCAGTCACCCGCCAGTCATGGTAGCTCCGTACTGTCGTTTCACTGTAGAACACATCTTCATGGCTGGTCGGACTGCTGTTTCTGTGCACTAATAATCCGATCATAGTTGCTATTTACTATCACTTCACTGCAGAACACAACGTTGGTGCTGTTCTGACTGCTCTCTTTCCCTGTACTCACCATCCGGTGATTGTTTCCCCGTAGCGGTACTTCACTGCAGAAAACAGCAGCTGGGCTGGTCAGACTGCTCTCTCTCCGTTGACTTGCCATCTGGGCATGGTCGCACCATACTGTCGCTTCACTCTAGAACACAACTTTTGGGCTCTTCGGAATTCTGTCGTTCCGTGCACTCACCCTCCTGTCATGATTGTCTCGTACTGCCACTTCAAAGCAGAACAGAACGGCGGGGCTATTCATACTGCTCTCTTTCTGTGCACTCACCCTACGGTCATGGCTGCCCCATAGTGTCCCTTCACAGCAGAAGATACTCTCGTTGCTGTTCGGACTGCTCCCTTTCGGTGCACTCACCATTCGGTCATGGTCGCCCCGCACTGTCACTTCACTGCAGAACACAACGTCGTGGCTGTTTGGACTGCTCTCTTTCCGTGCACTGACCATTCGGTCATGGTTGCCCTGTACCTCACTTCGCAGCAGAACACAATCTTGTGGCTGTACAGACTGCTCTTTTGCTGGCCGCTGACCATCCGAACATGGCTCCCATTTATAACCACTTCACTGCAGAACACCATGTCGGGGCTGTTCAGACTGCTCTGTTCCCGTGCACCCGCCAACCTGTAGAGGCTGCCCCATACTGTAACTTCACTGTAGAAGACAATGTTGAGGCTGCTCGGACTGCTCTGTTTCCATGCACTCACCCTCCTGTGATGGTAGCCCCGTACCGCCAATTCAGAGCAGAGCAGAATGGCAAGGCAGTTCAAACAGCTCTTTTTCTGTGCACTCAACCTTCAGTCATTGCTGATCCATACTGTCACTTCACTGCAGAAGGTAACGTCAGGGCTGCTCGGACTGCTCTCTTTCGGTGCACTCACCCTCCGGTCATGGTTGCCCCGTAGTGTCACTTCACAGCAGAACAGAACGGCAGGGCGGTTCAAACTGCTCTTTCCTTGCACTCAGCATCCTGTCGTGGTTGCCCATACCATCACTTCACTACAGAACTAGCTGTTCAGACTGCTCTTATTCCGTGCTCGCACCCTCCGGTCGTGGTTGGTCCGTACTGTCACTTCACAGCAGAACACAACGTCGGTGCTGTTCTGACTGATCTCTTTCCCTGCACTAACCATACGGTCATTGTTGCACCGTAGTGGTACTTCACTGCAGAACACAACGGCTGGGCTGTTCAGACTGATTTTTCTCCTTTGACTCACCATCCGGTCATGGTCGCCCCATGCTGTCACTTCACTTCGCAGATGTTCAGGCTGCAGCTGTTCAGACTTATCTCTTTCCGTGCACTCACCATTCAGTCATGGTTGCCCTTTACGGTCACTTCCAACACAACACAACCTTGGGGCTGTTCAGACTGCTCTCTCTGTGCACTCACCATTCGGTCATGATTGCCCCATACTGTCACTTCACTGCAGAACACAGCATCGGTGCCGTTCTGACTGCTCTCTCTCTCCGTGCACTCACCATCCGGTCATGGTTGCCCCGTACCTTCACTGCACTGCAGAACGCAACATCTCAGTGGTTCGGGCTGCTCTCTTTCCGTGCACTGACCATCCGATCATGGCTGCAATTTATTATCACTTCACTGCAGAACCCAACGTCGGGCCTGATCAGACTGCTCCGTTTGCGTGCACTCACCATCAGGTCATCGCTGCCCCGCGCTGTCACTTCACTGTAGAACACAACTTTGGGGTTGTTCGGACTGCCCTCTTTCCATGCACTCACCCTCCAGTCATGGTTTCCCCGTACTGTCATCTCAAAGGAGAACAGAAGGGCGGGGCTATACAAACTGCTCTCTTCTTGTGCACTCACCCTCCAGTCATGGTTTGCTGCCACTTTACTGCCACTTCACAGCAGAACAGAAATTTGAGACTCTTCAGACTGTTCTCTTTGCACTCACTCATCATCTGGCCATGGTTTCCCAATACTCACACTTCACAGCAGAGCACAATCTTGTGGCTGTTCTGACTGCTCTCTTGCCGTGCGCTGACCATTCGATCATTGCTCCATTTACTAACGCTTCCCTGCAAAACGGCAAGTCGGGGTTGTTCTGACTGCTCTGTTTCCATGCACTTACTATATGGTCATGGTTGTCGCGTACTCTCGCATCACAGCAGAACAGAACGGCGGCGCTGTTCAGACTGCTCTGTCCTTGCACTCAACATCCGGTCATGAATTCCCATAGTGTCACGTCACTGCAAAACTCAACGTCGGGGCCGTTCGGACTGTTCTCTCTCCGTCCAATCACCCCCCGGTCATGGTTGCTCTGTTCTGTCCTTTTAATGCAGAACAGAATGGTGGGGCTATTCAAACTGCTATCTTTCTCTGCACTCACCATCTAGTATTGCTACCCCGTACTGTAACTTCACAGCAGAACGCAACCTTGTCGCTGTTCAGCCTGCTCTCTTTTTATGCACTCACCATCCGGTCATGGTTTCCGCGTACTGTCACTTCTCAGCAAAACACAACGGTGGGGCTGTCCGCACTACTCTCTCTCTGTGCACTAACCATCCGATGATGGCTTCCATTTACTACCACTTCACTGCAGAACACAACGTAGGTGCTGTTCTGACTTCTCTGTTTCCGTGCGCTGACCATCCGGTCATGGCTGCCCCATACTGTCACTTCACAGCAGAACAGAACGGCGGGGCTGTTCAGACTGCTCTTTCCTTGCACTCAACATGCGGTCATGGTTGCGCATACTACCACTTCACTGCGGAACACAACCTCATGGAAGGTCAGTCTGCTGTCTTTCCGTGCACGCACGCTCAGGTCATGTTTGCCCCGTATTGTCCCTTTACTGCAGAACACTAATTGGCGGCTGCTCAGTCTTATCCCTTTTCGTGCACTCATCCTCCGGTCATCGTTGCCCCGTACTGCCACTTCACTGCACAACACCATGCCGGAGCTGTCCGGACTGCTCTCTTTCTGAGCACTCACAACACGCAAAGAAAGCGAAGTGACAGTATGGCACTTGCGCCTAAAATGACCTGTCTGAACAGCGCTGATTTTGTGTTCCGCAGTGATGTTACAGTACAGGGCAACTATGCTCGCCGCTGCGGCACTGAAATTAAAAAAATTTTTCCGCGATGAAAACCGAAAAAGACCTTGGTAAAAATTCTTAGCGAAATTAGAATAAAAACAGGTATTGCAGGAAAAGTACTTTGCACTTTGAGCAAAATGCAGTCAGCCCTTCACTATAATACTTTCGTCCGATACACAGCAGAATGAACTTTTTTCATCTTGGGAATTTTTTTGCTGCAAGTTATTCAGTTTAATTTTAGTGTAAACATTTTTTCCACGTATTGCCTCTTATGGCGAGCCAGTGAATAGGTATATATTGTTTCCGGATGTCGCGTGGACCTTTTTAAAAGAACCCAAAATAGAGAGTTCTGACCTAAAGAAACGAACTACACAAAACAAAAGCCTTGTGCGCGATGTCTTCACGCATGATAAAAAGATACTCCTAGTATACATTGCTCACATAAAATTTGGGGGGCAGAAAGAAAATAAACAATTTACTCTAAATTCTTTATGGACCGCAAGTTTTCCACTAGTGTGTAAAACTGAAATTGCTGCTGTCACTTCACTTGAACTGTAAAATCTCTCCCGCTTCCTACTAGATGAAATTGCTTCTGACGCTTTAGTAAAACGTCGAAAATTTTTTGCCCGAAACATTTGATGGTCGAGCGCGATTACTCTACGTTTGTAACCTCATACGCAGTGGCTTAGAGACACTTTCATCTCTTACAATTACATTTTTTCTTCGGGAAATAGCCTTGCCCCTTCGCCATGTTTTTCCTTTGATATACAGTTGAATCTGGATATCTCGAACATCGAAGGTGATCGGAAAATAGTTCGATATATCGATAATTGATATATAACGAATGGTAATGGATAAGCTTATACAGGGTGTTTCACGTAAGACTTTCCACAATTTTTAAAAATAAGCTATTTGAATTAGATGCGCGCTTTTTCTGGCATAGCATTGTCAGTGGTGTAGTACATCATAAAGCAGCTAAGACGTGCTAACTAGCAGGCTTGTTAACCAATATTTAATAGTTAACTATTACCGTTGGGCTCCTTAATTATTGAGAGGCATGTAGCCCACCGTAAGTGATACCCATATCAGTTTTTAGAATTTCGAAAACGCGGTTACCCTTGGTGCTGTGGTCCAACAAATTTCGCCTATATCGCGCCAAAATACATGCGGTTTGTGAAGCTTGCAGGCAAAACAACCTCTGCAGTGAACCTAACTCGTCGACATAGCCAAAATTTGTTGGGCCACAGTGCCGAGGATAATCGCGTTCTCGAAATTCTAAAAACGGATATGGACATTACTTACGGTGGGCTACATGCCTCTCTATAATTAAGGAGCCCAACGGTAATAGTTTAAAAAGTTAACTATTAAATATTGGCTAACAATCCTGCTAGTTAGCACGTCTTAGCTGCATTATGATGTACTTCACCACTGACAATGCTATGCCAGAAAAAGCGCGAATCTCATTCAAATAGCTTATTTTTAAAAATTGCAGAAAGTCTTAGGTGAAACACCCTGCATGTGCCTAGATGCAAGAATACTCTGCACCAACGTTAGTGACGCGCTTCTTGCAGCCACGTGACACCACTCGTCGTGCTTGTATCGTACCTCTCACTATGCGCTGGTAGCTGTAATGGGCTTTGCATCGAATCCGCTGCCAACGAAGCTTTTGCAATAGCCAATGCCTACATAAGATATCAAATCCAGTTCAATCAGATTTGGTTTCCGCTCCATCATCGGCAGTAAAGCAGCCATGCGTGCGACGCCGCTAGGCTTTTGGCTCGCTTCCCCATATGAGAGCCATGTGCCGCGGACAACCGAGTGCACGACACCAGAGGCCATCTTCAAGCACTTCCACAGTTAACGTCATTACGCGCTTTCACAGCACTATTGCTTCCAGCAGGTCCGAAGTGCCTCGCAGCCGACTCATCTCCGTGCACGCAAAATGATGGAGAGCCTTGATGAGAAGCGGTGCTTGGAGTGGCGTTGCACGGAGTACGTTATATCTAATGACCCGCGAAATTTTTTGTATGATATACATTGAGTCTTTCCTGCACATACACAGAAGATTTTCGATGCAAAATATGTGAGTTCGATATAACCAATAATTGGAATCATTCGGGTTCGATCTATCTTGGCTTAACTTACTGTTTCACGATATTAGCACCATGCTGTTTCAGTGATTGTGCACTGGCGAAGGACGAACTGGCTCCAGTCAGAGCTATCTGCGAACTCGGTTCCGCGTCACTTGAACCAGTGGGTTAGTACAAGGCCCGAGAAGCAAAGGGAACATTTTTCGAGCATTTTTTATTTGTTATTCTCTCTCAGCAAGGAGTCGTGGCCTCTCAGCTGTGGAAGCTATGCCAGCTAACTCCAGCCAAGTTCTGCTTGCTGTCAAAGGCAGAGCTGAGCAACCACAAACGCACAAAGTGATGATTAACGCAACTGGGCAGAGTTATGCCATTAGGGAAATCATGGAAGAATTGCTCACACATGACTTGTAGACACCGAAGTGATCGATTATATGTATATGAACAGAGAAGAATCCTCAGCAACGCGTTGCGCTAACAGTAGCAGTCTTACCACATAATGGGAAAGGCCTACACAACAAAATCTGCTTGACATTGGAAACGTTCCGGTGCCAGCCGGTAGTGCCAGCGGGCTACCGACACAGGAGTACTTTGTTTATTCGCTACTGTCTTAAACAGAATCACTTGTCATTCGTTTATCACATTCAAGTGTGCATCATGCTCGTCAGAGGGTCACGTTACCGTATAGTTCTCGCAATGGGATCCTCAGAGAGACATCCCGGTATAAACAGAATGTTTGTTAGAGAAAATGCAGAATGTGGATCTGAGATGTCATCGCCGCTAAGCTGTCATAGAATATTTGTCGTCTTGTTTATGCGTTATGCGCCACAAAATTCCTTGTGTCCCTACCATGCAGGCAAGCACCGACCACTCCGGCCGACCCGAAAAACCATGGCCAGCCTCGTCGCCCGGGGCGCACCTCGAAGGCTGTTCACGAGACCGGCGCCACAGAGTAAGAACAAGAGTCGCTAAAAAGATGCACAGGCGGGGATTTCGCTTAGCTCGGCTTTCTGTTCCCTGTGTCGAAGTGCGTTGTCCCGGAAGTGGTAGCTGCCGGCGACGCCATGGAGCCAAAGACCGAATTCTCAACGCTGGCTGCTCGGGCGAATGGTGTCGTGTGCATGGTGCCGTATGGTGTCGTCACGTGTGCATACCAGTCTTGCAATAGTGCATCTATAAATTTAAGATAAGGGATCCAAAGTGCAATAAAGCGCCATCTGGATCTCCTCGAGCACGTAAAGAGAAAATATGAGCGGTTTACAGTGGTGGAACGAAGCCAGAGAAGGTGCGCTGGCACTTCGGTTTTGATTTTCGTTTCGCTTCCTTGCTCTATGTTCTGGATCCACTGCGCCGCGATGAAAGTTGACGAGGGCGACGACATGCAAAGCACATCGCGAGAGACTGGCAGTTAAACACTTGGGATGTTTGGCTTCGGCGATTACGTTTTGGTCTAAGGCAGTGGCCAGCTAAGCTTATCTGTTCGCGCTGCCGCGGGTTCGAAACCCACTCGCAACCATAGAGTGTTCTATCATGAAGTGTTTGGATAGTTGGCCAAAAATTGGTAGGGTGTTAGTGTAGTTAAACTGAGCAGGCGTGCGAAAGCTTGTGTTTCGCCTGACTGGTTTTGCTTTTCTGGGTCGTCCGCACGTCTGCCGACATTATTAGACCGCGGTTAAGCCCTGATTGAGGTCAAGCTGATCTTATCTGTTTGCGCCGCAGATTGAAGTTGATGAAGACGACAGTGTGCGCTGCACAGCGCAAGAGTGTATTTCAGTTCAACAATAACCGTGATCAGCTTGGGTGATAGCATTGTGCTCTCGTGCAGTGGCCAGCGAAGCTGATCTCTTCGCTTCTCCGCGCGTTCGAAACGCGGTCCCGGAAATATTATTTCATTTCAGCAGAAGCTGTTGATGTGCTAAGTTTGGCCAAGGTCACCCTCAAGGTGACCTTATTGGCTACAGCGGGCGCGACACTCCTCCGCTGCAGCTTGCGCGACGCTCCTCCTAACTAACCCGAGCTTACCCGAGTTACTGCGAGGCTTCACACAAGGTTCTTGGTTGGGACCACGTCAAGGTTGGCACCACGTTTAGCTTTTGAAATACTCCTGGCAGGTTGCCCAAAATCAGGTGGCAGGTTGCCACCCGCCCACAGTGGCCGGTGGCCCTCCTGTCAATGGCTTCGGACAAAGAAACATCGGCAAAGTCTGAGATTACAGCTTTTTGTGCCAGCGCACAAAAAGGCTGCGATTCGTAGACTTCAACGGTTATTTTCACAGATGATGGCTTTTCTGCCATTACTCAAGATTCTTTTTTTTTCACGCAAATTTTAAAATTTGTATGCTCCAAATTAATGCAGCCTACGTAACTGACACAACAAAAGCGTATCCCTGCTAAAAGTGCGCGACTGCTAAAGCAACGCGGGCTCCTGATTTCCAATTGTTTTAGTGCAATAGCACCAAGACCCGGACTTGGATTTCGCCATTGTGTGTCTAGCTTGTGGAGGCCAGTGTTGAGGTCGCCCAGGAGGCGACTACGGCCACGTTCATTTGAGGCTGCCTGAGAAGAGGTAGCGACAGAGCAGCGGCGGCAGCGTCCGGCGATGCCGAAGTCCAGAGCGTTCTCCTCTGCGCGAGCCGGCGTTCTCCTGCGCGTGCCCACCGCTTCGTCGTCTTCCGCGTGCCGAAGCGGTGGCGCTACAGAGGCCCCCACCCAGCACGAACGTCCGGTTTGTGCGAAAGAGACAGAAAACACGAGAGGAAAGGGTGGAACAAAAGAAAAATATAAACTGGGAAAGAAAGGTCGGTGAGTTCAGGTCGGTAGTCCAGGAAGGCAGTCGGGCGGTGGAACCAAGCTCAGGCGGTCGAGCCTGGCTGCTTCGCAACGGGCGAGGGAGGCAGAAAGGGGAAGGCGAGGACAGGGGCAGCATACATGAAAAGTCACCCAGTAAGCGTCGACGAGATGGTCGTAAAGCAGTCTTCAGAGAAACTAGTAGTGGTGGCAGTGGGCTCGAGGATGGCCTGAAGATACACGAGCGTCCAGATTTGCAAGCGTGTTGAGTGCGTCGCCCCAGCGAGTGTGGTAGATGATGCCGCCTGTGGCAACTGCAGCGGTAGTAGCGGAGGTGATGGCGCAGGCGCTCGAGGCGGCGAAGAAACGGCAAGGCAGGCGTAGGCGGAGCGAGCAACGGGCGGCTGCCATCTGATTGGAAAACCGGGGCTGCTTGGGTAGTGGCAGCGGTGGATGGAGGAGTAGGGCGCAAATCCGGCACGTGAGCGTCGGAAGGAACGGGGTGCGCTGGTGCTGCTACGACAGGCGGAGCTGGATGGAGCCCGCTGAGGCGCGTCCATGTCGCATGCATGCCACCTTCGGCGACTGTCTCGTTTGTCGCAGAGGCAGAGTCACTTGCGAAGCCGCCAGATGACCAGGGAGCCGTGGGAAGCATTGCGGATTGCGCATTAGCAGCGACAGAGTCCTGGTGTGGCGTGCATGCGTGCTCCGCGACAGGAAGGACAGATGGGCTCACCGGGGAGAGGCATGAGGGAACAGGCGAACATGTGACGAGGAGCGGGGCTGCGGCGCAGGTCGGGTTACTCTCCGAAGAGGTGGGGCACATGTCGAGAGAGACCTCTCCTGGTGGTGGTTCCAAGGCAGGCACCACAGCTGGCAAGCAGGGCTGGGCAGGAGCCGTGGGACGGGTGCTCGCACGTGGGTCGTCGTCTAGAGCCGAAGCTTGTTGTACCGTGTGGGATGCAGGGCGGAGAAGGTTTGCGCCGAAAAACTTGAAGAAGGCGTCCTTCAAGTCATCGTAAGGGTGTTCACCCGGCGGTGAAAGGTCAAGCTGGGTAAAGAGATCGGCGGGCAACTCCCTTTTCACGAGGAGGTACCGCCAGATCTGTGATCGGACGCCGTTCACGTGTAGCTGAGCGTCCACTTGCAGAAACCAAACGACAGGGCTGTGCGGGCGGAACGGCCACAGCTGCAGACGTGAAGGGTCGAGAAGCTCCGGTGGCTGCCACTCGTCTTGAGCCAGGTCCTTGGCGAGAGGGCAGGAATTCGAAGGTGCGGTCGTTGTTGAAGCAACCGGGCCGGAGGCGCTGGACTGGGGCGGAAGAGTACTGGCCAGTGACGGTTGCGGCGTGCTGTTTCGCGAGGATGCAGCCGAAGACGAGTGCGATGCTGGTGCGGGCGCAGGCGCTGGCGGTGGCGAAAGCGAGTCCGCCTCATCATGGTGCGGCAGCGGGTAGTATGATGCGCCGTAGTAGGCGAGGACGGCAGCGCGCAACTCGTCGTAGGGCCGGCATCCCGAGGCAGGGCAGGCGAGTCGGCAGAGGAGGTCAGGCGGGAGAATGTCGCAAAGGACTGCGTGTTTAAACGGCTGGATGGTAATGCCGTTCAAGTACATCGCAGCCTCCAGTTGGGCGAACCACCCGCCGACGCCTGCAGGCCGGAACGCTGGAAGCGGGGGGTTGAAATCCAGGTCTTGCCAGCCTGCCATGCTGGGACGCCGCTGGGATAGAAGGCGCGGCTCTCCGGGTCACCACGATGTGGAGGCCAGTGTTGAGGTCGCCCAGGAGGCGACCACGGCCACGTTCATTTGAGGCTGCCTGAGAAGAGGTAGCGACAGAGCAGCGGCGGCAGCGTCCGGCGATGCCGAAGTCCAGAGCGTTCTCCTCTGCGCGAGCCGGCGTTCTCCTGCGCGTGCCCACCGCTTCGTCGTCTTCCGCGTGCCGAAGCGGTGGCGCTACAAGCTCAACCGGGTAACCACCGGTTACCTTGGCGCGCCACCTAGGTGGCGTAGCAGGTGGGCTACCTTGGTCCCGTCACCGTTTTACGTCATTTACTCTTCCAATGAATTGTGAACAAACTGTTTGCCGTGAAAGGTGGCAATTAATGACTGGTCGCGAGAGGTCGCTCGTGAAGAGCAACGTGCGTTTCGTACGCTTCACCTGCAGCAGCACCTACGATCGTAAGGCAGTGGTGCATAGTTGACCCGCTGTACCACAGCGCCAGCAGCGGCATTAGCACTCATGGTGCCACTGCATGATATTTCGTGCTTAGCCTTGTTAAAATGTCTGCTGAATTTTTTTTTACCTCTGAATGTCAAGTAGAGATTGAGCAATTCAGCATACATGCGCATTACACTTTAAACCTTTCGCATGAGACCTTTAAGGCGAAGCTTAATTGTTGCCTCAAGTTTTAGTACGCTGGAACTAGGGTCCGACACTGTTATTTCGCCGATTTCTGTCTGAAGCCTGGTTGACCTTCAAAACTGTGCCTCGAATAGAAATCGAAATAAAAACCGAAGTGCTAGCACACCTAATTCGCATCTCGCCTAATCCCGCTAAATCGGTCGTCATATTTGAGCGTTGTAGCACAAGCAGGGGCATTTTTCATATCGTGCTCATGTATATCTACGTCCCTGAAGCCTGCTTTGTGGCAGCCGGCGCATCTGCCCAACGGACTGTGGGCAACCTGCCAGTTCAAAGGCTTTTAGGGTAAAGGCCTCATAGAAATGCCCTGTAGGGTGGCAGCCGTCATAGTGAATGACTTCCGGGGAAGTTTTCAAGGCATTTAGAACCAAAATCTCTGTAATAAACCGTTATCAAAAACTAATACGTTTCGAATATACGGTGGGCTATTTAAATAGTATTTTAAACATATTTTTTATTCATGAATGCACGAAAAATATCTAGGAAATACGTTCCTGAAAATTCATGCTTGGTATTCGAAATATATTCTTAAAATATGCAAAAATACCTTACTTAAAGCATACTTCGAGCACTTTTCAAATACGTGAAAAAATATGTATGCATTTTATCATCTTCTCAGTGTATTAAAGGTGTATTTTCGGAAATATGAAATTAATTCATCCAAAGTGTACTTCAATTCTAAAAAACGGGCAGTCCTTGTAAACGTATATGCGTGCAGGTTTAGCATCTTGTCAGTGTATTAAAAGTGTACTTTCGTATGTATGAAATTAATTCATCTGAAGTATACTTCAAGTCTAACAAACGGGAAGTCCTTTTAAACGTATTTGGAGCGCACTTCTAGCTGCCGGTGAACAGTCGAGTGCTCGAAATCGTGTTTCAGGATATGGCATTTGCGTATTGTCAACGCATTTGAAGTGCACTTCCGTAAACACGCAATCAAGACGTCCAAAGAATACTTAAATTCTAGCAAATTGTCAGTCCGCCTTAGCATATTTGCAGCACACTTAAAGCTGCCGTTGAACAACCTAATGCTCGAAATCGACTTTCGGGAAATCGCATTTTGGTGTCGGCAATGTTTTTAAAGTGTACTTTCGTAAATACGCAATTAATCTGTCCAAGTATACTAAAATTCTTAACAAAGGGGCAGTCCGCGTAAACATATTTGCATTACACTTCAAGCTACCGTGGAACAATCTAGAGCTCGAAATGAGATTTCGGTGAACAGTGAAAACTCTCCCTTTCCTGTCGTCCTTTCTTTGCAACACAGTAATCATAGCGCCGAAACAACGCAGGACAACGACGAGACGGGACGAGAACGCCTGCGTTGTTCCCGCGCTATGATTACTGTGTTGCAATGAATTGCCAACCTGCCCAAGCCTTTTCTTCTCTGAAGTCCTTTCGCTTATGGTAACTTCTAGCAGGAAGGTAACCACCACTTATTTCCACTACATGCGGAGAACGTGATAGCATGATACCGGCAAAGGCGCCTTGGGTATTTCCGGGCCCAAATATGCCAGCGAAAAGGACCACGATCGGCAGGGCCGACCGGCTCCCTTAGACGCCCGTGCATCTGTGGGTTGACAGTTCGACTCCTGACCTATCTCTGGCGCAAGTTTCGACTAGCAATTCTGTTCTAGATCGCTTCCCGATTCGAATGCGACCAGTAGGGCACTTGTGGGATAATTTTGGGCCCACAGTCTTTGCGCAAAAAACGCCTCACCGGGCAATATAGTGCGTCGCTCTCGGTGGGTATATATTAGGCAAGCCAAGTATGGCGCTTGTTGGAGCATTTGTTGTTTGCTGAGGCACTTCCGTCATGATTTGCAGAGTAGGTATTTTTGCCGTTTCCATGCCGTCACGTGACCTTATAATGTTATGTACATTGTGATTGATGACAACTGCGCTTGAATAATTTGTCCAGAAGTTGTAGCATAAACCCGTCTCATTCTGTGAAGCCGACTAGTAGACCTTTTTTAAGCCGAACTGATTATATTTTTAATGTAGTAAATGTATAATTTTAGTGTATTTCTAATGTAATCTAATGTATTTAATGTATATTTTAGTATATCTTTAATGCATTATAAATATGCTAAGCGGGCAAAAATGTACTTTTCACGTATTTTAAAGAACGTTCCAAATATTATTCGTAGTATACTTAGAAAGAATTCGTATTCCAGTTTAAGCATAAGGACAAAAAAATGCGAAATAAATATAAAATTAATCAATATGTTTGAAATGCATTTTAAGCGCATCCTCCTTTTCGCTAAGGGAAGCCCTTTAGGTCAAATGCTTTGAGCATCTCAAGACCTTAATTACTCACCATAAATGGTGCTACTGCGTTATATACTCTGCTTATCCATGAGAGAAGCCAACAGCCACAGAAACCAAGGAGCACAGGGGATTTTTTTTAAATTCATTTATTTTTTTGTGGTGTTGATCAAGTAAGAGTATTACTGAATATGTTGTCGCTTAAAGCTAATTGATTAGAAAAGCAGAAGAAAAAACAACCACATGCCGCCGGTGGGATCCGAACCCACGACCTCCGAATTACGCGTCCGGTGCTCTACCTCTGAGCTACGGCGAGGGCTGTCAAACCTTCTGCTTTCGGGGGTATTTATGTTTACAAATAACCTAACCTTGAGAGTATTCATCAGCGCCACCCACGTTCGTAAGCGGCGGACGTGGAACGTCCTGAGTTACCGCTGGTGTGACGTAGAACGCAATCGAACGGCGAGGGTGGAAGCTGTGTGAGAACCCTCTTATGCTTCCTATGGCTTCAAGGTTGCCAGAACCGAGGCCCTCGCTAAGCAATTAAGCAAACAAGAGAAGGGGAATGAGGGGCTCGTTATAAATATGAGAGAAACCAACAGCCACAGAAACCAAGGAGCACAGGGGATTTTTTTTAAATTCATTTATTTTTTTTGTGGTGTTGATCAAGTAAGAGTATTACTGAATATGTTGTCGCTTAAAGCTAATTGATTAGAAAAGCAGAAGAAAAAACAACCACATGCCGCCGGTGGGATCCGAACCCACGACCTCCGAATTACGCGCCCGGTGCTCTACCTCTGAGCTACGGCGACGGCTGTCAAACCTTCTGCTTTCGGGGGTATTTATGTTTACAAATAACCTAACCTTGAGAGTGTTCATCAGCGCCACCCACGTTCGTAAGCGGCGGACGTGAAACGTCCTGAGTTACCGCTGGTGTGACGTAGAACGCCATCGAACGGCGAGGGTGGAAGCTGTGTGAGAACACCACAAAAAAAAAATAAATGAATTTAAAAAAAATCCCTGACTCCTTGGTTTCTGTGGCTGTTGGCTTCTGTGCTTATCCATGTTAGACAGTCTCCTGAGTTTTTTTATTCAGCCACAGACACGTAAAATTTTTCAGGTTCTAAACCTAAAGCTCTGTCAGGTGCCGCGAGCACTCCAGATTCCTTTCAACCGTGTAAGAGTTTTGCATATGGCAAATACATTTCTGTGCACTTCTGCCTCGCATCAATGAAAATTTCACACGCAAAAAATGGTGATGGCCCGATGCGTATGCGTGATGCTATTAACCATCGGGAGGCATTGCTGCCTTTGGTGTGCTTTGCAGACTATCGCTCAGAACAGATGGCGTTCAACTCAATCCCTTTGTCGAAGCGCAAACGCTTTTTGGCGGGAAACTTCCCTGAGCACGAGCCGAATCCGTGCCGGAGGAGAGAAACGGTGATGTGTAGCTGCGATGAAGAGTTTGGCGCACGTGCGAGCCCGGGGCAAAACTGCATCTCTCTTCCACCAGACAGCGCTCTTTTGTTCCTCGCGCTTCTGAGTCCTCCCACATACCTTACACTGACCGTACGTGGGTTGCAACCGGAGACATCTGGCGGTTCACCATACGCCTGGCGTGTGCTATTCGCCGCGAGGTCGACCTATAGGTGACGGCATCGTCGCTCCACTAGTGTGGATCGGCAGCCGGCGGCGCCCGCTGAAACGTACGCCCGGCGGTTCGCTTCCAAGTTAGCAGAGACTTTTGTGCCGACGAAAACGTGCCCTCTGCAATGGATGAGCCATATACTTCTTGAAAAGTTTCGATTGCGTGCAGAGAAGTGTAAAATCGGCAAACGCTACGTAAAAGAAGCGCGGATTACAGGAAAACACGACACCGCTATGCTACCACATAGCCTCGATTTTGTGAGTTCCTCGCGTTGTGGCTTGCGTTTTTTTTATATCTCTCTCATGGTCCTGATACATTTATTGCGTCACACTTCCCTGATGGTTGCAACGCTAACTGTCCGGATGGTGTTTACCATGGAAGGAGGAGGGTGTGACGACAGTGGAGGAATCCCCAACCGGAGGACCATTATCGTAGAAGCAAGAGGGTATTGCGAGAGCGTGATAAGGTGCAACTGGTACGCGGTTGCCATGGCAATCAGCCGGAGGATAGTTAGCCTAGAAGAAGGAGCGTTTCTGTGGAAGGGAGAGTACAGCGAGAGGAAAGGGATATGGAGAGAGTGTAAGATTGTGTACCACCGTAATCATCCGGAAAGTGGTTACCATGGAAGGAGGAGGGACGTTATGGCTAGGGAGGAAGAATGTTACACGTCCGTCTGCGCCAGCTGCTACTAAGCGCGCCGCCAGAGGATAGGATCGTCGGCGGCACTGCACTTCTAGAGCGGCGTACTGGAGAGGAGACCTAGGCTAAAAACGAGTATGTGTGGAAAACTAAACAAAGGGTCCTCGAAGTCAGGTCGCTGTCATATTCTTTGCCCCAACATATCGTAAAGTACAAATACTTGAACGGGGCCATGACACTATTTTTCAGACTGAAGCTATGTATAGCATGTTGTTCGCCATCCATCTCGGAACAACTAGACAAAATATAAGCTCATTTGGTGCAGCCAATAATTGGAATTGAGTGTTAAAATTTTTCCTGATCCATGTTGAAGTCAGGCAACACTGATACACTCGCGGTTCTTGACGCCATAAAATGGCAGTTACGTGCTTGCTCTCGACTGTACGACTGAGCTGCAGGTAGTGAGCGTAGGGGAGCGAGTTGCTCGTTGTTCAGGCTTGGGACATGGTGGGGCGTAGCCGGGAGTTGGAGGGGGAAAAAGGCAACAAAGGCTTGTGTCCTTCCTTTTCTGTGTAACTTCTGCCCGGCACTTCTTCACAGTGTACCGCGTCTGGACTCGAGTAAAAGCGCTCTCTGCTGCGCTCCGGCCGTACGCGCGCAGTCACTTTTGTAGCAGACGACGCTGCCAGGCTATGAAGTCACTCAGGCTGTTTCAAAATGGCCGTCGCTGCCAGGGGGAGACACTTAGAGCCAGTAACTTCAAATTACTATTTATAGCTCAAATGCGCCAGTAAAGCTCTACTTTTTTAAGTAGGCGTACTAACGTCGTGGCTAGTAGCTTCAACGTAAAAGCACAACTTCGTGGTAGAGCATGTCATGACCCGTTTAACAATAGTAGCTTAATCTCGCGTCAACCATTCATCACCCTCCTGTCAATTTTTTTGTGTTTTTTTATTATTGGGGTATTGACGGACATGACACTCGATTTCCAAACCATGCGCACCGAAGGAAAGGCAATAAGGCTCCGAATGTGAAGAGGTTCAATTCTCCTGGTCGCGGCGTCTCCATAGCCTTAGTCGCTTTGGGATGTTAAACCCCATAAACCAACCAACCAAGCAACCAACCAACCAACCGACCGACCGACCGACCGACCGACCGACCGACCGACCGACCGACCGACCGACCGACCGACCGACCGACCGACCGACCGACCGACCGACCGACCGACCGACCGACCGACCGACCGACCGACCGACCGACCGACCGACCGACCGACCGGCCGACCGACCGACCGACCGACCGACCGACCAATTCTCCTGGTCGGGAAAAACAAAGGCATACCAAGGTCTCAGCATAAAATGTGGACACATTAAGTATATATACGGAAAGGAAATGTTCGATTAATATGTTAGCGTTAGATAAAAAAAAACAATTTGTAAAGCTAAGCTTGTGGGCTTTTCGCATTAATCAGCCACTGTTATTGGTTTGGTTTAGTCGTGCAGAACTTAACTCTTCCCTGGAACCACCGTCAGGTCGCGCTTTCCTCCGTCCGCACCATCTACGGTAGCAACGCTCTGGGTTATTCCCATGGCAGCCACCTTCAGGTAGCGCATTCCTCCGCTGTCACCTTGAACTTCCTAAGCCACTAGGCCAAGCGTAGCCTTTCATCCTCTCTCTCCCTCCACTCCTTTCAACGTGCAGAAGAGAATTGTATTCGCTCCACTTTGCCACCTCGACACCTTGGTACACGCAAATGAATTGAATTAAAGTAACTGGAATGAAATTGCACTTCATTGAGTCAAAATAAATTGATTCACTAAGTGATTAAGGCCTATGGCTCACGCTGTAGAATGCAAAGCTATAGCTAAAAAAATTACGAACTTAGCGGCTAAATTGGTGAAAGGCGAAAGCCTGAGTGCTGCATTCTGCTACGCGATTGTTCACTGCACATCTTGCTGGTGCATTAATTAACTGCCAATTAATGACGCTTAAGCTTCGCGTTTAGGAGTGGAACGTGACAGCGTGTTGTAGCGCTGCCAGGGAGTCCACGGAATGCCACCACCCGTTCGGCGCGATGCGTTGCCCTTTGAACGCAACGCTTTTTGAGGAAAGGAAATGGGGCTGTAATTCTCTGTCGTCTCGGTGGACACCTGAGCCGCACCGTATAGGAAGGGAGGAAGTGTGAGTGAAAGAAGAAAGGGGGGCCGTAGTGAAGAAAATGAAAATTGTATTTGAGGAAAGGAAATTACGCATTAACTGTCTCACATATCTCAGTAGACACTAGTCGAAAATTGTATTTGAGGAAAGGAAGTTGCGCAGTAACTGTCTCACATATTTCGGTGGACACCCGTCAAAATTCGCGCGTGGTGACGTCACGACAATTTGGACCAATCTGAAACGCGGACAAATACGCCTTGCTCGTCGGTAAATTGGTTTTTGAGGAAAGCAAATGTATCTGTCTCTCATATCTCGGTGGACACCTAAACCTCGCAGTAACGGGAAGGGAGGAAGATGGGAGTGAACGAAGACACCGTATTCACTAGACGCGCCTTTGTTCATTCCAAACCATCGAGCTGGCATGGCGGAGTGGTAGCGTGCTCGACTCGCACTCCGGAGACCGGGGTTCGATTCCCAAGCTCGGCCAATTTCTTACTCGGTTTTATTAATTTATGTGATCTGACTAGAAAGGTTAATTGTACTAATTGGTTAAGTAAGCAATTAACTAAACTCAGTCAAACTTAATTGTTTAATCGTTTGCATGGTTAGTAGCCAAAGTACAGTTGGCCCCGTTTGAAATTCGCGCACTGTGACGTCACGACGGTTTCGACCAACTGAAAAGCGTGAAATTTCTGTCGACAGCTCCTGCTTACAACGATGAGGCATTAAAGGCTTCCGCCTTAAAATCTGTAACACCCGTAACTGTCATATCAGCGGACGGTTATGTGTTTGTGACGTGAATGATCGAGTGACAGCTCGCATGCGTTGGCGACCATGTTTCGATTCGTATTTTAGTGATGATACACTAGCCACTAGGATACCGCAGCAGTGGCCTAGTGGTTAGACCATCCGCAGTGTATTCGATGGGAATTGGGCTCTTACGTTTTAGGTACATTTTTGCCGGCCCATGAGCGAAGGAGCGGTTTGACCGGATTGTTCCAGGCGGTGGGTTGCCTATGCCGACTTCTACGCCGGAAAGCGGAGGACAAAATTGGAGGGGTTACTTAGGCTCCGGCTTAAGGTCATGACGCTATAGTGTAATGGGTTAAGTTTCATATTGGCAGTAAGGCATTCTCTACTTTACAATCATAAATACCTGGGAGTCCTCATAGCCTTTCAGGCGCAGTGGTGTAGGAGTGAAGCGATGCGCCACTACCGTGCGATGGCAGGTGCTTCCAGCGGTGGGTCTTGGGCTGTCCAGGTTGCTCACCCTGGGCGACCAATCCTCAATTTAACTGCTCCCTGCCACGGTGCGCAATTTGTTCACTATCCGGTGGGCAGTTTATGATGACACTAAACGGTCATCTGACCTAGGTGGCCTACCTACCTTCTAGGTTGCTCTCTTAAGACTACCTTCCGGAGCCATGCCCATGATTTTTCCCTCACAACGCCGACGCCGATAATGTCGAGATCGGATTTTCTTCAGAACGGCGCCTTTACCTTTAATGCGTTTTAGAACTGCCAACGCGGTGACCACTAGGCTACAGTAACGTGGCTAGAACATTCGCCTCGAATGCTATTGGTACTAGAGTCGAAGCTTGGGCGAGTTGGGGACGGTTCACATGCCACATAGCGCTGAACAGACACGGGCACAGGGATACAAACAGAACGGGCGCTATCTTACAACTCCTTAGTTGTAAGATAGCGCTGCTTATGTGGCGCTGCTTAGTTGCAAACATCAGTTAGTAGCAAACATCAGTTAGCTGCAGATTTCTTGAGCATATTTTATACACTCACATGGCCCATCTCAATCGAAATAATTTGCTTCCAAACGACCAGAGTGGTTCTCGCCAGTAGCTTTCATGCCATACACAGCTTTACGAGTTGGTAACGGACCTTCATAATTCATTGTACTTGTCTCATTATGCAGATGGTATCTTTATTGATTTAGGCCCGAAAGACGCGGGTTCGATCCCGGCCGCGCCGGCTGAATTTCTTTGGAGGAGAAATTCGAGGCCTGTGTACTGTGCGATGTCAGTGCACGTTAAAGAGCCCCAGGTGGTCGAAATTTCCGGAGCCCTCCACTACGGCGTCTCTCATAGCCTTAGTCGCTTTCGGACGTTAAACCCCATAAACAAACAAACAAATCTTTATTGATTTTTTTAAAAGCCTTCGACCGTATGCCTTATAAACGACAAACATTGAAAATATGCTATCTTGAACTCGACGCCAAAACAACTCGATGGCTTGAAGAATTTCTAGCGAATCGTTCTCAAGTGGCTAAATTAAATGATAATATCTGCAGCCTAACCGCTGATAAAATGGGTGTCCCCCAAGGCTCAGTAATAGTTTCGCTTTTATTTTTAATATATAGTAATGATAGAGCAATGAATATTAATTCGAAGTTCAGCTTTTTGCCGACGACTGTGTAATTTACAGAGATATATCTAGTCCTAACATCGTCATAACTTTGCAATCTGACCTGAATAAGCCAACAGAGTGGTGCGGCAATGGCAGATGCAAATAAATAGAGGAAAGACTACACATTTGAAATTCACTTCGGTTTTGAAGTCACGACCAAATACTTAAATTACCTAATAAAAGATAGCATAGTAGACTCGGATTCCTCGGTTAAATACCTCGGCATCCTCCTAAATTCTAGCTTAATATGGACTGACCGCATCGAATATATTACATCTAAATCACAAAAAAAAAACTTGGCTTTCTGAAGCGGCGCTTAATCTAGCCGACAGGGACACCAGGCTTCAAGCGTTCAATTCTTTCGTGCGCCGTTCACAGGAATATGCGTCAATCGTTTGGCATCCCTACCAAATCACCCTCACCAATAAACTTGAAGCCGTTCCGAATGAAGTCGCGCGATTCATCTTGTCATCGTACTCGAGATTTCAAAGCGTTTCATCTTTGCCGCCAACATGCCGCTACTCGCAATGAGCAGAAAATTTGTCAGATCATCCTTTTTTCACACTTTCTATCACAGCAGTACACCATTTTCCCGGTGGCGTATTTCACCGCCACCTCATATTTCACGTCCCACCGATCATGCCTACAAAGTTAACCCTATTTTCGCTCGGACGGAAAAGTGCAAGACTTCGCATTTAACCTCGTCAATAAAAGAATGGAATGAGTTGCCCTCCGGTATTGCTACTATAACCCAGTTTTCCTTATTAAAGTCCAAACTGCTAACCTTTCTGGAATCTCAGCACGATCAGTAAGATGATTTGATTTTTATGTCAATTATGCGCAAACCAATATGTTCTCTTTCTTTGTAATTTGTGCATTTTTTGTAACAGTGTTTACGATGTTATTTTGTTTCTCAACTTGTCGTATTAACCAACTGAAGTGGTTTTTCGTCTTTAAAGAATTGTGCTCTCATTTATGTTCCTTCCTATGTGATGCCCCCAGTGGACCCTTAGGGTATTTGAATAAAAAAAATGAATAAATAAATGTGAGGCGCGGAAGGTCTGGTGGGAGGTTCTGAGGACGTAGGTGGGAGATGCATCTTTTCGGTGGTCCCGAAGGTGGTGCTGCACCAAGCGGAGGGTGCTCCGGAGGAAACACTCTCCTTTGCCCATTGCATAGCATTTTGCAAGCAGCGTTAATATGTCTTTTCAGTCTTCATTTCTGGCGTGCCCCCTTATTCGCACAGCTTCGCCCCGATGTGTGTAGTGTGCTCCGGCAGACGCAGGACGCCTGTACAATGGGCGATAGCCGCGGAAGGAAATTTCACTCCTCATTAGCCTTGCTGACTTTTGAACACGCGGACGAATGTGGCGATATTGCTGCCAAGAATTAGGATTTTGCTCGCTCCTTGCTCGAAAAAGAAATCGGAAATTTCCTTTTCGTTTCTATGCTTCCCGTAAACGCGTTTTTAGCGGACATCTTGGTATTGCCGTTCCCTGCGACTAGAAAGTTGATCATTCTCACATTCGGAACTCTTGTTTGGTCCGCGACGGCGGGTTGAATATTATGGGCCACGGTCACACCTGGGAAGGACACACGAATAGGAAATAGCTGTTACAATCTGTGCTACGCCTAGATTTTCACGCCACAGAAATGCATGCGTGCTGTTTAATGTTTTGATATCATGTGCATTGTCAAAGAAGAAAGGGCGACAGTTCTCTCACAAGCAGTATTCAGCAGCCAGCAAGCGCGAAAAACTTCGATTTTCTTACCATCGGTTTGGATTGGTTTGGCTTTCGGGGTTTTAACGTCCCAAAGCTACTGAGGCTATGAGGGATGCCGTAGTGAAGGGCTCCGGAAATTTCCACCATCTGGGGTTATTCATTGTGCACTCATATCGCACAGTATACGGGCGTCTATAGAGTTTCGCCTCCATCGAAATTTGACCGCCGCGGCCGGGATCGAACCCGCGTCTTTCGGGTCATGCATGACCTGTGCCGTAAACGCCGTGCCTCGATCGGTTATTACATGGGACAGTGATCTATGACGCATCACGATGTGCTGCATAAAAACTGGGCGATCACAGGTGACGTGCCACGTTGCACAGCCTTCGTTTCCGTATACCTTGTTAGATAGTCGGCCGCGACTGCAATACATTTGTGACCGTCGACATACCGGCAGGCCGGTATGTCGACGGTGTTTGCTGCGCCATTTGCGCCGTCACGCTTGCAGACTAGCTCGCGTGGGCGTCGCAACCACCGTCGACGACATATTGGCCTGCCGGAGCAGTGGGGTCCTCGAGCCATACCAACAGCTTATTTCTTTCACTCAATCAGGACTCTGAGCAGCACAATAGTGGCGCGCGAATGTGCTAGTCTCGTCAATTTTTGTATTCACAGAATACTGCGTTTTTCGTAACTTTTCGCGTACCCTAGGTTGCTCCTCTAACTTAAGCCCGGAATACACGGAGCGTTTTTAAGGCGAATTTCGGCCGACAGCGCAGATTTGAAACACGGCGTCGTGAAAAACGCCCGCCGCCGCCGGTCACGACAGGCTAGATTTTGACGCGTGCCGTCCGGTGAGACCGGAAGCGGCGACTGAAGCAAGCCAATAGCAGCGCAGAAAGCGCGCTCTTGCGGTCCTCTGCCTGCTGCCGCCAAGAAGGCCGCCATTGCTGACAAGCTACGCAGTGTTTTTGGCACGGAAATGTTATTGTCGTGAAAATAAACGCCACATCAAACTTGAAATGTCGCTTTTTTTTGGAGAACACGGCCGAATCTTGGATCGGAATTCCTGCGCTTCCTCCCTGAAGCGAATGTGTCGAAGACAACCACAGCCGCTGGCGTCCGCGGCTGAGCGGGTGTCCAAATGTACGCGGCGCATGCATTCGAGCACGCAAATCTTTATAGATACTTAAGCGCGCGTGCTAAAATTTGTAAAATTGGTTGGTTGGTTTATGGGGTTTAACGTCCCAAAGCGACTAAGGCTATGAGAGAGGCCGTAGTGGAGGGCTCCGGAAATTTCGACCACCTGGGTTTTTTTAACGTGCACTGACATCGCACAGTACACGGGCCTCAAGAATTTCTCCTCCAAAGAAATTCGACCGCCGCGGACGGCATCGAAAAAATTTGTACAATTGTGTCGAAGTGAAACTTTCCTGATTTTAGCAGAATGGTCAGCGTCGCTGTTCTTAGATTCCCTCCTCGCACAGCGGTGTTTGCCCCATGTTGATCACATTTGCTTTCGCGTCGAGGGATACGCGGCGGCGCACCGCCGCTTCTACGCTCCTTGTATCTCCAGCCGGGCGTCGTGCCGCCGCGACGTTTTCTGCCGCGCGAATGTCGTCGAAAAAAACGTTGCATGATTCCCGTGCTTTACATTGGAAAATTGCGTGAGCTCAAATTTTGTACAGAAATGGGATTTTTTCGAAATAATTTTTTGTGCTAGATTTCTTTGGTGTACTTCCCTGAACTGATAAATAAACTCGAATATTCGCATCGTCTCCGGTGGCAACCAAACGAAACAAGGTGTTATATCAGTGATAGCACCGGTGCCGGCATCTCGTTTGTGGGCTGTAGAGCTTCGGCAAAGGAAGAGGGGGGGGGGGGTGGATCGCGGGAGGCTTTAAGACGCTTTTAAAGCAAAAGCTTTCTGACCTAGTTAATTCAAGGTCATCGGCTCCGAAATATGACCTTCCAGTAGAGGAGCGGTGGAGGTGTGGAAGCCATGTGACATAACTTCTCTCACTCCCTCCTTTATCCCTTCCCTTAAATCGCGGTTCAGGTCTTCACCGAGATTTGACAGTTACTGCGCCATTTGCGTTCTGCAGAAACCAAACAAAACAAGTGGGCCGCCGGCAATTATTGAGTTCTCTGGCGTTGGCGTTGACAACGTTGTAAAGTCCGTTCATTTGGCGAAAGTAAAGGCGCTCAACTGGCTCCCTGGGAAAGTGGACACCTCAGCCTCGCTTTTATGTACGTAGCGTTGGTGTCCACCTGAAAAACCTGCTTTCTCTCAACATTCCGTGCTTAGCAATGCTAACCCGGAAGCAATTCCTCCAACTGCTTTATTGATCACACAAAAAAAGTTATTTCGGCCAAAAATCCACAAAACTCCACAAGAAGTGTATTCAAACCCCTCACAAAACACGCACTTCCTTTTCCGAATCTCATGGCCCACAAACCAGATGGCGCTACCGGTGCAGTCGGTGATGTGTTGGCTTGCAAATAATCGATGCAAATATTCGGTCTTTTTTGTTCAGTTGAGGCCAGTACCCCACAGAAATGCTGCATGAAACATTTTGCCAACGAAATGAAATTTCTGTGCGAAATTTGAGCTCGAACATTTACTACTTTAGCTGAAGGAAGCATTCTACGGCACACTTTGAATTGCGGGAACAAGCTGTATTTGTTTATTACAGCCTGTAGGCCGCGAAGTGACTCCTTATGCACGCGTACAAAACAAAACTGATTCACTTGTAACAGAAGCACTGTTAAGGCACAGTGGGCAAGCAATCGACGGCAGGAACATCATGGCACGGCTAATATAGCGTTGACGTCCATTTAAGGACACAGCACAAAGGCACTGCTGGTCATGCCAGCGCACTGCCAATCCAGCAGTGGCTACTTTATCTCCGATCGACTTAACTGTTCCCTTGCCGCGCCATAGGCCATCGGTCATTTGCGACGGTTTCTTTAAACCAGCGGCCATAAATTGAAGACAGGGCTCCCGGACCAGCTTAGTAGGCGTCTAGTAGGCACTTAGTAGGCGTCTATAACAACATTTTTTTTGGCTTCAGTATTTTTTATTTTCTAATGCGAGGATGATCCCACATGAAAAAAGAAGCTTCGACCGAGGTTTGAAAGGACTGAGTCCGACGGTTGTAGATAATAGCGTGAGTTTCTTTGCGCTCTTCAAAAAAGCGAAAGGTGTGCTCAGATTTCAGTTTCGATTGCGAGACTTCGAAGGTCTCAGATGCCGTGGACATCAGCACGTGTTCGAACGTGCTTCGTTTTATCGTTCACGTTGTAATTTAAATAGTGCGCCTAATGTGTAAATGCTGAGGGTTGTATGATTTCGTGCGTTACGGTCTTTAGAACATACCGCCTATATATTTTACCTAGAGTGCTATCAGATTTTTCATAACAATGGTGTCAGAGAAGGCCATGGGACCTTTGAGAGCTTTTTCGCTGTTCTTTTTATATTTTGTTGCTAACAGCCAGAAAAGATATAAGAATGTAGGAACTGCAAGCTATTCTATAAAATAAACAAGAACAGAACTCCGAACAAGTGCCGGTTCAGTACATCTGAAACCTTCCTGCACTTCACGTCCTTACGCGGCCGCTTTCTCTCGTGGCAAAGCAGTCATAATTCCTTACTTCAAAACACACGCAAAAGTTCAGTGTATTAAGTACGCAGCTGCAAAGCGCAACAAGGCAGCCAAGAACATGGGAAATATTTTGCAAATATTAATTTTTTCGGCAACACGACGCTCCGCGCAGCGGCTAATTTTCCTTTTGCCTGTAGTTTTTTCTTAGCAGCATATTTAACCAAAACTTTGCGGAAAGTTTTCCACACAGCACTGTGGCATATTTGTCGTTCAAAATTCGACCTAATAAGCTACAATATTCTCACGGAAGACGTGACGACAGTTCACTCACAGACAGCATTCGAAAGCCAGCCAGGGCTAGAGACTTGAATCCCGTCACCTTCATGCGCCACCTGAGAACACCAGGTGCCATCGCTATGGACCACCCCCCCCCCCCCCAAAAAAAAGGGAGGGAGGGGCTAGAGCAGGAGCGATTGAATGAAAACAATGAGAATTGGTAACAGAGGCGGGCGAAGGTGTCCCAGGCCGCAGCAAGGAAAACGCAGAGCGTACTGCACAGTGTCATACACTGAAATTTGGCCAGTTTTGCGCGGTAACAAATGAGTTAAAGTGTGAAACTCGTTTATCGCGTTTAGGTCTATATCGCACTCAGTTATGGATCATGTCGCCGTAGATGCGTCAAAGTAGCCCGCATCCAGGCACCCCTGTAGAAACAGCAAGGCGTTTAGGGATAATGCAAGGTCTCGATTTCAGAGCTCACCACTGCTAAGCGGTAAGCGACGTCAGGCATGTTTTAGTATGCCTAATTTGTCATATCAACCCTTGCATCTGTATCATGCAGCTCTGCTGCTGGCACAGCAGGCTCTGGGCGCAGCCAGCCAAGTCGTGGTGGACGCCGTGGGGCAAAAAAGGCCGACGAGTCTAACGGTAGGATTGAGCGAGCTTCACATGATGATGGCGGCGCCGCCTGCAGAGGTGCACGGTGAGTACAGCTTCCTGTTTCTTCATTCGCTGTTCATTGGCAGTGAGGTGTGGACCTACAGTGGTTGCCACCGAACTAGTACCAGTACCATGGAGGGACAGCTGCGAATAGAAGGCGCGTGCACTATGTTGCACCGGACGGTCCCGATTGTTCAGGGAACGTGTACGAGTCCGTCCTGCTATTGTGGGGCTAAGGTAACTGGAGCCAAATTTCGTTACAGCACGAACTCTATGCTGCTACACCCTACCAGCTTGGTGCGTGCAGGGGAGTGTTCTTTTGAAGGATCCTCCGACAGTGTGGTGGGAGAAACACTCGATTTCTCAGCGCTTGTGTGTCCTCGCTCTTCGTCGCGTGTCTTGTTGGTTTGCTCTGGTATTTGTATGTTATGGATCGCCAACTATCCCGCACTCCTACCATCCTCGATTTCTAGATCTTTTTATTTCAGCACTAGATAACCTTGCTTCCGCTTTTGTTTAATTCATAGATGTCGTTAGTTGCCAAAATGATATGGCTTAATTAGTCTGCTAAAGATATGTTATATAATAAGAAACAGATTTGGCGAAAGAGGGGGAGGGAGTGTTGTGAAAGGTTTTAAGTTGCTTTAAAAGAAAAAAAGCTTGACTGACATAGTTAAGCGAAGGTCATCGGCGCCGCTATTTGACCGTCCTGTGGAGGAGCGGAGGAGGTGTGGATGCCGCGAAAGCCCCTTATTCCCTTCCCTTAAAGCGCGGTTCGGGTGTCTACCGAGATGTGACAATTACTGCGCTATTTCCGTCCTTCAAAAGGAAATAAAACAAAGTGGACCGCAGGCAGTCATTGGGTTCATTGGCGTTGGCGTTGACAACGTTGTACCGCCCGTTGATTGTAACGAAAGAAGGCGCACAACTGGCTCCCTAGGTGAGTGGACACCTCAGTCTTACTCTCATTTACGTGGCGTGTGTGTTCACTTGCAAAAACCTCCTTTCGCTCAATCTTCCGTGCTTAGCAATGCTAACCCGGAAGTAATTTTTTGAACTGCTTTAGCAATGATCACAAAATAGTAAGTTGGTCCAAAATTCTACAAAACTCCACAAGAAGCGTATTCAAAGCCCTCACAAAAGGCTCACTTCATTTTCCGAATCTCCACGGCCGACAAATGAGATGGCGCCACTGGTGGAATCGGTGAGGTACTGGCTAGCTTTATTTCCTGTCTCAGCAGACGGTGCAAATATACTACCTTTTTTGATCGATTCAGAACAGTACCGCAAACAAATGCTGCATGAAACCATTTTGCCAACCAAATGTCATTTATGTGCGAAGTTGAGCTGGAACATTTACTACTTTAGCTGAAAGAAGCGTTATACTGCACGAGTTGTATTGCGGCACACGCTGTATTTGTTCATTACGGCTTATAAGCCGCGGCTTATTACGGCCGCGGCATTACGGCTTATAAGCCCTTATACACGCGTACAAAACAAAATGATCCACTTATAACAGGAGGACTTTTAAGGCACAGTGCGCAAAAAATAGAAGGCAGGAACCCCACGACAGGGCTAATATAGCGCTGACGTCCTTTACGGGCACTATCCTAAAGCACCGCTGGCTATGCTAGCGCACTGCCATTCCAGCAGTGATTACTTAATCCACGATCGTCTTAACTATTCCCTTACCGCGCCATAGACCGTTGGTCATCTACGGCGGCTTTTTTTTTTTTTAAGCAGCCGCCAAAAATTGTGGACGGCACTCCCGGACCAGCTTCATCGCCCTGTATGTGCCTATAACAGCATTTTTTTTGGCTTCATTATTTTTTTTATTTTCTAATGCGAGGATGCGACATGAAAAAGGAAGCTTTGACCCATGTTTGAAAGGCCGACGGAGTCCGCCGGTTGTAGATAATAGCGTCAGTTTCTTTGCGCTCTCCACAAAAGCGAAAGGTGTGCTTAGATTTCAGTTTCGATTGCGACACTTCGAAGGTCTCAGATGCCGGGGACATCAGCACGTGTTCGAACGTGTTCCGTTTTTCCGTTCCCGCTGTGTTTTAAGTAGTGCGCTTGATTTGTAAATAGTGAGAATTGTTTTATTTCGTGCGTTAGGGTCTTTGTAACATACCGCCTATGTATTTTACCTAGAGTGCTGTCAGATTTTTCATTACGATGATGTCAAGAAAGGCCATGAGCCCTTTGAGAGCTTTTTCGCTGTTCTTTTTATATTTTATTGCTAACAGCCGGAAAAGAAATAGAAGAATTTAGGAACTGCGAGCTGTTCTATATAAATAAAAACAAGAACAGAACTCAGAACAAGTCTCGATTCAGTGCATCTGACAAGTTCCTGCACTTCACGTCCTTACGCGACCGCTTTCTCTCGTGGCACAGCAGTCGTACTCCCTTGCTTCAAAATACACGCAAAAGTTCAGTGTATTACGTACACAGCTGAAAAGCGCAAGAAGGCAGCAAAGAACATGTGAAATGTTTTGCGAATCTGAATTTTTTTTTCGTTTATAGCTCCGCGCAGCGGCTAACTTTCCTTTTGACTGTAGTTTTTTAGCAGCATATTTAACCAAACACTTTGCGGAAAGTTTTCCACAGAGTACTCTGGCATATTAGTCGTTCGAAATATGACCTAATAAGCTACAATATTCTCACGGACGGCGGGTCGACAGTTCGCTGACAGACAGCATTCGGCAGCCATAAAGGGCTAGAGACTTGATCCCCGTCACCTTCATCCGTCACCTGAGAGAACCAGGTGCCATTGCTCCCATCCCCCCCCCCCCCAAAAAAAAAAAATGGGGGAGGGGCTGAAGCAGCAATGATTGAATGGAAACAAAGATTAGCACATGAAGAGAATGAGTAGGAGAGGTGGGCGAATGTGTCCCAGGCCATAGCTAGGGGAACGCAGAGCGTACTGCACAATTCTTACACTGCAATGTGCGATGCTTTGGCGATGCTCATAAACGCAAAATTTCTTTGAACACACACTAATTAGGCCAGTTTTCTCGGTAACGAATGAATTAAACTGTAGTACTCGTTTATCGTGTTCAGGTTTATATCACACTCACCTGAGGGTTTATATCACACTCACCGTAGTTGCATAAAAGCCTCACTTAGAGGCACAATTTTAGAAACAGCAAACCGTTTAGGACTAATTTAAGCTCTAGATTTTAGTAGTCACCACTGCTACGCAGTAAGCGATGTCAGGCATGTTTTAGTATGCCTAATTCGTCATATCAACCCTTGTATCTGTATCATGCAGCTCTGCTGCTGGGCGCAGCCAGCCAACCCGCGGCGGCCGCCATGGGGCTAAGAATGCCCAGAAGGATTCAGGTGACGCGGAACGAGGTTCAGGGGAGGATGGAGGGGCCGCCTGCAAAGCTGCACGGTGAGTACAGCTTCCTGTTTCTTCATTCGCTGTTCATTGGCAGTGAGGTGTGGAGCTACAGTGGTTGCCACCGAACTAGTACCAGTTCCATGGAGTGACAGCTGTGATTAGAAGGTGCGTGCGCTATCCTGCGCCGGACGGTCCCGATTGTTCATGGAACGTGTACGAGTCAGTACGAGTCAGTCAGTCAGGTACAGCACCAACTCTATGCCGCTCTACCCTATCAGCTTCGAGCGTGCAGGGGAGTGTTCTTTTGATATATCTTCCTACAGCCTTGCATGAGAAAGACTGGATTTCTAAATTTTTTTTATTTTCGCAAGAAATGACATTGCTTCCGCGCTTTTTTTTAATTCATAGAAGTCGTTAGTAGCCAAAATTATATAGAACGTAATGGTCAAGCTTAATTAATTAGCCTGCTAAAGCCATGCGACCGAAAAAGAAAGACGAGGTCCTCATTCGAATTGTTCCTTTTTACTTAGCCTAAGAAAGAAAAAAATTAGTTTACGTTAGAAACCCAGGTTTCCGCCTTGTGCTATACATTCAAAAAATCATTTTGATGAACTTAAGCTTTGCACACGGGAAAGAAATGTCTGCACCACACGTTTTCTTCTCCAGCTTTTTCGAAATGCTAACCAGAAAAAAAAATGTTGCGCAGAGTTGTATTAACGCCGTACCTGAAATAAGTACTGTTTGCTTTCGCACTATTCATAATGTCGGTCGAACTGTCCTAAGTGTGCACTGGAAATATGTGGCTCAGGTTAACGAGGCTATGATGCCTTGACAGGAAGGCTCATTCTGAAGCAGCTTTTTCATTTAGTGAGTTCTGACTGTCACAGTTAGAACACACGCGTTTGCACTACGTGTTGCTCACTTTTATTCCGGCATCTTACATAAACTGCTCGCTCCCGATTTCGACGACAAAGGATTTTCCTCTTCAAGGGCACCGGCCCCGGGCCGCCCTCTTTGACGGACGCCAGAACTCGCTCACTGGAAAACCGTGTTTTTCATCTCGTCCTCGGGGGTACTGTGGCGGTTCTTGCATCGCTATTTAAAATTTTTGGATGATGGCAGCGGCATACCTCTCAGGAAATAGGCAATCTGCGTGTCTCAAGAACCCATCCGTGACCCGATCCAAGGCAAGAGTTTAGAGGCAAGTGCTGCATCATCAAATTGTGAGCGTCTCACAAAATTTCTTTTGAGACAGGACAGTGTTTTTGCACTGCAAGCGAGAGCTCTCCAGGGACCCCAGTTAAGAATAGCCCCTCCCTTCTTTAGACGCCCAATCGAAAATTCCACCAGGCCGTATGTGGTGTTAACACCAGAGTGGAAATTCAGACACGGTTCTGGTGTTTCCGGGCTGGTGTTTCCGGGCTGGTGTTCCCGGGCTGGTGTTTCCGGGCTGGTGTTTCTGGGCTGGTGTTTCCGGGCTGGTGTTTCTGGGGCCGAGAAACCCACGAGGTTGTGCCTGGTGTTAACACCAGAAAATACGGTTTGGTGTCTCCGGGCTGGTGTTTCCGGGCTGATGTTTATGGGCATAAAAATCCACCAGGCCGTGACACCAGACGACGTTTCCATGCATGCAGGCATACAGGCTCGTATCACGAGCCTGACATGTGCCCTGCTGCATTCGGTATGTATGGTGAGACGTAATGGTGCATTATATGGAGAACGTTGCTTAGGAAAAAATCCCATGCCACTTCTTGGATAAAGAAACATGCAATTTTCTATGCTTACGCAAGATGTTTATTTCGGGGGCCTCTGTCGCCGCAGCTCACAGGCTTTTTGGGACAACCACATTCGAATGTTTTTCGAGGCTTTGGCGACGTCCTCCTCTCCGTAACCTTTTCGTGACGCGTAGTGCGTGAAAAACACTGCGTAGAAAAGAAAATGCACCATGAGTGTTAGAATGCCGCACATTTGGATCTCCGCACTAGTTAGCTGCGGTACATTAAAATGCAGCTGTAAACAAACAAAAAAATTTGAGGGGGCATTTAAGCTCTGCGGCTCACTGTTTTCTTTATTTAAGAGCCACCTCTCATAACCAATCATTAATTTCACTGCTACCTGCCATGATGGGTAGTTTTCTCACAATCCAGTCGGGATGTTGTGATGATGCCACAACATATGGTCCTTTCTTCCACTAGCTGTCAAATTATCTGCTATCAAAATTCCTCAATTGCTTTCCCACTGTGAACAATAAACCTTTCAGGCATTATTTTCTTTTAAAAACACTTAAATATTTAATTTCATGGCTGAAGGTGGAAGCACAATATCAATCACACAGAATGTGTAACACTAACAGCAATCAATTTTTGCGGACACAGAGCACATTGAGTGAAAACTTTAGTCTGCTTAATAATAAATTTGAGAGTTAAACTGCAGTTAAATCACAGAACTAATAAATTTGAGAGTTAAACTGCAGTTAAATCACAGAACAGAGAGCAAGATGACCGCATTCACCTTTCAGTGCATCAACTTTGTGGGGAGTGAGGGGCTGTTGAGGCGGCTTCTCTCCGCCTTGGGCCACGAAGCGGTTGGATAATGTGCCCGTCACACTCCGCTTGGCGAGCACTTCTGTCGACCAAATGGCAGTCGCGGCTCGCTTCACGAAGTGTGAGTCCTTGGGCACTGTGAGCAATTGTTCAAAGACCTCTTTGGTCAGATGCACCCCATTGGCCAGGTGAACCTGCATGAAATCCAACCAAACTACTTTCAACACCACTTCATAATGTGAAAAAACACACACAGCCATACAGCCCATAAAAACAGCTGCTTCAAGGCAATCTGTGTTCAGTGTAGGTTGGAATATAGCAGTTAATGCAGCACAAAAAAAAGGTTACGTCACTTTCCTATCTGCCCTCAGCTCATGACAATATTGCGGCCCCTGGCCAAGTAATAAAACAACAAAACAAGAAAAAGGTAGGCACTTCTAAGAAATTACAGTAATCAAAATTGGCCATGTTACGTACACTGCAACACGAATGCCTCCCCCACGGATTTCCAATAACAAACATGAGGAATTCACAGCCCCAAATATTTTCAGAATGTGTCCTCTTACTAGCTGTCGAAGCTTTCACACTCGCAGACAACCAGCTATATACCACACATCTTGCCTAAATCAATACCCAGGTCCCATGCAAGTCTATTGTTAAGCTCGAATATTCCAAACCAAGAGTTGTGCTTCATTCCAAACTGCTCTCGTCGCACCCGAGTGCACCTGACCACCATCTGGTTGGATTTTTGTTTGACTTCAATGGTTTCCGGCCTGTTTCAAAGAATGCCCTCCCACAAAAATTTTCTGTATTGACCAATTAATATTGGAGATATAGCTATCACAATCAAGAAATTTCGCTGGCTTCTGTTTTGGTTCCAGCAACTGAAAAGTGCAGTATTATCAAAGCACGCACACATACACTGCAAGCCATGAAAAGATGGAAGTACAGGTGTGTTTTTTGTTGCATTCCTACACTATCATTTAGAGGAACACACAATATAAATTTGAGTTGGCATGCATCCCGTTATATTCTCAGAGACCACTCTCATTCAAAATGTGAGCTTTTATCAGCTAGAAAACACCAAAAAACGATGTACAGATGTTGCCACTAGCGGCCCAATTTATCCAGAGTACTTGTTTGTTTGTAATCTCTGAACATGGTCAGGGGACCTTTAATGTTATGGCTGTCACTGAAGGAATGAAGCTGCCTGGATAGTAATTGCCCGGCAAGTTTGTTGCTTGTGAATGTACTCTGCTTCTGCCACCTTGCCAGTGCCTGTGGCACAAGACACAAGAGTTTCATTGTCTCGCCTTCGCTATTATGTGAAACAACTAAGTGGTAACGTTACTACTAATATTAAATATTATTGAGCTGTATCTTTAACCATACCCTCCCATCCTCTGCTACTGTGCACACTTGTGTGCCTTCCCTGGTGGGGCCTTCCTCCTGGCTGCCCAAACCACCCTCTGTGAACTCCACATGAACCAGGGCTCCAGGAATGGGGCTCGGTGGGGGCTCAGAGGTGGCTGCAGGTGGAGAGGAGGGAGCTGGGAACACCTCAGCCAAAGGGGCATCTTTTGCAGGCGCCCAGGTAGCAGCTGCCGATGTAGCAGCCATCAGTGACGAAGCTGCTGATGCCGCAGGTGCCGGTGCCGCAGGTGCCAATGCCGCAGGTGCCAATGCCGCAGGTGCCAATGTCGCAGGTGCCAATGTCGCAGGTGGAACAGAAGCAGACGCCGCAGGTGCAGATGCAGCAGAGGCAAATGCAGCATGGGCAGGTGCAGCAGAGGCAAAAGCAGCACGGGCAGGTGCAGCACTGGCAGATGCAGCCGCCACGGCCGCGGAAGGTGCAGACGCAGCAGGCAGTGCTGCAAAGGGTGGCACAGATGTAGGCCAATGAAAATAACTTCACCAACGATCATGGTTTTTTGTAATGCGAAATTTGAGCACAGCCTAATTTTTTATGTATTGAGGCAGAAAACAGACAATACTTAAGCTACCCTCAAGCACTCACGCTTTATCCAGTGCAAGGCCTCTAAACTACAACACTGAAAGAACGCTCCTCAGCGGTGCGGAGTGGAGCAGTACAACCCTTGCCTGGCTGCAGCGTCCTCTCCTGTGTTTACTGCTCTTTGCAAGAATGCATTGCAAGTTGGTCGCCTCAGTGCTTCAAAGGGAAATGTTGAAGCCACAGAGGACGAGTCTTGAGTCTTTGTTAGGAGCGGGCCGCGAGGCACATGTCCCGTATATTTATAATATTGTGTGCTTGTTCCCATGGTAAACGCCTCGCACTCCACAAACAGCCCTCATACACGCTCATGCATGTGCTGGTTGACAATTCGACTGCAGATTCATGCCCGACTCAAGTTTAGACGCAGTTTTGTGGTAGATGTTACACTGATTCCAACATAATCAGCCATGCATCTGTGCGAAAAGTGCCTCCAAAATAAGCTCCACTACAACCTTATCCCCCGTTATTCCTTCCCATAGCTTGGGATTTTTTGCGGCATGGCTCACTGCTGTGCCAAAAAATCTATCAGTTCGTGTCCCACAAGAAACTGCATGTTTAGATATGGCTTTGTCAGGTATTTATTATTTTTTTTTCTAACACCTGAAGTAATGAATTTTAAATCTGACATTAATGGAAAGCTTGGTCTTATTCAACAAGCCAACATGACTGAGTGAACTACTAGCGTGTTGACTTTGTGAACAAATAAAAAATTGTGATTTATGGCTTAGCCACAATTTACAATTAATCCATGTGCCGAAGCGACACACAGGCTATGAGGGACACCGCAGTGGAGGGCTTCGGAATAACTTTGACCACATGGGGTTTTTAATGGGCAGACGTTGCAGAGTACACGGACCCTTTTTGTGTTCTGCCTCCTTCGAAACGCCGCCACCACGGCCAGGATTGAACACAGGTGTCCTGGCTAAGCAGCCAAGTGCCCTGACCACTCAGCCACCGAAGCAGGTACAACAATTATTGGTATGGGGTTTTAAAGCAAGGGAAGAGAGTAAAAGAGTAACACAAAAAGATTTGTCGGCAGTCATGGCTAGGTTAAATCCTTCAAAGTGAGAGCAAGTTGCTCTTCAGTCCGCAGATTTCAATATGCGCCGTAAGCTATTCCCCCCCTCCCACCCCAACACACACACACTTCCTTCTTAAACCACCCAAAAATTTTTCCAGGTTATGTGACCTGAAAACATTTAATCAATAAGCTTGACCAGCAGGAAATACAGGAAAAAAACTCCTTATAAGGAGTGTACCATCAGCTGAGAGGAAGCGCAAGAGCTGGTGCTGCAGCTTGATGTTCAGCTGGCGCAGCTCCTCATTTTCTTTTCTCAGCTTCTGCACCTCTTTCTCTGCTGCTGTCTCCGTGCTAAGGTCGTCCGTTGCGGCCTGCTGCGCGAGCATCCGCAACTTTTTGATGTTTCGAACCTGCAGTAGTTAACACAGTGTCAAAACACATATTCACCCATATTGTCTTTAACATTATAAAAAAATTAAATTTCTTTGGACGCAAACTGCAGAAATGCTTGCATGTGACACAACGTTACTGAAAACCTATTAAACATCACATTTCATTACAAGGTTCGGGTTTCAATTGCGCATACATACTTTATCACGTGCCAGGTCTCTTGGGCGTTTTGCGGGGCGCGCGACTGCGCCATGATGTCGTTGACCAGAAATATGTTGGTCCATTTCTTCTTTGGATTCTGGGAAGAAATCTCTTTTAGGAGTATGTTCGCACAATTTTCCATACATTGATTGTAATGATAAAATGCAAGATAATGTTTCCTGCACCAAGCCTTTTGCAGCAGCTTCTATTCTAAATTATTTAATTGACAGTGCCTATCTGGCCATCAGCCAGAATTCCCCCAACACTCATCAGAGACTGGCTGCTCAATTGAGTAGTCTGTCCTTTTTTTAAGAATGAATCATTTTCGCCACTGTTCAGCAGCAGTAACAAACATGGCTATATGAAACTGCAGCCCCAGGCATTTTTGTTTATAGGGGTTCAACGTCCCAAAGGAACTCAGGCTATGAGGGATACCGCAGTGACCGGCTTCAGAAATTTCGACCTCCTAGGGTTCTTTAATGTGCACTGACCGCACAGTACACGGGGGCCTCTAGAATTTCGCATTCATGTCAAGTTTTCAAGAAACAATGCAGAATCGACACTTCCTACCTAGTGTGGCGTGAGAACCTCTGTCACATTTGGCAGCTTTCTCGGCTACAGAGGTCTTCACAGTTTAATATTCAATACACGTAGCTAGGACATGGTCATCAACTGAGCTGTAACCAAGAGCAGTGAAGTATACATTTTATGCTTCCGAACTAGTCCCAAGTGATACACCCCCCCCCCCCCCCCCCAAAAAAAAAGCAACGGGTTCACCCTGGGAAGACCAGCCACTCATCACTTGTATATAAGACAGTTCATTACTACAACTGAAGAATGCCTGGAGGAGGGGCGCCAGTGAGAAAAAAAAACGTATTCACGAGGCCCAGTTGATGGAGGTGCCGGGGTAATTTCAGCTGGGCGACTCTACCATCTACCGGACACTGCCAGATTAATTTCGTTACATCCATCAACATGCAACATGCTGCAAACAGGACGGAATTCGCAAACCTGCAAGTTGAACGTGAGAACTGCACAACAGCGGTGCGCGTTACGAAAGGCAGAAAAGCTCAAGAACACATTTCTATAGCCCTGACAAGCAAATTCGAGTGCTGTACCGCCGTCAGCACGCTTAACAAAGCAACCACAGCTATCCATCGGCCGGCCGTTGGCCGTCCGTTTCGGATGTTCCGGACGGACGTCGATTTCGGACGTCCGTTCCCGGATCTTTCTCGGATGTTTGCATATATGGCACATGCATACTTTCTTCGTGTCCGCGGGGCAATAAAATGAAAAAGCAACTGAAAGTACAGCGAGAATATTTTATTGTGACTGTACATCAGCACAGGACTGAGTTAATGTGAAGTGTGTAACTCCTCAATAAGACGTAAAACTTCGAGAGCACATCCATCTTCCTACTTCCATGATGAAGCAGAAGCGAACAGCTTTCTGCAAAAAATGAAAAGAAAAAGGTTAGTAATCAAGTCCACGCCAAATCTCAGTAGACCATGATAAATTCAAAAATGCTTGGCAACTTTGTTATTGGTATTCTCAACCCATTCTCAACAAGTCTCAACCCATCCGTAGCCCACACCACAGTATAGCCATAACATAACTCCAACTCTCCCGCGAGAGAATGTTACAGATCCTGCTCCACTGTCATAAAAGTAATTCCCAAGCAGTGTACTGCACTTACCTCCGTAGGACATGCCGTAGGCAATCACACTAGGCCTTCTTTCATCCGAAGTCGGTGTAGTACGATATTCCAGCGTTCCAGGAGGGCTTCAGGCACTTGCCGCATCCTTCGAATTGTTCAAGTTACACACCACTTTCGTCCGCAGACTAAAAAAAGCCACACATTCTAGTAACAGAGCTCAAAAGGGGCACCACACTTCGCACCAAACCAGCATGGAGGTAAAAAAACTAGGAGGGAGTGCGCTCAGCCTCTGCAAGCCATCCTCCTCTGACGCCGCTGCCGAGGGCCCTTTTGCGCACTGACTCATAGGAAATAGGCCCTCCTCCACAGTTACCAGACTGCCAGCCAGCGGTGCTTTTTAGTGAACATCCGTGCTCCGAAGTAGCGCAGCGCAGCGCTTTGGCGGAATGCGTACCGAGCTCGAGGTTGTCTGCAGGCTCCGCGTCTCTGTTGATTACACTCTTGAGTTTTTGGGTGCACTGTAGAAAACTGCGGGTAAACTTTTCATCAAAGGGTGCGGCCGCGACCTCGTCACTGTTCAACTGTGGTTCATAAAGAGAATGGAGAGGAATTCCTTTCGTCGTTATACACGCATACGGAGCGTTTATTTCAGCGCATGCTATGAGCGGAGAACTCGAGAGTAGGCGAAGAAACGAGCCTCTAAAAAAGGGCGCAGCGGCTTCCAGAGCGCTCACGGCGGACGGACGTGTTGAACGAGCGCTCCGGCGCGCTGCGCAAGATTCTATTTCTCGGGCAGGCGGACTTCGGCCCGCCCATGGGCCCTCCGTTCTCCGCTATTCTCAAGGCACAAGTCGTGCCGAATACGCGCGCGCACATAGGCGGTTCCGACGTGAAATTCAGCAGTGAAGTATTTCTCTCTCTCTCGCTGTCGAGAGAGAGTGCCGGCGGCTTTACGTCTGCCTCTGCGCGGGGTCTCCCGGCCACTGCGCACAATCACTTACAAAAAGAAGTAAACTGTATGTATACATAGCCGCGCGCTCGTAGCGTCCTGTCTCGGACTAATCGCGCGCGCGGCATACTGCACTAGCGGCCGGGGTGGGGCGCCCGGCCGCGTATACCGTCGGAGGTAGCACCCACGGAGCGTTCGTGTCACGCGTGCACTACCTGGCGAAGAGCGAGCGGGAAGTCAAGCCCGCCTGTTCGATGAACGCACAGAGGCTCACCACTTTTGTGTCACGGGTATAGAGGCTAGAATATCACGGGTGCGCGCAGTGCCGCGCGGCCACAGGAGCGCTTCGAGACTGTCCGGGATGATTCCCAGCGCCCTGCAGGCCGCGAGAATCTCGCGACGCGGCACTGCAGAAGCGGCACAGCGAAGGAGCATGTGCTCCAAGTGTCTCCACTGCGCCGCAGTCAGCGCACGCGTCGCTCGGGGATGGTGGCCGCTGCGGCGAGCGAGCAGTTTGCGCTCACCACGGAGCCGTCAGTGAACGCAAGCAGATGGTCGCCTAGTTGCTCGTACAGCGAGAGAGCGAAACCGAAATCCAGCTAAGAGCTACCACTGCCTTGTCACGTGAGGGCCTATTTCCCATGATGCTTTCCATTATATTTTTTATGACTAGGCTTCAAGATTGTGACGTCATGGTCCCTCCTAGTTTTTCTTCCTCCATGCAAACCAGCAACGCCGCCATTACGCCGCTGCACTCTGTGGCTGATGGATTGGATTGGGCTGACTACAAGCTGCATTTATGATGATGATGGCGGAGTTAAACGGGAGTTTTGAATTTACAAGTGGTTTCAATCGCGTTTTACCACGGCTAGGGTGGCTACCACGGCGGACACGATGTCGCTACTGATTTTTAGATGTTTTCTAGATGTAAATTAGTAATTGATTTACTGTAAATTTGTGTAGCACTCGCTCCTACCCTTAAATAAATTTAGTTCAGCAGTGGCGCTTGCACTGCAAGTATATGACTAGGGAATTGCGCGAATTTACAAAAGTCCTCAAGTCAAACCGTGTAGCTCATGGAAATAATTTCTCCAAAGCAGATATGCAGATATTAACGCAGTTTCTCGCACACTAGCCAATAAAACTGACAAAATTTCCTTCGCGAATAAAATTTTCTAGGTTAAAAAAGCGAACTCTACACTATACATACTCGAACGGCGCGACTTTTCTGTCTGAACAATTATAAAAAAACTCTATACTCGTATCTGGAGAATATACTCCACCGTACATCCCTCGGACGTACACCTTGTCTCTAATGCGGATAGACAAAAGCGGATACTGTCTGTACGTCCGGCGGATGTATGAATACGGATATCCGAAATCGGATTGTGCTCGTACGTCCGATGGACGTCCGATCTCGGCAAAGGACGTTCGGATCTAGCTCGTACGTCCGACGGATATCTGTGGTTGCTTGGAGGAACGCTCGCTTGCGCGTCCTGCACTGATATTACAGCCTCTGAGCGCTGGGCGCAGAGCCCAAGGCCATACTGCACGGTATGTTTGCGGACGTTGGAGACAGCTCGTGCCCTGCTTCCACTTTAATTTTGTCTCAGACGCAGCGGCCGACGCCCAGCGGCACTAACGTCAGTGAAAGACAATCGCTCGAGCGTCTGTGTTAAGCGTGCTCACGGCGGTACATACATAGAGGCTGAATGAAGTTTCAATATCAATCAACGCCCTGTACATTAAAGGCACTGGAAATACACGGGTAGCTACAGCTGCCGCAAAGTAGAAATTACAAAAGTACTCAGACAGTAATAAAAGTGTTCTTACCTGTCATCTGTAGGATTTCCGCGTCGTAGTATCCGCCCTTTGTTTTGTCGTCCCCCTCCCAATAGACCTGATAGATGTTTCCCGCCGCAAAATCTTCCGTGCTCTTTGGGTGGAAATTTTTCACAAGAACCGATGAAGTGACTTTTTTCACGTTGTCAAGCAGAAACTTCACGTAAATGTAAAACACCATTGCACTGATGCACACTCGGGAGCAAGTCACCAATGTCGCGCAGTATAGAACAAAAAGGATGTTGGAACGGTTGGAACAAACTATCTACATGATGTTTTGACAACGTAATGGTGTGTGTGGCGCTGCAGTCTTGTCAAACAAAACATTGCATGCTGATGAGACTGCTTTAGCGCGTTGCTCTGAAACAGATTGAGTTATCTGTAGATGTTGCAAATGTAGTAGTTAACTTTGTAAGCGCCACTTTCTTTTTGGCTAGATTGTAGCGTTGGGAGAGGCGGGCACGCATTGAAGCTATAAAAAAAAAAAGAAAGGAGAGGCGGGCGCGCGGAATTTCCCGCGCAGTCTGTAGTCGCCTCCGTGGTTGTACGTGCCATCTGTCTTCAGTGTCGTTCTTGCACCTTATACAAGCCAACGCCTCATCTACTTGTACAAGCCTGTTACAAGCGTGCAAAGGAGGTGCTCCAACATGCCTCCCAAAAAACGCTACCGCGCCTATTTGGAGCCAAATGCGCTATCACTGAAAATTCCGCGGCAGACGACATGGAGCCGGCTGCAAAAGGAATTCGCTGCAACGTCTCAAACACCGCAGGTAATTCACCGACTTGTTTACGTCATATGCTAGGGCCCATTCACTTTCTGCGCGCGAAAAGTTTTACATTCCATGAACTCATAAAGAATCCGCAAGTGTTTTTTTTTTTTTTTCCGAGCTGTGCAATGTTGCAAAAGCGACCTTTGCCATTAGGCTTGCAAGCCGTGAGGAGAAGCCCGCTTTTCAGTGAATTTTTGAAGCAAAACGCGGGGCGAGCAAGTGCATATTTGTGGATGTGGATGCGGAAAAGAGGTACGGGTCGCTGCGAAATAAAAGGCACTGCAGAAGTTGAGTGAAGTAGGGACAGCAAAGAAGGGCAAACGGGTGCTGGAGCTGGACAGCTCGAAACGCCGAGCACCGGCGGCACGGATCCTGTGCGTTGTGCGTGCATTACCGTAATGGAGATTTGCTTCGCTAGACTGTGCCGCGCTCCTTTGAAGCGTTGCCTTTTGAATAACTTGGACCTATTCGTTTATTCTGTATTTCAACTCCCCCCCCCCCACCACACACACTTTTTTTTCTTTGTGAAAGGGGGGGGGGGGGAGAAAGGTAAAGTCAGATTTTTTTCTTTTGCGGAATCGCGAGAACCTAGCGTCCTTACACCCACCGCAGGCAGTGGTCATGCTCTTACCTGCGCGGTAAGCATCTAAAGAGAGTTCCTGAAAAGGCGGAGCTTACATTGCTTACATGGCCTATCAACGTCCAAAATATTGTCTGTGATGGATGCAGACGGCTGATAGCAGAACGCAGCATGCAGAAATGAGAAACAGGGCTAGGAAACGGAAATGATGAATGTGATGAATGAAACCATGGCAAAAAAGTTTGTCGCATCAAAGATTGTGGCAGAAGAGCAAGGCAGCGCGGGTGTACAATGATCAGGAAAAAAAGCACTCCGCAGCATCGAATTAAGAGGAACAAGAAACAGAAGCAGAAGGAGACTGGTGAGGTGAAATGTGGATCGAAATATTGCGTTGTGAGGGCCTTTTGTAACATAGCCAGGCTGAAATACAGCCAAATAGCAGCCAAATTGGATGTAGCCGCCATCATTTGGGGACTTGAGCACAGGCGCCAATGAAAAATGCTGCGTATAGAAGAGTTCATCAACATAAATGCAGTCAAACACGAACTCCAACTGAACACTATAAATGTGTGAGAGGTGTCGACTACATCGGCATACTATATGTAGATGTGGCAAACATGAGTTTACGTGTCGTACATTAGCCACCACCTGTCATTTCTCACCATCCTAGGGGATGGCATAAAAGACAGCCGAGGAAATAAAGCTCTGATTACTGACAACACTTGGTTAAGTATGCAACAAATGCCGGGAAGTATGCATGCAATTCTGCTCTGACATCATCTGTGAGCAGCACGGATTGCACTGATGCTTTTTAAAGCCCGTAGTAATTTTTATGGAAAATTCCTGTGCATACCAGTAAGAATGACAAAAAGTAAAAACACTGAACCCTCAACATAGCGGATCTCTCAGGTCTCTCTCTTTGTCCAGCAGAACACCGGTTCAGACAAATCTTCTCATGTCAGTGTGTGAAGCTCACTTTATAGCACTGTGAGAGCTGGAGCCGGTCACTTGGTCAGCATCTTATCACAGCGAATGGCAGAGTTGTGTGCAGTGGACGCAATTACAACAGCTGCCCACTCACATCCATTCCCATTTCGTCAGCTGGAATAGTCTCAAATGCTCAATCTGGGTAAAGAACAAGCGGTGTGAGGATGGAGCAGCAATTCAGCATTAATTGGGCTCACATCATGCCATGATAAGATGCTGACCCACTAATCGGCCAGAATTCTCAAAGCATGCCACTCGGGCTTTCGTCACTGTCTGATGTAGCTAATACATTCCTCTTTTATTTATTCTTTGCAGTTAGCTGCAGTAAATGAAGTACCAAGAGGGGACGCTGAGGTTACAGACGAACAAACTGAGAGTGAAGAATGTCTGCTGCCACTACCTCAGCTCTCTGAACAAGCAGGAAGTGCTGCCTCTTTTAACCAGAATGCTGAGCAGGGAGACCCTGATGTGTATGCGGAAGCTGACGACCCAGATGATGATCTTTCTGATTTCATCGCAGCCAACTCAAAGACGACTCTTCCTGGCCAGTCCACAACTCGACTGCAAGCCATGCTCCTGATATTATCATTTGTTGTGGCAGCTAAGCTACCATGGACACAAGTTGACAGCTTGCTCAAGCTTCTGAACGCCCTCTTTGCTGAAGAGGTTTTTCCTTCAACCAAATATGGTTTTCGAAAATTGTGGAGGCTTCAGCAGTCAAAAATGGTGAGCATTCATGCCTTCTGCCCGACTTGCCAGTTCTTAATTGATGGCAATGGTACCAGCCACTGGCGTTGCCGAATTTGTTCAGAAGTTGCAAGCCTAGGAGAGGTTTTGAAGAAGGGGAGCTTTTTCATCACTCTTAACTTGAAGCGACAACTGCAACAGCTCCTGAAACGCATGGGCAAAATAGTTGGAAGCAACCTGCTTCAGCTTGCTTCATCATGCCCAGAGGCTTTCACCGATATCACAGATGGCCTGCTCTACAAGAAAGTTCGCAGCGACCACAAAATGAAGTGGAGTGACCTAACTTTGACGATGAATACTGATGGTGCACCGGTATTTAAGTCAAGCAAAGGTTCTGTGTGGCCAATACAAGTTGCCCTCAATGAGCTTCCCGTTCCTCTGCGGTGGAAGAATATTTTGGTTGGAGCAGTGTGGTTCGGCAAGGAGCATCCACCTGCACATCTCTTCATGAAAACCTTTGTGGACAAGTTCCAAGAGGTTGGCAGCCTCATGTGGACCTTTGCTGATCAAGTTGTGGAGTCTGCAGTCAGAATTGTGTGCTGCTGTGTCGACTCACCGGCCAGAGCTGCTTTGCTCAATGCAAAGCAATACAACGGGTACTACGGCTGCACTTGGTGTCTTAACAAGGGAACTTTAGTTGACGGTGAGACTCCTGCTTTCATTCCGTCTTATGAAGGACACAGATATACAGCATATGTTTTACATGGCAGATTGGTTGCCAGCGGTAAAAGTAAGGAATAACAGCCTACTTGGCTAGTTGGATGTTTTATACTTTGCCGGTGTTATATTCATGTTTTTAATTATTTTCATTTGTTCTTTACTACTGCTTTGATCTGTGCGGCATGAAGTGAGTTTTGATTTTAATGATTTGTTGTGTTTTTGTTGTAGGCACAGTAAAGTACACGTTTGAAGGCGGTGCCATGGTTGAAAGGTCCCACGACACTGTGCTGTCAGCCATGTCCCTTGCAGTTACAAGAAAGTGCTCTGTCGATGGAGTGAAGGGGCCATCTCCAGTTACGAAGCTAGGAACATTGGACTTGGTCTGGGGCTTCCCTCCCGATTATATGCATTGTGTCCTGGAGGGTGTGACTGCACAAATGACAGAGCTTTGGCTGTCTGCAACTGGGAAGCCTTGGTATGTAGGAAATAGAATTGCCGAGCTAAATCAGCGTATATTGAAAGCACGGCCACCAATAAGCTTCTCGAGACTGCCAAGGCCAATTTCAGAGAGGGCATTCTGGAAAGCCACACAATGGAAGTATTGGTTGCTATACTACAGTGTGCCATGCCTTCAAAACATTCTGCCAGATAGATATATTAGGCATTTTTCATTGCTGGTAGAAGGCATTTTTATGCTGCTGAGAGAAAGTGTTGAACGCAGTGACACTTTTATTGCAGAAAGGTTGCTGAAACAGTTTGTGGAGGAAGTGAAATTATTTTATGATGAAAGTGCGCAAACATTCAATGTTCATCAACTTCTACATCTGGCGAAATCTGTTAGGATGACAGGTCCACTGTGGGCCACGTCAACCTTCCCATTTGAAGGGGGCAACGGGGACATCTTGAAGCTTGTGTCTGCTGCGAAAGGGGTTCCTCGGCAAATATCAGAAAGATTCATTATGAATGGAGTTCTAAATTCTTCGAAACGTCTGGTACCTCTTCCTCCATTTTTGAAAAAGCAGCAGGAGCTAATTTCAGGTAAAATTTCTAAACAGCACAAATCTAGTGTCTTAGGTGCAGCTTTGCCACCTTGTGTCTATGAAGAACCCATCCAAATACTGTTGAGGCAAAACATTGGTTCCGAGGCATGCGTAAGTGAGTACCTTAGAGCTCGTGTCAAGGGGTTCACTGTACACAGCGCCCATTATCAACAAGCAGAAAGAACATGTTCATGCTACCTGGAAGCAAGTAACGGCAAACTTGTTAAAATTCTCAAGGTGTTTGCTGCTGACAGCAAAATCTTGCTGTTGTGTCAAGAATTGATTACTGAAGTGTTTGAGCTGCCCTTTTTGTTCAGAATCGAGCACCCTCCATTTGGCATCGCTATCTGCATGCTTTGCGAAGAAAGCGTTGTTTCATCTTGTGTGCTTGTGGAACAAGAGAGCACATTCTTAGTGAAGATGCCTAATCTTCATGAAAGTGATTAGTCATTTTCAGTACCATGAGGGAACCGCATGAAAATATTCTTGAGTAAGACACTTGTATCCCACTTGCTTCAAATGCTGTCAAATGGGAAAATGCCGCCCCTGTACACCATATTTTTGCATGCTGGATACTACCGAGCTATGAAACAAACCATTCAGCATATTTTTAACTTTTAGGCCTCCTTGGTGTTATGTTTTTACAAGCACGGGCGTACAGTTCGACACGGCCCACTTTTGCAGGGAAACAAAAATTTAAACTTCTTCAGCTTTTGAGCTTTTTTCATCGGTGAACTGCAACATAATACTTCTTGAAGCAAGTTTCAGTGTACTAGCAAGTCGTCTTATACATCCAAAAGTCTGCGGTATGGATATTTACCATATTTGAGGTCTTTTTATGAAGTGATTGCTACAGCTCTGTTCCTCTCTTTTTCTACAAAACCAGTGGTCAAAACTGGATCAAAGCGATGTCATTCTGAGCACAGTTTTACGATATGTATGCAGCATGTGAGACACGAATACAGCTTTGTGAAAAATGCAAAAATGATGATGCTGATCTTTTCGACGTAGACAAAATACCCTTTGCCCTGTCTGTTGCACATCTTCCTCATAGCAGTTTCACTCGTCCACTTTTTCACTGATCTCCATTTATGATTGTGGCCAACTTGCTATTGCGTTTTAGAAAATTCAAAATGTCATGAAACTTGGCAGCACATTGCAAGGTACCTAGTTAGTGTTGTTTGAGGTTGCAGCGTGTTGCATTATCATTAACACACTGTCTTGTTTGTTGTGCATGTTCACTGTCACATGGCAGTGAAATCCAGTACACTGTCTTGTGCATGTTCAGCAAGAAAATATTTCGATAGGCATGTTTTTCTTTGCATTTGCCAACACGTCAACACATACATGCTTCAATGGCAGCTTAGTACAAAATTCACATACGTACTTGCCAACTGTCTCCATCAAGGGAACACGTAGCCTTAAATATTGAGCCCGCTGGACAGACCAACCAAAGCATGAATGCTCCTGCAGTGCCGTGTTTCACATGAGGTTCGGAACTTAGTATTCGGAGAAGCCTTTGCCCCACAGTATATGCAGTTTAGCTGATGATTTCTCTACAAGATATATCCCTATATATATGACTTAGCAACCCGAATGAGCCAGCTTTTTTGTAAGTGTTCATTTCTGTTAAATGAACACACTTATCAGGGACTGTTATCTCTGTGTTTTCAATCTGTTCCCGAGTTCATGAACAGTTCTTTGAAGCAGTTCTCATGCATTCGTTTATATCCAGTGAAAACTGCACCCATTTATTTTTATTCTTTGCTTACTTCAGCTGGATAACCTGACTGACATTGTATCCTGTGATATGAGCCCTTTTTTATATAATATTGTGCCTTATTAAGTAATGTCAAGTTGCGGTGTACTGTCTTGTGCATTATTTGCTGCTCTGCTGCTGAGCACGAGTTTTTTTATTCTTGTCCTTCATGCTTCGAAGTAGGCATTGTCATGAAAAACAGCAACTCATGCTGAAGATGTTCTCTACAGTGTATTTGCACTTCCTTTGCACCTTTCCATAGCCTTCAGTGGTAATGTACAGCGGGGAATTTTTTCAGTGCATGTAACTTTGGAAGGGCATTGTTTTCCAAGACCCTTTATATAATGATATGTAAAATGTCTTTTGCTTGTTTTTTTTACCTACATGTGCTGACCTTGAGACTTTGTTTGGCTGTTGATGAAAAAGTTGTCTGGGGCATCTCACCTAGCGGGTGTTAAAACAAGTAAACTACAGTAGCAAAATGCTCCTTTTAGCAGCTATGCAATTGGTGGTGTTTGGTCAGTGCACGAAATAATCGTTGGCCATTTAAACTTGATAGTTCACATTCTCTTCTTCATCTCTTAACAATGTACAGCTCTCATGTCAGTCAGAAAATTAAGCTCTTACAGGCAGAATCTATAGCACAGGGGGAGCTTAGGATGTTTTCGGCTGTTTTGCCGTGTAGCACTTTTCACTGTTGCCAACTCAGCCATGCCTGTTCCTGTCTTGCTGTTCCTTATGGTTTCTGGCATTGCGTCGATGAGCAAATGCACAGTGCTGTGTGAAGTTGTCTTCAAATGCCCTTGCAAAATTTGTTATCAACTGAGCTGGCATTTGCTGTTGTGCTTAATGCAGCTGGCAGCACTTCAGTACTTTCCCACCTGCCCGTCAAGTATTGTGTCCGCACAAAAGCCCACCTCCTTATCACCATTCTGATTCCAGTAATTTCATTGCCTTGATCACTGTGAAAGGCACTGGTAAGCACTGTGGAAGCTGCCTGGCTGTATGAAAGGCCCCACATTGCTACAATTCAGGGGAATGAATTGATGGTGTTCCTTTGTGATGCTTTCAGGGGCACTTTCCCAAATGCCCATTTCGCGAAGGCACTACTGCAACTCTGAAACGAAGGAGTTCTATGCTGAATTTTGAGAATAAATGTGTTATAATTTCTTTCAAGCTTTAGTTCAACCTGCTGTCATGCCTTTATGTTTTCATAGTCACACCAGATATAAATTTTTTGTTGTCCTGGCTGATATGAGCATTTAACTATACCTGGAAGCTAAAAAAGTGTGCCTTTTTTGTCCACATAATAAACAGACTGCCATTCATCCTTAGTGTAATAGTAATAAATACTAAATTATATGCTGTATGATATGCAAATGCACCTCACAATTTACCTTGGACTTTTTTACGGTTTGACTGTGATGTGAAGACATGAACACCCATAGTTGCAACAATGGACTATGCAATTAAGCAGGACAGAAATCTTTCATTAATCTCAGTAAGTACCAAACCAACCTACATGTTGGTCAGTGCATGAAATAATCCTTGGCCACATGTCTGGCATGTGCCTGAGATTGTATCTGGTACATCATGCAAACTAGAATGAACCGAACAGATCTTTTTGGTGGCGCTCGGCTCCCGCACATGAATACAGCAACAGGTCTGGTGTGCTTGAGCTGGATCATATACGCCAGATGACTCGAAACCAGTCTAGTGTACGTGCACACCAGACGACATGAAACCAGTCTAGTGTGCACACCAGACGACAGGAAACCAGTCTAGTGTGCACACCAGACGACATGAAACCAGTCTGGTGTGCACATCAGACAACACCACACCGGTCTGGTGTGCACATCAGACAACACCACACCGGTCTGGTGTGCACATCAGACAACACCACACCGGTCTGGTGTGCACACCAGACACCACCACACCGGTCTGGTGTGCACACCAGCACCACCAGGCTGGTCTGGTGTGCACACCAGACACCACCAGGCTGGTCTGGTGTGCAGACCAGGCTGGCCTGGTGCCCACACCAGCCACACCAGGAAATCCTGGTGTTAACACCAGAACACACCAGAACATTCTGGTGGATTTTTCAACTGGGCGGGAACACGTCGTCAGAATTGTTATGTAACCAGCATTGTCTTATCCAGAATAGTATTGCGGAGGCGTCTTTGACATCATTATTTGCATAAAGGGCTTGCCCTGTCAACGACATATTGCGCGGGTTCTCAAATTAAGACGGCACAACATGCCCTTTCTGTGTCATGAGGTTCTTCGTTAGCCTACTTTTAGGATGCATGCCGCTAATAACTGGCAATTCTTTGATAAAGAATGGACCTTTTAGGATACCACTACAGTGGGACGGGTTTCATCAAGCAGCTCTTTCGCAGCTTTTGTAGAAAGATCGTTAAGGAACTTGTGCTCGTGAGGCGGCAAGCCGCTGTCGTCGCCGTCGCCGTCGGCAAAGCCTACGGCAGCCGTGGCTGGGTGGCGTCGTTAGTGCGCGAAAAATCCCATGAGCACCATCGACGGAGGCCATGCGTAGCTTGAGAGAACGGAAGCGCATCACTTCTCGCGGAGGTCACTAGAAGACCAATGAGTGAGTTTAATATTGTGATGAATACGAAGCTGGCAGTGGCGCGGGACGGAGCGCTCGCGCTAGGCCAGCGGCCATTAAATCATTTCTTCTCCATTGTTCACCACGCCTCATTCTTCGGCTGGCCGCCACGTTACATTTGGTGTGAGGTGCTGGGGTCCCTTCATCGCCTTCCTGGTCCCGGAGCTTCAGTGTCCTGCGCCTGCCGTGGACGTCGGCCGTGAGTGCCTGGTCCGCGCCGCCCGGCCATGCCCCAGCCCGCCCGACTTGAACCGACCTCGCCGCTCACCCCAGCCCCGTCCCCCGCCCGAACCACAAGACACGATGACTCAAGACCCGACCGACCAGAGACCCGACCGACCCAAGACCCACACGTGAAAACACCGCCCCCCTGCCCCTGCCGTTCGGTGCGTCCAAGGGCCTCGGCCGTCAGCTCCTGGCACCCTCCGGCCCGGATGCTTCCTGGACCGGGACTCATCCTTCGATCATCCTTCTCATCGTGGCGGCCAGCACTGCACCATCTTCTACATACTGTTCAACCCCCCCACTCAAGACCATCGCCATTTCGCCGTCTGTTCGTCACTGATCGGAACGATCGCTCGGAGGCCCCGGGTAGTGTGACGAAGACGAAGCTGGCAGTGGCGCGGGACGGAGCGCTCGCGCTAGGCCAGCGGCCATTAAATCATTTCTTCTCCATTGTCCACCACGCCTCATTCTTCGGCTGGCCGCCACGTTACAATACCACCATTCCTCCCTGAGCAAGCGGATTCGAAAGTTGCTAGTGCGCATGGGGGCCTCTAGTAGCTGTGCTGAGTGATGCCGCCATGTGGATGGTATAATGAGTGGGCTCTTTCGCTTTTCGCTCGTAAGGCGGAACTTAAGCATCTCCAAAAGTTTTTGTTCATTGCCGCTTGCTTCATTTTGGAGATAAATAAATTTGATTTCATTTCAGTTGATTTTTCCAACCAGTAAAGAAATTGGCGCGTAAAGCTTCGTTCTTATTTCTTGATTATAATCATCAGCTCGTTTACATTCACCGCACGGCGAACGCACCTGATTACGAGCTAATTATTCGCGTTCCAAGCCAGCCACACACAGAAAGCGTGAAACTCTCATCTTCCAACGTTGTTTTTGGGTAGCTCCAAGCTGGGCTATGCTTCCCTTCAAATGCACCTTATTCTCTTGTGGCACCGTCAGCTCGCGGCCTTCGATGTCCCAGCTTGATCTATTTTACACCGACAGCGGTTAATTCCTAGTTTCCCCCCACTAAGGTTTTGATCGTCCGCAAAAAGAAGAAAGAGAAGGGAAGGTGATTGAAAGGAGTGGGAAGGCTGAGCTCATAATAGTCCACAAAAACGCCGACCACCCTGCAGATTGGCATGTCGCAACGGCTAAGATTTACTCTCGGCGAAAGTCACGACGCACATTCTTTTCTTCTTTGGGGCGTTTCTTCTTAAATTTTGATCGGAAAATGAGGAGACGGCTTGATAATTTCTGCATGCTCTTGCCGTTGTCTGTACGGCCAGCTGGTCATCGATGGTTACGATGCAGCGCCGCCAATCCGATTAAAACGCCTGTTGGAAGTGCGCCGCCCTGCGGTCTTTTCTTCTTTACCCTTGGCGTTGTCCAGATTATCACCATGAAAGCGAGAATGACTACCGTGGAAGAGAAAAAGAGCTCCGCACCATATTCACGAGGACGAGTTGGGCAGTGCCTGTAGTGGCCGGTAATCGGCCGAAGAGGAGCCATTCGCACACGCGAAACAGGAATGCGGAAACGTGATTTAAAAAGAAAAATTGGCGGTCGATTCGCGTATTATGGCCGAACGCGAATTCAGTACACTACTGTTCGATTTCCTCTTCGGTTCTGGCGTTCGGATTCATCGTTCATGTATGCAAGTTGTTTGGATAGCGACAATGCGCTAATGCCCATATTTACGTAATTGGGCAGGACGTACAGTGGTGAACAAAAAGATAAGATATTTCAGTTTATTTAATTTAAGCCTTTTTTACTGCATTAAAATCTACGCACGACGTTAGTGGGATGACAATGTCAGACTTTTGCACAATAGCAACATATGTTTTTCAGCCTTTAATGGCGGTACGGGCAATAATCTCCACTTACACTGCAAGGGCTCAGACAGCAAACGCTGCTTCCTTTATCTGGAGGAAACGAAACTCCTATTGAGTGCAAAATTTAAAACGAAAGCAGAAATTATCAATGCATTCCGCATCAACAAAAACGGGTGACAAGTGCTTTAGTTCAACTTCTTGGTCCCTATCAAGAAAATTGGTAGAAAAAGAGATCGTATTCTTCGCCAGAAATATCTAAACTCTCCGTTGTTTTTAATGCACACATGGCCTTGGTATTTTCTTAGTCGCTGTCTCGTGCATGATTGCTCTGCGTTTTTACCTTGATGGTTATGTTTAAGACCCCTATAAGTCCCTTGCTTTCACGAAGTAAATCGAGTTCGAAGTTCTGCACTTTGTGTGAGCCTCTTTGTGTTATGCCGTCCCGTCTTCTTCACGCTGTTTTATATTTTCTGATCAACTTAAGCGATAACTTGTTCACACCGCAAATTTATCGAAGGTCTCCTTTCTGGGTTGCGTGAATGTACCAATGATGTATGCTTTTTTATTACAAAAGGAGGCAACAATTCAAAGAATGCCTTTTCGAAATTACTTCATGAGTCAGTAGATCCCACGAGCGCCTTTTCAGGCGTCCCCCGCTTGGCTCCGCCGAAGCATGGAATCCAGGAATCTGTTAGTGATCGCCTCCTCCATGTTTCTCTTTCTCTACTTTGCCGCACCTTCTCAACTTTTTCTTGGCGCAGCTGGTTTTTTATCCCTCCGACGATATGCGATGCTTGTTCAAATATATTCAACTGAAATAATCTCAGGAGCCGGGCTTGGCCACTCCACAAAGTCCATCGTCCTCTTCTTCATTAAATCCTTGAAAAGTGTAGAAGAATGCGTGGGGTCATAATTATGATGAGACACATATCCAAATTCCCGATCTTTCAGTGCCTATGGAAGCATAATGTTGTCAAGAATGTCCTGAACAACTTCTTCCCTCATGGTACCTTGAATTCAGTCAAGAGGGTAAACTCCACGAGGGGAGAATCAGCCCGGTGCCAATACGTTCCCTCCTCTGTGGTTTACCTAGGGAGGTTTACAACTTGGTCCATATAAATTGCGTACGGTGCGACGTAACGCAGAAACCCCATCATTCCTGCGCAACAGACATTCGATTCTTCTAATGAAATCACTCTTTTCCATTCGCGACGTGCCACACCGGGTGCTCCTTCCTCTACTGAAGTATAGTTCATGTTAAAGAGAGTTTGGTAACATGGTTCTCAAAAATCACAAAGTGAACAAGGGAGAAAAAAACTCCAGGGTGTTTGCCAGCGTTTCGGCAACAGGACTTTGAAGCCAAATGGCATTCAAACGAATTCTTAATGGCCGTCTGGAGTAACGAACGCAGTCCTGTGTCTCGATTCCTCGGTCATAGGAATTTCATAGTAGCCTGACGCAAGATCTAGTCTCGTGAAGAAGCATTTACCTCTCAGACGGCCCAGTTGATCCTTAATTAAGGGCAGTGGATACCGATCCTTTTTTTGTGACACGGTTGAGGGCACGGTAGTGCCGGCAAATTTGTTGCTCGCCTGTCTTTTTTCGCACCAGTAGGATAGGACTTGCATAATCCGATTTGGAGTTGACAACAATGCCAGCTTGATTTAGCTCTTCAATCATTTCTTTTGTGTGTGCCCGTTCGGCGCAAGAGAGTCGGTAGGGACGAAATTTCAGTGGCTCCAGCGTTGTTAGCTCCATGCTCATTTCTGCGGCATTTGTGCAGCCAATCTCTGAAACGGTGGTTGCGACGCAGTCCCGATACTTAAAAATAAACAGTTCGAGCTTTGCACGTTCCTCAGGAGCAACACCAGGACCTACTTGAATCTCTTCGCTCGGTAGCATTAATAGCTGGACAATGCTTTTGTCCGACTCACCCTCTTGTGGCGATGCATCGTCTGGGTAGCAAATTTCCGCTCGTGCGACCCGTTCGTTCTCTTTGATGGTCAGTTCATGATAGGAAATGTTCATTATAGGGACTATTGTTTCGTTGGTCCCGTCAATGCTGAGGACACAGCGTGGCGTGCAATGCTCTCGACCTTCTTGGTACCTGAGCTGCATGTCCACGAAGACATAAGGGCGTGGTGCGCTACCAGAGCTTAACAAAACCCACGTATTTTTGGGGCACAACCGTTGTTTCTCTCGCCCATAGGCACACAGGTCGTTCTGGGAGCTCTGGAATTTCAATGGACTGAAGCGTGTCGTCTCTATTGTCCTCCTTCCTGTGCTCCTCAAAAATCCGCACTGTCTTCTTCCGCCTCACAATCGTGACGTGTGGTTGCTCGGCGAAAGGTTGGCCCACGAGTAGGGGTACGGACTGTGACGCGTCCGGCACGACCGGCACGACCAGCACGGGAACGTCCTCTGTAGCTTGGTCGACCGTGAGGGTGATGCTCCTTTGCCCACACGGTGTCACATGTCCGGACCCGTAGCCCCCGATAGTGAACGGCTTGGTCAACTTCGTGTAAGCGACTCCGATTCGATTGGCATCCACCTTCCGCTGAGTTACGCATTGGCTACCGAGATCGACGTATGCTCGTATGTCACCGCAGTACGCTTTCCCCATCATAAAGTACTTTTCGTTCGCCTCTTCAGCGGATGGGAGGTCAAAGCCCACCACATTTTGAGCGAGGCGCGCTTCTCTCTCTGTTTTTGCCCTGCAGTTTCTTTCTCCGTGGCCCACTCGTCCGGAAGCGCTGCATCTCCCCTTTCGCGGTGGTGCCGGGCAACTGAGGGACACGTGACCGTACTCGCTGAAGTTGAAGCAGACTGGCTCTCCTCTTTCATTCCATGGCGGCTTCCTCCTCGCCTTCGGAGAAAGGTTCTTGTGGTCGGTAGTGTGCAAGGTCGACGCCATTGCTTCGCTTTTGTTGCCATGGGCGTTGGCATATGCGGGGAAACGAATATGGTTCGGGGAACCACTTGATTTTGAAATTTGGGGGCAGTGTTTCCTAATTTTTATTCGAGGCGTTTTAGGCAGTGAAGAAGGTCTTCTGGCGACTCGTACGTGCGTACGCTCACTGCTCTAATTACCTCGTCATCGTATAGCGCCGTGATGAGATATTCAATGCAGTCTCCATCTGTGAGGTTGCAACGGCGAGCTTGCGAGAGCTTGTCGTAGTAATAACACTCGATGGGCACACCGCGCTTTTGTCGTCACTCCTGTATTTCTCGATGGAGTCGTTGGAATCCCGCTGTCGTGGGGAAGGCGCGCTTAATTTCTTCTTTCCATTCCGGCCATGTTTTGTTGACGGAAGAGAGGGAGTCATACCATGTCTTCGCAGGCCCTTCCAACCTCGAGAATGCGTTGCCAGATGTCAGCCAGTCGGACTAATGGTAGACTTGTGCCAAGTCGTCCACGTGTCTTATCCACGCGCCTACTGTCGGAGAGCTGGATGACACCGCATTAAACGATGACACTAACCGAGCTGTCTCTCCTGCGCCAATGATGGGTGTGGCCGCTGCTTGCTGCGTCTGAAGGAAGGCAATTCCGTTGATGGCTTCTCTCACTGCTGCCTGAACGCTGGCCTGCAGGATTTCCACCACGTTAATCGTTGACTGAGGTATCGGAGGTAAGTTTCCACTTGTCACCGCGTTGTCGGATCCGCCTTGGCTTGAGTCGTCGGTGTCGTCGTTCCTGCCATCGCTCCTCGGTCGTCCGCCATCTTCGTTTGCCATATCCGTTGAAGATGCTCCGGTGCGGGAGACAGGCATGGTGGGGCTTGCCGGTTAACTTCGTAAGTTCGGGCGAACGTTGACTCTATCCCACTTCTGAATTGTTAGGATAATAGAACAATTCAGAGACGTTTATTCGTATTTCCGTTAGAAAGGAGCGCTAGGTTAACAAGCGGCCGTGTACCTTCTTTCGCGTCCAACACCTGAGTCTGTTGTTCTTACCCGCCTCGAGAGCGCTCGTCCTCCTCATCCTCTCCTCATAACACCCTCTCCTCACACGGGCGGCTCGGGTTGCTCAGCCTGAAAGTTCGGGTTGTTCGCCCTCCGGCGAAGGATGTCCGTCGGCGGGGTTGAGCTGGCGTTCACTCAAGACTTTTGGCAAAATAGTGCCCTTTGGTTACTCATTCAATTGATTTTTAAACCAATCAAGTAGCTTTTTACAAAGTTTTAATCTTATATTCCCATCAGCAGCAGCAATAGGAGGAGCCATCCCTTACAGAAATGAGCGTTGAGTTTCTGGTGTCATGTTCCTGCATTCCTTTTGACATATTATACATCCACCACGAAGTCAGGTATTCATGTCTTTTAACAATAAAAACGCAGCAGGGACTCTTTTGCAATAATACAGAAGATTTCCTTATGTCATTGGCGATAAGCTGTTCAAGTGACTTTTATCGCCGTTAAGCCCCATGCAGAAATATACCACGAAAGATTCAGATGTTTTTTCACACGAATTTCTTCCATGCCATTACACATCAAGAACTCTTATGTTGTTTTCATGCATTCCTTTGTGGTAAGCACAGAGGCATGCATGAAATAAATGGAGCAAGTGCTGGAGGCATAAGGGGGGGGGGTTAATTTATGCTTTTATGACAGTATCGGCAGTCTTGAAAGAGAGAGGTTGGGTACTGGCCACTGAAGGTTTTCTTGAAAAAAAAAAAACAACAAAGAAACATCATGCTTGTCGACATCTACTAAAACGTTACACGGAAAATTCAACTTTTTTTGTTCTTTAGTGTCCAGGTGATTAATCGTTACCTATGATCGTTATCGAGTGCGATGAACGTATCGCGCGGTGGCGTTAATATGAGTGACTAAAAAATGTACTCCCAGCAAGATTGAAAGTAAGAGCTTTTTTTTTCCTGCAAAGTGGAAAATATAGGCTCGAAGCGACTGTGATACGACGAACGACGTAATATGAAATGCTCGTTCATTCGCAGGCTCCATGTAGTGCATCACGTTGCGAGCGTAAGCGCGCCATTTTCAATACAACTCCGAACAGTGCAAAAAGCAGCGCAATAAGAAAAAACCCAAGTGACAAGTATGCGATGTACACAAGGTAAAAAAGAGGAAAGCTCAGTCTCTCGATCTTCAGTCACCTCATCAAGTGCGTTTACATTATTCAGACGTTTAGCTGGATTAGAAGGATGTGTACCGCTACCATGCTCACAGATTTTGAGGCTACCTAGGGCATTATTACAGTAATTTATGCCTCGGAGCGCAGTTTGCACACCGATGTGGCCTGTACCAAGGATTATGAGCGCTAAGACATTAAAATGGGCGGCTGTCGTTCTGAGACTTGTAGTTTCCCAAGCGGTTTGGTACGTCCATTGCGCTGCACGTCAAGGCTCGGAGTACATTGGCACTCCCAACAGGCCTCAAAGGACCTTCTGAACAACGTTGTTTTCCCGTGCGAGCATGTAGATGCTGGTGCTACATTTACACGCAATGGAAAGAACAAGAAACAACTGTGGCCGCTCATATCACACCAAATAAGTTTGCAAGTCTATGGCTGGTGGCGTGGTGTAGTGCAACGCGGTAAAATATGGTGTCTAAGGTGGGAAGTTCGAAACCCTAAGTAGACCGGCAGTTTTTATTTTTTATTTTTGTTATTGCTTCGCTTTTTTTATTTTGCCTCTTGTTTTGCGATACTCATCCCCATATTTCGACCAATTTATGCAACGGCCGGTAGGACATGAGAGAGTCAGGAGCAAATCATCAGGAAAGCATACATTTACACTCTACAACCACGGTGGCGCATTTATTTTTGAAAGCCATTAGGAATTAACTAGAAAAATCACCAGAAAGTCATGAGAAAGGCATAAGATCCTGACGTCAAAAGACACTAAACTTTCTAAAGAACGTCATTAACGGTTTTCTTAAGAAAGATTCTGTCTCCTCCGGAACAGAGGTTTCTCATAATGCTTTCTAAATATGGCTATACACTGGGTCAGCTGCACCGGCCACTGTTTCCCGGCAAACTTCCCAAGATCATGTTTGCACCCCACTTTCGGGTTGGTCCAGGCTACAGGCTCCTTCGCTCGGAACCGTGTCAGGGCATCGGTTCGCCGCATTGCACGTCCCGCTGAGGTTTATTTCTCAAAGACAGCTGTAGGTGGCACGGTCGGCGATTAAGGTAGTCCGCGTCAGACGCGCTCTCCACTCTCCATCTTTTTCTCGGCTCTCTCCTTCTACGCTCCCTTCTTGCTCTCCCCTTCGCCCGTCTCCCTCGCTGCGGCTGTCACGCCAGACGCCCGCCCCGTATAGAAGGATTAGCGACCATGCGTGGCGCACAGTCGCACTAATGATGCGTGCCTACCACACACTTTTAACACCTCACCTCAACTTCGCACCCCTTGACTGAACTGCACCCGTTACTCCAGCAATCTCTGCAAAAGGCACCCTTTAGAGCTTGCGTGTTACAATGCAAGTTTGGTCGCATGAGCTTGGTTCAGGTTTGTGGTTTATAGAGTTGAACGTTCCAAAGCGACTCAGCCTAAGAGGGACGCCCTACTAGGGCTCACGATAATTTCTATCACCTGAGGTTCTTTAACGGGTACTGACATCGCACAGTACACGGTATTTAGCCCTTCGCCTCTATCGAAATACGACAGCCACGGCCAGGATTGACGCCGTGTCTTTCGGGACAGACGAATAACATAACCACTGAGCAAACGCGGCACTTCTGCGGCATTAGCGCTGCAGACATTTCACACTCCTACACCCAGATTTACTACGCAATTCGAATAGTATCAGCAATTTTCACCACCTTAACGTTCCATGAAGTTCATATTACGGCGAGAGTAAACGAAAAGTGATTGTTTTTCTTGGTTTGAGCTTTCTTCTGCAATACACTATGCTCTCCTAATGCCCCTCAGACTTAGCGCTATGGCTTTTTTTTTCAGAAAACTGGATTTACCCGACTTTTTTTCCAACCTTACCTCTTAGCCTCTTTTGTGTCAGCTGCACTTGTAAATAGTGGCCGGACACGAAGGGTACCGTCGTTCAATTTGACGGATGTGAGGAATCTGCTACTCGTAACCTGGGTGTGTCAGTGAGAAGCTCTCCACTCCATACTTATCCTGTTGCTATGTTTCTCGTCTGGATATGCGATCATTACATGACCTAGAATAATACTACCACAGTCAAAATTCAAGTTATCCAAGTGAAGTGCAGCCACAAGTGACTTCGATAAATCGATAAATTCGTAAAATCTAGAATGGAATTTTTTGCCCTTCGAAATCTAAAGCCGTAACGTAGCGGCACCGAAAAACTACCGCGGCGTAGTATTTGCCGATAATGCGCGCCTGCGCATATGGAAAGTCCCCGAAGGCGCACTGAATCGGTTGTGCGTGATAGCTTCGTTTCGCAAAAGGGATTCGAAGGCAAGATGTGAATGCCGCCTAAGGCCTAGTCCGGTGTTCCGTGCAGCGACGCAGCTTGCAACCCTATAAAAACAATGGCAGGGCTGTGATATGGGCGCCTAGATATTACTGCTCGCAAGATGTGAACAAGCTGCAAGACATCGTGGGCTAAATAGTTGAGAAATCAGCGCTTTTTATACTGAGCTTTCACCGGAAATACTTCGTTAAATCAGGTTTAATGGTCCTTTGATTCAATATTTCGGTTTCATGAGAACATTCAGATCATATGGGTACCTGCCAGAGAATGAAAACTTGTTCGTTATATCAGGAGCTTCGTATTACCCGGTTTCGTTAGATCAATTTTTGACTGCAGTTCGCTTACTGGTCACGATACCTTCGCACCCACCTTAAACTGTTACTGCACTGCTGGACAAGTGAACATTTCTTTACTATTCTCTGCATCAAAATTCAAGGGGGTTTTGGTTCCTAAGGTGGCAAAAAAAAACACAGAAAAGTTGATTTCGATATACGTTTTTTCGGGCTTAATACAATCCAAAATATATATCCGCAAAAACATCTGTGCCGAAAATGATCTCAAAGAGAAAAAAAAATATTTTGAGATTCGCTAGGCCGAAATCGATGCGTGAGCTTGCCCTTAGCAAAAACTAATACGTTTGGAATATACGGTGGGCTATTTAAAATGTATTTTAAACATATTTTGTATTCATGAATGCACTAAAAATATGTCGGAAATACGTTTCTGAAATTTCATGCTTGGTATTCGAAATATATTTTTAAAATGTGCCAAAAATACCTCACTTAAAGCATACTTCGAGCACTTTTCAAATACATGAAAAAATATGTATGCAGTTTTAGCATCTTGTCAATGTATTAAAAGTGTATTTTCGGAAATATGAAATTAATTCATCGAAAGTATACTTCAATTCTAGAAAACGGGCAGCCCTTGTAAACGTATATGTATGCAGTTTTAGCATCTTGTCAATGTATTAAAAGTGAACTTTCGTAAATATGAAATTAATTCTTCCGAAATATAGTTCAATTCTAACAAACGGGCAGTCTTTTTAAACGTCTTTGAACACTTCTAGCTGCCGTTGAACAGTCGAGTGCTCGAAATCGCGTTTCGGGAAATGGCATTTGCGTGTCATCAATGTATTTGAAGTGTACTTCCGTAAATACGCAATTAATTCGTCCAAAGAACACTGAAATTGTAGCAAATTGGCAGTCCGCATTAGTATGTTTGCAGCGCACTACAAGCTGTCGTTGAACAATCTAATGCTCAAAATCGAGTTTCGGGACATCGCATTTTGGTGCTGGCCATCTATTTAAAGTGTACTTTCGTAAATACGCAATTAATCCGTCTGAAGTATATTTAAATTCTAACAAATGGGTTGTCCGCGTAAACATATTTGCATTACACTTCAAGCTACCGTGGAACAATCTAGGGCTCGAAATGACGTTTCAGCGAAGAGTGAAAACTTTCCCTTTCTTGTCATCCTTTCGTTTATGGTAACTTCTAGCAGGAAGGTGATCACCACTTATAGCCCTGCTACACGGGCGCTTCGAATGCCTTCCAGCCGAATGTCATCTAAAGATGCTACACGTGTTCTGTCTAAGGGAGTGCTTGAAGATAATATTACGCCAATGAATATTAACCGCGTCAGCATGAAATTTCCCCTGGAGTGCGCCGATGAGGACGACTGCACTCATACTGTTGTTTACATCGCTTGTTTACACAACATAAAACGCAATCTGCGCTTTCGTTCTATTAAACAATCTGTTTTCTTTTTTACTGGTTGTACTCGTGCTTGTTTACGCAGTGCGACAATGTGTGGGAAGCGATGATGCGATCGCACACCTGAGAAAGCCGGGTTGTTGGCATCGCGCAGGACTGGCGCTTCTCGCTTCTTGTCCCGGCTTTCTCCGACGTGACCAGTGCTTTTTTTTAAACTACTTTATCCAGAAGTATGTCTGGCGACTGTTCGCTTTAACTGAAACGGCCTAACTTGTTATCCACAAGCTAGCGACGGCGACGACTGCTGCTGGCCGTAAAGCACGGCTCGGCAGTCTGGGTCACACCGGCGATTCCCGTTCATCGTACGCGTGCCCTGCGATGTAAGCAATAGTTGATTTCAGGTCACTGTTGCCAAAACTACACCTGGTGACCATTTGCATACGCTAAAGCTTGTGATTCGCTCTTCACAACCGCCGTAATCACAGATCCACGACCGGCTTTAATAAAGCGTGCACAGATCCAACCCTGCGAAATCGCTGGGCCTAGCCGTCGCGGAAGGGAACAGAGCCGTCGTGGAAGGGAACAGAGCCGTCGTCGATTGAAATTGATTTGGCAAGCGCTTATCGCTGGTGAGTGTTCAGGTGTGCACACGTGAAATATAGCCGTTCGTTTCGCTCATTTAGAAGCGCGAGCGTATACACACCGCCGCCTCATCACCGTGCTCTCGCTCAGCCGCCGACAAGGCTGACCGTCCGCCGACCGGATTCGTCGGTGTCGTTGGCCTGAAAAACGTGTCTCTCTAGAATCATATTATAGTAAACTAGATATTTCACTATAATTACATGCTGTTGTTCAGCGTGATGCATACCGTCGTTGTCGGACTAGTGTGACCGCCGTCGTCATCGTCGCTGTACACTGAACACGAGCTGAGGCTTTCGAATGCGTATCGAAAGTCTCGTGCAGCACCGCGGCAGTCCGTCGAGTACGAATGTCATTCATATTCTCGAATGTCATCCCACTCAATGTCATTCGAACATTTCCGTGTGAGAACGTGATAGCATTATACCAGCAAAAGCGCCTTGGGTACTTCTGGGTCCGAATAAGCCAGCGGAAAGGACCCCGTCTGGCAGGGCAGACCGGCTCCCTTACACGCCCATGTATCTGTTGGTTGACAGTTCGACTCCTGACCTGTGCCTGACGCAAGTTTCAACTAGCAATTCCGTTCTCAATTAACTCCAGATTCGAACGCGACCAGTAAGGTACTTCTGCGATAATTTGGCTGTCCACAGTATTTGCGCAAAAAAAGGCCTCACCGTGCAAAATAGTGCGTCGCTTTCGCTGGGTATATATACGGCAAGCCAAGCATAGCGCTTCTCGTAGGATTTGTTCTTTGCTGTGTCACTGTCGTCTTGGTATGCTGTGTGTAGGTATCTGCCGTTCCCATTCAATCACGTCACCTTATAATATCACACTCCTGTTGATTAATGTTAAATACCCGTGTACGATTTGTTCTGCAGTTGAATTAACCCGTGTCATTCCATGGAGCCGCCCAGTAGACTTTTTTTCAAGCCCGAGTAAACACATTCTTAATGTATTAAATGTATATTTTTAGTATATTTCTAATGTATATTTTTATTATATTTTTAATGCATTATAAATATGCTAAGCGGGCAAAAATGTACTTTTCACGTATTTTTAAGAACGTTTAAAATATTATTCCTAGTGTACTTAGAAAGCATTCGTATTGTAGTTTAAGCATAGGGACAAAAAAATGCGAAATAAATATGAAATTAATACAATACGTTTGAAATGCATTTTTAGCACATCCTCTTTTTCGCTAAGGGTGGGAATGTCGTTCCACTTGACCCGATGGCAGTTCCGGAATCGCGAGTAATACAGGACGTACTACGTCCGACTCTATGGGGGAAGGTAGCGCTGTTGAGCACTCTCAAGGATAGGTTACGCGTAACATAAATACCCCCGAAAGTCGATTACACAGCTGGCACCGCGGCTTAGTTGGTAGAACGCCGGCAGCGAAATTCAGAGGTCGCGGGTTCGGATTCCACGGGCAGCATTTGGCAGTTTTTGCTTTCTTCTAATCTATATCTTTCAGCGATGAAATCATTACGCAATTAATCTGATATTTACATACAGCCCAAAAAATAAAGATATGAACATTCCTTACGCTTTCCTTGGTTGCGTCAGGGTTGGCTGCATTTATGCATGTCATAGCTTTCCCTGCCATTGTTTTGGTCTTGGTTTTTGACCAAGGCACCACGCGCTACGCACAACGAATCTATTGGGAACTCGATTGGAATGTGCGTGCGTGTCTGCATGCGTGCGTGCGTGTTCCGGCGCATTGTGCTGTGCGTGTGCGTGTTTCGGCGTTTTTTGCTATGCCCGAAGTGCGGCCACTGGACGCCCTTCTGTACTGTGGTTCATCATGCGCCAAGCACATGGATGCCATCTTCTAAAGCTCTTTTTATCCGGGGTTTAATTCGGGCGCATTTATCAACCTTTTTGAACACCTCGTCTGAGATAATTATGCAACACTCTGAAAAAGACTGGTCCCCAGTCGAAACGTCAGTAAGCCCTTTTTATGTTTTTATGCAAGTGTCAGTTTACTTTACAAGTATACAACTTCTGCTTCATAGTGCCTTTCTCACAACAGTTATACCGGGTGTTTCAGCGAACATTTTCAAAAATTTACAAAAATAGGCTTTTTATTGTAAAATTATGTCTTTTGCGGCGTTGTATGCCAGGCCTGGCGGACACCAAAAAAACCGGTGAATCATCTTAACTAGTAAGCTGGTTAACTAATTTCTAATAATTAACTATTTAACTAATAAAGTTAGGCACCTGGTTGCAACCAGAGATCTGTAGCCGGTCGTTAGTAACAGGCATATGAGTTTTGTGAATTAGAAAAACGCGATTACCCTTGGCGCTGTGGCTCGACAAAATTTGGCTCTTTCGACTAGGTAGGTGCACTGAAGGGGTTGCTTTTCCTGCATGTTTTCAAAAGCGCATGTATTTACGCACGATGCAGCCAAACTTTGTCGAGCCACAGCGGCGAGGGTAACTGCGTTTTCGAAATTTTAAATCTGACATGGCTATTAAGAGCAACCGGTTACAAATCTCTAACTACAAATAGGCGCCTAACTTTGCCAGTTAAATAGTTAATTATTAAAGGTTTGTTGACCACCTTATTACGTAAAACTAATCACCGTTTTTCTGGTATCCGCCAACACTGGTAATACTATGCCGCAAAAGCCATATTTTTACCATAAAAAGCCTATTTCTGAAAGTTTTTGAAGTGTGCGCTGAAACGCCCGGTATATATTTCATTGTACGCATTTCGCTCTAACTTCCTTATTGGAATGAATTTGATCTACTGTTGAGTATAGTTTCCAGAATCCACCCTCTTTCCTTAATATCTTTAACCCTAAAGTTGCTCTCATTCTGTCACTACTCACTATTGCCTTAGTCAATATCTTGCAAGCACGGACAGCAAGCTAACTGGTCCGTTAATTTTGAAAACCTTTGTTAAGAATGGAGATTTTGTTTTCATTTTTTCGCGCCTCCAGAACATACCAGGATCGAACATACAACACTGTAAAGTTCATAACCAAGACGTCACCACGGCCATTGAAAATATCTCAAGGAACCTGATTATCCACTGTTTCCCTTTATTTCCCTACCCACTGCTTTGGAGGTTTTGCTATCGTTCATATTTCTCTGATACCAAAAATACACTGCTCCTGCGCCAGTATAATTGTATCATTAGCGACATATTAGAAAGGCAGGTCCTTCAAAAATGCATTTCTCAGAGACCATTCTTGAGGCGTGGTTGCCAGGTTTTTTGCAGGACCGTGTAGGGTTTCTCCTGGAGCCGTGTTCGGTTTATGGTTTTCAAATCTGTCCATCTGCCGTGGAATCGTCATCTAGGGCAGAACTGCGTGTGTGAACATTTCTACCGCTAAGTATGTTATTTCTGTCCGAAGTCTCCTATTTCGCATTCAAACTGAAGAACAAAAAGGTTATATAGCGGTAACCGCTTTTATCAAACACAGTAACTGCCTCACCCCTCCATCGCTGGCAGAATGTGAATGGGTGTCACTTATATGGTTGCATGAATTCTGCGCCACTCAATTCGCTTTGTCGATAATACGCAGAGGACGAGCCAGCCGACGCCTGGCGACAGCCGCCGCGGATCCCGATTCGGGTGGGGAATACTCGGACGCACCCCCCGCGTATTGCACGCGACGTGGAGGTCGCGGGAACCAGCCAGGGAACTCAGCGCGCCGCGCCCGTTAATGCGGCCATGCCCGCCTGCCTGTACTGATCTCCACCCCACGGTACGGACAGTGTTCCTTTTTAGCAGTTTCGTTTCAATGAAAAAAAAGGCCGCACGCTCTCAAGTAGCTGTGGACTCTTTCTTGGGTAACAGTGGTCGTCATGCAAAATGGGAAAGTAAAGCTGATGAACTACTTCTTCAAAAAGTGCCGTTCAGAGTGGAACGTAAGTAAAACGGAGAGTTGAGCTAGTTGGTACATGTTGCTGGGAAAAAAACAGCGCTAAGACGAAAGACAAAGAAAAGAGGACAACAGGACCGGCGCTGACTATCAACTGAAAGCTTTATTAGAAAAAACACGCTATATAGTATACTCCATCTGCTACAGTGATACATCAAAGCTACAGTTATACATCAATCACCTGGATCAAGATACTTTAGTTCACATTCGTGAACTGTTAGAGAGGGGATGCTCACGTACGAGTCACTGTTATTTTGTATATGAAACGCTTCACTGATTTCCCGTGTTAGTTTATCTTTGTGCTTGTACAGGATCCTAGATTCATTAATAATGGGGGTACATGATTTTTCAGAAGAATCAGGTAATGTAGACAACCAGTCTGCATTGGCTTCACTAATCGCTCTTTGTGCTTTCAAGGCACGGCTAGCCTCATCGCATGCGAGTCACGCGCTGTGCCCGGTTCAGGTTCAGGTGTTGTGCGGCGGGATGCTTCCTTCAAAGGGCCACAGTCGCAGGATGTGCCCGATAATATCTTCGGAGTAGTGGCGACAGTATGGCTTTTACAAGGACTGCCTCTGGGTAACATGCGGCCAGGATCCTCTTCATGCCTGGCGTTTCCATGAGTGGTGTGAAGTGGCAAACAAGCACACGGATTTCCTTTGGAACTTGTCCCGCCCTACGAACATGACCCAACGACCTACGAAAATGAAGCCCACAAATCCTGAAGGGAAGCTACTGGTGTTGGGTGAGCAGCGAGTGTCAGAGAGGTTCCAGGAGGTGCTGGAGGTCGGTCCGAAGTTTTGCTTCCAGCCGACGCTTGAAAAAGAGGAAGAACTGGCTTTTGGAAGGTCCATCCCGCTTCTTGTACGGCAAGAGCAGCGGCCCAGGTGCGTCGGAGAATGTGTTGATGCTCTGAAATGGACTTAGGACGTGCCAGCAAAAAGTCGTAGCTTAGCGCCATTGGTCAATTTTGTGAAGTATGAAAAGTTGAGGCTGACTGTTTCCGATAAAGAGGGGCATTTTGTCACTCTCCCGGAAAAACTGTTTACTTAAAAAGCCAGAGTAGCCATCGCGAAGAACTTTAAACCATTGCCTTCCACTGTTAAACAGCAAAAGCGAGAAGCCTTGAGGTTACTGGGGGAAATGGATCTACAGTTGTTCCATTCGTCTGTTAAGAATGCTAAAGAAGATTGTCTGCATGTATTTTGTTCAGCAAAAACGCAGAGGCCCGATGTTCCATTCCGCTGTATTGTTACAGAGAGAGCAACATGGCTATATGAGGTGTCGAGTTTCTTACAGAAAAACCTTAGTTCACTAACAATTGTTGATCCATTTCCTGTGTCTAATATCCTGGCTGTTGTTGACTATTTGAAGTGTCATAATCTGGGTTTGTGCAGTATGTTCAGCCCAGATGTTCAGGACTTATTTCATTCACTTCCGCACAATACCCTGTTAGAATATGTTAGCAAGTGTATAAAAGACGATAATGATGAAAGGGGATTCATTTCAAAATGCGAGATCTCTGTGGGTGCATTTTTGGAGCTTTTGTCTTTTTATCTTAAGTCCACCTTTATTGAATGGGAAGGGAAATTGTACACTCAAAAACCGGGGGTGTGCATTGGTTCAGAAGTGGCTCCTGTACTAAGTAACATCTTTCTCACTTATGTAGATCAGGCTATTAAAAGTAATTTGGGCGTCAGTACAAAACGCATCTTTAGATATGCGGATGATTATCTTGTTTTTGTCGAACATCATGACTTCAATAGGCAGGTCGATGAGGCGTTAAAGATTTGAGACGAAAGCGGACACGGCCTCTCACCTTTGAAAAACCTTACGACAGTGAGCTGCAGTTTTTAGATATAAGATTGACAACGAAGCAAGATAACGTGTGGTGGTCCTTCCTTCAGTGATCAGAGAAGCCTTTGCTCAGTTTTCGTTCAGTGCATTCCAAGGTTGTTAAATGTGGCATAGCAGTTTCTTGCATAGGTGCTGCCATAGCCGAATCATGCGTGCATGCTATTAGTACAAGTTTTAATAAGCAGGTTCAGAGGCTAAGAAGTGCGGGCTTTCCAGATGATTTTTTGTTACTTGCTTGCCGTAAGATAATTAAAAGGGTGAAAAGGCATAAACCACAGGAACCTTCAAAAACACTAAAAAAGAAATTCGTTGTTCTACCGTACATTCACCAAATGTCACACCGTTTGAAGCAAGTAGGCAGCAGATATGGCACCGATGTTCTTTTTTCTGCACCAAACAAGCTCGGCAAATTGTCCGCCATTGTAGATAGAAAGGCCAGGGAAGAGGAAAAGAAACGAAGAAAAACAAAAAAAGTTTGCCAGATTAAGCATGACCTTAGGTTTGTCCCTTGTGCTGCAGGGGTTGTGTATGAAGTGCCGTTCACGTGCGGGAAGACCTATATAGATCAAATAGGAAGGTACTTGAACACCCGCTTAAGAGACCACAACACTTCGTTAAAAGGGGCTCCGTCGTCAAACTTGGCCTTGCATTACATGAACTGTTCCCAGAATAACCAACCTGATTCTTCCGAAAAATCATGTACCTCCATCTTTAATGAAACTAGGATCCTGTACAAGCACAAAGATAAACTAACACGGGAAATCAGTGAAGCGTTTCATATCGAAAAAAACAGTGACTCGTGCGTGAGCATCCCCTCTCTAACTGTTCATGACTGTGAACTAAAGTATATTGATCCAAGTGATTGATGTATCACGGTAGCTTTTGGAGTTGCCATGCGCTCTTGGTTGTCGATGGAGTATATATTGCGTGTTTTTTCTAATAAAGCTTTCAGTTGATAGTCAGCGCCGGTCCTGTTGCCCTCTTTTCAATGTCCTTCGCCTTAGCGCTGTTTTTTTTCCCTGGAACGTGAGTTCTTAACGCATTACATGAACAGATGAACAAGAAAATGGAATTTAAGGGATCAGCGATGGATAGATGCCTTGAGCCATGTTTGGATGGGGTACTCTGAATTGATGACCACTTACGTTTTTAGCCGGGCTCTCAATTATTATATGCTTATCATTTTGGGTTTCCTACGCATAAATTAGACTCAGAGAAGAAACCGGAAAAGGCTAAAAAGGCACTAGTAAATGCATATAAAAGGTGTTTCAGCGAAGTCTGCCGTAAATCTTGAAAGCAGGCATTTTGACGAACAAAATGGCTTTTCAGAAGTAGTAGTACCAGACGTGGCAGACGTTAGAAAACATGGGAGTTATGTTAATTATTAATCCATTCAATGAGTTAAAAAACTTAACGGCGCACCGCGGCATCAAGTAAGCGGTGCCACGATCACAACCAGCGACATTTTTTTTTACGCAAAGAACGCTTTTATAAACGCAATGTCTATGTTTTTAGCCAGACCTTACTCGCTTTGGATGAATGGTTATACCACTACCATGTTCACTTCGAATGAAAAGTTGCACCCTAAGCACAAATTGGTTCAGGTATAACGGTTAATGCCCCCTAAAATTATTCTCAGAAGGGCACTTTACTGTCGGGGTTGTGTACTGAAGTGCCCTTCTCGAGACTAAATTTAGAGGAGGTTAACTGTTATACCTAAATAAATCTTCCAATACGGTGCAGCTTTTCATTCGAACCTAGAAACGTAGGGGTGCAATTTGATTCCGTTTCTTTATTCGAGTTTTTCGCGCAATAAAAAAAAAACTGGGGACAGCGAGGAAAAAGCAGTGTTCCAACACTGCTTGACAAGCCTCGCCGCCGCTGAATGTTGCCAGCAGCACATGATGCACGAAAAAATACATAGACATTGGCTTACGTATGACCATTCAGGATTAGAAAACTGAGGCAATACTCCGTAAAAAATAACTCTGTATGACAGCAACATAAAGACGAACACATCATATATTGATAATACCAGTCCATTATTACGAGTAATACCAGTAATTATGCGTTGAAAGCGAGCAAGTGAAATCATTGGTCAAGCTCTGTCTGCTGCCGTGACCTTCGGGTTCCCGGCCGACGGATAGACGAGCTGCGAAAGAAGACTTCTTTGTCGTGCGGTTCTGACTGGTGGGAGTAAATGTTATTTCTCTGGGTCTCGAGAAGGGCAAATGGTTGTGGCAAGTAAGTTCGTCCCAGGAAGGACCAACCCTCTGCCTCGGTTGGTACGGAAAGAAGAAAAATAGCTTGTATGTTTTTACGGTAAGAGCAGCTCTGAGGTGCATGCGAATCACGTAACAAGCTCAAGCCTTCAAATTTTGGGAGTGGTAACACTTTTAATTGAACAGATAGTTTTTGCGCGACTGGCGCTGTTTGGTTGTCTCGAAACTTAAATTCTGTAGCGCGATGTCGAACTACATGGAGTCCGTTCAATGGGCGATGAATGATTGCGCCCAAAAAGAGTTCATCCGCATCTTATGCAGCCGATAGGTAGGAAAATTGTACTCTTATGGCCACAACGTCCACTGTCTAACTTAAACCTGCTCCCACCTTTCATGAGGCGAGGACTCCGAGACTGTGTATTTCTACAGAAGTGCGTGCACGGACCACTTGACCGTCGTGATCTGACCGAACTCGGTTTAACATTGTCCAAGCATGATGAAAGAAATCATCGGCCATTTCATGCCGACTACTGCAAATGCCTTTGTCCTTCATCGCACAGACACCACAAGTTTAATACTCATGCTTTTTTCAACCATACAGCTATGGACACTCGTATTTGTAATTACTTCAATATAAATACTTTTGTGCCGCTGTGCTTAAAATATTAGATTGTGCCAGCTAGTACCTCACGCTGGTCTGACATCAGGTTCAGTTTTCAGGTACTGTATAGGAATGGTGCGTCAGTGCTTTTGTGGGCACCTGAAGTATGCAAATAAATAAAAAGCGGTCCGTTAGTAATAACCATGAAACCATGAACACTGAAAACTTGTTTAAATTATAAGCTCGACACTATGGCGCAACAAATTCTGATCATCCCGCGCGGCATTCGAAAACCCCGTGGCTTTGTAACGCGCGCAGCCACGGACACAACTAATCGTCACTCCCTGCCTAAAGTCATTAATGCTAGCAGTTTAACAGGCGCAGACGTCGAACAAACAGATAGGAAAAATGCTCTACTTAAGCACACGTTTAGGGCACGAGCGCATAAAAAATATACATGCACGCCGCCAATTGGTCACTGGTTCCTCGTGAAAGACGACGCTTCTGCCTTTCATCACCGCCGCTTCACGAGTGCCACGTGCGTGCGCAGAAAATGTAGTTCTTTTTTTTCCAAGCGTCACGGACTGAACGCTGACACATACGTCGCTGTCCCAGTGAATGTCCTGCTATGCGGATATCTCGAGTTCCCTCTTTTGCCCTCGCACATGTGTGCAAGAGGTTGCACCAAATGTTGCTAGACATTCCTTTCCTTTTTCCACAATGTTTCATCAAATAAGCGACGTCAGCGAGAGATTGCAAAGCCACCCTGCGCTCTCGTAGTGGCTCAATCGTTTACAAAGCTTCGAGATTCGCTTATGTACTATAAAAAACTTAAATTTCGCGAATACTCAATTTTGGCGCTTTTGCGAACCTGCAGGCCTCATGAAAACTGATCCTACGAACAATTTGGGGAAAGAGAACGGTAAGGGGACTGCCGCGTCTTTTTCACGAAATTTATTACTCAGAAAATATTCGGATATTAAGATTTCGCCCGCAATCTCGAATTATTCATCACACGAAAAATCAATCTTTTAGAGTATTCATTGTAACAAAACTCTGAATAGCTTATACGACACATGTTCTGCACAGAAGATGGCATTTTTTTTATCAGTAACTGCTGAGCAAAGCCGTTCCAGCTTGTCAGGGTACGTCAACACTACACCTAGGCCGCGTTTTTCTTGCCTCCATTTAAGGCGCTTGTTCAGCTTTGTACGGAAACAAGCACTATATTTCCTCGCGTTCCAGGCCTGAATAGAACGAACTTATATTCATCTCATCCTCTTCTCAGCGGCTAAGAGCTCGTGCTTCTGACTTTAATTACCATACTTTGTTACGTCAATCTCGACATTTCTGATTAGCAGGCTGATTACCATTGCTTTTAATATTCATCCCATCCACCGTGCCTGAGTGTTTAGCTGAAGATATTTTCTAGCTTTTTCTGACGACAGTTTTGCAAACAATTCTTGAAATCATTCGCTTAAACACCAGGAAGGTTCCTGCCTTCGTCATTGCATTCTTGTGCTTTTTCTTCCTGTAGAGTTTTGCAGTTGACATTAATAATGATGTCAGTGTGTCGAACGGAAAGCGCCTGCAAGCAGGGCACTAACTATGGTCACCTTGGGCGACTTGGACGAGAGAATAAAACTGGTATGACTTTGTGTATGTTTAGTGGTTCCAACCGAGTACGTTGGCGACACCGAAGATTTTGCGCAGATATTTCACTATAGTTTTTGCAGAAGAATAGCTGAACGCTCTCGAGTACTTAAGCCAGCCTGTGAGCAAAAGTCCTCCTTAGCTAGCCGGAATTTTTATGGAAGATAAAACAACATATCGGCAAAAAGCGAAACAGCGTACGCGCCCTCGCACTAACTTTCACTTTACTACACCGGTAAGTACAGAATACACTCTCTGTATATCTGCGCACCTGGCGTCTTGCGGTCAAAATTCTGAGCTCTCAAAGCAAGTTCTCAGATTATGAAGGATACTCATAATTTACACACCTTGAAAAGAAATTCCAACTTCAAGAAATTTCACAAGCGTTGGATGCCCAATTGGGAAACAGAAAAAAAAGCGTACGTAGCACTGAAACTGCAGTCAACAATTAAGCCTAGCCTGAAAGGGTATTGTGCGATAGCGTTAATGGATTAATGCCAATATATGCGCTATTGTTCTTTCTCTTTTTACGCTCATAAATCCCTGAGAGTCCCATACCACTCCTGGCACAGTGATTCAGCGGTTAAGCGGATCGCCACTGCCCTGCGCTTTCAGTTGCTGCCACCGATGGTGCTTGAGAGGCTCAGGTTGCTCTTCCTGAGCAACCTAAAGGTCACGAAGAGAGGCTTCGGACAGCCACACATCGGCGAGGTCTGAGATTAGGGGTCTAAGTGCTTAGTAAGAATAGCTCTGATGTATGACAGGTTTGCTTACACAACCTGGCTGATACACGCCTAGTCGAAAGCTGGCGCATGATCAGACCACCTGCGCCACGAATGCATCCTCAGCGCATTTGCAAAACGTTTTTGTGCCAACCCAGAGCTCGTTATGTTGTGAAAGCCAAGAGTACGCTTTCCAAGCCAGCGCCAATTCCTGCAGCCGTCGAAAGCAGCCCTCATATTTTGTAGTGATCAGTTTCGTTTTGATTTCCTTTGTTCCTCTGTCATTCGTGGCCATGTACCGTCGACGCAGACCGTGGTGGACGATGCTGATCGCAGAGGGCGAAAAGAAAGGAAAAATAATCGAAACAGGTGTAAAACACGGCTCCTGACCGGTGGCCGATGGCGGCGTGAGCATATGACCAAAGACGCTGGCGACATGCTCTCACGCTGTAAAATGGGCATAGTTCCTCCGTAGAGTCCTTACGGGAGCCAGACTTGCGCATCTGTTAACCGCTTTCCGCTCGCGCCTCTACTGGTCGAATGCAATCATGTGGATGCAAACCAACAATTCACCGCTGAAAAGCCTACGAAAACTCGACAGCCCGAAGATTCAGCTACTAACTTCGTGCACTGGGGGTCTTCTTTGCTCCCTTGTGCTTTAGAAGTTGCAATATTATAGTAGATTTTCTCTTATTGCCGTAATAAAGGGCCTATGACTGGTGACAGCTGCAGCAGACGGGGTTCTCAGTATTCCGAGCATATGCTTCGGAGATACCGTGATACAAGGGCATACTGTTAATAAAATGTCCCACTCACTGCGACAGTATTTTGCATAGATTGAGAAGAGTTATAAAGCAGACATATGTGGAGATTGAGCAACACCTATTCTATTAGCCGTGCTGAGCATGCAAAAACAGCTCGAAACTCTGCTCCCGTGAGTAGGATATACTCGTAGAGAGATTCTAGGGAGGCACACGTTTCTTGTGTGCGCTTTATTCTCTACCTTAGGCCTCTTTTCTTTCTGCTGTCTTTTCGTTTTATTTTTGGAATGCCGTGAGCATCTGTGCTGGGGGTATGCGGCTAAAACTGCGAGGCTACAAAACCATCATCGTTATCATCGGCCGCGTTCTGTAGAAAGCGGCGTGAACGTGCGCGAGTGCGCCCTGTCAACATGATTCCAGGCCGGGTTCCAAGTCAGCTTGGCTGGTGCCACACTTTTGCTGTCGACCAGAGGCCGCTTTCAAACCCGTCACGGAAAAAGACCAGCAAGGGTGGATGACACGGCCTCCTCTGGTCAGCTGTGGTCGAGATTTGAAAAGTATTCCTTTGGTCTGTGGGATTTAACGTGCCGAAGCGGCAAGTGGGTTATGAGGGATGCCTTAGCATACGGCTCCTAATCAGGACCTCGTGGTGTTCTCTGCCGCACACTCGCATCGATAGCACAGCATCGGGTGTTTTTCCTTTTTGCCTCTGTCTGGATGAGGTCAACGCGGACTGGATTCGATCCTGCGACCTTGGGCGATCAGTAGAAGCATGTACATTCATAAACCTACCGCGGCATTCTCATAATTACAAAGCAGTTGCTCTAATAATTATAAATGAGCTACGGTCACCGCAACTGCCGTGGTTGGATGAAGTGACTGGTTACTACAGATTTTTATGTGATTTATATCTATTATTTATATCTCCGCTGATTTGTATCTCTGATTTATGGGCGGGTTTATACTTCGGCAGTATATACTTCTGCTGACTTGTCGCTTCTGAAGTAAGGCAGAAGGGCTTGAAGGGAAAAATGAGAATGGCTAAGTAATGATCTGTCATTTACTGGACATTTGCAGACTTTTATTTAATATACGTGTCTTGGAACGTTCAGTATAATCTAGTGTGGAAAGGATCTACTAATTTACTCATACTAAAGATAACAATCCCCTTGCATATATCTCTTCGTGTTGGGTTTATAACAACCCTTGAAAAGCGTTGTTTAGCACAGCCAGCCGCAGTTAGATGAATATAGCGCGCAGTTGGATTCTTCATACATTTAGTTCCAGAAATAGCGTCCAAATAACGCATACCCACGTCCGTGTGTCGGAGTGACAGTCATTTTAAGTCGGTGGATGACAAAAAGAGAGCGAAGCGGGGAAAAAAATATTCAAGAGTTTTAAGAGCGCGCTACGTTTTTGCCACCGTTCGGGTGCTCGGTTTTTGTGCGGTAAAATTCTTGGGAGAAAGGTTCTTGGGCCAAACCATTTCCCGAGAGCCCAGTGATTCCTTTCGCCGTCACACAACTTAAATCCTACGTCTGCTTTCTGGGGTGAAGCCAACTTGTTGCACTTTTGTCTCGCTACTTCAGAGAGCTGAAGGAATCCGGACTTGCCCAAGATCGTCAACATTCTGAAGTTTCTCTTTCCAAGAATTGCTTTTAGTAGTGACAGTTGACCGTCTGTTGAGGCCTGCCGGTTAGAGCATACAAACTTGAAGTTGTGGATCCCTGTGTAAACACGATAACAAGTACCCTTTTTGGAAGCTGACGTGTTCGAAACTAGGCTTGCCCCCTTAAAGGACGAAGCTGCGTTTGTGAGCCTCCTCCAAGCTAACAGCCCTCAGGTAGCCGGGCACCGGCCCAGGTGACAATTACCCCATTTTTGCTGGTGTGTGTATGGCGGTGTTTTTCCAACCAGTCACGTCCCGCATCCGAAGTGGACGCCCGAACAACTAGGCCACAATTGCTAACTTGCTACTGAAAGTCAAGAAAGCTTCTCATCCAAATCAACCTCCAGGTTTTGTTCAAATACCAATTTTCATTCAAAATATACTTTAGAAGCTTGAAAATTGCTTTGTTCGAATTTTTGGAACTGTGCACCCGCAATGCGCCAAGAATTCTGATTTACAGGTGAAAAGTACTTTAGTAAATTAATAGAGTTTGCGAAAAGCTGCAATTCAGACGTTTGGCTTTCTGGACATCTCTTTCAAGGTACTTTAGTCATTTTTTTATTTTTTGTTAAAAAGATTTGGGAATCCCATTTTCTGCAGCAGTGCTCACACGCAGTAGAATTCCAAGAAGCGGTGCTCTTAATGACTATTCTCTCGTCATGTTCCGTCAAGAGCCAAAAGCCCGCTTCGCAAACAGCACTCACGGGTCTTTTCGAGGCCAGCGAGGCGGCCGCGCTACGAAACGTTCAGTGGCCGCAAATTTTTTTTTCTCCTTTGTGATCAGAATGAATATTTGGAGACACCTTCATGAATGTTTCCAGAATGGGTACAGTAAGAAAAAGCCAATATTTTTGCATCTGAAATCACGACTTATTCGCACGGATCCAATCTTAAAGCTATATATTAAATTTGATTTGGAATATTTACATATGACAATTAGTCCGTGTACAGAAGGCCAGACTTGCAAATCCGAATTTTTTATCTTCACAGTGCGAGAAGTGTGGTGTGATAATTAGTGAAAAAGGGGTGGTTTTACGTTAATCTCCTTAAACTTTTCTAGTATTGTTGCTAAAAGAAAAACGTTCGTTTTGTTAACCCAGAACGAGCTCTCCGACGAAGGCCCACCATTCTGCGCCTGCCCAGGCTTGCTTGGGTGCCGCCAGAGATGTTGGCCAGCTGAAAACGCCACTGGAGCAGTGCTGTGATTCCGCAGAACCTCACAGCAGTCAACTCCAGTCACGGTCACGTCCTCAGGCGGATCCGCGTGGTCACTCGCATGCTGCTGAGGCAGTGGGCTGTAGTGGCGCTGCAAGACGCGCCCAGTGTCAGGTGTCCAGGCTGCCGAGCGGCAGCCACAACGCCGTGATAAGTCGCCGGACAAAAGCGGGACTCTAGCACCTGCGTTAAGCTCCGGCAACAGACGCGGCCCCTTCTCGCTGAGAGATTTACTGAAGCGCTTTGGAGATTGAAGCTCTTTTGGCTGCGAGAATCCGGATTTTACGGCCGTAAAATTCTCTTCTGCAGGTTTTTCGGGCAGGAAGGAAGGCGGGCCGGCAGGCAAAAAAAAATGTAAATAAACTCTTTCTGTGTGCCTAACCCGAGTGCTTCGTCGTGTTCATTTGGGAATATGGTAAAACTTGCGTAACCGTCTCTCTCTGGCTGGCAGCGTTCGTCGATCCTCCTGATAATTATTACTCATCCACATCATATTCTGCGAAGTTCGCAATACCAATACTGGCGGGCTGTGCCTGGCTGCTGCCGAAGGCATCGTTGCAGTTTTTACTGTCACTGGCTCATTTGTGGGCTTAACTGTGGCGACAGTGGTAGTGGTGGAACAACCAGCTCACGTGACTGCAGAGAAGGACGACGGTAGTCGTGCCTGGTGCGGCACAACGGGCCTGATTGTAGAGAAAAAATAGTAGAAAATACTCGCAAAACAATGTACGCTGTGAAACGCACAATTTCTTCACGCTTGATTAAAGGAAGAGGGGTGCGTTCAGATAGCGACGGTAATCGACGTCTCATGACTATTTTTTATTCTCAATGAAATTTCTGTACGTGATAGGCAGATATGCTGATGCAATGAAATAGCCTAGCTATTGTTAGAGACGCAGTAATTTTCTTGGAAAAAATAACGTGCATCAGAAGAGGGAGAAAATATCACTTTTGCAATTTTTCAAAATGCAAGTTCTGCTGCCTGTGGAATAAAAAAATAAAATTGTGCGGAACCTGAATATTTTTAGTAATTATATGCAAACGTTTCCTGTTCAGGGGAGCGCTTAAAGCATTTTTGTTACTTGAAATTTTGTAGTGTGTAGATCGCAAGCATTTTCAAAAAGCAATACGTTCTAAGAAGGGCATTTTTCGGGATAATAGTGGGAAAAGCAATAACAAATTCAAGCTGAAATTTATCCTCAGAATTTATGCGTCCTTACTACTGCAATGAGCAAAAATTCGTGTTTCTAAACAGGAAATTTTGTTTAAAACTTTCATGTCAATAATTTCAAATTTTCAAAAATATCGGAAAACGCCAGATACGATTCAAGTTTAAGAACTACCATTGAAACTGATTTTCTATAAAAGTTGCCTGAAAAACCTCCATTACATTTACAAGAGAAAATATAAAGTGTACCGTTGGATCGTTTTACAGTACTAAATTAAATGCCTCATGCAGACCATCATTCGTTCAGCTACCTTGAGTAGATAGTCTTTTAAAAGCGATAGCGGCCACAATACGACTTCGAACTGATTACATGTTGCTGAATTCTTGTTATCAGAATGACAGAAGATCACAATGCAACTCAAATTTTATATTTAAGTGAGTTCTCAGTAGGAATGATCCTGAAGTAAAAAAAATGAAAAAATATTTTGTGAACAAGGAATGCTTACGTGGAAGGCAGTCTGCAGATAAGTGGAATCCAGGCTATTTTGGAGTTACTGTTATGATAGAGGCGCCTATCTGTACAGGAGCGCATAATGGCATCTCACTGCGTGGTGACATGTCTCCTTTTAAGAATGTCGCATCCCGCAAACCAGTAGGGCATATTTGTACCCAACAGCTAAGCATGGCATCGTCGCAGAAGCTCTTAAGAGCTTCCTTCACATATATCCATCAATACTCCAAATCTGCTAGCTGCTCTCACTCATTGCACTGTTCGTTCCAGGGAAACAGAACACCCCCATACACCATTAAAAATTTGGGTTATGGGAGTTTTAACGTTCCAAAGTGACTCAGGCTATGAGGGACGCCGAAGTGAAGGAATACCGGCCATCTCTGAAGCAAGGAAAAGACATGCATGCGTGGGCTCTTAAGAGAAATGAAAGCTTTCTCAGTGTAAAACAGCGGGGAATGACACTGGCGGAAGCCGTGGCCTCAACGTATTCTCTGCAGGGTGACCTTTGTCCCCTGCAGAGGGACAGAGCTCCCTTTCTCTCAGTAACATTCGTCCTAGCAAAAGAAGACTCGTCCACAGTTTAGGCTGCCTTGAGTTTGCGCCTGAGAAACATAGACAGTGTCAACCAGCTCCTTATCAATTTCTTCATCCTCTACGCATTATTTGCATTTCGAACTCATTGGACACTTTCTTCTTTAGTGGTACTTATCTATTCACTCCACCTGGCTTCTGGCATGCAATGAGGTATAGGTTTCTCCCTAAACACAGTACTTCATAAAAAAAAAGCTGGTTGTGTGGACGAAAAATGAACGTTGTGCAAATTTCAGTCCTTTAGTTCTATTTGGTGAACTTTTATTTCCATCAATATGGGGATAAAAATCGTGCTGTTGGGTGAATTTACAGAAGCCTTCTGCATATTGTTGTAATTTAATGTTTAGTCACGGGGACAGCAGCCATTCCTTGATAACTAAATTCTGTCTGATTTCCTTTATTATAGCCTTTAACTTTCAGTACCATCAGCTCGTATTTTCATGGCTCTGTATATAACTGTAGTATAGAAAATTTCTCAACTGAAATAAGCCACTATCGAGCATTACTTTCAGACAGGAGCTTGGAAGAAAAAAATCAGCATTAAATGGTATACAAATTCAGCGACCTCGACGACCAGTCTTGACCAGAAGTTGATGACCAGCTATGCATGCTTGCCATAACATACGAATCAAAGTGAGTACTTCTACCTTTGCTCCTAAGTGGAAAGTTAAACTGTAAACATTACCACAATTTTCTAGATGCTGTTTTTGAACTCAGTGTTTGATAATTACTAAAATGGTTAAATTTCTACTCTTACCGCGATCTGGTAACTTGCAGTAATTTCCTAGTCGAAGAATGATTACCGATTAGCATCCTTACGCCTGCAAAGTAATGTTGTGCAGTCAAATCTGGCCATAACGAAATAACTGTATAACAGAAAGCAGAATGAAATATAAATATAATGAAACGACCTAACAAATGGTCACAATACCCGATTTACTCAAATTCGTAAAACGAAGACATTCTGTGGTTGCGACAACGCGGGTGTGGCAGAAGCCATTACCTTTTTCATCGTGGCTCGCAGGACGCCTCTACGCGCTTGATGAGATTGGGAGAGGTGGGGAAGACGAAGGCACCTGCCTTTTTCTATGTGCTCATTTCTGTAAAAAAAAAATCGCCGATGATTACGTTATTTCCTCATGATAAATTTGAGCGCAGCTAATCACCTGTTCCAGCTGTTCGATAGACTGAGGCGAAGAATTGGACGGCGGCGACAGTAAGCTTCTGCTTCGGCGGCACGCACCTTTGGATTCCGGCGGCGAGGGCGCTGGGCCACTGCTCTGGCAGCTCTTTTAACAGCAACGGCAGAGGAAGGACTTCCACCGGTTGCCTCGCTCATGGTTCAGAAAGAATTGACAGAGGATAAACTATTTCTAGTGGTGAACGGCAGCGGCTATGCGTTTCGGCTCGGGCGGTGCATATATCGAGATCCGCCACCACCGATCCGGCGCTCTGATTGCCGCCGCACAAGGGTGGCATTGCAGGAGGAGCGAAAAGAGGAATTAAGTTATCGGCAGGTCGCGGGAGATGGCGCCAGCGGCGCGCGCAACTAGAGCAGCGCGCCGCCCCTGCTGCGGAGCTGTTTACGAGAGACCGGCGACGCCGCGATACGCAGGTTAAGCCAAGAATGCGTTGCATATTGCGCGTTCTTTTTTTTTTGAGGGCGAGGTATTGCTTGGCGGCACTCGATTTTCTCGGAAAGACGTCACGCGCCGGCGCAACGCCCCTAGCGGGAGGAGCGGGAGTCAGGTGGTGGCTGCGGCCGCGCGCGACCGCGCGAGTTGGGGCCCAGCTTTTCCTCTGGCTGTCGTGACGTCACGTCACGTGGTTGCGCTCAAGGTCAATGGTGGCTGCCCGGCCGCGCCCAAGGGCTGAACTGAGTGATTGCAATATGCAACGCATAAAAAAGAAAACTCTAGAGATCACTGCGGCTACCCGCATTGGGGGAATGCGAAAGCATCGACGCCTCCTCAGCACTCGTCGCCCCTCTTTGCCTCTCTTCGATTCTGTTCGCCGCTCTTTGCCTGTTTGATTGATCGATTGATCAAATATTGATTCTTTGATCGATTATTGATTGCACAATTGGTCATAGATTGAGTGCATAATTACCTACTGTTCATTTTTTTCATTGACCAATCATTAACTAATTGATTAATTATCGCTTAATTATCGATTTTATACCATTTCAATCACCCATTTTGAGTTTTGAAATTTGGCGCCACGATTCGTTCCCGCCCACTTACTATATACCCGTCCAGCATATTCAACCGTCCATTGGCTTTTGCTTGTAATATTGCTCCTGATTGCTCCAGTCAATCTTACTTTTCTAATTAATTACTTTTCATTCATGAAACACTTGTCAATTGATTTCAAACTTTTATTTTGCTGTTTTGAACAATTTTCTGCCATTTTGCCGTCCACTTCTGTTTTCCCGTCCACTCACTATATGGACCTTTTCGCTATTTCGACGATTCATTGACATTTTTTACTTTAAGTAACTGATCATCCTATTCACATAATTTTTTCCTCGGCATCATCCTCACCTCTTACTCTTTCTATTACGACCACTCGTTTGAGGCTGTCTCTTTTGATAACGTCACAACTGCTGCGATGCGTTCTGGTGACACGAACCCGCCGACATAGCCTAGAAATGCTTTCTAATTAAAATGGCAGGGTTTCAACTTGGTTAAACCGAGTAGTGCGTGCGAAAGCACTTGAGGCAACACCGCCTCAAAGGCAACGGAATGCAAGATCTCGTTGGCCACTACTGGCAGCTGCGCGCGGGGAGGGGTGTGCCGGTTCTGCGCTTTGACGGAGGAGCTGCGCAAGGCGTCCACCGTTGGCACTGCCTCAAAGAAAGGGTTGAGGCTTCACACATACCTCCGATTTTCAGCTTTGATAGTGAAGTGGCGCTTTCGCGATAAAAACCACCGGACTATTCGCCCTTCGCAGCCCTCGGAAATTGACTCTGCGCCTCGCATTGCCGGTACTCTCTGCCTCCCTGCTCCAACCAGGCGTCTGCTGTGCACATACAGTGCCACTTGGTGTGATGCTAAAAAAATGAAAGCTGCGCAGACTGCTGTGTTCACCACGGAGAGGTACTGAACACGCTCGGAGCGTGGCACGTTGTGTCGACTCAGCTCATTGCGACCGTAGACGTTCATCGGATATTTGTGTTTCATCAGCATGAAACCTTCGCGCGATTAGCCAAATTTCAAGTAACGCAGTATGTAAATGACGACGATGTTTCAATTTCCACAGAATTATGAAGTTCGAATTCATGCCCTCCTGCTGCAAACCATTAAATCCCAGGTGGACGGCTCATTGCTTTCACCAGGACATCTCGCGCTTTAGTACTATCTATTTTTTTTTCTTTTGGCCCACCTACTCGTGTACACGTTCGGTTGTGAGTTCCAATACTGTTTTATTCACAGCGTGCTTCAGCGAATATTTTCTTCTTAATATTCTGGTACACCTTATTAAAAAACATTCGGTCTTCCGAAACGATTATCGAGATCCTGTCGACTTAATTCCAGTGATCATATGACCTGCTGAGGATTAGCGACCTGTTCCATGTACGACGGCAGCATGTCTTAGAGGAAAGACGTTCTAAATTCTTGTCGAGGGATGTTAACATCTCTTGTATTCTTGCTTTTATGTCTTATACTATCTAACACAGCTTTTGTGAAAGGTCAAAAGTATCGGGTCTGCGATTAGAATCAGGGGCTAGCAAATAACAATTTCGTCGTCACACATTCCAGGCCACACAATGTGTCGGGAAGTACCCCAGGGCACGGTAGACACCACTCGCCAGAGCGAAAACATTTTCCAGCTTCTTACCTGCACGAGGAGGACATGAGTGTTATCTACATGTGTTCAAGCACCGCTGCCGCGCCTTTATGCCGCGTCGACGGTTTTTACAAACGAATCTTACACATAAGCTCGTACTCATGAAACAAAAATATTCTTTGTGAACAACGTTCCGAAGTGGTTACCGTGAACTGTGTTTCAGTTTCTTCCAGAAAGCTCGAAAAAAATTAGAAAAAAGCGTTACTTTCCACTTCAACTTATTCTTTGGACAAAATGCACTGTAAGGATTACCCAACTGTTATAGATTCCTAGAAGAAAATGTCAAAAAACGTTTGACTCTTTAAATACTAGTGCCCCAGCACAACATTGAGATCTTACCAAACCTGTGTTTGGCGTATGATAGCATGAGTCGCTCCAGTTTTGACGATGGTTCATTAATAGTTCCCGTCCGTAGATTCCACAATTGGGGGCATCGAAACACTTTCGTCCCATACATCAATTGCTCATGTTGGGTCGGAAGTGCTGACGTTGGTGATGGTGTCCAGACGCATTCTAGCAATTATATGTGCAGGGAAGTCTAGCGGCTTGTTTAATTGTGCACAAGCCCAGCTTCGGCACTAATTTAAATTTGGGAGTTATTTTGTGGCCTGAAACAAGCTCAGAGCAAGCAAAAGAGACTGCTCAGAGCGCCGGTATCGCTATGGAGGTTTCGAAGACGTGACTACGTAAGAAGGCAGAGAGGACACTGTACCTTTCTGTGGCACCTAGGTTTCAGAAATTTGGTATTTTTTAAAACTCTTCTAAAGACAATTGTACTGATAACACAAGCAGAGACTCATGAGTACGTGCTCAATGAGAGGAAAGAATTGGATGTGCTTAATCCCCACAAACAACCTGTCCAAAGTTAACATTAAACAAATATCGCTATCCGGACCACATTTGGCATTGCTTTATTGCAACCTTCATAGAATCATGATTATCTGCGAGCTGCTTAATTTGCCTCAACATATTTGCAAGTGTGTCGTGCTTTCTGTCAGCCCACATATACTCGACTGAATGACGGTAGCAGTCGCTGCTGCTTACGGTTGCACGTTGCATAACTATCGATTCCTCATGTTTCTACAATGCTGCCATTCAAAATCTTACGTTCAGTTTCGCTGTATGAAAAGTCTACTTAAAGTTATGATCCTCGCTGGGCAATAGCCAGTGTGGGGGTGGAAGCCGGGTTGGCTCCGGCAGCAGCTCCATCAATTACTCCTTTGATATGGCGCTATAGACAGAGGCCCACCTGGAGCAGCTGCCGGGAATTGTTTACCGCCACCCATGTGCGGTCATTCGAGTATCGCATCGAGCGCCCAGAGAAAGCGGAGGAGCCGGCCTCGGTGCCAGTCTTCTCGACAAGCAAAAGTGTGGTGTTCAGCGACAAGCACATAAGCGGCTTCCAGCTCCGCCATTATAAAATCTGTGCACTCGCAACAGGCGAATTATGTATCTAAAATATGTAATATAAAACATAACCATTCTATCATTTTGCCAAGATATGGCATTTTCGGGCACATCTTGCATCTCAGTTTTTTGCGCAATGCTGTAATTGTTAGCTCTGTCCATCTCTTCCTCAGGGCGCTGAAAAAAACTTGACTGGGACGTCATGGCGAAGGCGCCTAGTAATTCGGATCAGAATATCATCACGGGCGCACTCGCGCTCATCGGGTGGAGTGCTTAGCAGAGGAGCTAGTGTCTCGGATTTGCCACCTGGTGGATCGAGTGCACTTCCACTGATAACAGGATAGAGAAACTATTTCCGTGCATGTTGGCATGCTAATTTGCTTGCTGTGTTCCCCCGTTGCTTTCTTTTATCTTTGGCTAGTCTGAAGACCGGCGTGCATGTTAGCATGCTAATTTGCTTGCTGTTTTCCTCCGTTGCTTTCTTTTATCTTTGGCTAGTCTGAAGACCGGCGTGCATGTTGGCATGCTAATTTGCTTGCTGTTTTCCTCCGTTGCTTTTTTTTATCTTTGGCTAGTCTGAAGACCGGCGTGCATGTTGGCATGCTAATTTGCTTGCTGTTTTCCCCTGTTGCTTTCTTTTATCTTTGGCTAGTCTGAAGACCGGCGTGCATGTTGACATGCTAATTTGCTTGCTGTTTTCCCCCGTTGCTTTCTTTTATCTTTGGCTAGTCTGAAGACCGGCGTGCATTTTGCAATGCTAATTTGCTTGCTGTTTTCCCCCGTTGCTTTCTTTTATCTTTGGCTAGTCTGAAGACCGGCGTGCATGTTGGCGTGCTAATTTGCTTGCTGTTTTCCCCCGTTGCTTTCTTTTATCTTTGGCTAGTCTGAAGGCCGGCGTGCATGTTGGCATGCTAATTTGCTTGCTGTTTTCCCCCGTTGCTTTCTTTTATCTTTGGCTAGTCTGAAGACCGGCGTGCATGTTAGCATGCTAATTTTCTTGCTGTTTTCCTCCGTTGCTTTCTTTTATCTTTGGCTAGTCAGAAGACCGGCGTGCAAAATAGCAGGACAGAATCCGTACTCACACAGATAATCTTCTGTGACGTTTGTAAACGAGATAGGGCAAGTTAATGCCCTAATGCAGCTGAGCTTGCTACTCAAGTTTTCCCCCTCATTACCCGGTTAATCGTCTAATTTTTTTAATTCGTTAAATATTAACAATGTTGCGAAAAACTTAGTGTGCATAGGTCTTCCTTTCTTTTCATCCGACCGCGAAATGATCAAAATATGTATTGACCGCATCTACCACCTTGACGGAGCCATTCTAAAGACACACGTAATTGTTACGACGACTGGCAATTTCAAAGGTAATCTCTTCAAGTAACCTACTTACCCATTGCACATCTGGAGCTGTTGCTCACATGGTCTGGAATGCGCTTTATCCCGGATTTTTTGTGTTCCACTTCACAAACACGCCATTGGAGCAATATGGACACAAGCCGCATCTTATTAGGATGTATACCAGCATACGTGCGCTCCCATGTGCTGTGCTCGCAAAGTATTGTAAATTTTTGCAGCTGTCGCATTCGTAAGGTGACAGTCGTGCAGAGAAACCAAGTAAACAAAAAACTTGCCAATCATTATCAGGGACTCGCCACAAGCGCTTCTAATTTCCTTTGCTGCCACGGCGTGCCGCATAGTAACGGCGTGCCGCATTCAACTAAAGCTCATCGACATCATCTGGGATGTGAGAATGTGAATGACCGAGTGTCTACACAGCAGAATATGATATTCCGCTAGAATTCGCGGCACAGGCTGGGCGTTGTCTAAAATTCTTGGAAACGGAAGTGAGCGTGGCGCTTCGCGTTCATTCTCTAAACACACATCATCTCTCAAAAGCATGGTGCACAGGGGGCTTGCTTTCGGGCCACGATGTGTCGCACTTCATTTATCGTCTTTCCAAGTCTTTCGGAGGTGAGAGGAACACTTTGCCTTCTCCCTGAGAAAGTTAGGACCTAGGCGGATGTTTAAAGAGCTCCTCGGCACGAACTAAAGGCCTCTTGGACTTTTTCATTTTGACAGGGGCTTTTCTATTGAGCCTCCCCAGTTGCGCTTGCTGCCGCTGTTCGTGTTCGAGCTACCGCTTGCCAACCGGCTCTCTATGAACTAGAATCACCTGTTATACAAATAATAAGGGTGTCCTCAGTGTATACTCCAATAAAGAGGCGCACTCGAATAGAAATACCTCCATGGTCAAATATATGCATGCAGAAAGAAGCGCGAAAAGTGTTGCTTTTCCGTGACTAGGATAAACCTGGCGCTGTCGCCTCACCTGCACAGCTTACAAAGCTGGGAGCTGGGCACTGCTCGCTCGAGATTCTGCAGTGTGCCATTTGTCACAGGCCCTACATTAACGCGTCTCTCAGCTGCAGGTTATGCAATTCGTTTTGCAGCGTGCCAATTAAGCAGTAACACCCGCTCTTGTCCTCTCGCCAATATTTCGCTGAATAGTTTATTTCCTGAAACACTAATAAATATCTTCCGCCAAGAAAAACAGTATGAGAAATTACGCTCCATTTCGAATCCCAGTACACACAAACCTTGGAAATGATTCCGCATGTACAAATTGCGCACGGTTTAATTATATTGGGGACAATGGCGGTAGCACTGAGTGGTGTTAAAGGCGACATTTCGGGTCTGCTTCGGTAGTGAAACCTTAGGTAGATGTGCATACGGGGAAGCTCCCGCGGTTTCATGGATTTCGCAATGAATACAACATGCAATTTAAAAAGTAAAACCTATGAGTATGACACAAGGTGCTAAAGATTGGGCTTTCGAGATTGAAAAAAAATACCAGCAGTCCAGTAACGCTGCTTTTGTGCGTGCGTAGCATATCATCGATATCGACCACCTGAAGGTAAAGTGCAAGGGTTATAAGTTTTAATAACGAAACACCGTACACGACTGCTTCGTACCAGGGAGGACTTTGGCGCCCATCATCGCCTGGCCGTTCTGCGGTTATGCTAACAAATAGAAAAGCCTTGGAATACGAGGGACTCCGATTTTTTTATGTAGGGAATAATGCTTACGTCTACGAATAAATCTCACTCAATCAATGAGGAGACTGACGACGAGAATTCCCCTGCCACAATGTGTCCAAGTGGTCGCTTAACCTGCGTGAGATCTTGCCTTTCGTCTGCGCCTCCTTGTTTGTAAAAATCGCGTTATTTCATTTTTACGTCTTGGGTATAATTAGCGAACGATGACACCAACATCTTTGCGTTGCCTGTCAGTAAATGACATGTGAACTATTACTCTGTCCTCCAAGCTGTATGGCATCAACTTTTATGTGATGAGCTGCATGACATACCACTCACACATAACCGCGCTCAGCTTCGTCTTCCTGTGTCTCTTGTGTGTACAGCCTATTTCACATACACTACATGTCCTTTCTTATTACTCGTATAGCGCGAAAAAAGTGTTTAGAGCCACATGTGAACTTCAACGCCCCCACGATGGAACCGCCATAGTCGAACCGTTCCAAGTCTTCGCCGTCTGAAAACTCGTGCGTGTTCATGGCAAAGAAAACATCCTCAATAGCCCAAATATTAAATTACGAATGCAAGTGGCGCTCTTTCTAAAGACGCACGCATCGCTTCCTGGCCGAGATTGCGCCCCCGATCTATTTAAACCCTGTTAAAATTCTCGGCGGATTAAGTTTGCGGCCGCTTCTGGTAGGAATATCACAAAGGCGACTAAGTGCCTGAACAGAAACAAACTACAAACATTATAGCTGTTCGTCCGCAATATGTCCACGTTCTTCTCGTTCGAGGTGAATCTTAATTAAGTAACAGATGCTATGAAATATCGTAGGCAAAACAAAAATGAAACAACGACAAAGAAGCGCCAAGAAGATGTGGAGAAGAAGAAGACAACGATGAAGAAGCCTCACCGCGTGATCACGTGAGCGGAAAAAGCCCGAACCGGTGCTAGAAAAATGACGAGGCAGGAACTCCGTCACTGTGGCATCCTGGATCGCTCGGCCAGCAGGCAGCTACTCTCGGGAGGGGCTCGGCTCCTACCTTCCGGGCAACCACCACCTACCTTGAGGAAGTCCGTCCCAACCCTCCGGCTGAAATGCGTCGACCTGCGGGTTCCATGGGTGGATTGCACCAGGCCTGGCTTCGGTGAGTACCCATCACAGTTGGTGCCGTAGGGGCCAGAAACGCAGGCATTGAAGTGCTGCATATTTATATAGGTTAATGTTGCTGAGCGTTATTAAAATCAATGGGGCACGCAGCACACATTCTGGCCATACAAGCGACGCACCATTTTCCTCACAGTGAACTCTGCTCGTAGGCTGCGTGTTCTTTAATGCAATGCGTCTGCCCAAGATTTCTGAAACTTTGGAGCGAAACCTCTTTCTTCCCGTAAAAAGCTGAAGGTAATGGGGTCACGAAATGTGACCTTCAATCCAGGAGAAGCGGTGGCTTGTATCTGACGTCGAACTAGGTGACTAACCACGCCTCGCTTAAGCCGCGCACGTTGGGCTGACGGCGCTCGGTCACCCCGCTACTATCGAATCACGTGAAACGCTTAGCCCGCTAGAGCTGCGTATGCGGAGCCTACGACACTCTCGCAGCTACCGGGAATCATGTGACGCGCTGTTATCGTAACAGAGCTTTTGCACGTCTAAGTAGGTTCAGCCGTGTTGAACCGCCGCTTTTGTTCCAGCCTACAATTTGCGTCAAATAATTAATCTTTTTGTGTTCATTGGCCAGTGCATTCATAGACAGATACCAGATGGTATTGGAAACTGTTGAAATATTTGTGAGATAGAGTTCGGCGGTTCCAGATCATTTTAAGAGGCGCGTGAGGATAGCTCGGTACATAGAGCTTCACCCCGGGCTCCCAGCTTCAAATTACTCTGAAAGATTTAGGGTCAGGTCAAAATAATGTCACCTCCCACAGCTTCTCAAGCAGCAATGAGTTTATGGCGTGGGATCGTCGTTCGTAGTAAAATGTTCGGTTCACCTGATGACCTACACTTGCTGTTGTAGAAAACTTTGTTAATTCTGGCTTTACAAAGATTCGTGACAACGAATCGTGCCGCATCCCCTTCCTGATGTTTTCGACATCTCGAAAACTGCTCTCTTAGTGCCCCGACTAACCGTGCACTTTCCATTCCTTTTGAGATATTTCATTGTGAGCACCACTAGCTGGGTATGCCCCATGAAACTTCTCCATTACCGCCGGCATAAAAGCCGACAGAAAGGCACCAGACAGAAACAGCCAAAGCCAACTTACCGTGCGCCTTTTGTGTGCTGATGAAAGGGCAGACAGACGCATACAATTATCAGCGCTTGAGTAAAATGAGGGCCAGAGAAGGGGGTAGGGGAATAAGGTTACGGCGGATGTGCGCTGAGGATTGCTTGGGAGCCATTAATTAATGTCATATTGTTAACGCGCCAGGATGAAATACAGTAAGGTGCACCAGTTGCACAGAGAAGACACTGCGCCCTGTGGCAAGCAGCTCATGTCCAGACGGAAAAATTGCCCATGTTTGTGAAAAATTCTTCGTCTCGGTTAAGAATGAATCATTTTGAATCCCTGTTTTCGCCGCAATTACTGGCCAATTTTTTTTTGAGCCTGGGAGGTATCCACTTTAGGGCTGCTCATCCTCTGCATTTTATGTGGTATAGGATCATAAATCATTGTGAGTGTAATTTCTGATCATTTTGTTATCGCACTTATGTGTCTACAGAACCACACCACACTATCCACGGGGTCGACCATTGAGAGGCGCAGCATGCTTGCGAATATGTTAACATAGCCTGACCCTTCCGTATACACCCAGTACCAGTTCGCCATTCAACGCACAGCGATGACCGACGTAACCTATTAATGGTTACTTAATGGTGAAACAATCAGAAGCTTACAGAATTCAACAACTAAGCTGAAGTTTAGTGTCTCGTCAAAATCTGAGATATTTCAACTTTCATGTTGCAAGCAGTCGAGGTGGTGTGCCTGATGTAATGCCATGGCATGGGCATGTAGGGGTTTATTCTGCGCAGCTAAAACCTTCATACTGATTTGAATAAGTAATAAGGCGTCTCTGAAATAAAATTTATAGTACGTGCGGAAGGCGGTTCCAAACTGCGGTCTTTCTGCAGGTTGCAAGGCCGGGCGCCAGAAGCCAGGCCGCAAGGCTTCCACGCCGGACGGTGCGCCATCGACGTCCCTCCCTGCTGGCATTCCTGCAACACTCCTTGTCCACCGTTCTTCAGCAAACAGGTACGCGGATCGACAACGGTACTTTGGCGCAAAGTTTCTATTTCGAGAAATCTCAACTGGCAGCTTCGTTTCACTCAGAGTACCGGAGGAATTATATGCTACAAACGGGTGGTGGAAGTTGTTCGAGAAGATTGCAGGCAGTCGTCAACGGGTGCCCCCATATTGAATATTTTCCAATACTGTTGTTCACGCGCTCTTACTTTACGGCTCTGAAACTGTGAAGTTCATTTTTAAGAACAGAAGACCAAAGCACAACCTTACACTCTCTAAAAATGGTAGTAAAAAGGCACTGAATAGCAGCCACTAACTCTGACTTCATTTTGCTATACTTTTCATTATTTGCTATCATCTTCAAGGTATATATAGCCGTACCTACCATTTTACTAACTATGGTCGATAGCTACCTACTTAGTAGCCATTTCTTTAACGTTTAGATAAAGTGAAAGAATATGACTGACAAATTCTCGCGTGAATAATTTGGTTTTGTAATCAAAGCTTTCTGCAGGAGCGTGGTTTCAGATAGACTAAGCTGTTTGGAGAATCTCAACATCATAATTAACGCTGGTATCTAAGCTCAACGGGTAAGAGCCACTAGCCCGAAACTGAGGGTGAGATTTTAGGGATTATATTAGACTGTGAACAATTTACCTGTTTCTGGTTTGTGCTACTGGTTGCAGGTACTGGTAGCTATGGTAGCAGCCGGTACTATCTCAACGGGTTTGTAACTCTTACTAACTCTCCCGTTACTAACGGCAGTTACTAACAGGGAAGTAAAATATGTGACAACCAGTTACTACCCCATAGTTTGTAAATACTGCTACTTTTTTCTAACAGTATACAGATACTGCAGGATCCCGCGTCAACCCCAGTTCCGCGAGTAAATAGAACTAGTGCACTGCGGGGGAATGGGTCTAGCTGACAACACTGCCCGGGAAGAATAACGGGGCTATATCAAGCACACCCACAATCCCCGCAATTTCTAGTTTTTGATTCCCTCTTGACCTCTTAACGGCCAAATAACCAATAATCAATACTACCCGGCGAAAATAAATACAATAGCACACATCCAGAAAGTGGGTAAATAGGCATTAAATTGTAAATTTCCAAAGTACGAGTGTCCCAAAAGTTTCCCAGTTGCATGAAGCCTGGGAACAAGAATCCAGCGTCCTAGAGCCCCTGCCACTTTGTCGCACCACAGAGCCGGACAATGAAGCGACCTGGGTATAATATAATTTTTGACCTGTCGGTTGCAGTGGCCATAAAAGTTCCCGTTGGTCGTTTTGGCTGCGGCTCCCAATGATTGAAGAGGATGTAAGCCAGTGCAATAATCTAAATACAAAAACTTTTTCTTCTCTGTTTGCCGGCGTGGTTCTGCAGGGCGAATACCAAGGTTCCTGTGCCTGCATACTAACTGGCCAGCCGGATACCCGCCTGCGTACCGGCAATTCTCCAACCTGCGGGACCTGCGGAGTATCCTAAGCCCGTAACCTGCCCAGCAGGCGCTACCCAGCAAGGGCTGCGTTCCAGGCGGCTGTCGTACTTAGATGTACGACACCGTCTGGAACAAGTTCCTATGGGTGATCGACTTCGAGCTCAAAGAAATAAATTTTACATCACTAGCACTTCTTCACATTCGTGTCATTCCTGACGCCTAGAATATTTTGGCAATTGCCGCTTGTGTACTCGATCATTTGCTGTTGATGTGGTGGCGCTATGTCGAAATCAATAAACACCAGTTTGGCATATGGCTTTGCCAGTTTCGCTTGCACAGTGGTGCGAAGGTGAGCCGTAGCGGCAGGCCTGTTAAACCGGCTCTGAAATACCTTCCAAACACAAAATAAACTCGCTCAATCACTGCATTGTTTTTTCATGAAGGCATGTGCCAAATTTTACACTTCTAAACCCAGTAGAGAACCACCACAATACGCGCATGTTTGCGAGCCCTTCCAAGCGCTTTTTTCATGCTCGCACCTTTCTCGGTTGCTCGCAGCTGTGTATACAAGTAGACTAGTAGCAAGGGGTGAGATTCTATCTTACGTCAGGTACCCATTGCCGCAGCCCATAAGCCGCGAAGCTCCTACGGGTCAGGAAGCGCGGACACCGGAGGTGGAACCGGCGGAGGAGCCCCTAACCTCGACTGTCCGAAAGTGACGTGAAGAGAGGGAAAGCCGCGAAGACGCAGAATATAAAATTTTGAGCTCTGATAACTCCACCTCTACAAGGCGCTTTAAAAAAGAAACGTTCTCGAACAATATTAGTGAAGTGGCTTAGTTAACGTCACTGGAGTACTGCAACTTTATTAACACCCCTTTCACCGCCCCTTCAAGCAGCCCTAGAACCTGGTTAAAGCTTCCGCAAATAATACCGCCACCGTCTGGAGCGGTGAGGTCAAGATCTGCAATGTGTAGGTTGTGAATTATTTCTATTAATTGGATGCCTTTTACCAATCCTCTGAAAGTTCCCCAGCTGGTGCCGCCAAATTTCGGGGTATGCTTTGAGAAGCTGGAAGAAAGGCGTGCTTCCTAGCAAAACGAATTCTTGACCTCTTATCTCCTATCGTCATTGCGTACCCAGAATTTGCCGAGAACGGTCCCATACATTTTGTAGACTGTGTGGTTCACGACTGCAAAGGAGCAGGGAAAATGGCGAGAGTTTTCTGAGGCTGTGGAAGGCGCATTGCCTAACCCCGTGGAGTGCGTACTTAAAGCGCACATGTGACTTTTGTATAAGATTGCCATCTTTGATCAAGTAGCCTATATTTAGTGGGTGGCAATACTCAACTCACAGACGAATCCTGGGGATCGCCTATTGCTCTCGGGATCTCCTGATCGTTGTTTGTAGATGTTGAGGAGTACAAGAAGCTGAAGTATTATGCATTTGAGAGTTGGCTGAAAGGTTATCTAGTTGGAGGTAATTACACGAAATGTTGAGAAAAAAAAAGATATCGACCAAAAATTTACAAAAATAACGAGACTTATCTGAAGCATTACTGAGGTAACTGCCACGAACTTCCGAATGCCAACTTTGTACTGCTATATCAATAATTAAAGTACTCCTATTGCGCACACCAACAACATAACCTTTTTGGTTCTCAGCAGTGTGTAGCTGGCCTATCAATCTCAAAGCAAATAGAATACCTCTGACGAAAGTCTCCCTTAACTCAAAAGATGAGTCCGGGGTAATAAGTGTCGTTTTATTCCGCATCTTGCGTCCCATTCGAGCCTCTTAAGAAAGGCAAAACTTAAGAAATACCACATTTAAAGCCCACATAAGCCACCCGTCTTAAAGGTGGCCTAGTTGGGCCAAATGTAGACGAAGAGTCCACGCTCCCCAGGATGCTGCGTACAGTTGCTCCCAGTGATGGCCTGATCCTCAATAAGTCACATCTGAAAATTACCTGATATCACAAACCTTTCCAGAGGTATTGATCTAAACGCCCTGCGGAAAATTACATGAAGGCCAGCACATCTGATGTCATAGAGAACAAACAGCTTTGAAACTTAATGGATGGGATTGAACTGACTGGGATCTCATATGTTAGTGCAATCCGGCATCCATCAGAAGGCCCCGACTAGCATGTCACTCACCTGCCGGGTGTGACAGGAACCACACGTCATACTTCAGGACGAGCCTCCTAGCCATCTCGACACAAACTATTTTCGCCCTGGTTGACGCCATCGCAGTGTTTGACAGTCGCACAGGTTTAGCGACCCACATGAGGTTCTTGAGCCGGGTGGCCGAAGAGATCTGGGTGTCTGAAAACACGACAGCCACAAAATGAAATGGTCATGGCAAATGCACCCAGCATCATACCGAAGAGTTATGGATGCACGAGATCGCCGCCACCCCGCCAATGTGAACAGTTCTATGAATGACGGAGCCGTTGCAAGCACTACTGCGGTTTATTTCTCCACCACCATTAATATTTTTTTTCTGTTGATCGCAGCCACTGATTGGCAGGTTCTGAGCATTCAGCAATGCTATGCTTTGTTTGAAGTGAACGAGCAAATTGAGAGGGTCACTGGTCATTTTTTTGACAGGGAAGTTTTTGCCTCCCCTGGTTTCGGAAACATTTTGCGCTGCGTGGGAAGGGAGCCTTGAATACATGATTTCTTTGAGAAAAAACAGTCTCGATGTATATTAGTTACGTCGGTCACTGCATCGACAGACAACGCAGCGTCGTCATTTAAACGCAGAAAAGCTTGTCTCGCCTAATCTTGCTTCTCTGACTGCAACTAGACTACGTCTCAAAGCAATCTGACAATCTTTTGAAGTGGAAAGTTTTTACATGCAACTTTTAGCGATGCAAATATTGCAGGACGCCACCTGTACAAATAAAACTTTTCTAGAGAGGCTTCCGAATGCCTCTCTGCGCATTCACAACAGCTTCCAAACCTGTGTGAGCTTCAAGCAGCATTTCTAGACTAGGTCGCAATCATGTAGTGATGCCGATCATGAAAACGACGGAACAGCTGTGACGTTGGACGGCTGATTTAATTTTATTTGTTCGACGTGCGGTAGCTGTAGTATACACATTACTGCCCAAATTACCAGGCTAGATTCAGCCCTAGGCCGCGTCTTCGGCCCAGAAGTCTGTGAGGACGGCCGTTCGGCGAGTTCTGTCTACCACCACGAGCTGGACTTAAAGAGACGGCGCTGGTTAGCTGGGCCTCCCACTTCTCTTCGTATGGTGTTTGTGCCGTCGCACTGTGTTCGCTGGGCCCGAAAGCTGTGTTTTAAAGCAAGGCAAGAAGTCAGAAGGAAGTTGCCGACGCATCGCCCCAGTCCACACTGTCACCAACACGTTCTTTGAAATGAAGGACTCTTCATGGGCGGCCGTGGCCGCGTGCCAGACAACCAGCGTACCAGAAGAGCTAGAACCCCGAAGGGGCACAGACAACGACCGACATGTATTTTTACCGGTTTTATCGCTAAAATGCTGAAATGTTATAGCAAGAAACCGAGGCCGATGTCATAACATACCTGTCACAACAGCCAACAGCTCTCCAGGCCTCTGCAGCAAAGTCGAGCCGCGGCCAGCTGATGCTAAAGTGCTCTCGGGAAAGCACACGCATGCTAACCGCACCCCCCGCCCCTACAACTGTCCAAAACCAACTAAATGTCACACGAAGCAGGATGAGAAACCCACTCCGGTGGCAGCAGTGCCACACTTGATGATTGCCTTATTCCCTACTTTGCCTGAAAACGACCCTGAACGGGTGCCTGGCCTGTCCTCAAGCCAAACCAAGCCAGATATGTCAGCCCTTCTTCCTCCCTACCGGTGCTCGGATATCCACAGTAGGCTAACACCACTGGCTCAGCCGCCACCAAACGCAGGTTCGAGGGGAGCGAAGCGCACAGAACCTCTAGTCCGTAGCAGATTAAGGTTCCCATCGGGCTGCACCTTCATCAGCCGCCATCTAGCAATGTGCCCAGGCTGACCAGGCCCTCAGACATGTCCCTGGTTGCTGCCATGGTTCCGAGGCCGCCTACGATTGTATCTACCTCGTCGGCGTATTTCCTTCATGAATGGGTCGGCGCCAGTGAGAACGGCGTCACTCGAGCGGCCGCCCGTCACATTCAAGCCAGCCAACACACCGCTGGCTGTGAGCGCGCCCCAGAAGCCGCATGCAGTATACCACCGCCATTCCTCCACGTCGCACCTCGTTTTGCCTCCCGTAGCCGCCCATCTGGGTACCGGGCAGCTCCGACCGGCAACAGTTGAGCGAATCTCGCGACCCCTGACACACCTACCCCCGGACACCCACCTAAAGATCGGCCGCAAAACCACAGCCAGAGTAGCCCGTCTCAGCTTCGCCTTCGGACCACGGACGCCCTGCATGACTTTTTTGAGCTCTGGCAAGCGCTTTCTTCCAAAACCTTTGTGCAGCGCTGCGGGCCTCACGTGCTTCACATACCGACTAATCGTCTAAAGGAGAGCCCTGTAGCGACCCGCGAGGCAGACGGTGGCGAAATTCAGAAAAGGCCAAAGTGTAGCGACCCGCCGCCGTGGCTCAGTGGTAAGGCGCTCGTCTACCGAGCCGGAGTACCCGGGTGCGAACCCGACCACGGCGGCCGCGTTTCGATGGAGGCGAAACGCAAGAGGCGCCCGTGTGCTGTGCGATGTCAGTGCGCGTTAAAGATTACCAGGTTGTCGAAATTTATTCCGGAGACCTCCACTACGGCACCTCTTTCTCTCTTTCTTCTTTTACTCCTACCTTCCACCCTTCCCATACGGCGTGGTTCAGGTGTCCGTCGAGATATGCGAGACAGATACTGCGCCATTTCCTTTCCTCAAAAACTAATTTACCAATTTACCAAACGTAACTTGCACGCGCTACAGAATCTTCTGGGACCTTGGCCCCGGCCGGGCCTTGCCACCGCCGCTCCGCCGGTAACATCTCTGCAGCCGCATTATAATAGTTTTGGCATCGGTCGCCTCTTGGGTGATTTCTACACCATTTTCTCGAGGGGAATGACGGCGCAGTGTGTTCTGGTTTACGCCCGGAAACTTGAAACTTGCTTGAAACACGTGTTCTGCCAAAATTTCAGAATAAGAGTTCAGGGCGCAGTAGGTACAAAATGAGAAACGGACTGCTTTAGTTACCGAAATTCGCAGCTAAGAAGTGGACAAAAAATTGTCTTATTTTGAAGTGTGCAGAGCTCTTAAGAAGCGTATTTTATTGTGCAAGGCATCAAAGGGCCTCGCAGTTACCAAAAAAGGCACCCTGCTCTCTCCTGTTTATGTTGCGATATGCATACTTTCTCCTCATCGTTTTTGTTCCGTCCATTTATTAGGACAGTTTTTTAGCTCCGGTTGGGGTTCGCCGACATCTGCATATTGCGTTCCAGCCTTCATCCCAACAATAATCTTCTACGATAGCGAAAATTTTCGCTTTGCATTTCATAAAAACCCAAATTTTACGTCTTTGTCTATTAGATGCGCCGAATATTCATGTCAGAACTCCAGCAAACTGATCAGTGCAGGCGCATCCGCACCTGCTGTGATGGGGTCAAATTCGCACGTGTGAAAAACCTGTTTCACCGCAGCCTCTACTCGATAAAAAACATATGTGACCCGGTCATGAGCTTGGATAGGCGTCTCACAAAGCATGACAAAATCTGAACGGAATAAAATGAACGGTTAATGAGATATAAATCTACAAACCTGCTTTTCCTAGGCTTCTCGATTTAATGCCTAGCATGCTGCTTCTTCTTAGCCACACCTCAAAGCTCAATATAAATGCGTGAACAGCGATGCGGATACCTACAGGGATCCTAGAGTAACCATATCCCAATAAAAGTTAGTAATGTTTACTACTGCTATCGTAATGAAAGGGACTTCTTTTTTTCACTAATACAGCGACACTGCCGCCTCCTGTCGGCCGGCCCTTCTATACCACAGCGTAGTGTTGGGGATTTGTGTTTTGTCTGCAAAGTTTCGGCTAAGCCTTACTAATCCGGTGTAATGTTCACGGAAGTTCAGGACATTTATCTGGGAGGTAGTGGACAGTGCGGGGGTGGGGCCAATGTATTCAATTCCTCGTTTCATGTTTCGTTTAAGCATGTGTAACAATACACAGTAATTTTTTTCCGTTCTAACTATATAGTTCACCGTTTATTTTTCGTTATCATAAACTAGGTATATTTTATCGCCAGAATGTTTGTTTCCTTTATTTCCATAGTTTTCCTGATCTCGCGAAGACGGGGTGTAAAAGCTTCACTGTTGGTAAATGCAATCCGTTTTAAATGTGCCACTTGCGCAAAATTTTACTTTTGTCGCTGAAATATGTGCATTTTTATATCTATATTTTGTTTTCTTTTCGCCTAGCTAGTGTACACACACGTTCGTTTGGGTGTTCCAGTTCTTTTTTATTCACAGCCTGCTCCAACGAGTCATTTTCGTCATCACCTGGCATACCATATAAAACAACAACCGGCCTTCTGAAACGATTGTCGAGAACCTCTCCACTTGATTCCAGCGCTGATATGACCTGTTGTGGACTGGCGGCCTGTTCCATGCACGATGACAGCCTGTCATAGAGGAAGGCTGAACGTTCTGAAGTCTTGTCGACTGGGGCTAGCATTTCTTATTTTCTTGATTTTATGTCTGATGCTATCTGTCGGAGATTCTGGGAAAGTTCCGAAGTATCGGGACCGAGAATAGGCTCAACGTCACAGGCTACCAATAACAATTTCTTTGTCACGCAATCCACGTCACATAAAGCATCAGGATGTACGCTAGGGCATGGCAGCACGTCAAGACACCGCTTGTCAGAGCGAAAACATTTTCCAGCTTCTTACCTGCACGAGGGCGGTATGCGGGGTGTGTGCCTGTGTTCAAGCGCATCTGCCGTGCCTTTATGCCTCGTCGACGGCTTTTACAAGCGAATCTTACACATATGCTCGTAGTCACGAAACAGCAATACTTTTTGCGAACAATGTGGCGAAGTGGTATACCGTGAACCCTGTTTCAGTTCCATTCAGAAAACACGAATACCCGAGAAAAAAGCAGCTGACAGTATTTTGCGACAAACCCGTTGCTATCCACCTCAAGTTATTTTTTGGACAGAATGCGTTGCTATTATTACCAGGCCGTTATATATTCCTAGTAGAAGAAAATTATAGACAACTTGTAACTCTTTAAAAACCAGTAGTCCCCACCACAACAGTGAGATCTTCCTATCCCTGTGTTAGGCGTGTGATAGCCTGTGCTGCTTATGCGCAATAAAGCCGAACGCACAAACCAATCTTTCAATATCTTGAAGATGCTTGAAGAGCGCAGAGGCGTTCAAATATGACAAGGGTTCATTGATAATTCCTGTCCCTAGATTGCAGATTTGGGGAATCGAAACACTGTCGTTCCTTAACACTTGTTCATAATGGTTTCGCAATTGCTGACGTTGATGATAGTATCCACCTGCATTCTGGCAAATATTATTATGTGCGGGCACGATAAGCGGCTTAGCTACTTGTGCGGAAGCCCAGCTTCGGCGCTTATTTAAAATTAACAGTTATTTTGCGGCTTGATGCACACCGAGAGAAAGCAAGAGAGGCTGCTCAGAGCGCCGGCATTGCTATAGAGTTTTCGGAGTCGTGTTTACAAAAGAAGGCAGAGGGGACTTTGTACCTTTGTATGGCACTTAGGTTCCAGATATTTGGTGTGTTTTTTTTTTCACTCTGCTAAAGAGGATTGCAGCGGTAATGGAAGCGGAGTCTCATAAGGATGTGCTCAATGATAGGAATGATTTGAATGTGTTTATTCTCCGCAAACACCCTGTTAAAAATTCACATAAAAAAGTATCGCCGTCAGGAAGAAAATTTGATTTCTTTTTCCACCCTTAGTATCATCAAAATTATCTACGAGATCCTTAATTTGCCTGATCATATTTGCAACCGCGTCGTGCTCCCTGTTCGAACAGATAAAGTAGACTGAATGAGGGTGGCAGACTCTGCTGGTTACGGTTCCGCGTTGCATAGCTATTGATTTCACAAGGTTCTCCACTGCTTTCATTGAATACCTTATGCTCAGTTCCACTCTAGGGAATGTCTACTTACAAGTTATGATTCGCGCTGGGTAGAAGACAGTGAGGGGGGGGGGGGGGGTTGAAGCATGGTTGACTTCGGCAGCACCTCTATCAATTTGCTGCTTTGAGATGGCGCTAGACACAGATCCACATGGAGCAGCTGCAGGGAATATTTTAGCGCCACCTATGCAGCGTGCGGTCACTCGCGCATCGCATCGACCGCACAGAGAAAGCGGAGTAGTCGGCCTCGCTGCCAGTCTTCTCGACCAGCAAATGTGTGGGCTTCGGCGACAAGCACATAATCGGCTTCCAGCTCCACCATAATATAATCTGTGCACTGAAACCGGCGAATGATGTATCTGAAACAAATAATATAAATAATATCCCCTCTGCCATTTTACCAAGACATGGAACTTTTGCGCATATCTTGTAATCCAGTTTTCTTCTCATTGCTGACATGGGGAACTCTCCCTTTCTCTTCCGTTACCCACTCAAGGCTGAAACCTTGACTGTATTGTCATCATAGAGGCGGCTTGTAATTTGATACAAAATATTACCATGTGCGTAGTCGCTCTCATCGGCTGCAGTCGTATACGAGCAAGAGTGTCTGTTCAGAAAGTTCGCACGGATTTGCCACCAGGTGGATCGGGTGCACTTGCACTGACAACAGGCTAAATTAACTATTTCCGTGCATGTTGCCATGTGGATCTGCTGGCTATTTTCTCCCGTTGCTTTCCTTCTTCCTTGTCTAGTCATAAGAGCGACATCCAAAAAAATCACTAGGACAGGATCCCAACTCACACAGATGATGTTCTGTGAAGTCATTCAACGACAAACTGCAAGTTAGTGCCTCAATCGAGCTGACTTTATTACTCATGTCTTCATTGCCCGGACCAGACATCCATTTTTTTTATTCGTCAAATACTAACAATCTTAGCGAAAATTTAGGCTACCTGTCTGGGTCTTCGTTTCATTTCATGCGACCGCTAAATGGTGGGAATTAGTATTCACCTCATTTCCTACCTTCCCAGAGACAATCTAAGGACACAAGTGTTACGACGACTGGCATTTTGAGCGGAAATGTCTGGAAGGTATGTAATTACGCATTCAACATCTGGAACCCTTGCTCACAAACTCTGGAATTCGCTTATTCCGGGATTTTCCCGCTGTTGGAGGTCGACCTACCGCTTGCCTGTTGAATCTCTATGAACGAGAAACTTCTGTTATGGAAATGATTAGAGCGTCCTCACTTTATGGTCCAATTACCAGGCGCACATGAGCACAAATACCTCCATGGTCAGATATAAGCATGCAGAAAGCAACATAAAAGTGTTGCTTTTCCGATAAACCTCGCGCAGTCGCCTCAACTCCACAACTTACAAATTTAGGAGCTGGGCACTGCTCCCTGGAGATCCTGCAGTGTGCCATTTGCCAGAAGTTTTAACTTATGGGTCGCCCAGCTGCAGGCTCTGCAATTCGTTGTGCAGCGTGCCACTTAAGTGGTGATATCCACCCCTTTTTCCCGCCATCTCCCCCGTTAACATTTCACTGAATAGTTTTTTTTCTGTGACAGTATTAAATTTCTTGCACCCAGAAGGCAGTATAAGAAATTACGCTCCATTTTGAATCGCCAGTACGCATAAACCTTGAAAATATTTCTTCCACCCACCTTATTTGCTAGTCTCCATGATACTCCTGCTCATGAATTTGTTGGCAACGGGCACCTCGAAAAAGTGGAACAGCCTACTGAGTGACCCTGGCAGCGATGATCCAATGCGCTAATTTCCACCGAGGCCAGCAGTGACGTCAACTTTGAGACTGTCCTTGGCCGAAGGATGAGATCTGGCCTGTCGTCATATGCGTGAATGGTGAAGACAGGGCGCCGACCACCGAGGACCGGAATTCTCGTCGTGCCTGTGCGTCGAACCGAAAACATGAGGTGACTTAAGAAGCAAGCCGGCTCTATCACCCCCCGCCCCTCCATCCCAGAGCCTCTTGTATCCAATGAACCCAGACGTACTCCAGCGTGAATGCCCGCAAAAGCGTTGTCACAATAGACGTCTACCGCGTTTCCGCGCTAGAATCAGCTAAGAGCGCCACTGAGCTTGCAGGCACCTAATTCGGCACATTGCGACCCCTCTGCGTGGAAGCTGCAGTCGGATTCCCCAGAGAAGTCGATGTGGCTATCAAGAATGAAAACTTCCACACATTGGTGAAGTCGGCAAAGAAAGGTATCTGCTTTCAGCGAGTTTCCCGTCTCGGCGTTCACGTTGCGCGAAAATTGTATCCAATAGCGACTGTCTCCCCTCACTTTTTAAAGTGGGCTAATTGCGGCCTGCTGGAAGCATACTTATAACGCAGCCACTAAATGCCACAAATGCAATGAATATGGGCCACGTGGCTGGGCGTTGATTTTAGGCAGACGACGGGAGGAAACATTCTGGAGAAATAGCGAACTTAACGCTTATTCTGCATGTTTATAAATGTAACAAGAGCACTGCAAGCGCGTGAGAGAACAACGGGACCAAAAGTCACAAATGAAGCGCCCTGAAACACGCCAGATTGCGGCTTAAATACTGTCGATCGTCCCCAGGCACCTAGATGAGGAAACCCATAGCTTGTCGAGCGTCCAATGGGCCCCTAGCCTCTTCATAGGCTTCACCCTCACCACGTGACAGCGCACATCCACATGAACGCACACTGGCAAGGTGGAACCTTGGCGCCTTGCAGTCGTGAACTGCTTTTGTTTCCCGTGAGCCGACCAGGCCCAAAGGGTCGTTGGCTTATATGCGGCGATCCTGACGGTAGAAGACACGAGATCTGACCACTGGTACCTGTGAACTTTCAGGAAAGAAGGAAGAGCTAGCCGTGCCCACCCACATTTTGTCGAGCCGCTCGAGGCCAATCGGGTGGTGTTACCGCGTCGCCGCCGGGCAGCGGCTTTATCCGCCGGTCCATGGGAGAGTATAGTGCGTGAGAAGCGCCCCATGCAGCACCTTCGGCGAAGGGAATTAGATGACTTTGTGTACCCCGACGCCAGCGCTTCTTGCATCCTCTTCGTACAGCTGCGTCTTTGGTCAAGGCAGCTCGATGGCACGCGCTGGGCCCGTCTGCTTACATTAGTTGGGCTGCCAACCAGTGTTAACAATACCAACTGCTGAGGAACCACACAGTAACTCGCATAATCGAGTTCAAGCTGTGCTGCGGAGAGGCTCCAAGTTCAATACTGTCTAGCCGTCATGATGCTGAAGGGGATGGTGATTTCATTCACACAGTGGTACAGACAATGTACACTTCAACTCTTCGGCGCATACTTCCGATCCTGGACATGCTCGAGGGAGAGCTTTGAAACGCTGGCTAAGAACACGGTGTGCCAGCTTGTCAACCTTGCACAAACCTTACTAAGTCTGAATGAGCGAAGCTAAGGGCCATCGTTGAGACAATCCCTTCTGCCGGGATTATCAGCGGCGAACTCCCCTCTAATTACATAGAGAGGGAAATTTCTACGGTAATGCCAGGGGAAAGAATCTTCCATTCGGTGCTAGCAGTGCAGCTAGAGGGAATTCTCCACCGTGTGCACTCGTATCCGGTTAAAGAGGCCAATGCTCTGAGACCTTCGCCCCAACCACCTTCGGCAGGAAAGCCGTCAAGGCGTTTCTCACAATTGCTGCAGAATCCGTCTGTAGACCTGCAGCGCGCATCCCGCTGCGGTCTCCAATCATTTTTAATTTCTTTCTCTCCTCCGCCGTGGTGGCTCAGTGGCTATGGCGCTCAGTTGCTGAACCTAAAGACGTGGGTTTGATCCCGGCCGCAGAGTCGAATTTTGGTGAAGGCGAAATGCTAAAGGCCAGTGTACTGTGCGATATCAGTGCAGGTTAAAAAAAAAACCAGGTGGTTGATATTGCCGGGGTCGTTCCCCACGGCATCCCTCATAGTATGGGTCACTTTGGGATGTTAAACCCCAATAAACCAAGCCTTTACTTTATCTCCGGCTCTCCATGTTCCACTGCCTACGTGCAGGGTAGCCAACCCGGCTTTGCCTGATTAACCTCCTTGCATTTCTTTTGCACCCCTTCTGTCACTGTTTAGTTTCTCCTTCCCATGTTCGTTCACTGGACAGATGGACAACCTCTTCGTGGGTTGGCCAGGACTCATGTGGCTACTTCCTATTGCTCAAAGGTATTTTTCATTAATAAAACTGAAAGCGGAAGACTGAGCAGCTGTTGGGTCTGTGTGCAATAGATGAGCAGATTGATGAGGAAAGGAGCGCCTTGTGTGGCGGAAAAAATGAATGGTTTTAAAAGGAACGAATCAGAGGCATGAGTTGCAAAACAAAGAGCAAAAAGTGTCCAAAGGCAGAAACCCCAGTGGGCAGTAGGATGAAGAACAACATTTTTAGGAGAAAAACGAAAGGCCCTCAAGGGTGGGCTCCTACCTGTTCAAACGTCTACGGGCCTGGGCCTCAGGGACAGCTCTGTTGACTAGCGATGTTTGGCCAGCTGGTTGAGCAACTTGCAGAACGGCCTCCCTTGAGGATAGGGATGGGTTGGGGCAATTCCCACAGGTAGATTATGAGGGTGTCCTTGGCCGCCTCACCCGTTTATCAAAGTGGGAGGGTCAAAGTAGGTAAGTGTTTAGGGGAATCACCGAAGGTGGAGAAAATATGTACTATGGGAGCAAATTACTAATTGGCATCCATCCAAGCGCAGTCATATGGCTACGAAGGAAAGCTACAGCTTCCACAGAAACTTTGTCGCCAATGAAAAATTCTTCCTAGCCGGGAGTTGGGACCCGGGCCAACCGCTTCACCGGAGCAGTCACTCTCCGAATTGAGCTAACCGGGAAAGCTTATGGTAGGGCGAGAACGAAATTGCTCTAAACATTTGAACGACTCTGTTTCCACTTCGATTTACTGATCGATTTGTTCTCGCCCTACCATAAGCTTTCCGTCCCGGTTAGCTCAGTTGGTAGAGCGACTTCCCTGGTAAAGCGGCAGCCCCGGTTTAAACCCGGGATCAGGAGGAATTTTTCTTTAACCACGAAGTTTTTTTGGAAGCTGTATAGGGTTTGTTTGTAGCCGATTGGCTGCGCTTGGATTCAAATGAGTAGTTTGCTGCCTTATTATATGGGTCAAAGCAGGGTGGTATCGATGCACTGTAAAAAATGAAACAGCTTTAGAGGAGCTACACACGTGTTACACACAAGTCGTGTGTAACATTCACTGTGACAGCAGAAAACACAGTATCTGTTCAAAGTCAGTGACACAGACCCTTCCATGAGAGTGGTTGGCTGCAATGTAACACCAAGCATGTATTCACTATTATACCATGCATGTAACATCTTGAAAAGCAGGAAACAGTGCTAAGGTAACATATCTCCCATGTCTGCAGCCGGTAAACTAAAAAATCAACCAATAAAATTTCCACGAGGTCACTGAAATACTTCAAGGAAAGCAGCCAGGCCAGTTGGTGCATGATTCTTGGCAAAACCACGCAGGGTAACAGGACAAAGGCAAGGCGACAGGTGCAGCGCTAAAAGAGGAATTTATTGCTTAGCTCGCAATGAATACAGGAAGCATCATACAAAATACGGAAAAGGAATGTCATGGAATTGTCATTTTCTTACATCTGTCGTGATTATTGATCCACATAGTCAATTTCTTTTTTTTGTTAGCGTTGGTGATGATGTGCTTACGCAGGCTGAACAATTTTTATGAATCATGCGCGTCTCATATATTTCGAGCATATGCTGTCAATTATATTTCCTCGGAATCTCACATCGCCAAAAGGTTGAGATGCACTCAAAGCCCGACACGCGTCTTTCTCGTTTGCCACCATATCCTCTCTCAGAACTGCCGACATGATTCATTAGACAAATGTTGACACACTGACCTTATTTCCCAATACATGACACTCCGCATGGCAGAGGGACATTGTAAATTTGAAATTTATTGAAATTCAGACAAATTACAATTGTCTAGGTCAAGAGGGCTAAAGGTGACACATGAGGTCATCTGACTGGGCCCTAAGCACCCTGCATTCATACAGCTCTGTGTGGACATGAAAGGCAGTTCAGCAAAATTCTGCTAAAATGTCGTAAGACAGCAAAGAAACACACCCTAAAAAAACATTACAACAAAATTCTACAGGAATACCGTGTGATTCCACATACAACTAGACTTGAAAAGCACGCCCTTGCTACAAGTCAACGTAATTGAGTAATGAGAATAATCACCAATTTGTTCCTTTGACAAAACAAACAAAAATAACCGGAATGAAGGGGATCACCTGGAACATAACAGTAAATATACTGGCACCGCAGTTTCTACAAACATATTCGGGTTTATAGGCAAGCCAAGAAAAAATTATTTGTCTGCTTTCGGAAAGCATACAGAGAAGAAAAGTTTTCCATGAGGCCCAACAAATCAGGATGAAGATTCAGAAGGTTCGGCATAAGCCAACTGGATAATTGCTTTCCATAATTAGTCCTACATTTAGATTTTATAAAAGCAGTTTTCCGAAATTCGTAATGCGGCTCATGCTTCCTATGCTTCAATATGAATAGTTGTGGATCGCTTTTAAAATCTAAAAAGGCAGTCTCTGACAAACGCAACTTACACAAGGATTCTATGTCCAAGATTCTAGTTTGCATAAAATATAACGATGTTGAGTCAGGTGCCGGCAAGTTTTCAATGAAGGGGACACCTTTCTTCTGTAATAAATATAGGCTTTCCATGTTTGACCTACCAGTAGTGCCCCATACAAGCACACAGTAATGAAGCCGCGAGTGAACGGTAATGAAGTACAGCTCACGTCGTAAATAACTAGGTAACAGTAGACGGAACCTGTTAAGCACACCAATGCATTGCGCAATATTGTGTTTAATAAATTGAACATGAGAGGTCCAGCGAAGGTTTTCGTGAAACTGAACGCCTAAAAATTTGATATCTCAAACTCGTTCTAGTGGTCGCGATTCAAATTTCACTTCATTACTAATATAAACTGGTCTGTTAACAGAACTAAAAACAATGTACTTTGTTTTGCCAACATTTAACGCAAGTTCATTTTGCAGCAAGCCAGTCAGATAGATTTCTAAGCCATAAATTTACACGAGGAATTAAAGAACCTCAATTTTCTACAGAAAAAAATACACTAGTATCGTCAGCATAAAGGATAACAGAAGGAGTTTGTGGGATGGATACAATGTCGTTGATATACAGGAGAAACAGGGTAGGTCCAAGGATTCAGGCCTGAGGGACACCAAATTTGATAAACTCCGGATCGGACGAGGCATTATTAACTGAAACATACTGAGAACGACCTGACAGGTAGTTTTCTAATAATTTGAGTGAGATTCCTCGTATTCCATAATACGGCAACTTGCTCAGAAGTACATTATGCTTATTTGAATCGAACGCTTTGCTGAAGTCTAGAAAGACACCTAATGTGTACAAATGGTTTTCAATGTTATCAATGAGTTCATTTTTAATACTAAGCAAAGGCAGATTCAGTTCATTTCATCTTTTGAAATCCGTACTGGCAGGGAAAATGAAGTGATGTTTATTAAGATAACCATTTATCCTATTATTAATTGCTTTCTCTACAATTTTTGGAAAAAAAGGAACATCTGATATAGGTCTATAGTTACTAATTAAATTTGCAGCACCGCCTTTAAACAATACCGCCACACGTGCCACCTTAATTTTTTCGGGGAAAATGCCTGTTGTCAAGATTTGATTTGTTAAATGACAAAGGAGGTCAACAATAAGGTCAGCAATTGCTTTAATTGGTGCTACCTTAATGCCAACAAAACCATACGAACAATTATTTATTAGGCTTAATATTATATCACTAATCTCTGCATGAGTAGTAGGATATTAGAACAGGCTGTGCTGCAAATTAGATTCCAGGTATTCTTCAAAATTTCTGGGCGTTTCAGCAGAAAAAGCTCCAAATTCCAAAAAAATGTGTGTTGAACTCATTTGCAAGCGCTTTACGATTAAGAATGGTTCCTTCAATCGTTATTTGAATTGGTATATTTTCTTTTCCGCATTTCCGTAGATCTTTTACAGTAAGCCAGGTTCTCTAAGGATCAAAGTGAATATCCGAACATTTTCTAGCGTAGTAGTGAATTCTATATTTTTTGATGTCTACACCTAATTTATTTCTAATTTTTTTGCACTCTTTCAAAACTGTCAAATGTTTGAACTTTACAAACTGGTTGAAGAGTCTATTTCGTGCCTCGATTCGTCTAAGCAGATCTCGTGTGATCCAAGGCTTCCTTCTTCTGGATTTTGCCATTGTAAAAAATGGGAAAGCAAATTCATACAACTCTATTATTTTGTCTAAGAATGCGTTGTACAAAATATTAAGGTCTTCCTCGCATAGGAGTCTACTCCAGTCGACTGAAGAAACGAGCCGGCGAAAATGTTCAATTTTTGTTTGGCTTATAACGCGGAAATTCTTTGCCGCGATAGTTTTTCGATGTTCTGCTTACTTGACCTTTCCATAAAGCAGAAAGTTGACAGGTGATCACTAATGTCGCTCAAAAGTACACCTGCATTTGTACTGGGAATATCGCTATTTGTTAGGCAAAGATCAATAAGTGTTTCGCTGGATCCTGTGATGCGAGTGGTTACTGTAATTATGTTAGAGAAACCATTGGCAGATATCGTGTTAACAAATTCATTGACAGAATGTGACTGTTCAAGTAGGTTAATATTTAAATCACCCATTACTACCACAGGTTTACCTTGAAACGAAAAGCCCTCTAACACAGGATCGATAAAATTAAAAAAAAACTCTTGAAGAGGTGCAGAAGGCGGCCGATAAATTACGCCAAAAATAGGTGCATTCGTCTCAATGAAAAGTGATTCATAGGAAGAGTTTAACCTTGTGCACTGCGGGAGTAGCTCATAAGGAATGCTGCTTTTTATATAAAAAGCTACACAAGCTCCCTTTTTAGTCTTTCTAAACAGCGCTTCACACCTATAACCAGGAAAGCGGACAACATCGCTCAAATCAGTATACCACGTTTCAGTGAATGCCAGTACATCAAATTCATGCTCTAGTGACGACAAAAAAGTATCCACTACTTCTTCTTTGCTTCTTAAGCTACGTACATTCAAATGATAAAAGGAAAAACATCCAGGTTTTGATTTTGCAAGCTTGATACATCTCAGAGAGTTGGCATCATGATAAAGACTGTTATCCATCGTAACTGTCATTTGCAGTGGGATTTCACAACCGCAACAACACGTCACGTCATCAGATCAAGGTCACTTTCATTGCGGATGCGGATCGCGCTCGCGCCCTCGATTTTTCGAGCAAATATGTGATCAATTTTTTTGCCAGACATACCGATAGTTTCATTCTTTGCCTTTTTCGTTTGCTAGCCAAAGAAGACGCTTATTGAAAGGGGTCAGGTCCATGAATTTTACGTCTGTTGCTTCATCTTCAAGGGACGAGCGCTTCCGCATCCACTCTTCATTAAATCGAAGGGATGCAAACCGAGCAAGAACGATAGATTTCTTTCCCTTTCGTGCTGGTAGCCTATGAAGAGCTTCAAGGCTACGGTTTTCGAGCTGTGGTAGTTCAAGTTTGCAGGCCAGGTCATTCATTTTTTTAGGAGGTACTCGTGTTCCTCTTCTGCGAGTCCGTGAACTTCCATGTTTTGTCTGAGGTTATATTGCTCTAGTGCATTTACCTGCTGCTTGACTTCGTTCGTGGTCGGTGATGCCCCTGATTCAATATCATCGACCCTACTTTCTAACGCTGCAATGTGAGTGTCTTGCTTGTCTAACTTATTCAAAATTGTATCATATTTGTCAGAAAGCAGCTGTATCGAGGCTTATATGTCGTTGACTGCTTTCAGTATCGGCGCCAAATTGTGAACTTTGGCCGTGAGGGGCAGAATAAGGGTAACTTTTTCATGTAGCTTCTTCAATTGCTTCTGAATGTTTGAGTCTTCCAATGTTGTGAGGGTGCAACTAGACCCCACAAGTTCACATGTTGGACAGCTCCAATTAGACTTCATTGAGTCACTCTTAGTACGGAAGGTGGTTACCTTTACCTTAGAGCATTTGCCTACATGATACGAGTAGTCGCAAGTAGTGTATGTTATGTACATTCCATCATCAGGCAACGAACCATGACATGTCAAACGCTCCTTTTCATTTTCATTCGGCATCGCAACGAAAGATCTAACAAACATTTCACGGTGGCAGCAGTGTACAAAATAAGTTCTTGGTTCTAAGAGAAAAAGGTTAAAAAGGTGTCACCAACCTGCGAACAAATGTGGAAATCGTTACGACGTGTCTTCGCTGCCGTCCACTGCTCCCGCGTGAATGTTGGCACATCCCTAGCGTACGTCCTTTTGTAGCCAACTTGCTCTCACGTGGTATGTCTACTGGTATCGATGGGAAGATCGGTAGGCGGCGATCGGCTACGATGATCTCGTGCTGCTTCTATTGTCAGCGGCGTTCTGCATAGATGATGACCCTTCGGCTCCTGCGGGGTCTCAGCGGTTTTCTGCGAACAAGTGTGGAAATCGTTACGACCTGTCTTCGCTGCCGTCCACTGCTGCCGCGTGAAACTAGGCCACTGTCGAATGCCGTGAATCTGTCTTGGTGCTTCGTCCTATGCTGGACTGTTTTTCAAACACCTTTGATGGGCGCGTTTCATACCACGTTCAGCTACTTTCTGCGAAGAAGCAAATTAACCCATCACAAAGAACTTCCACAAGCTACAAAAGAAGGTCAAGCGCCAAACTGTGAAGGACGAAACCTATAAACTTGTGTGAAGCCAAAAACTTGACCAAACTGGCGATGGCTGTGAAGAAGAGTGAGGGCCTATGCCTTCTTTACGGCGAAAACACGCAACGATAACTGGCCTTTCCGAGCAATTGTCTCTTAACAAGAATCGCGGCAGAAACCCTGAGGGCCGTATTGGCAAGAATTGCTCTCCGTGCTCACCGTGGAAGACCTTTTCCTGGTAAGGAAGCCAGAAGTGTCTGCATTCCTCTCGAACAGCTGTCCAGAAGGAGTGTCTTCTCATTGTCAAGGACTTGCATTACACGCTGCTACATACCGCCTTTTGTTGAGACGGTAAGGGAAGGCATTGATTTAATGGGTGCAAAACCAATGCAGAATTAATGCGCATAGATTACTCAAGTTGCTAACCATCTATTTCCGTTCTACCTATGTAATGTTTAATGATTTGTAGATACAGTGGAAAGCAGTATGCATCAGTTCCTGCATTGCGCCAATTCTCATTGACCTTCTGCTAGCCTCCCAAGATAGCCAAGTAACAGAAGCTTTGCATGGCCGAATTTGATAACGACTTTCCGAATAGTAATCCACAAGCTTCATAGCCAACGACAACACAAAGGCATTGTTGACATATTTAAGACCTTCTCCGAAGTCCTTGCCGAATTTGAGCTGATCAAAGAAATGCCACTGGAGGTACAGCTTCTTGATCTATGGCTGTACAGCGGAGAGGCCCGTATGTTCAGGTCTTACGTCCCACGGTAAAAAAAAAAGACTTCCTATAGGGGAATCAAGGAGAGAGTGCGGTCGAAGACGGCGCCCAGTACCCTGACATCAGGTCTAAAAGGCAAACGTACACCGTTAAGGCGACCTGCGGGCATTGTGCGCCCCATGCCCCTGCGGGGAGGAGAAATGAGAACACACACCGTCTTCTCCCGTGTGATGGTAATCCTCGCCTCCTTCGCCCACGAGGCGACCCGTCCGAGCGCATCCTCCACAAAAACCTCAAGCTCCTTTCTGCTGGGACCAGGCACAAGGACGAGAAGGCCGTTCGCATAAGCCAGGACGGACACGCCCTGTGGCATCTCCACTGAAAGAAGGCCACGCACCACCACGTTCCACAGAAGAGGCGACAGCGGGGAACCCTGCGGGCTGCCTAAGGTGGGACGCGCGACCGCGTCGCCCGAACAGGAGCGGTACACCGCCTCTCGGTCAGATAGAAACGACCGGAGCAGTGCGCAGAGATTCCGCGGACACCCCCATTCGCTGAGCGAGCTCAGTACCAGAGGATGCCACACGCTATCAAATGCCCCTTTGAAATCTATGGCGACAGGCAGCACGTGCAGGCCGGCGTTCCTCAACTAACGCAATTTTGAAACAAGGGCGTGGAGCGCGTGAACCGCTCCACGACCACTGGTGAAACCGAATTGCGCCTCGTGGTGCAGTCCACGACTAGCTAGAAAATGATATAACCGCCCGTACAGCAGACGCTCCAACACCTTACCGAGCGTCGAATTCATCACGACCGGGCGATAAGATTACGTGGGATCAGGCGGCCGACCCGGCTTGGGCAGAAAAACTACGCGCCCGCGGCGCCAAGAAATGGGAAAATGTCCTAATTTGAGGGCCGAATTAAAGATAAATAGAAAGAAATTTGAATGGCTCGACCAAAACTCGCGTTACATGCGCGGCGTGATCCCGTCCAGTCCCGACGCCGTACCAATCTTCACACGCGCCACAGCCAGTACCGTCTCTCCATACGTGAAGGGCACGTCGTCGGGACCCCCCAATGCGGAACTCAAAACCACCTCGCGCATCGCCGCATGCTCGGGAGTATCCCGAGCAACGTCGTCAGAGGGGACCTGGGCCCTCAGAAGGAGCTCCGCCGTCTCTAGCAAAGACGTAGTGCGCGTGCTGTCCGGCCGCGTGAGAGGAGGCAAAATCGCCGGTCTCCTCACCCGGCCAAACGCGTGTTTAAAAGGACGACCATACAAGTTTTCCAACGCCGCCTATCGCGCCAACTCGCGTGCAGCGGCAACCCAGTTTCTAAAAACTGCCAATGCCTTGTTGAAGGTGGCCCGGTAAAACGGACGGAGCGACTCCTACAGCGCTCGTATCAGCGCCTAAGCGCACGAACGCGCTGGCGCTCGACCTGAAGCTACGAGGTCCACCACTCCGCCCGCCTGACCACCGCCCCACCCGAACCAGCACGGCGCACAGAGGACTGCTTGCGGCGCTCCCGTTCGAAAATAGAGTAAAACTTTTCCATGACATACTCGAGCGCCGCGCCCGGAACGAGGCGCGCACCCTGGACCACCCTGAAAAAGTCACTGTTTGCAAGGTTCCTAAGAAGTCGCGTTGTACCAAGATGTGTAAGTCTGTGCTCCCCGGCTCCCCTGCCCACACCAATGTGTATATGCATGTTTTTGTGTTCTGAAAGTGTCTCTATGTCTGAAACGGACCAACGCACTTGAGCCAGCACCAAACTCTGCGTGGCGAGAGTGACGTCGATCCAACTGTCTGTATACTTTTTTGTGTATGTTGGGGGGGACACAGGGTCATTGAGGATCACGAGTCCCGAGCCCATCGCGAACCCATGGAGTTCCCCCCCTCGCGTATCGCAAACACCCGGACCCCAAACTTCGTGTATCGCATTGAAGTCCCCGGCTACCACCGCGGGCAGTCCGGGCGCTAGCACCAGGGCGTGCCCAATCTCTCCCAAAACAGGCTACATGGGTGAGTGAGGAGGCGCATAAGCAGCCACGAAAAAAAATTTGCTGGGGATTAGCTTTCGTTAAACCTGGTAGGTTGCGTAAGCATCCATAGCGTTCCATTCGGGATCATCACCAGTTGTAGACGATTCGGTTTCGATAGAGGCGCGGTGCGCCTGTCTAGCAGTGTCTTGAGCGCGCCGCTTAGCAAGGCGCTGTTCGCGTTCTTCATCTTTCTCCGAAGCCCCTTGTCGTTTCCTGGCTTCGTCAAGCCGGTGTACCCCCCTTTCTGTTTATCAGGCGGCATAATGACGGATCCTACTGTTGTTGTTGTTGCGACTGAGAGAAGATTGAAAAGGAAATTGCACGGGCCTGCCAACTGGCTCCAGCCCAGCCACCAGCTCTGCCACGTGCAGATAGAGGAGAGTTAAAAGATAAGAGGAAAGAGCGAAACAAAAGAAAAGACGCGCGTGGCAGCAATCCAAAGTACATATACGACGGAGCCGGCAAGCGAGCGAACGCATTTTATACCCCCCCCCCCCCACCCTCCTTCTCCAGCGTCCTCTCCACACTCCACAGCTGGCGAGAGCGCTGCGATGCGCAGCGGCGCGGCAACAGCTCTAATGCGCCGCGCCCCGCGCCGCCCTTCAAGGTCAAACGTGCCTCGCGGCCGCCCCGACGCGACGGGCTGAAACTTGTCGTAATATTGCTTACGCGATAATAAAGGAGTGAGCCGACGTGGTGCACTTTATGGCCACCACACACTGAGTGATCAGGATTGGAAAACAATCAGCCCCCGGCCGACATGCAACCGTCGCGGTCCTTGGACTGCAGTCATCCACAAAACGAGGTCAATTCTGTGGAAGCTCTGGAATCTTACCCGCTCGCATGTAAGGGTCCGATAACAACGCAAAATCAAAAATTCCTGTGCAGGCTTCTGCTACCAGCACTCCGGTTGCTCTGCGATAGTACTCTAAGTTGGCCTGAATGAAATTTACCGATATAGTGTTTGCCAAAGCGTTAATTTGGAGTGTATAATGTGACACAGCAAAGCGCGACCGCGGCCAACTGCGCTGTGCCAAATGTGTAACGGAGGCTGTGGCAATAATAGAACAGGAGTACAATGAATGTTTGTGAAAGTGACCTGAAAATTAACCATGAATGTTCGCCATAAATGAAAGGAGAAACTTCGTGAATACCGACAAAACAATAAAAGTGATGCAATGTCAGAGCCATAAATCAGTCCACCAGAGATGCGGGCGACACGGTTCCGTGAGTACAAGTTTTCTGCACGCGATCGGGCTTGTAAATGGCCAAAAACCCGCCATGATATAATAGAGAAGAACAAAAACGCGTGCCGCGCAAGCACCCAACACACGCAGCCGCACACACCTGCGCCCGCGACTGGAAAAGAAACCCGGAAAAAATTGTAAAAAAGGATTAGACAATAAAAAGAATAAAAAGAGGTAGCAGGCAGACGCCACTGAGAGAAGAATAGTTGCATGAGAAGGAAAGAAGAACAAACAATTCCGAAAAATTAACTGCGGTGCGCGATGCAGGAAAGTAGAGCGACACCAACAAACCACAAACGACATTAAAATAAAAATAGAAAAAAAAAACAAATTTTGAGGCAAACAAAAACAGGCATTATGCCTATATAAAAGAAAAATAACATAACATGCAGCAATGAAAAATAGAATAAAGAAATGAAAAAACAAGTGCATGGCCCAAAATACAAGTACGAATCTTTGTGACTCCATTGCAAAGAACAATGCATAAAAAATGAAGAAATGAAGGAAGGTGTGCCTGTATTTGTGTAAGCGTGGTCGATGAGAGTGTATACCCCTTTGAACGCGAATGAGTGTTGTGCCAGACACCGGAGCGCTGGCACATCGTGGAGCATATGTGCCAAGGGCACGAAAAAATGACCGAATGGAGACCGCGACCTGTCGCGAAAGTCGGCACCGCACTCTGCGCACCAAACACCTAGTGTTGTGGTAAATAAATACCAAGTCGCAAAACTAAGACGCTGAAAACCGGTCATTACAAACGAATTGACGGCGGTGTCTGCGAACTGCAGAGAAGAGAGGCCAGAAGAATCATTGAAACGAATTAGAACAAAATTCAACGAGAATTAAGAAAGAAGACAAAAATTACAAGCATGCGACAAAAAAGAAACAGAAAAAAAGGTAAACAAATAGAGTTGCTATAGACAAAATTTTTCCTAAATAACCAATAGAGGGCTAAAAATGAAAACTATAATAAAATTAAAAGAACCCCTGCCCTCTTTCCCTGCAGTGATTCATAACGCGATGTATGGCGCAATGCAGGTACACCGAAGCCACGCACAAGGGTTGTCACTTTAAACCGTTTTCCAGCGCAAACCTGGGTGCATATTCGGACCAAAACGCACGGGAACCAGACAGAACCGAGCGCGGACCAGAGACGAAGACCAGCAAAGTGTCCGGTGTTAGCGCAATGACTAAAAACAGATCTTAAAACCTTCCAGTCAAACGAGACGAGCGGGCGGGGGAACCGCGGGCGAAAAAAACTAAGAAAAATGGCGGCAGATTTGAAAACTGCAAACCAAGAAGAAAGACACGAAGAAGAAGAAACAATCGCGGGATAAATACTTCTTTTCCTCTAAAACTGCTAATAATTCCAACAGTTTACCGCCTGTGTCTTGGCCACTCCCCCGCAGTGGGTATGTGCCATTCTACTTGCGGCCAACCAACCAACCAACGCTCCGAAGAGGCGCAGCGCGAGAACCGAAAGAAGAAGACGAAGAACTAATAGAAAACCGGAACTATTATTATTTTTTTCCTCTCCCTGCCATTTTTGTGGTAGACTCCCCCAGTGTTCCTCTCCCGTGGTGTTTTCTTTTGCCTTTACTATGTACAGGTGAATACCAACCTTTACCTCCCGATTCTTGGCCGATCCCCCAGTGTGGGTATGTGCCATTCTGTCAAAGGCTACAACAACCACAACAACAACATTTCAGCAAGTTTCAGTTTTGGCGCTTTCTTCATCTCCAGAATATCAGCACCTTCTGCACCCTTGGAGTAGCAAAGACTGGCGCTCGCGCAGGCTGGAGGTCTCTTTCACGCGTTAATCACGATCGCTACTTCCTCGCTGCTCCCAGACGCTTGTGGAGAAACGACTGCGTGATGGAATTTCGCTAAGTGTTGCACAAGTCGACTGTTCAGCACATCAGCAGGCAGGTTCCCCGATTTGGATGGATACATAAGTCGAAAAAAACACACACGCCAGAATTAGCGTAGACAACCCGTCGAAAACTTCTGAAGTTGAAATTAAGCTTTGATAAGAACATCTCTGTAAACATAACCTGAGGAAGCCGAAACCTCGGCCAATGATAGGTAAAAAACATAGCAGGGTGTGAAGCAAGCGTAGTGGTAGCTGCACGTTGGGCAGGCTTAAAAAAATCGTGCCAAGGTTACCGCCCTCAGCAGTTAGAAACGGTCGTTTAAATCGGGAATATCGGCTTACAGGCAAATGGCAGTGTTAAATCGGAAGCACCTTTCTAATCGGAAAGATGCAGGGCGCGTCTTTCGATTGCAAAGGTGGAAACTTATGAAATGGGCACCGAGTCAATACGGCACAACCGATTTCAAGTGCGATCTTCACATAGGTTTTAAATTGAAAGAATGGGGTGTCTCGTCATATACCAGTATTTTGATTTCCTAATCGTGTCGGCAGGCCCGGAGCACGATCCGTTTTTACGACCGCGTTCCTAGTGTACGACCGAAACATTATGCTGGGGTCGTGTGTGACAACCAGGTACGCTACAGACTCCACATGTCGAACTGGTTCGAAATGGCACAGAGACATGCACACTTGTGTCTGTCTAAAGTGCTATAGCACGCCGCTTTTCGTGAAAAGAAAGAAGCAGCTCTGGTCGCCATCCTCATCATCAGAAGCGCTCCAGCGGCGCGAGGTTCTGAAGGCAGAGCTGTTTTCTGACCGTGCCGCGTGCGCCGACGCTTGCGCGAGCCTTCGTTCTCAGAAGCAAACGATGGCGAAGCGCAATCGCTTGCAGGAGTTTCTGTGGCGAATTTTTCGCCAACGCATTTTCTTGCGAAATAGAGGCATCCGGGACCCTGACGAAGACAACGGCGGCAATTTTGGTTAGTGTCGCCCTTTCTTGTCCTTTCTTGCCTACACTTGATTGCAAAGGCTACTTTTGCTCCTCTAATAATTTTTCCTCATACCGCGTTTGCTTGCACTTCAATTAGCAAGAGCTTACCGGCTAGACCGCACATTTCTGTAGCAGTGGTCGACAGCGCGGAAACAGGGTTTGCTTGGCGCTGAAGCGTGTTGTTCTGCGTGGTTACCAGTACCCCACCGCATTCCTGTAGGCCGTCTTGCTGTTGTGCTTAATTCGTGCGCGAGAAATTCTCTTCAATCCGTTCGGTACTCGGCGCAGTATAGTAAAATGATGCCCATTATTTACTCGGTGTGTCTTTAGGGACGAAAAGCTACGAATAACGCTCGCCTCAGCGCAGTATGTACAATAGGTATACAGCTAAGATTGCTGGTTTTACAGGGAACAATGTCAGTCCTTTGATTTGGGAGCATTCTCCGCGTTGGAGAGGAATTCTGTCAGGTACAATTACGATTAATATCTTCGAGTGAGCACAAAGGATATAACGAAGCGTCTTTCTCTATACCGTGGGTCAGGCGAGCGCCAGGCTGCGCCCGCATCAGCGTGCAAGCCAGCTGTGGTAGTGCGCAGCTGATGCCTTTGTGGCATTACTTTTGTCCGCAGAAAGCGCAATTCTCTTTCAACAGTCATGATTTCAGAACGGTTCATAGCCTTCATTTCTAGCCTTGTGGCTCTACCTTGGGGGCCACAAATCGTGATTCATTGCTGGTTCGAATTCCCCTCCTTGATGGATTTTTTTAACCTATAAAACAAGTATGTAGTTGCGTCTATAAGTCTTTGTTTCACTTAAAACAGTCATTTTTAGCCTGTTCCTGCTTCGTGGAGAAGCGATGCACCTGGCGGCTTACGATAGACCTGGGGACGTCGCTCCGACCCATTATGCCCACAATGAACGCTCGAGTATTTCAATGTACAAGTACGCGTCTCTCATAGCCTTAGTCGCTTTGGGACGTTAAACCTCATAAACCAACGATCAATGTACAAGTACATCTCCGAAGTCCCACGTGCACCTAGAGCCAAGCACATACTTCCGAGGTACTGCAATAATTAGTCCGTTGCAATGATACATGTAATCTAATCGTCTTTGCCGCTATAAAGAAGCCGATGAAACATTTTGCGGATACAAGCTTCATGCAAGCTTTTACGCGGGATGCTGAGCTCAATATTTACACTTTTTTAGGGCAACTTAAACCAACGTAACAACGTACACAAGGAACTCGTTTGTAAACGTTTTCATGCGTTGATATGTGCTTGCCCAATAGAATGAAGCAACTGTTAACACAGCAAACAGGTGCTTTATTGAGGCATTGTTCGAGCGCTGACCAACACTCACATATGTCAACAGCGCCTTGAGGGAGACCGGGTGTTCGGCTTGTAACAACGCACTTACTGAAATGCCCCGAGATGGGCAGACATGTCGTATGGTAGTGTCTTTCCGCTCAGTCACTGAGGCTCTATCCGCTACTCGCATTTAGTGTAAGGAAAGCGTGGACCTCTGGATAAATGTGTCCGCACTGATTTCTCGTAAAGTGGTTCTAAAGGTCCCTTTAATATGAAAGGGGACTATCAGTTTCCTGCAAGAGACAAATACTTTGGCCCTTCCTTTACTTACGATCAAAATTATATTTGGATACAATGCGATAAGAGGAAAACAAAGGGCCATTTTTAGTGATTTCACTTCGATATTTAAAAAATATATCTTGCGGTGTACCACAGGGCTCTGTTATGGATCCCATTTTTCTTTCACTTTGTATAAATGGTCTTGCACAGGCACTTCAGGTTTCACAATTAATAATGAACGCAGATGACGCCGCCCTTCTAGTTACTGGTGGATCTCTTCCGGTAATTCAAACAGCAGTAATGAGTGAACTGAAAATCCTGTCTTCCTGGTTCTTTGAAAATCCCCTAACCGTGAATGTAGCGAAAACTAAGTACGTCATTTTTCATTCTAGGTACAAGTTAACCAATAACTCAATTACACTTACTCTAGGTAGCTCGTGAATACAACCAGTCTGGTTTTTCAAATATTTGGGATTTATTTTTGATTGCCATCTACATTGGAAAGAGCGAATTAACAACGTATGCAAAATATTATTTTTCGGATGCCACATCCACATTAAGGCAATATGTTATTTTCCGTACGATGTATTACGCTGGTTATACCATTCCTTCTGTCATTCACATATATGCTATTGTAGATCTTGGGGCCAAACATATAAAACCTACTTGTCACCTTTATTTCGTCTCCATAAACCGGCACTGAACGGGATAAGATCGGATTCAGATCACTCTAGGAGCAGCATTTATGATGCTAATCAAGTACTATCGTTCCCATTCGTGCGTAACTGTATAATCTCGTTCTTAATAAACCGCATAATGAACACTAGGTCTCCCCTTCCGTTAAGCCTTTTTGCCCTACCTTCCCGTAATACAAGACAAGCATCCAACTGTAAATTTAACCTTCCAAAATGTAGCAATGTATAAGGTCAACGCTGGATCTGGTTCAATGAAAAAAAAATCTGGAACGGATTGCCCATCGAGGTAAAAGTAGCCAGAAATTTTAAAATGATTAGTAAACTGCATTACAAGTCTAATAAAATTTTGCCTGAAACTCTAATTTTGCGAATTCTTGAAATGTCATTTTTCTTGTTGCTTGGATTTGGTATGTTTCTTTTTCGTATTCTGAGTATTCTTTTCTTATTTGTGTTTTTCTGTTTTGTAATCATTGTATTCTTCTTGCAGTCGCCTATCTTATTCTTGGTTTTTTGCTGCGTGTTATTTGTAACCTGATCTGTTGTGTATATCATGATTAACTCTTTAGTCTTCCGCACCGTGTGGCTGAACTGCAAGTAATGTTTTTATTGGACCGGCCAGTAGCTTTGTAGCTATCAGTCCAAACAGTGTTTGTGTATATCGCCTGTTCTCGCAGTAAAGTTTCCATTAAAAAAACAGCACAACCTATTCTTGTCAGAAGAAACCTGTACGTCTGCCGCCAGCATAGGCATGGTATGTGGAAACCTAACACGCCATCCCTGTTTTGAGAACAGCACGAAAGAAGCAGAGGAAGAGAAGCAAATGGTACGTAGGACAGGCGCTGGCGCCTGGACAACTGTCGCCAAAACACTCTTCTTACTGCGTTGAACGCCATTCATAGCGGCAGTAGGCGCATGAACCCAAAGAGGCAGCACACTTTCAATATGGCGCAGCGCAGCCTCTCTACCACCTCATACTCATGAAACCATCTGGTTTGCTTGCAGTGGATGGGCACGACGAGGCACAATCCCCTGGAGAAGAGGAGGCCTCCAGCCCACCGGGAGGGCACGAAAAAGAAGGAGAAGAAGTCGACAAAACACCTACTACAGGTGAGGACTCGTGTGTCGTGTGACTGCGATGGTCCTACGTGTGAATGTTTGCGGGGAAGACGGCGTCTCCATCATGGTGTGCTGTAAAGGGAGGGGAGCAGCGGCTTGCACCTCCTGGCCGCGAAGGATATGTCGCCGGAGTGGGACATGGTGTGGGCTCCCCCTGTATTGCGACCGAGCGTTTCTAGGTCCATCAGTTTCGCAGCCTCCTCCACTCGCCCTCTAGCTGGCCTGGCTGCTGTGGACGTCGCAGGAACTAACAGTGTTGCGGTCGTGCTTTTCTACATGTCTCGCGTCGTCTGGGTGCCGCCGGAAAGACAGGCGGTGCCGCAATCATACTTGGAGGCGAATCCTTTTTACCTTATTAAAAAAAAAAATATTGTGGCCCAGCTGGTGCTGGTAAATGAGGGAAAAAACGACGCTGCTTGGAGGGCACAAGGGTAAACAGAATGACGTTGTCAACAACGACATGGCGCTACACGACACGTGCTTCGCCTTCCTAGGTGTTGTGTGTGTCTCATGCTTTCCAGGCTTTTTAGTGTGCACAATGTTCTTTTCGGTGGTTACAGCACTCCACACCAATCGGATGTATGACAAACGTTCAGAAGCATTTCCGTTCTGAACACCCTCCCATTTCACATGCTGATGACATTAACGCCAAGCTCTGCAAACATCGGAGCTCAACAGGGCTCCTTTAATTCCTTGTTCTGTAACTCCAGACAACGCTGCCTTCAGCGCCAGGACCTTGACCAGTTTTCTCCCAAGTGGCAGTTATCTGTGACGAACAGCTTACCACTTCAACGCCTCTTCATCAAAATTAGTAGTTACACCTGCACAGATACTTAAGCCATCTGCTTCCTTAAGGATTCTGTCAAGGTTAGTGTCAGAAGTTGCCATCTTGGACAACTTCTTGTTGTGCTTGCTGTAGCCATTCCCGACGCAACTATCTTCTTTTTGACAACAGCCTTCGCAATTATTAGACTGCCTGCCGCTACCTTTCTGGAGCAAGAAGCTACACTTATCCCATGTGTATTTCATCCTGTATAGATTCATGGCGCCAGTCCGTAGAGGATCACAATCCTGAGGTCCCTAAGCGTCAGTGCAGTCGAAATAGCGGTCTAAGCTGAGCAGGAAAGGGGCACCAACTCAGTCATAATGAGTGCATACCACGGTGCAAGAATATATTTAGGTGCTTACACTCCGCAAGACGGTGCGACCAGATCTTGTTCTCTGCTCCTCGTGCTTGCTTTCAACGGGGAGCGATGGAACCACACGTTGCAGGCTTGTCAAGTCGCCGAGCTGCGGCGGTTGTGACGCAGGTATTCTGGAATCGTTCGGGGATGTGGCGTGTACGTGTGCTTGTTTAAATGCGGCAAGGCACAGTAGGATTGAAACTGCTGTCGACACCGAGTCCTTTCATGTTACTTCGTGTTCTACTTACTGGGACTCTATGAATGGGCGGAACAGTAGCGACGACACGGCCCTGTGGTCCTTCGGCGCTCGTTATCGAAATATAACAATTGCAAAGAATTTTGTTCATCTGCATGACTGCTCAGAGAGTGGTGAACCATACCGCCTCTTAATGACCGTTGACCTCAACGCGCGCACGCCCATATTTTGGCCAGTGAGCACTACGCGTACATTCAAAAAGGAAACGGCATTCATCTTTATATTCGGGCATATAAGTACTCGGGAAGGGGAATTGCAATTTAGCACATCACTCCTCACCTGTTTCAGCGCATTGAAGTGATGATAACGGGCCAGCCAGACGTCGGCTACCCAGACGGAAACACTACAGTCTGCGCACTTTTAGAACGGACCTCATTCCCTTTCCAGCCACATAACCTTGAGGGAACATAGAGCCGGCTGGTGATAAGAGTCGGAAGGTTTTTAGCGGTCTCCTTGCCTGCTTTTCGAACGGAACTCCGGCGTCTCCATGCCTGCTTTTCGAACGGAACTCCGGCGTTCGTATATGGTGCGCGATTGCCAAGAGCCGCTACCAGGGAGGCACTAAACCACTAATTTATTTACATGGTTTGCGAACGGGCATGTAAATCTAGGTGCTACTACTTGATCAGCAGTGTGTTAGAGTTGTCTATTTTCATTGCGCGTCTGTCCCATGAATCCTGGTACTATCCATGGCATCTGCTCCCAGATCCGGCCCCCAGCACGCAGACGCAGCCCCAGATCGCTGGACCTGCTCGCCGCCGCCTCGCCACCGAAATCCTCAGGGATCCAGCACTGTGCCATAGGTGCTTTATCGCCGACCACCTGCGGTATTATGGATCCCTGAGGAGGAGGGTAAGTATTCAAATGAACTTTAGCGCACTTTCAACGCGAGTTGGCAAAACGAAGGGTACAGTCGATAATCATGCAGGAACGCTCCGTAATCTGCCTGTAAGCTGATCACTAGAGTCAGTCGCACGTGCAAGAAGTTTCGGTTTAGCTTTTTCCTCTGTTGCAAGGCACCGCTGCGTGCCTTGCAATTTAAAGGTGATTTAAAGTTGTACTGTTGCCCCGGCGCGGTGACTCAGTGGTTACGGCGCTCGGCTGCTGATCCGAAAGACGCGGGTTCGATCCCGGCCGCGGCGGCCGAATTTCGATGGAGACGAAATTCAAGAATTTAAGAGGCCCATGTATTGTGCGGTGTGCGTGCATATTAAAGAACCCCAGGTAGTCGAAATTTCCGGAGCCCTTCACTACGGCGTCCCTCATAGCCTCAGTCGCTTTGGGACGTTAAACCCCAATAAACCAAACTAAACCGAAGTTGTACTGTTGGTATTTTGTCTCCGCGCCTTTGCAGCACGAGCTGAAGGGCAAAAGAAGCATAAGTTAATCTTTTGATACAAAAGCGCAGTTAAAATTGTACCACTAGGCTGACCATGCAAACGACCACTGAGCCCGGAACCAGTACATAGGCGCCGGCATCAATGATTGCGGCTGCGAAGTGAAACGCACACTATATTGGCACGCATTGCATCTCTCAGGAAAAATCATTTCGTCGGAGCTGGGCTGAGCCGCTGCGAGGAACACTAAGTTTACCATCCAGCTTTGAAGTCATTCGCTACATCACCAAGCTTACCTCAGCAATGCGCCAGCGTTGGAGTTAAATTGATATAAGTGGTTTGTATGCAGTTACAAAAAAAATATTTTCTCCCTCAGCTCACAGGTATTCGAAAACTTCCGGCGAGCAGTAAAACAAAAGGAAATAATGCATGCACCAAATGCCAGTCAGCCATCTGTTTTCACCTGCAGTGTGATATAAAACGTAGTCAACTTATCGAACCAAAGCACTCCGCACTGGTAGCTCTGCCTCCACGGTGTGGAAGTGGCAGCTATAGGCGCCATATTCTCTTGAATTCGCTTTTTCGCACTGCTAGCCATGAGAATACATAATTGATTGTGCATCTGGTGATGTGGCAGTTTACTCAGTACAGCTGCGTGTTCCGTTCCCCCACAGCTGAGGCGCAGCATACAGCCTCGTTCACACCACCCCTTCATCCATGCTGTTCCTAAGCTGTACAATTCAGTAAAAACAAGTAGCGAAGCTCAGGCACACGCAGCTCGCGTGTTCAGGGCGTTATCCCAATAACGAAACAGGCGAGTGCGCAATGAAGCGTGCCAGCTGCTACTGCCCTGCTGTTTCCTATAGCTGTCGCTAATATCAGCACTAATGGTGAAGCTCGAGCGCGGAATTGGCTCAATTTCCTTCTGTTCCACGAGGAGGCGAGTGGTATCCAAGGCATTCTTCGCGTCGTCGGCGCTTCGTAGGTCGAGGTATCAATTCCGACTTCTAGAAAACAGACCGGGGGGTGGGAGGAGGGGGTTGAGGAGGATGAAGGGGGGATGGCATCCGATTCCGACAAGGAGCACCCAGAAAAATGACCGCGCCTCCTGTTTCCTGGGAGCAGTGAGTTTTTTCTTCTCGTACGTGGCCACGACGGCAGCCTGGGCAATCCGCATGGAATCAATCACGTTAACTGCCCTTTTTAGACGGAAATGCTCGGAAAGTCGAAACAAACATCCTTGGTTTCCCGCCAACCATAGAATAATGCAGCGGATGACGCCTGTAGCTAAGACGGCAGCGCAGCGCACACCAAATCTTGGATTCTCACACAGCTTTTGACTCGCGCAACACAAATTTAGCTGCAGAAATGGCGCGTCAGTCACTACCTTTGGCCGACCACTTCCCCCATGGCCCATACTAGACTGCTAGCAGTGGGACGGAGTCATCCCTACAAACACACAAATATACCCCATTACATTACGCGGAAGATTCATGAACAATGAGGGAATTAAAGGGCTCCCCTACCTGCCATGGTAACTTCGTGCCTTTGGCGCTCGGCTTCTGATGCCAAGGCCGCAACTTTGACCCCGCCCAGGACGGCCTTATTTTGATGGAAGCGAATTGCAGACACTCCCGTGCACAGTGCGGTGCAAGCGCGCGTTAAGTAACACAAGGTGGACTATATTAATCCGGAGCCCTTCACTACTGCGTCGTTTCTCGTAGATCATCAACTTATTCGGGACGTTAAAACCTTCTATCTACAACTTTATTTCGATAGTTACACATAAAACTCATAGTTTGTTTGCACATTATGCCGCGGGGTGAGGATGGCTGAATTATTCGAGCTGTTCGATGTGAAATAATTCGTCGGGTTTCACAATTCGTTTCCACCAGGCTACAGTGTAATAATGACACCTGTAAAAGCAGGAAAGCCTTTACTCAAATAAGCACGAGAAATACAAAAGTTTATACCGCGTCCTCTCGCGTGCGAAAGAAACAGTACTGACACAAATACACGCACTATAAACAGGCAGGAAACAACACTTAAGCATCATCTCTGTTTCTTGAATGCGCTGCTGTGTTTTCGGCGTGAATAGGTGCGTGGGGCGCACTGTTTTTTCTGAGTGGTTCGAAAGGAGCAGCGCACTGCGCTGTTTCGAATAATCGAGTGAGACGCTAGAGCAGACGCTATTCATGATTCTGTGTGGGATTTTAAGAGCGGCGCAAAGCTTTGTTTAATATTCGTTCTGATGCCCGGCTGCTTTTTATTGGCAAAGGAAAATAATTAGCTAAAATCATAAACACCTATCACAAGTTGGTCCTTTATTATTTTTCAACATGTATTCAAGCGAGGAGAACATGTGTGGGCGAGCTGGTTGTCCATTGTCAAAAAAAAATCATTGCACGCAAATTGAAATCAGGACGTAAGAAATGACCCAGGCTAAGCGCAAAGTTTCAGTGTGCCTTCCGTAGCTTTATCCGCAAAGGGCAGTGAATTCGTGGCGTGGGGGCACGTGACACCATTTTTACCCGCATTTCTGCTGCATTTTTTTATTTCCCTCATTGGCAAATTTCAACTGGATGTGTATATATATGCTTCGGTTCCCTCAGTTTGCATCCTGTCAGAAGTTAGCGTTCATCTTGCGTCCATTCTTTGTTCGGCTGCTTTAGTTTTGTGCGCTATGATCCACTCCAGACACATGTAAACCTGAGTCCCCACGCGAGGGCTGCAGTGCAGAGAAAAATATCCTTCCTGATTTGTGGTTGTCCTAATACTCGGAAAGTGAATTCTACTCCAGAATTATTGTTTAAAAAAGGAGCGTTTAGGAGTTCAGTTTTATGGCGGCGACCTGCCATGCGTGGGGCCTCTAGAGCTTCTGAGCGGTTGCAGAATCCAGTCGGCGCAAAATATAGCGATTCATTGATCTTGGTTTGGCCATTAGTGGCAGTATAGAAGAGTTTTCAAGGTTATTTTTTTTCTCTCTGGCCTGACCACTACTCATGCCAAATAATGTTAATACCAGTTACACTAAGATACCGGTTCCTCGAAACAAAGATGGAGCTCACGGCAGACTGTACGCTTTAAAGCGCAGATGGAGACGTATCTTATGCTTGTTCGGCCTACTCAGGCATTAGATTAGCGTTTGTTTTACAGACTCCTTAAAATTCCTTTCGATTAAACTTAAGTTGGTGTAAAAGAAGCACTTCACCCGTCCTTCGAACCATGCTATCAGCAATATACCACCAAGGTGTCTTCGCGCGGGAGACCAGAAAGGAAAAATAAAAAAAATGTCGATCTCTTTCGAACACTCTGATTGCACGGAAAATAGTGATTTTCCATTTTAGAGCTAGCAGTGGCGAATTTTGGAGCTAACGTGGACAAATTCATCAGTTTAAAAGACCATGCCAATATCGTAGCACCAACATTCTGGCTTGCTAGCCGCAAAAGCATATAGCAATCGCCACAGGATTTGCAATCTAGTATCAATCGATCGGTGCTTGTGGTCTTGAATTCTCCACTTTTCGAGAGAAAAGAATCCGTGTTACTAACTGAAAGCTCCATTGGCTACATAGGTGCATACTGCTCACCATAACACCGCACAAGCTGCACGAGGTTGTCGCCTCTTCTTTCTGTTGAATCATTTTACACATAATAAAGATGAATACGGAACTATTTTTCAGCTTTCAATAACACCCCCCATTGTGCCGAACAGGAACGAACCTAAACCCGAAACCGGAAGCGTATTTTTTCACGGAACAGGAACCGAACCCATATTTTTTTCGCCATCATGGACACAACCCCAACCCGAACTATTCAAAGGAAACGTAACGAACCGGTTCGAGATTCGATTCAGTCACATTTTTTAAAACACGGTATATTTTTTCTTTCAAACAACATGAGACGTGCCAGCGCGTAGACTTACCCACAGAAAGTTCTCTGCGCATGGCAGTGCGCAAATGACATCGAGTCTCTGCTGCAGCAAAATTCATGGAAGGCTGGCGTCAATGAGTTCTAACTGCAGCTTCTGCAATGTGCTTGCGGTAATTCTAAACAATTGCACGCCAGGCTGAAGTTAAATTATGAATTGGCGTTTTCTCCGTTCGTGTGTTTCCGTGCAGTTTTAATCATATTGTTGGCACTGCTCGAACTCCGAGCACCGAGCGAGACTGGCTTCCCTTTTTTGGTGTCACGAGCGATGAATAGGTAAAAAATAGGGGCAACGATGCAATCACGTTGGGCAGCATTTTCTTTCCGAGGCATTCTTTGTTTCAGACAGCAGGTACTAAATAAAACCCGACACGACGGCTGAGTGGCTGTGGCGCTCAGCTGCCGACCCCAAGGTTGCGGATTCGATCCCGGCCGCGGGGGTTGCATTTCGATGGCGGCGATATGCAAAAACGCGCGTGTGGGGTGTGGTGCGAGACACGTTGAGGAGTTAAAGCTAGTCTACATTAATATAGATTCCTCTACTACAGCGTCCCTGATAGCCACCGTGTCGCGTCGACTTGTTACACCTCGGCTATTTCAGAATTCAGAATCACAATTTTATTAGTCACTTATTTGATGAGTACACACTGATATGCAGAAGGACATCGCATAGTCGACGACTGAAGGGGGACCTACTCTACAGCATATCCTTGGGATGAGTTAAACAATATGCGGCATTTTAAAATCAAAGGTGACGCTTAATTGCTACATAATACACATAATCACACACACCGAACACGAACTTCGAAAAATAAAGGAAAATAACGGTTAACTAATATTTTAGGCGTTGTTTTAGTGATAGACGTAGTTTCAGTGTTTTAACAATGATATTCATGCAACCTGAACAGTCTGCTTGCTATAGCTGTACGAACTTTGGCCAGGAGTAAAATGTTGTTAGAATTGAAGAAGGTAATATCTGAATTGGCGAGGCTAGATGATAAGAACTGAACACGTGGTCATTGCTTGTTCCGGACTTTCAAGAAGAAAATACCAAAAAGAAATTGAATGAACTCGTGAAACTGATGGGATATTACTCGTATGGCGTAGTGATCTGGAATTAAGAATACACAGACTTTGTACTCAATTACCCTTTCTTGAAGCAGATTGAGAGCAATACGTATTTTCAGAATATGTTAAGCCGTACCTAATGTGGCTGTGGACAAATGAGTGATCCAATGCGATCAAGTCCCTTAAGCTAAAGTTACTTTAATAGGAATATGCATGCCAGGTGTCATTTTCTTATTTATGTAAGCAACACCGTCATTATACTTCAAATAATTATCTAATTGAACACAAATCAATATATAGCTTTAACTATTACCGCTATTATTATTGTTACTACTATTATTATAAAATAAAGGAAGTATATATTGCTGCAGTTTTGTTTTTCAGAATCCGAAGATTCTTTGTTACACGCGGCAGAAAAAACGTTAGAGATCCCTTCGATACCCGCATTGGAGGAGGAGGAGGTAAACTTTATTAAAGAAGAGGTCTTAGGCGCGAGTTGAGGCGATGTTCCCCACCCTGCGGTGGGCTCCTCTTCTGGGCCGGACGCCAGGTGGCCGACCGACGATGTCGTTCGGCGACCACTTCGGCTCGCATGAGAGAAATGCGTAAGCATGAGTTTTGAAACTTCGCGCCACGCTTCGCTTTCAAATTTGGCGCCACACGTTGTCTTGCCCACACTTCCGGCGTTTTCAAATTTGGCGCCACCTTTGCTCCGGCCCCGCCCACTTTTTGGACATTTGTGGCTCTAATTAATTAACTAATTAACCCACCTGAACCCCCCCTATTTACCGTACGAGATTCCTCGATGCTCTATCCGATAGTGCCGTTCTTTTCCGCATAAACCCATTCCTTCGGACGTAATCGTGGAGACAAGCTCGTGATGACATGAAACCGCCCACTTTTTGGACATTTTTGGCTGTAATTAATTAACTAATCAACCCAGCCCAACGACGCGATTTCCTGATCGAGATTCTTTGATGCTCCATTTGATGGTACCATTTTTTTTCGCATAAACCGATTCGTTCAGACGTAATCATGCGGAAAAGCTGCGCAAGCAGCCATACGATGCTTAGGCATTATTAAGCAAGAAAATATGTGCTTAAAGCAGCGGTAGAGATACAGAAAAAAAAATTATATAGCGATTACACAAAAGGGCAATGCGGTATGCATGCGATAGTGATTACGCCAAGAAAGGTGCTACTGCAATGAAATGTAACTGCGATAAAATTATTTTGCGTTATCCTGCCGATGGGCTGAAATTGCTCTGCTTATAAAAAAAAAACAGACGCCAATGGCATCGCTAGCGGGTGACTTCGTCACGCTGGTCTCGTACCGTTGGGCCTTGAATTGTTTTGACGGGCGGCTTATACCTGGTGTCTCAGAGGAGAGCCTTAAGCTGCTTGGAGTTCGGCACACGTGGAGTGTTCACAGTTTTTGGAAAAGGAGACTATACTGCAAACGCATTAAAGAAGACAACTATCAGCATGCTCTAACCGCGAGTGAGATTTGAACCAGAGTACATGTAGATGCAACAGGGAAGCTTAGTTTACCGATGCTTTAGGCTACTCGGCCATCTCCGATATTTCTTCTTATTGTTGTCGCATAGAGCATCAGAAGCCTCCCTTATCACCCTCGTGCCCTACTTGACCAGATCGAATACAGAAATCTCGGCATACAGCCTCACGCCACCATGACTCCCTTACTCAGCGCGCACATAAAAACTCCGTATGGCTCACACGTCCAGTAATGGACAACCAGTAAGGAGGTTGAATTTGCGCAGCATGTACTTCCTGCACTTAAATGCACGGCTATCTGAGCAGTAACCTCGTTGAATGCGGTGGTTCTGCATGTTCATCGATCATTCGGCTCTTAAACAGGCTAATCAGTTCTATCAACACGGAACGTTCTCACGGAGTACGAGTCTTTCATCGCTGGAAGAAATCTTATCGTTAAACGCGTGACCGCAATGCCCTTTTTAAGAGTATGTTGATGTCTCAAATGAACAACAGAGCATGACAAGACAAAAATAATATCATTGTTCAATACTTCCTCTTTTCTCGCACAGGCAGTAATAGTCTGGCCATGTCACAAACGTCCCTTTGCCGAAAACGCACGTCCTAACTTATAAGGACCGCTTCCAAAGACTACAAAAGGTTTTTGCGGCCCACTTATCGTACATCCGCTAAACTCGTTCTAATACACCGGTGTCAAGAAAGTCGAGGTAAGACTGCGGATGTATGGGTAGAGAAACTAATGACCAAACAGAAGCCTTGTCAGCTCCTCTCGGAGAGGGTGCACAGGTATTCCAAGTAAAAGGAAAAATTTAAGAAATCGAATGTATGAGCGCAAATTTCTCCCATGCGCGTGTGCAGAAAAGACAGATGTGCACTATGTCGCCTACTAAGCATAACTGCCATGAAGGGGTGGTGAGTGCGGGATTTTGAAAAATAAAACCCTAATACTAGCTGGTGCAATCAAAGTGCACGAAAAATTCAGCATACTCCATCAAGGTATCAAGATTCTGTCGACGCATAGGCTCCCTTTGATAGCGCCCGAAAAAAGTCGCAAAAAATTATATATACCTCATTTGCTTTCATTTTCGCAGAATGTGTACTTGCAAAAGTGTCACTAAGCAAGGTCGCAACGAAGAAGATGGAAATTTGTGTTTGCACAGACACTCAGTGCTCCCAAACCGTCCAAGCCCGGTTTTTTTTAAGCATGAAATGCTTTTAGCCCCCGTTGTCGGCAGTGTGGTGACGTCACGCCGAGACCGAGAGCCATCATCCGGGCACTGAAATCCAGTCATCCGGGCACTGAAATCCAGTCATCCGGGCACTGAAATCCAGTCATCTGGGCACTGAAATCCAGTCATCCGGGCACTGAATTCCAGTCATCCGGGCACTGAATTCCAGTCATCCGGGCACTGAATTCCAGTCATCCGGGCACTGAATTCCAGTCATCCGGGCTCTGAAACGAGAACATCCGGGCACCGTACGAGACTTAGCGAGATTTACCGAGACTCTGTAAGCCCTCCTACGCGACCGGCATGCAAGCGCTGGTTGGTCTCCAAAGGAGTCATAAAAAATAACTGTTGCCAGTGCCTTCTGAATGTTTATCAAGATATCAGTCGCTGTGCGTTTGATAATGCACGGAATTATAATTTCCGATTTCTAATAACGCGTGCAAAAAGCACATAAATGCAACGATACACTTCGTTGTCATACGTGATCTCTTAGGGGCTTCGCGCATCGAAGCAAAGCCGCGCAGGCGCGCAGGGGCCCGGGGGAGAAGCGCTGCGTTCAAAGGGCAAGACATCGCGCCGAACGGGTGGCGGCGTTCCTCCCTTCCATTACGGTGTGGTTCGGGTGTCCACCGAGATGGCAGAGAATTGCTGCGCCATTTCCTTTCCTCAAAAAACCTTGCGTTCAAATGACAAGGCATCGCGCTGAACGGGTGGTGGCGTTCCTCCCTTCCTGTACGGTGCGGTTCGGGTGTCCACCGAGATGACATTAGGCCCGTAAACATTTCATGCTTACTCTACTCTCGGTTACGGGAGAGGCAGAGAGTTTTTTTTATCATATTCTTCTCATCAGAAAAAAAGATGGCGAAGAAATGTGGACTGGCCAAAATCCTAATTTTTCATTGCAGTAGCGAAAAGCAATGATTAGCTGTTTTTGAACTTGCTAGCTATAGGCGGTCGAGGTATATAACGCGAATTAAAAATCCGATGTCGAACAGGTGATTTAAATCAAATATGTTGGATGAGCTATGAAGATGTATATTGGCGGTGTGCCGGGGGATGGGGTGCTGACTGGCAAGTTGTTCTTGAGGAAGCTTCCTTTACAGGTAATACAGGGAAGATTCCTTTCTCAATAGTGTGGGGTAATATAGACGAATTCTGCGCACGAGAAATTCCCGACTGACACTAGCTTTGTAGGAGACCGATTATTCCCGCGACAGTGTCTGTACACAACTGATGCTGAAGGGTTTCATGGTTGCAAAAGCCACCTGCGTTTCTTCTTGTGTACCTTATCAGATGGATTCTAGCGCATACATAGCCGATTTACACTAATTTGTAGTTATTGAAATTTGCAGCTCTTGCAGTAAATTTCTATCTCTTTCGGCGAACAGTAAAATAAAGTGGACAATCTGAAAACATCTCGCATTGATCGAATTTTGTATTCTTTCTTTTATGAACGAATGTCACAATGAAAAGTAAAAACCATAATGAGATGGATTAAAACTCATCTACGTTCAGAATTGTTTTTGTCTGAACCCTTCTCAACCCTATTGAACCGGTTCTGTCCGGTCCCAGCCAGTTCGGACCAGAACTAAATTCGCTCTGGAGCCGGATCTGGAAATAAGCCCGAAAGGCGGTAACCCGAACCGGAACCGAAGGCGAAAAAATTTCGGTTCGACACCCTGACACCATTATTAGGAAAAAATCGCTGTGCTTTCCAAGCTTAGTTTCAATGAGTGCTAGCTTCTTTCATATCTGTCACTGTGAAATTAACCAGAAGAGTATAAGTAGAGGTATCGGCTTTCCATCGCCCCTTGGGCTAAGCCGTGCTCGTTAATATGTATGTTTTCCCTGCTAAATATAGCCATGGCTTAAAAATATGCCGAGGCACCCTAAGACGACGCGACCAAATGCAAGTAGCCGACTACTATATATGATGCAAGTCACAGTATCTTTGTATTCTGCCTAATTACACAATTAATCGAAATTAATTAGCCAACTTCATAACCAACAAAGGCAAAAAATTCAAATCAGAAAGTTGTAGACCGATCCGTAAAACGTTCGGTTGAAAAGTTTGTAACTTTACATCTTTTGCGTACTCGTTTTTTCCACTCACTGCAGATGCTCTTATTGCCTGCGCTGGTGTGAAAAAGGTGGCGCTGCCCTGCCACCTTTTATGCGGCAGCGCACCCGGTGAAATGATCTGTTCGTTCGTACGTGAAACGTTTGAGAGCACTAAAATCGGGGTGCGCAAGCGGGAATGTCACGTGGTATATTTTTTGTATTCGCGTTATTCTGCAGCGACTGAAAAAAACTGGTACGTGATAGATGCAAATACAGAAACGTGAAAGAATTTCCGAATACCATCGTTTTTGAAAGTTCACGCCACCAGTTGTGCTGCTAGGCCGTTTATGGCAGCTCCGGTGCCATCCGTCGTGTAAATTATGAGTTGTGCAACTTAGTGTGGGAATCACATGCATTGTCGGAAAGGGATGCCGCAGCGGACACCACTGAATTAGTTTAGACTTCCTGGATTTTTTTTAATGTGCGCTGACATCGAATAGCACTCGGGCGGATTTTGCTTCGCCTCCATCAAAATACGGCTGCCGCAGTCGAGATCGAAGCGGCGACCTTGGGACCGGGAGAAAAACGCGAAAGCCACTCAGTCACCGCGGCGGGTGTGTGAAGCTCTGTGTTGGGCTCGTTGGTCCGAAAAACAGCGCGTCGACCATTTCGGAGCGTTAGCTGAACAACTCGCATTACTCAAGGTCGCGTTATTCTGAAATCCAAGCCATTGTTTAAAAATGGCAGCCGCAATAGCATTAATCGAATAGCACCACTGCATACATACCACGTGACCATATAGCCACATTTATATGTAAACAGGTGGTATCCCGCCAGATGCGGTTACCCACATAGCAACCAAGTAGCACCATTCCATTCCACCACACCATGCGACCCAACCGGTTGCATGCAAAAACGTATGCTAATAAGCAGCACAAAAGTGCAACTTATACTACTATACCTTCCTTAACCTATAAATACCCCAATGTGGAAACAGCTGAACTGGACCACGGAGTGGTACCATTGGCGCACAGATTGTGAACCACCTTATTGACGTAGGGTATTCGGAGTGGTATCAAACGTTTCAGTGCGTTATGGGGCATTAAATTACTGGTTGAATCAAAGCTCAGCGTATTGTAGGGATTCGCACCGATGAATTTCGGTCTCCAAAGTCACAATTTCTTGGATCTTTAGATGTTCATTACGGCCAAGCTACCTGGCGTAGGACATACGAAGTGGTACCAAACGATTTGTCTTCTTATGCTGTATACGTTGGCATCAAAATGGTTCGTTCAAAACAAACAAAAATCAAAACTTACAGCTTGAACTGTTTCCCGTCATCATTATGAGGCTCTGAAGGGCAGATTTACAGAAAGCTGTAAAGAAGATTTGGAAAGCGGGGTTGTCGCACAAGGCGGACTACAAGGAGCGTTAAGAAACCATGGAAGCTCTCGAAAAAGACAGTGTATTGGCCACACTGGTGCTTCTGAGATGCTGAGCAATTAACGTGGCGATGTGAACTTTAGGCTCTGAATGGGAAAATTCGGGGCACTTGAAATGCTGGGCGGAGCCAACGATGAAGACGTGTACAGAAGAGGCGCTTAAATGCGACGGAGGTGAATTTTAAAACATGTGAAAGAGGATAACTCGTGCTTTGGCTAACGTTGGAAGGTGTTCTAACATTTATACATATTTACAAGTAGAACGACACCAAAAACAAAAAGCAAGAAATCAAACATCAAAGCAGACCGCACATACAGCGCGTTGATGCAAATGGCGAGAACGAAGAACGAGCTAGCCTACGGGCTGTCCATAGCTATGGAATTATACCATCTCTCGTTGCCCTTCAGATATATTCGTAACGCATGTTAATGGACTTTCCCGATCGTCCCGTGACTTTTCAATCTCCCATAGGTTCCGATCCCAACTGGCCTCTGGCTTTACCAGCAACAATGGCTTTGTTAAGAAGTAGTGTGCAGCAGAATTGTGTTCCTTACACATTTAACTCTGCTTTGCCCCTCAAAGCATTAGCCCTGAACTGGAGACATGACAGCCGCCAGCGTGTAATACCCCGAAGAACAACACAACAAAGTGCTACAAACAGTAAAACAATGCAGAGCAGCAACGCACCGTTGCAACACGCTAGGGTCTTCTGGCCATAATTTGATATATCAAGATAGTGTTTCCCTTTCAGTGCCATTGCTCTGTGCCACTTAGTGCCGGGCACGAACCAAGGTTGCGTGGGCTCTTTCACTGCGTGCACCTATTTGTGACGGAACAGCGCAAAACACCGGGACAAGAGACAAGCGCTGACTTACAACTGGTTTTTATTTCGAAGAAACACTGCTTCTTATACCTTCTTCCCCCTCAAAAAAACACAACAAATGCGTCACAACCATATCGTTCAAGCGTCCAAAAAAACATAAGATAAATAATCACAGAGATTTATAATCACATTTTTAACATTTCAAATTTTTTCTTAGTCAGAGCAACAGACGGCGTGCTGACACAATCGTCGCGCAGACTCGCTATCGAAGCTGCCTCGATTATTTCCCTGACTAACTGGTCTTTGTGATTAGCCAAAGCTTTGCATTTCTGGAAAACAGGTGCAAAAGTGTTTCTTCGAAATAAAAGCCAGTTGTAAGTCAGCGCTTGTCTCTTGTCCCGGTGTTTTGCGCTGTTCCGTCACAAATGAATAACAACATGCCCAAGCTGCTGTCCTGGTGCACCTATTGTTAATTTTTTGTTCCGCTGCCTGCTGGGCTCATCGGCAAACCAGGTGCCACACCTATAGTTCTCGTTTGGGCTTAAGTGCGCAGGCATATAATATCGACGTTGACTTTCACGAAAGTTATGGCAACTGAGGCATTTGCATTGGAGCGAATTCCTACATATTATTCAACGTTGGCTGCTTTTCTAGCGCTTATTACTCGCTACCAATCCCGGTGGATCAAATTTCGCGCGCCAGTCTTAACGTAGCTCCCTCGAGAGAACAAAACAACATTGGAGGTATTGCCTTTAGAGGTGGATGATGTGGTGTTAAACGGTGGTGTTAACGCTGAATAGGCTGCTGAGTGAAAGCGCATTTCGTGTCAACCATACGCAGATGAGGCGGCAAGCCGCGAAGCAAGGGGGGACCCCAACGAGAGACCCAGCCACAGCGACCGCAGTGGCCTCCGCGTCAGGCGGCCCCAAGGAGGAATTCGCCAAGTAAGGAGCACATCAATATGGGCCACGCAGGAGGAAAAAATTAGGCAGTAGCTGAACTCTGTCGAGCCTAGGTTCATGTAGCGAAAGCTGCATAGGCATGATTAGACATGGTTTATGTTGGGTACATCTTTTATTGTTCCTGAGTTCCACCCACCACTTCACAGCCGCTTATTCGTGTTCATTGATTGGATTTACGGAGACAAAGATTGATCGATAGTCAGTAGCGCCCTGTGTCCCAGCTGACTTGGACCAAGAATTAAAAATAAAACCTAAGCGTTCTTGAGAACTGAAATTGCGTGGATGTTGTTAGGGTTTATCTAAATTTACAGTGCCATTTTTTCTGCTCGTCCTCTTCAATAATTACCCGAGATAAATTAATTAACTTTTTAAATACAGCTTGAGACGTTCTGCCGTCAATAGGAAAGTTGCGGAGCTCCATAATTATTGTCCAACCTAGGCATTTCCAACGTGGTAGACTTAGCGTGGCCGTTTTCATTCGGAAGAAAAGAAAACAAAGTTTAAAAATACCACGTGACAGCGCGCTTCGTGCGCCCAAATGCGCCGCGATTACCGTACTTTCATCGGTGCTTTGTAAAATACCTCGCTCGCTTCGCGCCTTTCGTTCTACCCAAGACAGAACTTCGCGTTTCCAATGGATCCAAGATAAGCACCAGTGGGTTGGGGCGGCAGTTGAAAGAAAGCGGGGCTCCCCTTTCTGTGGCGATAATTGCGCTCTCACATTAGAAAAATGCAGGCGAAGGGACAATGACCATCTCATGAATTCGAATTTGGGAGCAAGACCCCAACAAGCTAAGACGCATATAACAAGCCTGGTAACGTCGTGTGAAATAAGCTGTAAAAAGGAAGCCGCATTTTCTTTCAACTGCCGACCGAATTGACAGGCGCTTATCTTGGAACCAAGCACAACGCAAATCTCTGTCTTGGTCAGCATGAAAGGCGCGAAGCGAGTAATGCTTTTTACAAAGCACGGATGAGAACGCTGTAATCGCGTGCATTCGGGTGCACGGAGCACGGTGTCACGTGGTATTTTTTAAACTCCGCGGGCTTTCGTTCCTTCCGAATAAAAATGGCCGCGCTAAGTATATTGCCACGTTGTAGTGACGGCAGTCCAGTGGTCAGGAAGACACAAGAAAGACTTGCAAACGAAGCTCTTTATTTGGGCTGACTTGCGCCCGCAAAAGAACTGGATCACTCGGTGGCGGCGTAAGCAACAAGCGTGCTCGTCAATCGTCGAACTACGAATGTCCGCCGCTCGCGGCATCGCTCAATTTAAAGCCGGCAAGGAAACTTCCAGATAACAGGTCAAGATCATCTACGGTAATTCGGAAAAACCTAGATGGAGCCTTTCATGGCTGCGAACAATCGAGATTAGTCTGGTCGCTTCTCGCGCCACGAACAAAAGTGATAACGACCCTTTCCTGCTGCCTTGAGCGTGAACGAACACACACTGCAATGATACGTGGCATTACCCCCCTTCCAAAGAAGCATCGTCTCGATGCTTTAAAATGAGAATAAACACGGACAATGAAAACTTCCAGTCCTTTAGCGTTCATAATATGGCTTCAGGCGTACGACATGTACGACTTCCGGTCATGTGCGGCGTCGCTGAGATGCTGTCGTGCCGTCGGGGATGACTTCGTAGTCGAGGTCACCGATGCGACGGAGAACCTTCTACGGGCCAAAGTAGCGTCGCAGCAACTTTTCACTCAATCCACGGCGGCGAACTGGCGTCCATATCCAAACACGATCACCTGGCTTGTAATGGGTGTCTCGTCGGCGCAGATTGTAGCGTCGGGCGTCGGTGTGCTGCTGGTCTTGAATGCGAAGCCGCGCAAGTCTTCGGGCTTCCTCGGCGCGATGAAGGTAGGCGGCGACGTCGAGGTTGTCTTCGTCAGAAACGTGCGGGAGCATTGCGTCGAGTGTTGTCGTGGGCTTCCTGCCGTATACCAGCTGGAATGGGGTAAACCTGGTTGTCTCCTGGACGGCAGTATTGTACGCGAAGATCACGTAGGGCAGAATGGAGTCCCACGTCTTGTGTTCGGCGTCGATGTACATGGAGAGCATGTCTGCGATGGTCTTGTTCAGACGCTCTGTGAGTCCGTTGGTTTGTGGATGATAGGCAGTTGTCCTCCGATGGCTTGTCTGCCACGTATCATTGCAGTGTGTGTTCGTTCACGCTCAAGGCAGCAGGAAAGGGTCGTTATCACTTTTGTTTAGATGCCGGTATTCTTCGGTGAAGTTGGTTAGCAGCACCTGGGCTTGGCCATTTCGGATTTGGGCGACTCCCCTTGCGACGCCCAGTCCTCGATCAAGGAGTAACTGGGTGTTCCCCTCGACGACGCCTTCGGCAGTTTCGACGTCTCCAGTACCTATGCAGGCGAAGACACTTGATCGGGGCGGCACGCTCAGTACTTCGTCAAGGACGTTTAAGTCAACGCGATGAGTCGCTGTCGTCGCTGCAGATATGGCTTTGTCCGTGGAAAGCTTGATCGACTTGGATCGAAGGTCGATGATCGCCCGATGTTCATTCAGGAAGTCCATTCCTAAAATCACGTCTCGCGAGCATTGCTGTAGGATCAGGAAGGTTGTCGCGTAGGTTCTCCCCTTTACAGTAACTCTCGCGGTGCAGCGTCCTGACGGCGTAATCAGGTTACCACCTGCGGTGCGGATCAGCGGGCCATCCCAAGTTGTTGTTACCGTCCTGAGTCGGACAGCGAGTGGCCCACTCATGACGGAGTAGTCAGCTCCGGTGTCCACCAAGGCAGTAACCGCGTGATCGTCGATCATAACTTCAAGGTCACTTGTTCGCGTTTTCGCATTGCACGTTGTCTTCGGTGTACAATCTCGGCTTCGTCGAGTAGTGAGGCTGCGGTGGGCGTACTGCGACGTTACTTCACTGGGCAACGGTAAAAGCTTCAAGTCTGGCCGCGTCGTCGTCGTCGTCGTCGGTGTCGTCGTCGTCGGAGCTGTCGTCGTCGGAGCTGTCGTCGTCGGTGTTGTCGTCGTCGGTGTTGTCGTCGTCGGGGTTGTCGTCGTCGGTGTTGTCGTCGTCGGTGTTGTCGTCGTAGTTGAGGCATGGTCTTGAGTACTCGTCGATGGAGGATCTTTATCATTGTGCTTAGAAGCAACCTCACCTCCAGAGGCTGCTTTATTTAGTTTAACCTTCGGGGGCTGGGGGAGCGTCCACGCATGGCGTAACCTCGGCTAGGAGATACAAAGCGCGGGGACGATGGCGACGGGGAACGTGATAGGCGGCTCGGCGATGAGTATTCTTCCCGACGCAAAAACTCCTCGATTTCGGCTGGTCGCTGGCCGGGTCGGGGTCGTGGAGCGTCGTAAGAGAACCCTCGGATGCCCAGTCTTCTGTATGGGCAGTGCCGGAGGACGTGACCGGCTTCGCCACAGTGGAAGCATAGTGGGCGGCGCTGGTCGGGAGTTCTCCACTCGTCGCATTTCCTCGGCTGCGCGCGTCGCTCCTAGGACGGGCGGGTTGGGGCGAGTGGGCGGCGGTCCAACGCAGCTGGCTGAGGGTGGTAGGGGCTTTGGTCCCGTCGTCGAGGTGCAGGACGGCGCACAGCTGCGGCGTAAGTCATGGCTGGGGGCTGCATAGGCTGCATGGGTGTTGGCGTCACACCCAAGGCCTGTTGAACCTCGTCCCGGATGATGTCAGTGAGCGATGAAGGTTGCGGCTGCGTTCCCGTTGGCAGCAATCGTCGGAGCTCCTCTCGCACAACTTGACGTATAACATCCCGCAGGTCATTGCTGTTAGCGGTGTCCAGGCAGCTTGCTGAGAAAATGCGCTGCTGGCGGTCATACTGGCGGGCTCGGGCATCCAGAGTTTTTTCCATCGTGGATGCCTCTTCTACAAATTCCGCGACAGTTTTCAGTGGGTTGCGGATGAGGCCGGCAAAGAGTTGCTCTTTAACTCCTCGCATGAGCAACCTTACTTTTTCTTCTTCCTTCACGTTTGCGTCGGCACGCCGGAAGAGACGCTTCATTTCCTCAGTGTAAACAGCAACGGTCTCGTTTGGGTGTTGTATGCGAGACTGTAGCAGCTGCTGGGCTCTCTCCTTTCGCACAACGTTCGTGAAGGTCTTTAGAAGCTGCTCCTTGAAGGTTTCCCAGTTCGTGAGGTTAGCTTCCTCCTTCTCAAACCAGACTTTTGCTGGTCCCTCCAAGGCGAAGAAGACGTACCTAAGTTTCGTAGCATCATCCCAGTTGTTGAAGGCAGCTACACGGTCGAACTGTTCCAGCCATTCTTCGGGGTCGGCGCCAGGCGAAGCGTCGAAGGTTGGTGGCACCCGGGGCTGGTGAAGAATGATTGGAGCCGTCGGCTGGGGCAAGCTCATGGTGGACGTTCCTGCTGGCTTTCGTTTCCGGGTAGGGTCAGGCAGAATCCCGAACTCAGGTGCGTCTCCTAGCAGACGTCGGCTTGCGCGGTGTACTGGACTCAGGTCCTGCGGTGAATGACTCGAAGGGCTGGCGTCGCGACTTGCTGGGGGTGTCCGGTACATGGAAGGCTACCCAGCACCTCCACCAGATGCCACGTTGTAGTGACGGCAGTCCAGTGGTCAGGAAGACACAAGAAAGACTTGCAAACGAAACTCTTTATTTGGGCTGACTTGCGCCCGCAAAAGAACTGGATCACTCGGTGGCGGCGTAAGCAACAAGCGTGCTCGTCAATCGTCGAACTACGAATGTCCGCCGCTCGCGGCATCGCTCAATTTAAAGCCGGCAAGGAAACTTGCAGATAACAGGTCAAGATCATCTACGGTAATCTGGAAAAACCTAGATGGAGCCTTTCATGGCTGCGAACAATCGAGATAAGTCTGGTCGCTTCTCGCGCCACGAACAAAAGTGATAACGACCCTTTCCTGCTGCCTTGAGCGTGAACAAACACACACTGCAATGATACGTGGCAATATCATTGTTAGAAGTGCCGCGGTTGTGCAATATTCCTGGAGCTCCACAACTTTCCTATTGACTCCTGAACGTTTCAAGCTATATTTAAAAATGTAATTTATTTACCTGGACTAATTATTCAAGCATACGAGCAAAAAAAGGTACTGTAACTATAGATAAACCCTAAAAACAGCCACGCAATTCCATTTCTGAGGAACGCTTAAGTTTTTTGAAAGCATTATTCCAAGTTGGCTGGGACTACTTGCATACCCCACACCTGACGTCTCAACTGTGAACTGAATCACTTGACGCAACATGATTACCACGTGGCTTTCTTAATGCATCGGCCGTCAACTTGCAATGTCAGAACTCAATGTCAAAGCTCAAGTTCAAGTGACAAGGTCTAATGTCAAAGATTAAAGATTAAAGGTGAAGACCTAAGTTGAAGGTCAAAGCTAAAGGTGAAAGGTGGTGCACTATAAGTTGACCACACATGGTTAGTTATATGCTCTTAGCAACAGTAGCGATGACTTACTACCAGGTAGTTACGAGGTCATTCAGAGCGATGGTAGTGTAGCTTTCGCTACAAAAATGGATGGAAGGCCGTGGCCCCGCTCTTCCTGAAACTGCCCGGCTACCGGAAGAGCTACGTCCGGTCGCCTGCATCTCCACTTCCTGGAGCGGCAACGACTAGCTCATGCTGGCCGCCATGCTCTCCCTTAGCAATGATGAGGCCGCTGCTATGTGCGCAATCAAGTAAGAAAACCCAGTCTGAGCGCAAGTCTCATTAAATTGATCGCAAACAACCGTCTTTCAGATAGGCAATTCAATTGCATTACACCCGGAGGTATAACGAACGACATATGCTAGCAGAAAAAGGTTGAAAGGAAACGTTTCAAGGGGAAAAGCAGCACTGTACGATGATACTGAACGATGGAATACAACTCATGCAAAATCGGGCACTTAAATGCATGTAACGCAAATATGCCTGCAATGTATGCCATGTGCTTGCGCACAAAAATACTGAGCAGCTATAGCACCAATATAAAGAGGTGAAAAGTGTGCATACACATTCACGGAAGGACATATCACAGGTTAGGACGTATGCTACAAAGCGAGGAAGTTTTGAGAAAATCGATTGTGATCATAGCAATAATGGAACAGCCTCAGTTTGTTACCTGCATGCCACTGGCCACATTTGATACGAAAAACACTGTAGACGACAGGTTGGATATTAATAGATCACATTCGTGCCTTTTTTTGAAAGCAAGAAACCGAAAATAACACTGCTGAAGCGAAGCAGGGCTTCTCCACAACACCTCGACAGCTTGGTGCTACTTGGCCTTACGCTTCCCGGAACAGCCCGACTGTGTTGCAAGTTGGGGAAGCGCCTCCTTCGTGGAGGACTTCGCTCTTGAGCAGACGAATGCTGCACCAGCCTCAAGTTTCGCGCACGGTGCCGCCTCTGCGCTGCCGCCTCCGGCACCGTTCGAGAGATGATGCGGCGCACGGCTTCCGCCTGTGCGCGATGTTTCCTGATGCGGCGCCTCTTTGTCAGTACAGTGGCACAGCGCGGTCGGCGTATTATTGTGTCTCGGGTTGCTTTTTGCACGTAGCCAGGGCCACAGGCTTATATAATAACCAAGCGGTAAGCGTGCAGCATGCGATACGGACAGAAAACGTAAAAACGAGCGCATATTTTACTTACCGCAGTGCTCGAACTGTCTGGTCAAAGTCAATCTATACGTGCATACATTGTGTCTAGATACCAACCTAAGAAAGTATTGGGTAATCAAGCCTCGCAGTGGAAAGTACGTGAGCGAGGCCATCGCGGTTTGCAGTGCTCATTTGAGCCTCAGCGATTTCTTCTAAAGCAATCCTCCCTCCCGTGAGCACTGATTTTCTCTGACGTAAATCGTGTTCAGGCGTTCACGGAAATCTTTTCAAGCTGCGACAACTTGACCCTAAAGGTGTTAATTTTTTTTCCCTCTCCGACGCATTCTGTTAAGGGACAGCACTCAGTTGGTGCCGGCTCCGCACTAAACACGAATTGAGAACAAAATTTTGCGGAGACATATCTTTGCAGTCGCTACGGGAAGCTACTAGTATTTGTAGCACTGAAGTTTTAGTAGGTGCGGCCCGCAGCTGCTGCGATTTTCAAACACTCAATAATAAAAGATGTTTGCGTGTGTAATCATTCGCGATCGATGGTAGTGAGAAGCTCTGCCTGCCGGTGCAGCCCCGAAAAAAATAGTGGAGCCGAAATTCGCTTTGCAAAACATCTCAGCCACTTAGTTTTTGAGCTTTGTTGTTGTGCCAAGACCGCTATTCTTGTCAGATCCGATGGAGTATGTGCTGGAGTAAGGTGGAAAACGTGGCCAGTGGCTGCGACGTCCGCGTATAGAAGTACTAAGTGCGCTAATGTCCGCATTGCGACGCCTTAAAACTGTACTCCGAGAGCACCCGAGGATGGGAGAAGAGTTAAAAATTTTTGAGCATCCTTGTTTGTTCATCGGAGATATGATGTCAAAAAAAAATACTGTATGGATCTGTTGTAAACTTAGACGCGAAACGAAAACAGTTCTGAGAGTGCTCGCTTTTCTGCAGCCTTACTGTATCGTTTCGGTCAGTTTTGGGAACAGTTTCTTTCTTTACCTGCTGCTGTTCGAAAGATCGCTGCAAGAAATTTGTTGACGCATGCTTGTCAAGACACTACGCCCAGCTGCAGTGATTTTGGCCGCTGTATTTGCATCGCACAGGTGTCGAGCGTTTCTCCGCGAATTTCTATTTCGCGATTAGAGACGCCTTGGAATATGCCACACAAACTGTCGCAAACCGTCAGAGTCGGATGTGTGCCCACGATATCAGTCACATCCGCGTCGTGTGGTTTCCGCCTCACCTATGATGTATGTGTGCACTGGGGGCTTGTGCCGTGACAGATGATATTGAAGCGGGTAGAAGACGGCGACAAACTGCGATGGCACGAGTGGGAAGAGTAGAAGACGACAACGAAGTTCGGACTGTGTTCTCGGTGCCGCTCGCAGCTGTTCTTGTCTATTTGTAAATATCTGTAAATATATTCTTTCCCGCAACATATTTGGTGGAGGTGCGGATTTCCCCTACGTCTACCGACGACGGAGCTCCGCAGCGGCCGCCAGTTGCCTTCACTCATCATGACCCAAGACGCCGCCCAGCAAACCTCAGCCCCGGCCATGACATCACTCGTTCTTTCTCCCCCTCGTGACCCTGGGACATTTTCTGGTACTGACAACACTGACGTCGACGACTGGATCAGCATGTACGAGCGAGCGAGTACCTACAACCGGTGGGATCCGACCCTCATGCTCGCAAATGTAATATTCTATCTAAAAGACACCGCCCGGGTCTGGTATGAGACGCACGAAGACCATTTGACCAGCTGGGACGTGTGCAAAGAGAAACTCCGCGAATTGTTTGGACGGCCGCTCGGCCGAACGCTTGCCGCTAAGAAGGACCTCGCCTCCCGAGCTCAAACATCTACGGAGTCCTATGTGTCGTACATTCAAGATGTGCTGGCCCTCTGTCACAAAGTTGACGCCACCATGCCCGAGTCTGACAAAGTCAGCCACGTGTTGGAGGGAATCGCCGACGATGCCTTCAACTTGCTTGTATACAAGAACTGCACTACAATCGACGGAATTATTAAGGAATGTCGACGCTTCGAGGAAGCCAAAAGCAGGCGTATTAGCCAGCCGTACACACGCCTCCCCAACACGGCGGCGACTTCTTCATGTGAAGACCTGCGACACCGGGAAACTCCAGCACCCCCAGAAAATGTGACCCGCATCATCCGACGCGAGCTCGAAGCTATGTCCCCTGCCGCCCTGCATCTACATGATGGCGACAACCGCTTGCCTACCATCTCTCTGGTACAAGCTGTCGTCCGCCAAGAGCTTGCAAACCTTGGTTTCCAGCCCGTCAGCCCTGTATGTTCTTCACCACCACCCGAAATCACTGCGATTGCTCCTGGACGACCTTCGTACTCCTCTCCACGTCGCCGAAACCCTAACGATTGGCGGACAACCGACGACAGGCCCATTTGTTTCAATTGCCACCGCATTGGCCACATCTCCCGCCACTGTCAAAATTATTGGTCCCGTCGCAGCACCTACCGTCCTCTCAGCTCCCACCGTGACGACGAACAGCCCAGCCACTACACGCCCCCTCCAGCCCAGAACAGTGCCCCAGTCGACGGCCAGATTCCCCGCTCCAGCCGCTCCCCGTCCCCCCTGCGTCGACAGTCCCGTTCGCCCCAACGCCGTCGATCCTCTCCTGGCCTCTACGGACGCTCGCAAGCGGAAAACTAGACGCTGCAGTGTCTGGAGGTGATGCTGCAGTACAGCCCCAGTCCCAAAATCCTCGATTAGCCCTTCGCGCACACCATAATTTGCTCGCCATTCATGTCGATGGAGTGCCTGTGCGAGCCCTGATCGATACAGGCGCGCACGTATCCGTCATGAGTTCAGCCCTACGACGCCGCCTCCGAAAAGTACTGACCCCTGCACCCAAAGCCGTTCTCCGCGTTGCCGACGGCGGAACGCCTCATGTTGTTGGACTATGCACAGCCCGTGTGACCATATCCGGCCGCCATACATCCGTTCTGTTCTCTGTTCTGGACCAGTGCCCTCATGAAGTCATTCTTGGCCTCGACTTCCTGTCTGAGCATTCAGCCCTCATTGACTGCGCCACTAATGTTGTTCAGCTTGACCTTCCTCTTTCTGCTGAGTCGCCGTCCCCAGTTATACACCGTCTTTGTGCTGTCGACTTTGTCCGTCTACCGCCTCAAGCCGCAACTTACATTTCTTTCTCATCTGTTCCCCCTGTACCTGATGGTCACTACGTAGTCACTCCGGAACTTGACGTCGCCCTGGCGCGCAGCATTGCGATTCCACACACTGTATTTACAATGTCGGCCAACCGAGCGTACCTTCCGGTCCTGAACTTTGGTTCATCCATCCAACCGCTCCCGCAAGGCATCTGACTCGCCACGCTGTGCCCTGCTGCCGAATGTGTGATATCAGTGGTGGACAGCTGCTTACCTTCCACTCAGCAATGCCGGCTGCCTGCGGCCCCATCAACAGTGAACCCAACGGACGACTACACCGACATGATCGCTTCTAACCTACCGCCGCTGCAAGCTCGCGATCTTAGGTGCCTCTTATCATCTTTCCGCGACATCTTCGACTTTGATAGCCGTGTTTTGGCTCGGACCTCTGTGGTGACGCATCACATAAACACCGGTGATTCCGCTCCTCTCCGCTTACGTCCGTACCGAGTGTCCAGCGCCGAACGCACCGTCATAAATCAAGAGGTGGACAAGATGCTCGCAAAAGACATCATCGAGCCCTCGTCAAGTCCTTGGGCTTCACCAGTCGTCCTGGTGCAAAAGAAGGACGGCAGCTGGCGCTTCTGCGTTGATTATCGGCACCTCAACCGCATCACAAAAAAAGACGTATATCCACTCCCAAGGATCGATGATGCATTAGACTGCCTCCACGGCGCCAAATATTTCTCTTCAATTGATCTTCGATCGGGGTACTGGCAAATTGCCGTTGATGAAAAGGACCGCGAGAAGACCGCCTTCGTGACGCCTGATGGTTTATACCAGTTTAAAGTCATGCCGTTCGGCCTCTGTAACGCCCCGGCTACCTTCGAACGAATGATGGACTCCCTTCTTCGTGGCTTTAAATGGTCGACTTGCCTCTGTTACCTAGACGATGTTGTGGTTTTCTCGCCTACTTTTGCCACGCACCTCGAGCGCCTCTCCAATATTCTGACAGTATTTCGTAACGCCGTACTTCAGCTGCACTCATCGAAATGCAAGTTCGGTCGTCGCCAACTCACTATTCTCGGACACCTCGTTGACGCTTCTGGTGTACGCCCAGATCCCATCAAAATTCAAGCTGTGAAGGACTTTCCTCTTCCAAGGTCGTCGAAAGATGTGCGCAGCTTTGTCGGCTTGTGCTCGTATTTTCGCCGTTTTATCAAAGATTTCGCCGGCATCGCTCGTCCCCTCACCGATCTTCTGAAGAACGACACCCCCTTTACTTGGGGCCCTGCTCAAGAGAACTCATTTTCATCCCTCGTTCATTTGCTGACCACTCCGCCCATCTTAGCACATTTTGACCCATCGTCTCCCACAGAGGTTCGCACGGACGCCTCCGGATATGGCATCGGCGCCGTCCTAGCCCAACGTCAACAGGGTCAGGATCGAGTCAACGCTTATGCCAGCCGCCTACTTTCAGCGGCAGAGCAAAATTACACCATTACTGAGCGTGAGTGTCTTGCCCTTGTCTTGGCAGTGGCTAAATTCAGACCCTACCTGTTCGGCCGTTCATTCGCTGTTGTCACTGATCACCACGCTCTCTGTTGGCTGTCTTCACTAAAAGATCCCACCGGTCGCCTTGGTCGCTGGGCATTGCGCCTCCAAGAATACTCATACTCCGTCGTGTACAAGTCAGGGCGCCATCACCAGGACGCTGACTGTTTATCCCGATACCCTGTAGAACCACCTGACCTAGAGGACGCTGAGACCCTGCCCTGCCTCTTCGCTATCTCCGATCTTGCCGATATTGCCAACGAAAAGCGCCACGACTCATCTTTACGTCCTATCTTTGATGGCATCCGTTCTGCAAACCGATCTCCGTCTCTGAACCTTTATGTGCTCCAGAACGGCATTTTGTATCGCCGAAACCTACGCTCCGATGGTCCTCCGCTCCTGCTCGTGATACCCCAACGTCTACGCTCTTCTGTCCTTGAAGAACTGCACGATCTGCCGACAGCCGGTCACCTTGGCGTGTCCCGCACGTACGCTCGGGTGCGGCATCGCTTCTTTTGGCCTGGTCTCTATCGTTCCGTCAAACGTTACGTGGCCGCTTGCGACCTGTGTCAACGTCGGAAAAGGCCCTCCACTTTGCCTGCCGGTCTTCTGCAACCCATCGACATCCCTCCGGAACCTTTTCACCGTGTTGGCCTCGACCTTCTGGGCCCTTTTCCGACGTCCCTCTCCGGCAACAAGTGGATCGCTGTCGCAACTGATTATACGACTCGGTACGCCATCACGCGTGCTTTGCCGTCCAGCTGCGCTACCGATGTTGCCGATTTTCTTGTGCAAGACGTCATCCTTCACCACGGCGCCCCTCGTCAACTGCTCACCGACCGCGGTCGTTATTTTCTATCTAGAGTAGTTCACGACATTCTTCGTTCGTGTGACACGCAGCACCAGCTCGCGACAGCTTACCACCCACAAACCAATGGGCTTACGGAAAGGTTCAACCGCACGCTCACCGACATGTTAGCCATGTACGTATCGCCAGACCACCGAGATTGGGACGCAGCCTTGCCTTATGTGACATTTGCATATAAATCTTCCCTTCATGACAGAACAGGCTATTCTCCTTTCTACCCTTTGTTTGGTAGGCATCCCACCTTGCCTTTGGACACACTCTTGCCACCTTCTTCAGCCCCCACCACTGCTTACGCTCGGGACGCCATCTCCCAGGCCACGCTGGCGCGCCAAATAGCACGTAGTAGGCTTCAAGCCTCTCAAGTTTCCCAGAAGTCAGCCTACGACCGCCGTCACCAGGCCGTCGAATTTACCCCAGGATCACTCGTCCTTCTCTGGACGCCCTCTCGCAGCGTCGGTCTCTCCGAGAAGCTCCTTTCGCACTACCGTGGCCCTTACCTTGTCGTGCGCCGTGTTACCTACGTGAACTATGAAATTGCTCCCCTTGAAATCTCGCCATCGTCCTCTGGCGCCACCACCGACATCGTCCACGTCTGTCGCCTGAAACCTTATCACGACGCTCATACGCCGCCGCCCTAACGCCGAGACGGCGTTTCAGCAGCCGGGGGTCCTGAAGCGGGTAGACGACGACGACAAACAGCGATGGCACGAGTGGGAAGAGTAGAAGACGACAACGAAGTTCGGACTGTGTTCTTGGTGCCGCTCGCAGCTGTTCTTGTCTATTTGTAAATATCTCTAAATATATTCTTTCCCGCAACAATATCATGCATGCTTTAACGCCGCATCGAACAGCATGCCCCCCCCCCCCCCCCATTGAGAGCTTCTTCGCCTTTGCAAAGAAGCACAGTCTCAATTACACCAACGTGGGATATGATGCTTCCCAGTGCTAGAAAAGAAGTTAATTACGCGGACAATTCAATGCAGACTGAGACAGCTCCGCATAACACTAGGCTTGCGCGGCTGCCGTTCCAACTCTCGAGCAGCCATACTAGTTACTTAGTGGCGCCACCTAAAGCACGTTAAACTTGCGAAGAGGCAAATCTCGTCGTCGTTCGACGTATGCTCACAATGACCATGCGCCATCGCTAGCAGCGCTGCTGTGCGTACGAGTAGCCGACTCTTTTTGAAAACGAATAAGTATACTCGGGCAACAAAAGAGAATCACAGATTTACCCTTCTGCAGCAGTGGGAGCTACTCGTTCTATGGGACCTAAATGCTGCTGTTTAGAACAAGCTATCCAAAGGCTGTGTTTCTGTGCGCCTTGGGTAGTTTCTTGCGCAAAGACTGGGCGCAATTTTCATAAGCTCATTCCGAGATTGTTAAATAGGGCACCGTGAAGTTGTGTTTTTGAAATCTTTCGGAAATGTCGTGGATTGATGAAACCTTCACAATAGCTTTCACAAGCAAGCAGATTGCCTTTATGCGCTTGAATGCCAGCGATATTTGCTGGCTACTGTAGCCGAAAACCTGTTACGAGAGATCAGAACCTGCGCCCGTTGTGACGCTAAGAAAAGTTCCGAAGAAAAAGGTAAATAAAGATAACGGTTGTACCACATCTCAGTCTTTCGAATGATAAATTAAGAGCATCTTTTTTGATATGTGTGGTACTTCTCACGCATGTAGGATCGTCTGTTTGATGAAGTCGGCACAACATCTGTATTGTATAATTCTTGTACCCACAGTGCTTTTCATAACAAAAAAATATGTAAACCAACTCGCTCTAGCGTCCGAATCAGATGAAAAATTCAAGTGCTTTGGGAGTAACAATCCGCTCACTCGAGCGGTTTCTTGCAGGAAGCACCCGCTCAAGGGAGACAACGAGAAGAAGGTGGAGAAGAAGCCCAGCGAGCCTCATAAACGTGAGTGCCGTGGAGCTTCGCCAGTCGTATTTGTCGTGCCGCCGAGTTGCACGGTACCGCGCTAATAATTACGGGATTGATCGCGGCATCATAACGCATGATTTTCGGAAGCAAGATGGAAAATAGTGCAGCTCCAAGATCACGCATTTGTGACTGGGATCGCGGCCATTTGAAGCAGGGAGAAAAAATTACGAATAATGAAGGGAAATGACCCCGCGGCGCATAGTCACTTTATAGTCGTAGTCTCCAAATAGCTCATAGTCCCCAATTTCCAACAAAAAGCTTTGATCATCTCTAGCCGACTCTGGTCATCGTTAGCCTTACTGCTTCAAGAAGCACTGAGTCAGACAGTGTTGCAGCTCGTTGCATTTACTGTGCCCGAAATTTCTCACCAGATATACTGCGGTGAGTACTCACGATGTATGGTTCGCAATGGTGTGACATACGCACGAAGAAAAAGTACCAGTAGGTGATTATGCAATAGTCAGCAATGGTAAAAATTTTATGGGACAGTAATGACAGCTTCAAAAAATTTGTGCCCTCAGTAAACACAAATTCCAGGGCTCTTTCTCGCGATATCATTACTTTTTGGGCAGCAATGGACGCATTTATTGCTAAGAAAAGTGTTTATAAACATTTTTCTGCCATTGTAATAAAACTTGTCGCTCTGCATCAAAGAGAACCCAGTCATGTCTTTCTACACGCGAATGCTGGCATAGCTTTGCCCCTGGGATCTGCGACCAAAAAACTGTTTAGATGCACCGCACTTTACGCGCAAAATAGGACCACGCTAACCACACTTATTTCATTTATGTTTACCGATTTTAGTTAACTATGTATTTAGCGAAAGTAGCCTGAGTCTCATTAGAATGCACCTATCTATTGACAGAGCCAACTTGTTTTTGTGCTGAGTATCCCTGCAAATTAATGAACAATTAAAGATAAATTGCCATGAATGTTATTGCATTTTAATATAATTCTCCGAAGCAAACCACTGACAAACCTTCTTTTTCAATTCATTTGGCAAAAACGCATATCAGGATCACTTTCGTAAGTTGATTAAAGATTACCTCTTAAGAGTGTCTCCGCGTACTTTATGATATACATGCATCGTCTATGACTACAAGCGGACTGTGGAGTAGCTACGGTAATATTTCCTTGCTCTGAAATCAATAACTATTGCCAGTGCCAAGGTCAGTACTAATAGCACTGCCCTTATGTTTACCTTCCTTTACAGCGCTCGACCTGAGCCGCTTCTTTTCATCTCTCACTATTGCAACTCGGTTCAGGGCAGCATGCTCGCCTGCCCGAGGCAATAGGTAAGCACACCACCTTCGGGCCATAGCAGATTTTCACGCACGCGTATAAGGGCTTCTCAACTGACCTAAGACGGGGACTAAAATATTGGTGTAGCTTGCTGACGGTAGACAGGTTTGTTGGCGTTCGCATAAAGACAAAACCGCCGCACAAATTAGCATTTCCTCATCGATGTTTTTAAGATTGCTAAATAAGTAGAACTTCCTAAAAAAAAACTATCTTGAACGCTTTTCTTGTTACACAGTTAAGGAGATCGCCATGAGCACGCGTGAGACAGCGGCGGCAGGCATGCAATATTAGACGCAATGTGAATGGCAGCACCCTCTCACGCGCGAAGCCCTACACAGGCGTTGTTGCTACCCGCGTTGCCTCCTTAGCACGCGTTGTTGAAAACGTGGGCGACGCTAGTGCAAATAAGTTACCGCAGCGAAAATTACTTCTTTACCATTTTGATTGTTGGCGTCGAAATGATCCAATATTTACGCGTGCGCGTCTAGCGGCTTAAAGAGGGACAATCAGTCTGGAGTACATGCCTGTCTATTAATCTCAAAATGGAATATGAAATCACTCCATTTGAATTAAACACAGCTGGGAATGCTTGGCCAGACACAGCCGATTTGCACGCCTTACGTTCACGTCGCTGCTCGCCACAGGTCTGCACAAAGTGGGACCCCTTATGGGCTGCTACTCCTTGGATCATTGACAGAGAAAGACCATGAGAACTTATGCTCCTCAAATAGGGAACAGCGTCGACGCTTTACTGTTCTGCCGTTATGCAGTGAGGATGACGAGGACCTTGCTGGTCCCGCCGGGCCCCCCAAGGAGGAGGAGGAGGAGGCGAGTCGCGATCAGGACCACCCAACCATCGGGCACAGGCTGTGCATTGAAGACGGAGTGCCATGGTAAGCACGGCGAGGCTGTCCGTTTCCGGCATCTCACTTCACTCTCTGAAATTCCAGCGCCGCGCTCTGATTTCTCACACGTTACCCGGTTCCGAAGCACTTTGTGAATATCGTACAAAAAATCCTTGGTGCGTTGCGTTCTGTTGCCATCAAGATCGAACCTAATTTTCCGCATTTACATACAGCAGAGAACGCAGAATTATGCCTACGAGTTGGCTCTCTCATATGGTTCGACTTTCTCAGCCCACCCCCTTTTCTTAGATGAGGCTGCGTGTATAGATTTCGAAACAGCTTTTAGTCGCATACTCTCAGAATTCACAAGCACATCACCCAGAACCTGCAACGAAAAGAACTTTAAAATAGTGAGCGTATGAAAATCTGCTGCACAAGATTGGAAGCCCAGCCAATTACGTGGAAATTGGCTCGATGGAGATGCCTCGAAGAATAAAGTCAAACTAAGTAAAAAAAAAGGCAGTATGAATACGTCCACCACGACGGTTCGCGGATTGTGGCTGGAAGAGAAGCACCACACTTTGAGCGTTCTAGGAACCACAACAGGGAGAAAAAAAGCTGTGAAAAGGACGGAGGGTCAATTTCGATTCCCGAAACCTGCTGCCACGAGAAGAATAGAAAAATCTAGCTACCGCGCTTTTTTAACATGTCTTTCAATGCCCTTTTCTCGACTAATGTCAAAGGGCGATTTGTTTTATGGCGGCACTCGTAAATAAACGCGAAAACCTTGCATGCACAAGGTTTCTATGCGTCGGTGTGGCGTCGGTGTCTGGCGTTGTTGGATTGTTTTAAAATCAGTTTTAGTAGGATTGCTTTAAAATCAGTTTTGTACATTTGTGTGATAAATCATGGCTCAGCCGCCCAGATACTTCTACTTGTTTCGAGTACATTTCTTTTAAAACCAACTTCAGCTTTAGTATTAGAAAACATGGCTCCTGCCTGGAATTTTTTTCTCGGCAGTTGTGATCATCTTGCTTGGGCAAATAGGATTAGGTTAGCTGCTTCAAATACTCAACAAAAAAAAATCAAAGTCAATTAGGCTCCAGATTTAGATTATATGCACTGACCAATGTTTTTATTGCAGCAGCTGCAATTCTTCAAACATGAGAACATAATGTACTTTGCGCAACAGTTACTCCGCGACGCATGTGCAATAAAGGGGGGTTCGGAAGTAAACTTGAAGTACAAAGGGATTTTTATTACTGCTCAGAAAGACTGGAGGGAAAGCCTTCCTCTCGTTCTTCCCTTGGAAATTCATCAATATAACACTGAAAAAAATGCACCCGGAAAATTAGAAAATACGCGAATGAATGTCTACATCAGGAGAGTGGGATTTTCCTTCTTCGATTTTGGCATCGTCCGACAATGGCAGGTGTTTCACGGAGGATGGTTGGTTTGGTTTATGGGGTTTAACGTCTCAAAGCGACTAAGGCTATGAGAGACGCCGTAGTGGAGGGCTCCGGAAATTTCGACCACCTGGGGTCCTTTAACGTGCACTGACATCGCACAGTACACGGGCCTCTAGAAGTTCTCCTCCAAAGAAATTAAACCGCCGCAGCCGGGATCGAACCCGCGTCTTTCGGGCCAACAGCCGAGCACCATAACCACTGAGCCACCGCGGCGGCTTTTCACGGAGGATCGATAGAACACCTGACTTCAGGTGTTACTTCCCGACAGGGGTGTTCTCACGCTATGGCATTCAATATTTAATATGAACAAGACACTCTCGATTGCAGTTTTGAAGTTGCCTACATTTAAGCTGAATTGGCTCGAACTGTTTTCGGCTTGCAAAATGCGTTTCATCTCTATGAGTAATAATCCTTCTTGGTGAAAACATTTTTCAATTTTTTTGGTAAAATGATCTCTGCGCGACATTGCGATATAAGCTGCATTTTAGATCACTAAAAGCAACTGAGACTGAGGCGTTCATTAAGGAGTCCTGACAGGTTTGAAAGCTTGCAAAATTAACAGTACACGATTCCTTTTTTTCGCTCCAGCCGCAACTGGCCCATGTGTCAAAATCGACTTCACTGCGACTCCATGGATTAACGAGATGTCACAGTGTCATGTGGTTTTGCGGTGCCTAACAAATAACCAGCGATGATGTCTGACTAGTTTTTGTCCCTGTTGGTCCTCTGCGGAAAGCGCACGATCGCTGCCCTGCGTTGTGGACAGCAGAAAATTAGGCCTTGCATGCGGCTTTCAAACTTGCTGCAAATTTACTTGCTTTATTGGTAGGACATAAGTCACGCTGTCTAGAATGCGTGGATGTGACTCATGATCCTTTTCGATGGGCAATAGAAAATGCCAGTAGCCGCTTTTAGGCCTTTTGGAAGTCAGTTAGGGCTGCCGGCAGACACAAAGTCGTCACGCAACGATTAATTATTCACATGCCGTGCCGGCTGCTCCTCCTCTAGGCGGTATAGCCTCACGATCTGGTCGACAAATTTATAACAAAAAAATCGTAAAATACTTGGACCCCTAGGTTTCATTGCGTCGCCTTTTGCTTTCTTTTGTTCAGCGTCCGCTCATAAACTTCGTCCGCATAAGATCGTCCTTCAGCAGGACAAGTGAAGATAGTTCGCAGTAGTGCCAGTGAGTGTGAGACTATATTGGACAAACAGTGCTGGGACACGACACGATGTAGAAGAGATATTGCGATGCGCACAGTCCGCATGCACGAAATTTCCGACACATTTGCTATAGGAAAGCTCCTGGACTGTGCCTATGTAGTATATGACGTATTGGTTTTAAAGTTACAAAATTACACATGGACTACTAGAGTCGGCCGTATTGCATTGTCCAAAGTAATTTCGAGCCCGTGGGCCACATTAAAGTTGGCTGACATTGTGCAGCACACCGGCGTTTAGCACTTTTGTACATCGAAATGCCATCGCAACAAACGGGATTGGATCTAGCGACCTTGGACTCAGCAGCCGATATATAATTGTCAGTGATCCAGAGCAGCGGGTAGGCTGGGCCCATTATATTGCCATAAACTTGAAACAATACTTTTAGAATGGTGGTTTAAAATCGCGAAAATGTTTCGTAGTGGCGTGCAGTGTGTCACTCCAATGGAAAACATGTGCAACTCGCTGAAGAGGTCACTTAGGCATTCTTAGTATCTTCTACCGGAGCACACTCGCTAACAGTGCGGCCAGTAGTTTCCTCTATCACGTTTGGTTGCTTCTTTTCAGCTTTTAAAAGTCAAGACATCATTAACACTCCCATTTCGATGCAAACTAGACGTAACGCCTTACTGCCGTATGTGTTGGCTCACTGCAGTTCGAGAGGCGACCTCTGCGTGGCCAAGCGTGGGGCACCTGGTTCAACGAGCAGGCGAGCCCCGGCATTCTGGCAGATGCCCGTGCGGCGTAACAGATGTCCTCCTCCAACAATCCCGCCGAGGTACGTGGCGGGGATGGCTTTTTCCGGTAACCACCGCCCCTGATGAAAATGCAGGTGGCGAATTTCGAATTTTTGCTTGCACTGCTAAAACCAGCGGTTTTTTAGATGCGGCCATGGTCTTTCTTTTGGTTGCCTGCAAAGTTACCTCACAGCCCTGTGGACAAGATTGAAAAATTAGCCGGGGTTTAACTCCGCTTTATTCGATAGGTGACGTGCAAGAGCGCAGTGCCGTAAATGGTGACGCCTCAAGCGTGGCGATAGCAACGTATGGCCAAATCTCAAAGCCGGGAACTACTTTTTCGGGGGTGTCATGGGCAAATATTTCGAAATGACCCGAGCTAAATTTGGAGGTCGCCATCTTGTCGGCCACAGTCTATTATGGTTACGGAGGTCCTTATCAATCAATCAATCAATCAATCAATCAAACAATCAATCAATCAATCAATCAATCAATTTTATTCAAGACAATAATACAAAACTATTGTCTTGGGGGACGTGACAAAAGGCGGAAAAGTGCCTGACGAGGTCACGCCACCCTGTGGCAAGCAGCGGCTTGACACTCATGCAGAGTTTACAACAGTGTTAGGTCTTTGCAGAGAAATATCTAAGATGAAATTGCATCCCCCCACCCCCTTATATTTTTTGACAGTGCAAGAATATGTGCAGGAACGGAATACACACAACTTCTACTAGCAATGCATGTTTACAAAACACTTCCAAACATAAAACACATGTACACAATCGAACTTGAAGCACATGAAACAAATTGAAAAGAAGAAGAAAAACATGAAAACATGAAACACTAGTCTTCCTCTAAGAATAATCGCGTCGGTGTTTTCTTAAACCTGTTTAGTGAAAGATCTTTGGTTAATAGGTCATGAATGACTGCATAGCTGTTTATTAAATCTGCTCTCTGACAGCTTAATCTTTGATGTCCATAGTTGGTTCGAGATCGGGGCTTGACTCTGATGTTCTTCCTTAAATCGTACACACTTCTTTTCTCCTGGTATTTTGCTTCAAAGTTAGATTTATCCAAACGGTATTGGCGATAAACTTCCAGGCTTAGTCTGTATTTGTAGAACTGAGGCATTTGGAATATTCCATACGATTTCTAGTAGGGCGCACAATTAGAGGAGAGCTCTAAGTTACCGTTAGCGCGTATTGCTCTTTTTTTGTACTGATAGTAGGGAATCAATTTGTTTTCGTTGTCGTTTGCCACACAAGAGAGCAATAGCTAAAACGTGAATGTATAAGAGTAGTACAGCAGTCGTTTGATAGAAGCTCTCACGTAACACCTCAGTCTGTTTAAGATGCCTAAGGCACGAGCGATATCAGTTCTAAGAGTGTCGATGTGAGCATTCCACAAGAGATTTTCGTGGAATGTGACACATACGAATCTAGTCGTAGAAGACTGTTGTATGCCCCGGCCATTAAATTTTAAACATGGAATTGTATGCATTTCCGTACCTTTGGAGCGAAAGAGTACTTATTTTGTTTTGTTTATGTTTGATGGGAGCCGGTTACTTCCCAGCCATGAGGTAAAGCGCAACCACCAATTGCTTGCCTTCCTGAACAGCGCATCTAAATCTCTACACGAAAAGAACACATTGGTGTCGTCCGCATATAAAACCAAATTCGAGGCACCCGGTATATTTACAATATTATTAATATAGATGACAAATAACACTGCCCCTAGGATGGATCCTTGTGGTACACCATACAACAGAGTGTTTGTCTCTGAACATACACCATTGATAACAGTATACTGCTCACGTGGAGTTAAATACCTCATGAAGAGAGTCCCGCCTATACCTCTGACACCGTAATGCTGAAGCTTTTTTAATAGTATATCATGTTGCACACTATCGAAAGCTTTTGTAAAATCGAGGAATATACCTAGAGTTAGTGCTTTATTTTCAATATTGTGCAGAATTTCATCTTTTATTCCAAGTACTGCTCTTTCTGGCGCTTTGTTTTTCTGGAAACCGAACTGTTTCCTTACGATAATACTTTGCCAGGTTAGAAATCCAACAATCCTTTTGTTTATAATAGTGTGACGAAGAAGACGAAGCTGGCAGTAGCGCGGGACGGAGCCCTCGAGCTAAGCCAGCGGCCATTAAATCACCTAATGGCCATTTGTCGGCCCGTCTCATTACTCGGCTGGCCGTCATGAAACATTTGGTGCAGGTATATATGTGCTCTGCTGTTTTGGAAAATACCGACAGCACAGATATTGGCCTGTAATTGTTCACGTCATCGAAACGGATTCCCTGATGTATAGCCATCACATGAGCACGTTTCATTTTGGCTGGGAAAACTCACTTTTCCATTATAAGATTACAGATGAGTGCGTAAAAGGAGTACTAACTATTTGACTCATAGCTTTCAGTGGTTTCGGTCTGATCTCATCAGTGCCAGATGCACAACCGTCTTTTAGAGATGTAATTACATCTTGCACCTCGCTAAAATCAATGGGGGACAAAAATATTGCATTCGGATTGCTTGCAGTGACATAATTTCCAAAGGTGCTGAATAAGGTGCATTTGTTGCGTCAGGTAAAAGAGCACCAGCTGCAAGAAAATGTTCATTAAAGAGGATTGCAACCTCTGTTTCAGATAGATCGGCATTCCGAAAGTTCACTATTTTGTTTCTGCATTCTTATAGATTAACTCTCTCATGGTTTGCCATACCACTCCTGTATTACCGTTCACCTGTGTAAATTAATGTGTGTAGTATTCGAGCTTTGCATTTTATGCCTGAATTTAGCAGATTTCGTACTTTCTTAAATGCGCGAAAGTCACTTTAATCTTTTGTTAGCAAGAATGTTTGGAAAAGTGTTTTTCTGTTTGATTCCTTGGAAACAGTTCACGACAAATCTAGGGCTTTCTAAATATTTATCTAAGATGCTAGAGCACATTATTCACAAACATTTAGCTACCTCTCTCAATGAACATAACATATTTTGTGAATATTTTCTGGGTGAAATAACTGCTGGCCTAATGGGCCCAATTGGATAGTCCAGTTGGGTCCAGTTGGTCGCGTGGCTACAAACACAACTGGAAATAATCGGTACCAATTGGGAAGTCCAATTGGAACCAATAGAAATGCCCAATTAGTTCAACTTGGAATGAGCAATTGGTTCCAACGTTTTTTGTTTTTTTTTTACTGGGATGGCTTCCTCGTGACATCGCTTCATAATTTTCTACCTGCATCTCGTCGTGGTATGCTTTGTGTGATTACTTGACAGAATCGGCCAGAATTATTCGGAAATACTCACCGCTTGTAGCGACCGCTAACCAAAAAAAAAGCATTGCAAAATTCATAGTGCTCTGTTTCGTTCTGAACAGGAGCAAATTTGCGACGCTTCGCCTGTCCCGCAGAAATCGCATTTATTCGTGGGTTCCATGTAGGATACCGAACCAAAAGCGCCAGAATCGGCCAGAATTATTCGGAAATACTCACCGCTTGTAGCGACCGCGAACCAAAAAAAAGCATTGCAAAATTCATAGTGCTCTGTTTCGTTCTGAACAGGAGCAAATTTGCGACGCTTTGCCTGTCCCGCAGAAATCGCATTTATTCGTGGGTTCCATCTAGGATACCGAAGCAAAAGCGCCATTTGCTCTTTCAGTGTCACCGCAAGTTCATGAAAAATTTAGCATGAACTCGCGTAGGCACGGCCCTGCGCTACGCCTGCTAACTTGGCTACGGCGCTCCTAGCCCAATCCCTACGTCATGTCCGTCCGCTCGCAGCCAAGAGCGCGCTGGGTGCGGCCTGCCGGCCGCTCATGAAACAGAGAAATGCATCCATATGCAAAACATAAACAGAACGTCTACTGTGTACTTCGGTAATCATATCTTACGAAGAAAAATGTGCTTTCTCATTATTGTCAGATTTTATTCAGTGCTCCAATAACGTTTGTAATTCCTTCATTTCATTCAGGTTTTCCTCACTCTAATCGTAGGATCCCGTAACCGCAAGCTCTTCAGAATTGCCCTGACACAGTAGTCGTTAAAGAAAAACAAAATCCTTTTTGAGCAAATGAGCCCACTGGCAACTCGCTGAGAATCTGCGGAGGCATGTCATGCACGAGCCGGGATTACACATGTGCTAAAGCATTTAATGTGTCTATCCCATGCAGGAGAGAAGCACTGAAGCCCGATGAAGGCGGTCCTGCTACCAGACTGCGTTCAGCTGCCAGGCCCCGGATGTTCACGGCAGATGCTGGTGAAGCAAATGGAGAGGAAAAAGAATTGATTCCACGTTCTCGGTGAGCCTGCACCCCCGCTACCGCCCATCCCCCCTTCCTCCTTAACACTGTCGCTATTCGCTGGAATGAACTGAGACCTACAGATGGCGCCTCCGAAGGCAAGGGTAGAATCTTCAATGTTGGCTGCCCATAAGGACGCTGCTGGCTTGCCCGGTACTTGTGCCATCCTACATCAGGCTGCTGGAATACTCCATGTCTGGAGACCGAGGCACTCCTGCTGTTGTCCAGCTGGAGCTTCTTATGCAACGCCGCGAAGTCCCGACGAACCGCATCGAAATTTCAAATGTGTCGGAGGTGTGTTCATTCGAAAAATTTCTCCGAAGGGACATTCCATGCCAAACCCACCAGAGTTTGCGCCCGACCCTCGGCGATTTCGTTCAAATAATGTGTGACTTTTTATTGGGCCATCAAAAGTAACTTCATTAAATGTGTAGCGGGAAAGAAGGAATTTCCCATCATATGAAGGCGCTTTGAATTCTCCAGGCAAGTGCAAAACAAGGTCTCCATAAAAAATCATAATAAACTATTTCTATTTTTTGCGCTCCAAATTCTTTGTGGACATCGCATATGAGTTGTATATTTTATCAGGTGTCAATAGACTGGCGGCAGAAGGCATCTATTTTTACTGTGGTTCATTTATGCAGATATAAATGCTGAACTTTTGAACCTTTCCAAAAAGTGTACGCGAGATTAGTCAACAATATAAAACTTTTCACTGCCTCGCCTTAAAGTGTACCCCATGTAAAAATGTTTACACTGAAATTAAACTGAACGACGGTTAGAGAAAAAATACTTAAGTTGTAAAAATTGGGTTGTGTTCAGTATTCGGACGAAAAATTTATAGTGAGCCGCTCTCAGAAAAAAAAAGCAAAATACTATACCTCTATAAGCTCATATTATGGTAATTTTACAGGAAATTTTTATTGATCCAATATTATTTCTTTCCGTCCAGAAAAAAAATTCAATTTAAGCACCGCCGCGTCTGGTCACTGTTGCCCTGTATGTCGTCTCAATCCAGAGTACAACGTCGGGACTGTTCGGAGGCCTCTCTTTACGTACATTCAGCCTCCAGTCGTAGTTCCTCTGTACTGTCACTTCACTGCAGAACACAACCTCAGGGCTGTTCAGACTGCTCTTTTTCTGTGCACTCACCCTCCGGTCATGGTTGCTCAGTACTGTCCCTTTACTGGAGAACACAACATCGGGGCTGTTTGGACTGATTTCTTTCCCTGCACTCACCCTCCGGTCATGGTTGCTTCATACTGTCATTTCACTGCAGAACACAACGTCAAAGCTGTTCGGACAGCTCTTTCCTTGCACTCAACATCCGGTCATGGTTGCACAGTGCAGGCATTTCACTGCAGACCACAAAGGCGGAGCTGTTCGGACTGCTCTCTTTGCATACACTCACCATCCGGTAATGGTGGGCCCGTAGTGTCACTTCACATCAGAACATAAAGTCGGGGCTGTTCAGATTGCTGTCTTTCCGTGAAATCACAGTCCAGTCATGGTTGCTCTTTACTATTACTTCACTACAGAACACAACGGCGGGGCTGTTCAGACTGTTCTCTTTCCTTGCACTCGACATCCGGTCATGGTTGTTTGTACCGTCACATCCGTGCAGAACATGACCTCGGGGCCGTTAAGACTGCTCTCTTTCTGTGCAGTCATAATCCGGTGATGGTAGTCTCTGCACAACCCAATGGCGGGGCTGTTCAGACTGCTCAGTTTCCGTGCACTCAACATAGGTCATGGCTGCCGTGTACTCTCACTTCACTGCAGAACACAGGGATGGGGCTGTTCGGACTGTTCTCTTTCCGTGCACTCAACCTTTGGTCATTGTTGCCCCGTACAGTCTCTTCACAGCAGAACAGAACGGCGGGGCTCTTCAGACTGCTCTCTTTCCACGAACTCACCATACTGTCATTATTGGCCCGTACTGTCTCGTCACTGCAGAAAACAACTCGTGGCTGTTTAGACTGCTCTCTTTCCGTGCACTCACCTTCCGGTCATGATTCTTCATACTCTCATATCACAGCAAAATAGAACGGCGGGATGTTCAGACTGCTCTCTTCTTGCACTCAGCATCTGGTCATGGTTGCCCATAGTATCACTTCACTGCAGAAGACAACCTCGCGGCGGTTCAGACTGCTCTCTTTCTGGCCACGCAGCCTCCGGTCATGGTTGTCCCATACTGTCACTTCAACAGAGATCAGAACGGCAGGGCTGCTCAGACTCCTTTCTGTCTTTCTACTGAATATCCAGTCATGGTTGCTTATACTGTCCCTTCACTGCAGAACACAATCGCTTGGCTGTACAGACTGCTACCTTTTCGTGCACTCACCCTCGAGTCATAGTTGCTCTGTACGGTCAATTCACAGCAGATGAACACATCGCGGCTGTTCGGACTGCTCTCTTTCGCTGCCCTCACCATCCGGTCATTGTTGCCCCGTAGTGTCACTTCACTGCAGAACAAAACTTCATTGCAGAACACTCTCCGTTGATTCGCCATATGGTCATGGTGGCCCTGTACTGTCACTTCACTGCTGTAGACAAAGTCGAAGCTTTTCAGACTGCTTTCCTTCCGTGCACTAACCATCTGCTTACGGTTGCCCCGTACTCTCACTTCACTGCACAATACACGTCACGACTGACCGGACTGCTCTCTTTCTATTCACTCAGCATCCGGTTATGGTTGCTCCGTACACTCACAGCAGAATACAATCTTGTGGCTGTTCAGACTGCTCTCTTCATGTATGCTGACCATCCGATTATGGCTGCCAATCACTCTCACTTCACTGTACAATATAACGACGTGACTTTTCGGGCTGCTCTCTTTCCGCGCACTCACCATAGGGTTATGGTTGCACAGTAGTGTCAATTCACAGCAGAACTTGTGGCACTTCAGACTTCTCTTTTTCCATGCACTGGCCATCCGTTCATGGCTACCGTTTACTATCACTTCACTGGAGAACACAACGTAGGGGCTGTTCAGACTGCTCTGTTTCCGTGCACTCACCCTCCTGTCATGGTTGCCCCGTACTCTCACTTCATTGCAGAACAGAAAATTGTGGCTGCTCGGAATGCTCTTTCCATGCACACACAATCCGGTCATGGTTGCCATGTATTGTCGCTTCACAGCAGAACACAAATTGGGGGCTTTTAAGGCTCCTCTCTGTCCATTCAGTAAATATCCGGTCATGGTTACCCAATACTCGCACTTCACAGCAGAACTCAACCTTGTGGCAGTTCAGACTGCTCTCTTGCCGTGCGCTAACCATCCGAACATGGCTCCCATTCACTATCACTTAAGTGCAAAACACCAAGTCGGGGCTGTTCAGACTGCTGTTTCCGTGCACTCACCATCTGGTTATGGCTGCCCCGTAATGCCACTTCACAGCAAATCAGAACGGCGGGACTGTCATTTCTCAGCAAAGCAGAACGTTGGGGCTGTTCACACTGCTCTCTTAACATGCACTCACCACCCGCTCATTGTTGCCCCGTAGTGGTACTTCAATGCAGAACACAACGGCTGGGCTGCTGAGACTTCTCTCTTTGCGTGCACTGACCGTCCAACCATGGCTGCGATTTACTATCACTTCACTGGAGAACACATCGTCGGGGCTGTTCAGGCTGCTCTGTTTCTGTGCACTGACCATCCCGTCAATGCTGTCCATACTGTCACTTCATTGTGGGACACAACTTTGGGGCTGTTTCGACTGCCCATTTCCGTGCACTCACCCTCCTGTTCTGGTTCCCAGTACTGTCACCTCACACAGAACAGAACGGCGGGGCTATGCAAACTTCTCTCTTTCTGAGCAGTCACCCTCCGGTCATGGCTGCCCCGTCGTGTCCCTTCACAGCAGAACACCGTCCAGTGGCTGCTCGGCTGCTCTCTTTCTGTGCACTCACCATTCGGTCTTGGTCGCCCATGCTGCCACTTGGAGCTTAACACAATCTTGTGGCTGCTCGGACTGCTCTCTTTCCGTGCCCTGACCATCCGGTCATCCCAGCCATTTACTATCACTTCTCTGGAGAACAAAACGTCGCCGATGTCCAGACTGCTCTATTTCCGTGCACTCACCATCCCGTCATTGCTGCCCGTACTGTCACTTCATTGTGGGACACAACTTTGGGGCTGTTTGGACTGCCCTTTTTCCGTGCACTCGCCCTCCTGTTATGGTTCCCAGTACTCTCAGTTCACACAGAACAAAACGGCGGGGCTAACAAAACTGCTCTCTTTCTGAGCAGTCACCCTCCGGTCATGGCTGCCCCTTAGTGTCACTTCACAGCAGAACACAACCTAGTGGCTGTTCAGACCGCTGCCTTTCCGTGCACTAACCATGTGATCATGGCTTCTCCATACTGTCACATAACTGCAGAACGCAACCTCGCGGTTGTTCGGACTGCTTTCTTTCCGTGCACTCGCCATCCGGTCATGGTTGCCCTGTACTGTCACTTCACACCAGAACACAATGTCGGGGCTGTTCAGACTGCTATCTTTACATTAACTCAGCATCCCCTCATGCTTTCCCAATCCCTCACTTCAAAAAAGAACACCAGCTACTGGGTGTCCAGACTGCTCTCTTTCCTTCCCCTCACCCACCAGTCATGGTTGTCCCATAATCTACCATAACAGCAGAACAGACTGCTGTTCAGACTGCTCTCTCCTTGCACTCAACAACCGGTAATGAATTCCCATACTGTCACGTCACTGCAAAACTCAACGTACGGCCTGTTCGAACTGCTCTCATTCCGTGCAATCACCGTCCGGTCATGGTTTCTACGTTCTGTCCCTTCACTGTATGGGGTTTAATTTGGGGAGATAAACCCGTTCTCCCCGCTTAACAGCGGCTGACACAGTTCGAAACCGCGCGAACCCCACCCCGTGGTCGCGTACGCTACAGAGCGCACGGCGACCACGGCGGGCCTCTGCGGGAACAAAGGAACGACACACTGGCTGACACAAACAAGGTATTTATTGCTATAACAACAATAACGCCAGCTAGCAACAAAATGCACTGAGGAATCTGGGATGTCCGACTCACCAGCGCGGTTACGAGCGAACGTTCGCCCAGGCTAGGGCAAAGGTATACCCCAAGACCGGACGGGACGGGTTTGCGGGTACATGTTCCCACAACGAGGTCGGCCACCGACGAAGAGCGGAGCCTTGCGCCTGAACGTCCACGCGCTTCCCCCATGCCGAGCAGAAGAGGACCGGCTCTCCACCGCGAGCGCGCAGCAAAACGCCATCCGTGGCGCTGGTCTCGCTGCAACGCGAGCGCCCTCCCCTGTTAGTTAAAGTAGCCCAACAGAGAAGAGTGCGTTGGTGGGAAGCTAACCAAAGTTGGGTTGCATTGCGGGAAAGCGAACCACGGGGGGGGGGGGGGGGGTCGAGTGCATCCCCATATCCTCCCAACCTTAAATAGACCCACACGCATGCAAGTTACATGCTATGGAGGAGTCTCTTGATCTACATGCAGTTGAGGCAGGTCTTGCAGCGGAGGTCACACCGACAGCGTGCGCGCAGTCTTCCGCGGTATTCCGAAGGCGGCGCGAAGGTCTCCGCTGGGATGACTCGCATGGCCCGCCGACTACGTGTCCGCAGGCCCGCGAAGAGGAGGGACGGTTGAGCACTTCAGGCCAAGATTCTGCAGTAGTCGCCAGGGTAACAGTAGCCGGAGGTGGCTGCTGTCTGGTCTCGCCACGGCTGCCCCGGATGGATGCGGCGAACAGGATACAGTCCGCTCCGTCGCAGCAGGCCGCAGCGAGACGATGTGCACTGGATCTGCAAAATTTCCGAAACACACTCCGCATGCCTCTAACGTAGGTCCGGAAGGGGAAACGGCGTACACAAGGGCCCCGTGGCTCAATGCTCAACTCTCTAGCAAAATGTGTCGGGCGGCTTTGAAACGCAAAGTTCGAGTGAGCAAAGCCCTTTCTAGAGTTGAACGAGACTGCTCAGTTCATTCGAGGTTAAAAAAAAACCGGATGGGGTAGCAAAGTGCGCCCCCTCTCAACACCACGGTCCGGTGGTCGTGTCAGTTTTGACATGGTGCAGCCTGCTCTGAAAAGCCTTAGGCCTCACTGCCGTTGTGACACCGACCCTACACAAAAGAAAGACCCGAAACGGGTGTCGTGCGCGCAGCCGCAAGGAGAAATCAGCTCTGTGGTGTGGTCCTACCCCGCTCACTGCACGAAGCAGCTTCTGAGCCCTAGGCGCCCACCCTATCGGACGGTGTCGGTGCGCCCGGTGCCGGGCTGCAATACCAGCGAGCTCGTAGCGGCACCCCTGGCCTCAGGCCACTCGGCTCCCGGAGCCGCTACTCCCAGAGTCAAAAAAGAGACAGCGAGAAAATATATACAGAAAACTCGGACCACCCACGCGGCTTCCGTACTCACTCGCTTCGGGCTCGGCAACTCCGTGGGCGCTAGGTCTCGCGCTCCCTCGATGCGGACTGAACGAGTGTTGAAAAAATTCCAGGAAGAAAAACTTGACAAAAAACATGCTCAGCATGTCGAAAAGTTCGAACATGCTGCAGCGCAACACAACTCGCACTTAAGAAAGCATGCCGCAGGTCCTGGCGATCAAAAGTCACACTAGGCCTAGCACTTGTCAAGTCCGGCAAAGAGCGTTCCTCGAACCGAACACACAGTAGTCCAATGTTCCAAGAGCAGGCCACACGTTGGGCTGCCAGCTATGGGGTTTAAAATGGGGGAGATAAACCCGTTCTCCCCGCTCAACCGTGGCTGACACAGTTCAAAACCACGCGGACCCCACCCCGTTGTCGCGTACGCTACTGAGCGCACGGTGACCACGGCGGGCCTTGCTCTGCGGGAACAAAGGAACGACACACTGGCTGACACAAACAAGGCATTTCTTGCTATAACAAGAATAACGCCAGCTAGCAACAAATACACAGAGGAATCGAGGATGACCGACTCACCAGCACGGTTACGAGCGAACGTTCGCCCACGCTAGGGCAGAGGAAGACCCCGAGGCCGGACGGGACGGGCTTGCGGAAACATGTTCCCACAACGAGGTCGCCCACCGACGAAGAGCGGAGCCTTGCGCCTGAACGTCCACGCGCTTCCCCGATGCCGAGCACTAGAGGATCGGTCCCTGCTAAGGGCCTGAGTAAAGCTGATGAGCGAACTCTGAGGCGCTTGCAGACCAACACACTGTTGTGTCCTGCAATAGCGAAACATTTCGACCCCAAAATTGATGGGCGCTGCCCTCACTGTTGGGAAGTATCCGATACCTTCCACGTGGTTTGGGCCTGTCAAAAGAATCCTTCCCTTCCCCCCAATCCTTCCCCTTCCCGAGAGGCATGGGAGGCAGCCCTCCTCAACTGCTCGGGTCTGGAGTCTCACAGGGCTCTAGTCCAACGGGCGCGAGTGGCGGCATCGTCCAGCGGGGTCCCGAACAAAGGACTCCACCTATGTAAAGGGCCTTTTTGGTCTGCAAACTCTCCTTTTGTTCATTAAAAAGTTTTCACCACCACCACCAACAGGACCGGCTCTCCCCCGCGAGCGCGCAGCAAAACGCCATCCGTGGCGCTGGTGTCGCTGCGACGCGAGCGCCCTCCCCTGTTAGTTAAAGTAACCCAACTGAAAAGAGTGTGTTGCGGGGGAGCTAACCACAGTTGGGGTGCATTGCGGGAAAGCGAACCATGGGGGGGAGTACATCCCCACAACTGCAGAACACAACATCGGGCTGCTCAGACTGCTCTTTTTCCGTGCACTCACCCTCCGGTCATGGTTGCCCCATACTCTCACTTCACAGGAGAACACAACGTTGGCGCTGTTCAGAATGCTCTGTTTCCATGCGCTCACTATTCGGTAACGGTTGCCCCTGCTGTCACTTCACTGTAGAACACAACTTCGTGGCTGCTCGGACTGCTATCTTTACGTTCACTAGGCATCCGGTCAGAGTTGCCCCGTACTCTCACTACACAGCAGAACACAATCTTGTTGCTGTTCAGATTGCTCTCTTTCCTTGTAGTAATCAGCCGATCATAGCGGTTGTTTACTATCACTTCACTTCAGAACACAACGTAGGGGCTGTTCTGACTCCCCTCTTTCCCTGCACTCACCATCTGGTCATTGCTTCCCCGCAGAAGTACTTCACTGCAGAACACAACTGCTGGGCTCGTTAGACTCCTCTCTCTCCGTTGACTCACCATCTGGTCATGGTCGCCCCGTACTGTTAAGGTACGAACACACTAGCGGAAAAGCGCGCGGCATGCCGCTGGCGGCGCCTCCCCTGCCGCGAAAGGGACGGCCACACTCGGCGGCAAAGAATCGCCGCCGCGTTAAGCTCCCTTTGTGACAAACCGGTCGAGGTCCGCGATTCTGCAGGAGCACGCGCTGCACCGCCGCTGTCGCTGGCATGTAAATTTAGTAGGAGCCAAGAGGTGGCGACACAGACGCTCCCCACATGACAAATCCGGGCACCCCTCATTCGTCTCCCCGCTCCGCGGCACGGCGCAAGCCGCCGAAAATGGCTCCAAGACCCATTCGCTGCGCGGCAGATCAACCCGCCGCCGCGGCAGGTTTCGCGGCAAGCGGCTTGCCGCCGGCGGCGTGCCGCGCGCGTTGTCCGCACCTTTACTTCACTCCACAACAAAAATTTCGCGGCTGCTCAGACGTCTCTCTTTCTGTTCACTCACCATCCAGGCATGGTTCCCTCGTACTGTCATTTTATGGCAGAACACAACCTCGGGGCTGCTCAGACTGCTCTCTTTCCGTGCACTCACCATCCGGTCGTGGTTGCCCGTACTGTCACTTGACAGCAAAACAGAACGTCGGCGCTGTTCTGATTGCTCTCTCTACGTGCACTCACTATCCGGTCATTGTTGCCCCTTACTGTCACTTCACTGCAGGCTGTGCAGGCTGTTCAGGCTGTTCAGGCTGCTCTCTTGCCGTGCGCTAACCATCCGATCATGGCTCCCGTTTACTATCACTTCACTGCAAAACACCAAGTCGGGGCTCTTCAGACTGCTGTGTTTCCGTGCACTCACCTTCCGGTCGTGTCCGCCCCGCACTCTCACTTCACAGCAAAACCTAACGGCGGGGCTGCTCACACTGCTCTCTTAACTTGCACTCACAATCCCGTCATTGTTTCTCTGTAGTGGTACTTCACTGCAGAACACAACGTCGGGGATGTTCAGACTGCTCTGTTTCCGTGCACTCAGCATCCGGTCATGGTTGCCCTGTACTGTCACTTCACAGCTGAACACAATCTTGGGGCTGCTCAGACTGCTCTCTTTCTATGCACTGACCATCCGACCATGGCTGCGATTTACTATCACTTCACTAGAGAACACAACGTCGGGGCTGTCCAGACTGCTCTGTTTCCATGCATTCACCATCCGTCATTGCTGCCGCGTACTTTCAATTCATTGTGGAACACAGCTTTGGGGCTGTCCGGACCACCCTCTTTCCGTGCACTCACCCTCCTGTCATGGTTGACCCGTTCTGTCACTTCAAAGAAAAAAAACGGCGGGGCTATGCAAACTGGTCTTTTTCTGAGCAGTCAGCCTCCCGTCATGGCTGCCCCGTAGTGTCACGTCACAGCAGAACAGAACCTCGTGGCTATTCGGACTGCTCTTTTTCTGTGGACTCACCTTTCAGTCATGGTCGTCAAACACTGGCTCAGAACTGTAGACCGTAACCTCGCGGCTGTTCGGACTGCTCTCTTTCCGTGCACTCATCATGCAGTCATGGTTGCATTGTACTCACTTCACAGCAGAACAAAACGTCGGGGCGGTTCAGACTTCTCTCTTTCCATTCACTCAGCACCCGCTCATGGTTTCTCATTGCCTCACTTCACTCCTGCTCTCTTTCCGTGCACTCACCCTCCAGTCATGGTTGTCCCATACTCTAACATCACAGCAGAGCAGAACGGCGGCTCTGTTCAGACTGCTCTCTCCTTGCGCTCAACATCCGGTCATAAATTCCCATACTGTCACGTCACTGCAAAACTCAACGTCAGGGCTGATCCGACTGCTCTCTGTCCGTGCAATCACCCGCCAGTCATGGTAGCTCCGTACTGTCCATTTACTGCAGATCATAACTTAGAGTTGTTCAGACTGCTCCATTTCCGTGCACTCACCCACGGTTCATGGTTGCCCCATCCTCTCACTTTACAGAAGAACACAACATCAGGGCTGATCAGACTGCTCTGTTTCCGTGCACTCACTATGTGGTCACGGTCCCTCCGTGTTGCCTTTTCACTGTAGAACACAACTTCGTGGCTGGTCGGACTGGTCTTTCTGTGCACTAATAATCCGATCATAGCTGCTATTTACTATCACTTCACTGCAGAACACAACGTAGGTTCTGTTCTGACTGCCCTCTTTCCCTGTACTCACCATTCGGTTATTGTCTCGCCGTAGCGGTACTTCACTGCAGAAAACAACAGCTGGGCTGGTCAGACTGCTCTCTCTCCGTTGACTTACCATCTGGTCATGGTCGCCCCATACTGTCACTTCACTCCAGAACACAACTTTTGGGCTCTTCGGAATTCTTTCGTTCCGTGCACTGCACCCTCCTGTAATGGTTGTCTCGTACTGTCACTTCAAAGCAGAACAGAACGGCGGGGCTATTCATGCTGCTCTCTTTCTGTGCACTCACCCTATGGTCATGGGGGCCCCATAGTGCCACTTCACAGCAGAAGATACTCTCGTGGCTGTTCGGACTGCTCCCTTTCGGTGCACTCACCATTCGGTTATGGTCGCCCCGCACTGTCACTTCACTGCAGAACACAACGTCGTGGCTGTTTGGACTGCTCTCTTTCCGTGCACTGACCATCCGGTCATGGTTGCAGAACACAATCTTGTGGCTGCACAGACTGCTCTTTTGCTGGCCGCTGACCATCCGAACATGGCTCCCATTTAAAACCACTTCACTGCAGAACACCATGTCGGGGCTGTTCAGACTGCTCTGTTTCCATGCACTCACCCTCCTGTGATGGTAGCCCCCTACCGTCAATTCAGAGCAGAGCAGAACGGCGAGGCAGTTCAAACTGCTCCTTTTCTGTGCACTCAACCCTCGGTCATCGCTGCTCCATACTGTCACTTCATTGCAGAAGGTAACGTCAGGGCTGTTCGGACTGCTCTCTTTCGGTGCACTCACCCTCCGGTCATGGTTGCCCCGTAGTGTCACTTCACAGCAGAACAGAACGGCAGGGCGGTTCAAATTGCTCTTTCCTTGCACTCAGCATCCTGTCGTGGTTGCCCATACCATCACTTCACTACAGAACTAGCTCTTCAGACTGCTCTTCTTCCGTGCTCGCACCCTCCGGTCGTGGTTGGTCCGTACTGTCACTTCACAGCAGAACACAACGTCGGTGCTGTTCTGACTGATCTCTTCCCCTGCACTAACCATCCGGTCACTGTTGCCCCGTAGTGATACTTCACTGCAGAACACTAATGCTGCGCTGTTCAGACTGCTTTTTCTCATTTGACTCACCATCCAGTCATGGTCGCCCCATACTGTCACTTCACTTCGCAGATGTTCAGGCAGCAGCTGTTGAGACTTATCTCTTTCTGTGCACTCACCATTCAGTTATGGTTGCCCTTTACGGTCACTTCCAGCACAACACAACCTTGGGGTTGTTCAGACTGCTCTCTTTCCGTGCACTCACCATTCGGTCATGATTGCCCCGTACTGTCACTTCACTGCAGAACACAGCATCGGTGCCGTTCTGACTGCTCTCTCTCCGTGCACTCACCATCCGGTCATGGTTGCCCCGTACCTTCACTTCACTGCAGAACGCAACCTCTCAGTGGTTCGGGCTGCTCTCTTTCCGTGCACTGACCATCCGATCATGGCTGCAATTTACTATCACTTCACTGCAGACCCCAACGTCGGGGCTGTTCAGACTGCTCCGTTTGCGTGCACTCACCCTCAGGTCTTCGCTGCCCCGTGCTGTCACTTCACTGTAGAACACAACTTTGGGGTTGTTCGGATTGCCCTCTTTCCATGCACTCACCCTCCTGTCATGGTTCCCCCGTACTGTCACTTCAAAGGAGAACAGAAGGGCGGGGCTATGCAAACTGCTCTCTTCTTGTGCACTCGCCCTCCAGTTATGATTTGCCCTTTACTTCCACTTCACAGCAGAACACAACTTTTAGGCTCTTCAGACTGCTCTCTTTGCACTCACTCATCATCCGGTCATGGTTGCCCAATACTCACACTTCACAGCAGAGCACAATCTTGTGGCTGTTCTGACTGCTCTCTTGCCGTGCGCTAACCATCCGATCATGGCTCCATTTGCTAATGCTTCCCTGCAAAACGGCAAGTCGGGGCTGTTCAGACTGCTCTGTTTCCATGCACTCACCATCTGGTCATGGTTGTCGCGTACTCTCGCATCACAGCAGAACAGAACGGCGGCGCTGTTCAGAGTGCTCTCTCCTTGCACCCAACATCCGGTCATGAATTCCCATAGTGTCATGTCACTGCAAAACTAAACGTCGGGGCCTTTCGGACTGTTCTCTCTCCTTCCAATCACCCCCCGGTCATGGTTGCTCTGTTCTGTCCCTTTAATGCAGAACAGAATGGTGGGGCTATTCAAACTGCTCTCTTTCTCTGTTCTCACCATCCAGTATTGGTTCCCCCGTACTGTAACTTCACAGCAGAACACATCCTCGTCGCTGTTCAGGCTGCTCTCTTTTTATGCACTCACCATCTGGTCATGGTTTCCGCGTACTGTCACTTCTCAGCAAAACACAACGGTGGGGCTGTCCGCACTACTCTCTCTCCGTGCACTAACCATCCGATGATGGCTTCCATTTACTATCACTTCACTGCAGAACACAACGCAGGTGCTGTTCTGATTTCTCCTTTTCCGTGCGCTGACCATCCGGTCATGGCTGCCCCATACTGTCGCACCACTGTAGAACCGAACGTCGGGCTGTTCGGGCTGCTCTCCTTCCGTGCACTCGACCTCCGGTCAACGTTGCCCCTTACTGTCACTTCACAGCAGAACAGAAAGGCGGGGCTGTTCAGACTGGTCTTTCCTTGCACGCAACATGCGGTCATAGTTGTGCATACTGTCACTTCACTGCGGAACACAACCTCATGGATGTTCAGTCTGCTGTCTTTCCGTGCACGCACGCTCAGGTCATGTTTGCCCCGTATTGTCCCTTTACTGTAGAACACTACTTTGCGGCTGCTCAGTCTTATCCCTTGTCGTGCACTCACCCTCCGGTCATAGTTGCCCCGTTCTGCAACTTCACTGCAGAACACCATGCCGGAGCTGTCCGGACTGCTCTTTCTGAGCACTCACAACACGCAAAGAGAGAAAGCGAAAGGACAGTATGGCACTTGCGCCTAAAATGACCTCTTTGAACAGCGCTGATGTTGTGTTCCGCAGTGATGTTACAGTACAGGGCAACTATGCTCGCCGCTGCGGCACTGAAATTAAAAACTTTTTTCCGCGATCAAAACCGAAAAAGACCTTGGTCAAAATTCTGAGCGAAATTACAATAAAATCAGGTATTGCAGGAAAAGTATTTTGCACTTTGAGCAAAATGCAGTCAGCCCTTCACTATAATACTTTCGTCTGATACACAGCAGAATGAACTTTTTTCAGCTTTGGCATTTTTTTTGCTGTATGTTATTCAGTTTAATTTTAGTGTAAACATTTTTTCGACGTATTGCCTCTTATGGCGAGCCAGTGAAAAGGTGTATATTGTTTCCGGATGTCGCGTAGACCTTTTTAAAAGAATCCAAAATAGAGCGTTCTGACCTAAAAAAACGAACTACACAAAACAAAAGCCTTGTGCGCAACGTCTTCACACATGATAAAAAGATACTCCTAGTATACATTGCTCACATAAAATTTGGGGGGCAAAAAGAAAATAAACAATTTACTCTGAATTCTTTATGGACAGCAAGTTTTCCACTAGTGTGTAAAACTGAAATTACTGCTGCCACTTCACTTGAACTGAAAAATCTCTCCCGCTTCCTACTAGATGAAATTGCTTCTGACGCTTCAGTAAAACGTCGAAAATGTTTTGCCCGAAACATTTGATGGTCGAGCGCGATTACTCTACGTTTGTAACCAGATACGCACTGTCTTAGAGACACTTTCATCTCTTACAATTACATTTTTTTTCGGGAAATAGCCTTGCCGCTTCGCCATGTTTTTCCTTTGATATACATTGGAATCTGGATATCTCGAACATCGAAGGTGATCGGAAAATAGTTCGATATATCCATAATTCATATATAACGAATGGTAATGGATAAGCTTATATGTGCCTAGATGCAAGAATACTCTGCACCCACGTTAGTGACGCGCTTCTTGCAGCCACGTGACACCACTCGGCGTGCTTGCATCGCACCTCTCACTACGCGCTGGTAGCTGTAATGGGCTTTGCATCGAATCCGCTGACAACGAAGCTTTTGCACTAGCCAATGCCTACATAAGATATCAAATCCAGTTCAAACAGATTTGGGTTCCGCTCCATCATCGGCAGTAAAGCAGCCATGCGTGCGACGCCGCTAGGCTTTGGCTCGCTTCACCATATGAGAGCCATGTGCCGCGGACAACCGAGTGCACGACACCAGAGGCCATCTTCAAGCACATCCACAGTTAACGTCATTACGCGCTTTCACAGCCCTATCGCTGCCAGCAGGTCCTAAGTGCCTCGAAGCGGACTCATCTCCGTGCACGCATAATGATAGAGGGCCTTGGGAAGAAGCGGTGCTTGGAGTGGCGTTGCACGCAGTACGTTATATCGAATGACCCGCGAAATTTTTTGTCTGATATACATTGAGTCTTTCCTGCACCTAAACCGAAGATTTTCGATGCAAAATATGTGTGTTTTATATAACCAATAATTGGAATCATTCGGGTTCAATCTATCTTGGCTTAACTTACTGTTTCACGATATTAGCACCTTGCTGCTCCAGGGATTGTGCACTGGTGAACGACGAACTGGCTCCAGTCAGAGCTATCTGCGAACTTGGTGCCGCGTCACTTGAACCAGTTGGTTAGTGTAAGGCCCGAGAAGCAAAGGGCACATTTTCCGAGCATTTTTTATTTGTTATTCTCTCTCAGCTAGGAGTCGTGGCCTCTCAGCTGTGGAAGCTATGCCAGCTAACGCCAGCCAAGTTCTGCTTGCTGTCAAAGGCAGAGCTCAGCAACCAAAAACGCACAAAGTGATGATTAACGCAACTGGGCAGAGTTATGCCATTAGGAAAATCATGGAAGCATTGCTCACACATGACTTGTAGACACCGAAGTGATCGCTTATATGTATAGGAACAGAGAAGAATCCTCGGCTACGCGTTGCGCTAAGAGTAGCAGTCTTACCACATAATGGGAAAGGACTACACAACAAAATCTGCTTGACATTGCAAACGTGCCGGTGCCAGCTGGTAGTGCCAGCGGGCTACCGACACAGCAGTAGTTTGTTTATTCTCTACTGTCCTAAACGGAATCACTTGTCATTCGTTCATGACGTTCTAGTGTGCATCATGCTCGTCAGAGGGTCACGTTACCGTATAGTTCTCGCAATGGGATCCTCAGAGAGACATCCCGGTAGAAACAGCATGTTTGTTAGAGAAAATGCAGAATGTGGATCTGAGATGTCATCGCCGCTATGCTGTCATAGAATATTTGTCGTCTTGACTATGCGTTATGCGCCACAAAATTCCTTGTGTCCCTACCATGCAGGCAAGCACCGACCACTCAGGCCGACCCTAAAAACGATGGTCAGCCTCGTCGCCCGGGGCGCACCTGGAAGGCTGTTCACGAGACCGTCGCCACAGAGTAAGGATAAGAGTCGCTAAAAAGATACACAGGCGGGGGTTTTCGCTTAGCTCGGCTTCCTGTTCCCTGTGTCGAAGTCCGTTGTCTCTGAAGTGGTAGCTGCAGGCGACGCCATGGGCCAAAGACCGCATTCTGAACGCTGCCTGCTCAGACGAATGCTGTCGTGTGTATGGTGACGTATGGTGTCGTCACGTGTGCATACCAGTTTTGCAATAGTGCATCTATAAATTAAAGATAAGGGATCCAAAGTACTATACAGCGCCCTCTGGATCTCCACGAGCACGCAAAGAGAAAATATGAGTGGTTTACAGTGGTGGAACCGAAGCCAGAGAAGGTGCGCTTTCACTTCGGTTTTGATTTCGTTCCGCTTCCTTGCTGTATGTTCTGGATCCACTGCGCCGCAATGAAAGTTGACGAGGGCGACGACATGCAAAGCACATCGCGTGAGACTGGCAGTTAAACACTTGGGATGTTTGGCTGCGGCGATTACGTTTTGGTCTAAGGCAGTGGCCAGCTAAGCTTATCTGTTCGCGCTGCCGCGGGTTCGAAACCCACTCGCAACCATAGAGTGTTGTATCATGAAGTGTTTGGATAGTTGGCCAAAAATTGGTAGGGTGTTATTGTAGTTAAACTGAGCAGGCGTGTGAAAGCTTGTGTTTCGCCTGACTGGTTTTGCTTTTCTGGGTCGTCCGCACGTCTGCCGACATTATTAGACTGCGGTTAAGCCCTGATTGAGGTCAAGCTGATCTTATCTGTTTGCGCCGCAGATTTAAGTTGATGAAGACGACAGTGTGCGCTGCACAGCGCAAGAGTGTATTTCAGTTCAACAATAGCCGTGATGAGCTTGGGTGATAGCATTGTGCTCTCGTGCAGCGGCCAGCGAAGCTGATCTCTTCGCTTCTCCGCGCGTTCGAAACGCAGTCCCGGAAATATTATTTTATTTCAGCAGAAGCTGTTGATGTGCTAAGTTTGGCCAAGGTCACCCTCAAGGTGACCTTATTGGCTACAGCGGGCGCGACACTCCTCCGCTGCAGCTTGCGCGACGCTCCACCTAACTAACCCGAGCTTACCCGAGTTACTGCGAGGCTTCAGACAAGGTTCTTGGTTGGGACCACGTCAAGGTTGGCACCACGTTTAGCTTTTGAAAGACTCCTGGCAGGTTGCCCAAAATCAGGTGGCAGGTTGCCACCCGCCCACACTGGCCGGTGGCCCTCCTGTCAATGGCTTCGGACAAAGAAACATCGGCAAAGTCTGAGATTACAGCTTTTTGTGCCAGCGCACAAAAAGGCTGTAATTCGTAGTCTTCAACGGTTATTTTCACAGGTGATGGCTTTTCTGGCATTACTGAAGATTCCTTTTTTTTCACGCAAATTTTAAAATTTGTATGCTCCAAAATTAATGCAGCCTACGTAAATGACACAACAAAAGCGTATCCCTGCTAAAAGTGCGCGACTGCTAAAGCAACGCGGGCTCCTGATTTCCAATTGTTTTAGTGCAATAGCACCAAGACCCGGACTTGATTTCGCCATTGTGTGTCTAGCTCAACCGGGTAACCACCGGTTACTTTGGCGCGCCACCTAGGTGGCGTGGCAGGTGGGCTACCTTGGTCCCATCACCGTTTGACGTCATTTACTCTTCCAATGAATTGTGAACAAACTGTTTGCCTTGAAAGGTGGCAATTAATGACTGGTCGCGAGAGGTCGCTCGTGAAGAGCAACGTGCGTTTCGTACGCTTCACCTGCAGCAGCACCTACGATCGTAAGGCAGTGGTGCATAGTTGACCCGCTGTACCACAGCGCCAGCAGCGGCATTAGCACTCATGGTGCCACTGCATGATATTTCGTGCTTAGCCTTGTTAAAATGTCTGCTGAATTTTTTTTTACCTCTGAATGTCAAGTAGAGATTGAGCAATTCAGCATACATGCGCATTACACATTAAACCTTTCGCATGAGACCTTTAAGGCGAAGCTTAATTGTTGCCTCAAGTTTTAGTACGCTGGAACTAGGGTCCGACACTGTTATTTCACCGATTTCTGTCTGAAGCCTGGTTGACCTTGAAAACTGTGCCTCGAATAGAAATCGAAATAAAAACCGAAGTGCTAGCACACCTAATTCGCATCTCGCCTAATCCCGCTAAATCGGCCGTCATATTTGAGCGTTGTAGCACAAGCAGGGGCATTTTTCATATGGTGCTCATTTATATCTACGTCCCTGAAGCCTGCATTGTGGCAGCCGGCGCATCTGCCCAACGGACTGTGGGCAACCTGCCAGTTCAAAGGCTTTTAGGGTAAAGGCCTCATAGAAATGCCCTGTAGGGTGGCAGCCGTCATAGTGAATGACTTGCGGGGAAGTTTTCAAGGCATTTAGAACCAAATTCTCTGTACTAAAACGGTTATCAAAAACTAATACGTTTCGAATATACGATGGGCTATTTAGATAGTATTTTAAACATATTTTTTATTCATGAATGCACGAAAAATATCTAGGAAATACGTTCCTGAAATTTCATGCTTGGTATTCGAAATATTCTTAAAATATGCAAAAATACCTTACTTAAAGCATACTTCGAGCACTTTTGAAATACGTGAAAAAATATGTATGCAGTTTAGCATCTTCTCAGTGTATTAAAGGTGTATTTTCGGAAATATGAAATTAATTCTTCCAAAGTGTACTTCAATTCTAAAAAACGGGCAGTCCTTGTAAACGTATATGCGTGCAGTTTTAGCATCTTGTCAGTGTATTAAAAGTGTACTTTCGTAAATATGAAATTAATTCATCTGAAGTATACTTCAAGTCTAACAAACGGGAAGTCCTTTTAAACGTATTTGGAGCACACTTCTAGCTGCCGGTTAACAGTCGAGTGCTCGAAATCGTGCTTCAGGATATGGCATTTGCGTATTGTCAACGCATTTGAAGTGCACTTCCGTAAACACGCAATCAATCCGTCCAAAGAATACTTAAATTCTAGCAAATTGTCAGTTCGCCTTAGAATATTTGCAGCACACTTAAAGCTGCCGTTGAACAACCTAATGCTCGAAATCGACTTTCGGGAAATCGCATTTTGGTGTCGGCAATGTTTTTGAAGTGTACTTTCGTAAATACGCAATTAATCGGTCCAAGTATACTAAAATTCTTAACAAAGGGGCCGTCCGCGTAAACATATTTGCATTACACTTCAAGCTACCGTGGAACAATCTAGAGCTCGAACTGAGATTTCGGTGAACAGTGAAAACTCTCCCTTGCCTGTCGTCCTTTCTTTGCAACACAGTAATCATAGCGCCGGAACAACGCAGGGCAAAGATGAGACGGGACGAGAACGCCTGCGTTGTCCCCGCGCTATGATTACTGTGTTGCAATGAATTACCAACCTGCCCAAGCCTTTTCTTCTCTGAAGTCCTTTCGCTTATGGTAACTTCTAGCAGGAAGGTAACCACCACTTATTTCCACTACATGCGGAGAACGTGATAGCATGATACCGGCAAAGGCGCCTTGGGTATTTCCGGGCCCAAATATGCCAGCGAAAAGGACCACGATCGGCAGGGCCGACCGGATCCCTTAGACGCCCGTGCATCTGTGGGTTGACAGTTCGACTCCTGACCTATCTCTGGCGCAAGTTTCGACTAGCAATTCTGTTCTAGATCGCTTCCCGATTCGAATGCGACCAGTAGGGCACTTGTGGGATAATTTTGGGCCCACAGTCTTTGCGCAAAAAACGCCTCACCGGGCAATATAGTGCGTCGCTCTCGGTGGGTATATATTAGGCTAGCCAAGTATGGCGCTCGTTGGAGCATTTGTTGTTTGCTGAGGCACTTCCGTCATGATTTGCAGAGTAGGTATTTTTGCCGTTTCCATGCCGTCACGTGACCTTATAATGTTATGTACATTGTGATTGATGACAACTGCGCTTGTATAATTTGTCCAGAAGTTGTAGCATAAACCCGTCTCATTCTGTGAAGTCGACTAGTAGACCTTTTTTAAGCCGAACTGATTATATTTTTAATGTAGTAAATGTATAATTTTAGTGTATTTCTAATGTAATCTAATGTATTTAATGTATATTTTAGTATATCTTTAAAGCATTATAAATATGCTAAGCGGGCAAAAATGTACTTTTCACGTATTTTAAAGAACGTTCCAAATATTATTCGTAGTATACTAAGAAAGAATTCGTATTCCAGTTTAAGCATAAGGACAAAAAAATGCGAAATAAATATAAAATTAATCAATATGTTTGAAATGCATTTTAAGCGCATCCTCCTTTTCGCTAAGGGAAGCCCTTTAGGTCAAATGCTTTGAGCATGTCAAGACCTTAATTACTCACCATAAATGGTGCTACTGCATGATATACTGTGCTTATCCATGTTAGACAGTCTCCTGAGTTTTTTTATTCAGCCACAGACACGTAAAAATTTTCAGGTTCTAAACCTAAAGCGCTGTCAGGTGCCGCGAGCACTCCAGATTCCTTTCAACCGTGTAAGAGTTTTGCATATGGCAAATACATTTCTGTGCACTTCTGCCTCGCATCAATGAAAATTTCACACGCAAAAAATGGTGATGGCCCGATGCGTATGCGTGATGCTATTAACCATCGGGAGGCATTGCTGCCTTTGGTGTGCTTTGCAGACTATCGCTCAGAACAGATGGCGTTCAACTCAATCCCTTTGTCGAAGCGCAAACGCTTTTTGGCGGGAAACTTCCCTGAGCACGAGCCGAATCCGTGCCGGAGGAGAGTAACGGTGATGTGCAGCTGCGATGAAGAGTTTGGCGCATGTGCGAGCCCGGGGCAAAACTGCATCTCTCTTCCACCAGACAGCGCTCTTTTGTTCCTCGCGCTTCTGAGTCCTCCCACATACCTTACACTGACCGTACGTGGGTTGCAACCCGAGACATCTGGCGGTTCACCATACGCCTGGCGTGTGCTATTCGCCGCGAGGTCGACCTATACGTGACGACATCGTCGCTCCACTAGTGTGGATCGGCAGCCGGCGGCGCCCGCTGAAACGTACGCCCGGCGGTTCGCTTCCAAGTTAGCAGAGACTTTTGTGCCGACGAAAACGCGCCCTCTGCAATGTATGAGCCATATACTTCTTGAAAAGTTTCGATTGCGTGCAGAGAAGTGTGAAATCGGCAAATGCTACGTAACAGAAGCGCGAATTACAGGAAAACACGAGACCGCTATGCTACCACATAGCCTCGATTTTGTGAGTTCCTCGCGTTGTGGCTTCCGTTTTTTTTATATCTCTCTCATGGTCCTGATACATTTATTGCGTCACACTTCCCTGATGGTTGCAACGCTAACTGTCCGGATGGTGTTTACCATGGAAGGAGGAGGGTGTGACGACAGCGGAGGAATCCCCAACCGGAGGACCATTATCGTAGAAGCAAGAGGGTATGGCGAGAGCGGGATAAGGTGCAACTGGTACGCGGTTGCCATGGCAATCAGCCGGAGGATAGTTAGCCTAGAAGAAGGAGCGTTTCTGTGGAAGGGAGAGTACAGCGAGAGGAAAGGGATATGGAGAGAGTGTAAGAATGTGTACCACCGTAATCATCCGGAAAGTGGTTACCATGGAAGGAGGAGGGACGTTATGGCTAGGGAGGAAGAATGTTACACGTCCGTCTGCGCCAGCTGCTACTAAGCGCGCCGCCAGAGGATAGGATCGTCGGCGGCACTGCACTTCTAGAGCGGCGTACTGGAGAGGAGACCTAGGCTAAAAACGAGTATGTGTGGAAAACTAAACAAAGGGTCCTCGAAGTCAGGTCGGTGTCATATTCTTTGCCCCAACATATCGTAAAGTACAAATACTTGAAAGGGGCCATGACACTATTTTTCAGACTGAAGCTATGTATAGCATGTTGTTCGCCATCCATCTCGGAACAACTAGACAAAATATAAGCTCATTTGGTGCAGCCAATAATTGGAATTGAGTGTTAAAATTTTTCCTGAACCATGTTGAAGTCAGGCAACACTGATACACTCGCGGTTCTTGACGCCATAAAATGGCAGTTACGTGCTTGCTCTCGACTGTACGACTGAGCTGCAGGTAGTGAGCGTAGGGGAGCGAGTTGCTCGTTGTTCAGGCTTGGGACATGGTGGGGCGTAGCCGGGAGTTGGAGGGGGAAAAAGGCAACAAAGGCTTGTGTCCTTCCTTTTCTGTGTAACTTCTGCCCGGCACGTCTTCACAGTGTAGCGCGTCTGGACTCGAGTAAAAGCGCTCTCTGCTGCGCTCCGGCCGTACGCGCGCAGTCACTTTTGTAGCAGACGACGCTGCCAGGCTATGAAGTCACTCAGGCTGTTTCAAAATGGCCGTCGCTGCCAGGGGGAGACACTTAGAGCCAGTAACTTCAAATTACTATTTATAGCTCAAATGCGCCAGTAAAGCTCTACTTTTTAAGTACGCATAATAACGTCGTGGCTAGTAGCTTCAACGTAAAAGCACAACTTCGTGGTAGAGCATGTCATGACCCGTTTAACAATAGTAGCTTAATCTCGCGTCAACCATTCATCACCCTCCTGTCAATTTTTTTTCGTGTTTTTTTATTATTGGGGTATTGACGGACATGACACTCGATTTCCAAACCATGCGCACCGAAGGAAAGGCAATAAGGCTCCGAATGTGAAGAGGATCAATTCTCCTGGTCGCGGCGTCTCCATAGCCTTAGTCGCTTTGGGATGTTAAACCCCATAAACCAACCAACCAACCAACCAACCAACCAACCAACCAACCAACCGACCGACCGACCGACCGACCGACCGACCGACCGACCGACCGACCGACCGACCGACCGACCGACCGACCGACCGACCGACCGACCGACCGACCGACCGACCGACCGACCGACCGACCGACCGACCGACCGACCGACCGACCGACCGACCGACCGACCGACCGACCGACCGACCGACCGACCGACCGACCGACCGACCGACCGACCGACCGACCGACCGACCGACCGACCGACCGACCGACCGACCGACCGACCGACCGACCGACCGACCGACCGACCGACCGACCGACCGACCGACCGACCGACCGACCGACCGACCGACCGACCGACCGACCGACCGACCGACCGACCGACCGACCGACCGACCGACCGACCGACCGACCGACCGACCGACCGACCGACCGACCGACCGACCGACCGACCGACCGACCGACCGACCGACCGACCGACCGACCGACCGACCGACCGACCGACCGACCGACCGACCGACCGACCGACCGACCGACCGACCGACCGACCGACCGACCGACCGACCGACCGACCGACCGACCGACCGACCGACCGACCGACCGACCGACCGACCGACCGACCGACCGACCGACCGACCGACCGACCGACCGACCGACCGACCGACCGACCGACCGACCGACCGACCGACCGACCGACCGACCGACCGACCGACCGACCGACCGACCGACCGACCGACCGACCGACCGACCGACCGACCGACCGACCGACCGACCGACCGACCGACCGACCGACCGACCGACCGACCGACCGACCGACCGACCGACCGACCGACCGACCGACCGACCGACCGACCGACCGACCGACCGACCGACCGACCGACCGACCGACCGACCGACCGACCGACCGACCGACCGACCGACCGACCGACCGACCGACCGACCGACCGACCGACCGACCGACCGACCGACCGACCGACCGACCGACCGACCGACCGACCGACCGACCGACCGACCGACCGACCGACCGACCGACCGACCGACCGACCGACCGACCGACCGACCGACCGACCAACCAATTCTCCTGGTCGGGAGAAACAAAGGCATACCAAGGTCTCAGCATAAAATGTGGACACATTAAGTATAGATACGGAAAGGAAATGTTCGATTAATATGTTAGCGTTAGATAAAAATAACAATTTGTAAAGCTAAGCTTGGGGGCTTTTCGCATTAATCAGCCACTGTTATTGGTTTGGTTTAGTCGTACAGAACTTTACTCTTCCCTGGAACCACCGTCAGGTCGCGCTTTCCTCCGTCCGCACCATCTACGGTAGCAACGCTCTGGGTTATTCCCATGGCAGCCACCTTCAGGTAGAGCATTCCTCCGCTGTCACCTTGAACTTCCTAAGCCACTAGGCCAAACGTAGCCTTTCATCCTCTCTCTCCCTCCACTCCTTTAAACGTGCAGAATTGTCTTCGCTCCACTTTGCCACCTCGACACCTTGGTACACGCAAATTAATTGAATTAAAGCAACTCTAATGAAATTGCTCTTCATTGAGTCAAAATAAATTGATTCTCTAAGTGATTAAGGCCTATGGCTCACGCTGTAGAATGCAAAACTATAGCTAAAAAAAGCTGTAACACCCGTAACTCTCATATCAGCGGACGTTTATGTGTTTGTGACGTGAATGATCGAGTGACAGCTCGCATGCGTTGGCGACCATGTTTCGATTCGTATTTTAGTGATGATACACTAGCCACTAGGATACCGCAGCAGTGGCCTAGTGGTTAGACCATCCGCAGTGTATTCGATGGGAATTGGGCTCTTACGTTTGAGGTACATTTTTGCCGGCCCATGAGCGAAGGAGCGGTTTGACCGGATTGTTCCAGGCGGTGGGTTGCCTATGCCGACTCCTACGCCGGAAAGCGGAGGACAAAATTGGAGCGGTTACTTAGGCTCCGGCTTAAGGTCATGACGCTATAGTGTAATGGGTTAAGTTTCACATTGGCAGTAAGGCATTCTCTACTTTACAATCATAAATACCTGGGAGTCCTCATACCCTTTCAGGCGCAGTGGTGTAGGAGTGAAGCGATGCGCCACTACCGTGCGATGGCAGGTGCTTCCAGCGGTGGGTCTTGGGCTGCCCAGGTTGCTCTTCCTGGGCGACCAATCCTCAATTTAACTGCTCCCTGCCACGGAGCGCAATTTGTTCACTATCCGGTGGGCAGTTTATGATGACACTAAACGGTCATCTGACCTAGGTGGCCTACCTACCTTCTAGGTTGCTCTCATAAGACTACCTTCCGGAGCCATGCCCATGATTTTTCCCTCACAACGCCGACGCCGATAATGTCGAGATCAGATTTTCTTCAGAACGGGGCCTTTACCGTTAATGCGTTTTAGAACTGCCAACGCGGTGAGCACTAGGCTACAGTAACGTGGCTAGAACATTCGCCTCGAATGCTATCGGTACTAGAGTCGGATCTTGGGCGAGTTGGGGACGGTTCACATGCCACCTAGCGCTGAACAGACACGAGCACAGGGATACAAACAGAAGGGGCGCTATCTTACAACTACTTACTTGTAAGATAGCGCTGCTTATGTGGCGCTGCTTAGTTGAAAACATCAGTTAGTAGCAGAACGGGGCCTTTACCGTTAATGCGTTTTAGAACTGCCAACGCGGTGACCACTAGGCTACAGTAACGTGGCTAGAACATTCGCCTCGAATGCTATTGGTGCTAGAGTCGAAGCTTGGGCGAGTTGGGGACGGTTCACTTGCCACATAGCGCTGAACAGACACGGGAACAGGGATACAAACAGAACGGGCGCTATCTTACAACTACTTACTTGTAAGATAGCGCTGCTTATGTGGCGCTGCTTAGTTGCAAACATCAGTTAGTAGCAGAACGGGGCCTTTACCGTTAATGCGTTTTAGAACTGCCAACGCGGTGACCACTAGGCTACAGTAACGTGGCTAGAACATTCGCCTCGAATGCTATTGGTGCTAGAGTCGAAGCTTGGGCGAGTTGGGGACGGTTCACTTGCCACACAGCGCTGAACAGACACGGGCACAGGGATACAAACAGAACGGGCGCTATCTTACAACTACTTACTTGTAAGATAGCGCTGCTTATGTGGCGCTGCTTAGTTGCAAACATCAGTTAGTAGCAAACATCAGTTAGCTGCAGATTTCTTGAGCATATTTTATACACTCACATGGCCCATCTCAATCGAAATGATTTGCTTCCAAACGACCAGAGTGGTTCTCGCCAGAAGCTTTAATGCCATACACAGCTTGACGAGTTGGTAACGGACCTTCATAATTCATTGCACTTTTCTCATTATGCAGATGGTATCTTTATCGATTTTTCAAAAGCCGTCGACCGTGTGCCGTACAAACAACTAAGATTGAAAATATGGAGCCTTGAACTCGACGCCAAAACAACTCGATGGCTTGAACAATTTCTAACGAATCGTTCTCAAGTGGCTAAATTAAATGATAATATTTGCAGCCTAACCGCTGTCAAATCGGCTGTCCCTCAAGGCTTAGTAACAGGTTCGCTTTTATTTTTAATATTTTTAATGATAGAACAAAGAATATTAATTCGAAAGTTCACCTTTTTGCCGACGACTGTGTAATTTACAGAGATATATCTAGTCCTAACGACGTCATAACTTTGCAATCTGACCTGAATAAGCTAACAGAGTGGTGAGGCAAATGGCAGTTGCAAATAAATAGAGAAAAGGCTAAACGTTTGAAATTCACTTCGATTTTGAAGTCACGACCAAATACTTACCTAATAAATGATAGCAGAGTAGACTCGATCTCCACGGTTAAATACCTCGGCATCCTCCTAAATTCTAGCTTAATATGGACTGACCGCACCGAAGATATTACATCCAAAGCACAAAAAAAAACTAATTCTGAAGCGGCGCTTACACCTAGCTGACAGGGACACCAGGCTTCAAGCCTTCAATTCTCTTGTGCGCCGTTCACTAGAATATGCGTCAATCATTTGGCATCGCTACCAAATCACGCTCACCAATAAACTTGAAGCCCTAGCGAATAAAGCCGCGCGATTCATCTTGTCATCGTACTCGAGATTTCAAAAAGTTTCATCTTTGCCGCCAACATGCCGCCACTCGCAATGCCCAGAAAATTTGCCAGATCATCCTTTTTTCACACTTTCTATCACAGCAGTACATCATTTGCCCGGTCGCATATTTTACCGCCACCTCATATTTCACGTCTCACCGATACAAAGTTAACCCTATTTTCGCTCGGACGGAAAAGTCCAAGACTTCGCCTTTAACCTCGTCAATAAAAGAATGGAATGAGTTGCCCTCCAGTATTGCTACTACAACCAAGTTTTCCTTATTTCAGTCCAAACTGCTAACCTTTCTGGAATCTCAGCACGATCAGTAAGAAGATTTGATTTTTATGTCAATTATCCGCAAACCAATATGTACTCTTTCTTTGTAATTTGTGGATTTTTTGAAACAGTGTTTACGATGTTATTTTGTTTCTAAACTTGTCGTATTAACCACCTGAAGTGGTTTTTCGTCTTTTAAAAATTGTGCTCTCACTTATGTCCCCCCCCCCTATGTGATGCCCCCCAGTGGCCCCTTAGGATATTTGAATAAATAAATGAATAAATAAATGTGAGGCGCGGAAGGTCTGGTGGGAGGTTCTGAGGACGTAGGTGGGAGATGGATCTATTCGGTGGTCCCGAAGGTGGTGCTGCACCCACCGGAGGGTGCTCCGGAGGAAGCACTCTACTTTGCCCATTGCATAGCACTTTGCAATCAGTGTTAATATGTCTATTCAGTCCTCATTTCTGGCGTGCCCCCTTATTCGCACAGCTTCGCCCTGGTGTGTGTATGTGCTCCGGTCGACGCAGGACGCCTTTACAATGGCGATGGCCGCGCAAGGCAATTTCACTCCGCATTAGCCTCGCTGACTTCTGAACACGTGGTCGCATGTGGCTATATTGCTGCCAAGAATTAGGATTTTGCTCGCTCCTTGCTCGAAAAAGAAATCGCAAATTACCTTTTCGTTTCTATGCTTCCCGTAAACGCGTTTTTAGCGGACATCTTGGTATTGCCGTTCCCTGCGACTAGGAAGATTGTTCATTCTCACATTCGGAACTCTTGTTTGGTCCGCGACGGCGGGTTGAATATTATGGGCCACGGTCACACCTGGGAAGGACACACGAATAGGAAATAGCTGTTACAATCTGTGCTACGCCTAGATTTTCACGCCACAGAAATGCATGCGTGCTGTTTAATGTTTTGATATCATGTGCATTGTCAAAGAAGAAAGGGCGACAGTTTTCTCACAAGCAGTATTCAGCAGCCAGCAACCGCCAAAGACTTCGACTTTCTTACCATCGGTTGGGTTTGGCTTGGTTTTCGGGGTTTTAACGTCCCAAAGCTACTGAGGCTATGAGAGATGCCGTAGTGAAGGGCTCCAGAAATTTCCACCATCTGGGGTTATTCATTGTGCACTCATATCGCACAGTATACGGGCGTCTATAGAGTTTCGCCTCCATCGAAATTTGACCGCCGCGGGCGGGATCGAACCCGCGTCTTTCGGGTCAAGCATGGCCTGTGCCGTAAACGCCGTGCCTCGATCGGTTATTACATGGGACAGTTATCTATGACGCAACACGAAGTGCTGCAGAAAAAACTGGGCGATCACAGGTGACGTGCCACGTTGCACAGCCTTCGTTTCCGTATACCTTGTTAGATAGTCGGTCGCGAGTGCAATACATTTGTGACCGTCGACATACCGGCAGGCCGGTATGTCGACGGTGTTTGCTGCGCAATTTCCGCCGTCACGCTTGCAGACTAGCTCGCGTGGGCGTCGCAACCACCGTCGACGACATATTGGCCTGCCGGAGCCGTGGGGTCCTCGAGCCATACAAAACAGCTTATTTCTTTCACTCAATCAGGATTCTGAGCAGCACAATAGTGGCGCGCGAATGTGCTAGTCACGTCAATATTTGTATTCACAGAATACTGCGTATTTCTTAACTATTCGCGTTCCGTAGGTTGCTCCTCTCACATAAGCCCGGAATACACGGAGCGTTTTTAAGGCGATTTGCGCCCGACGGCGCAGATTTGACGCCCGGCGTCGTGAAAAACGCCCGCCGCCGCCGGTCAGGACAGGCTAGATTTTGACGCTTACCGTCCGGTGAGACCGGAAGCGGCGACTGAATCAAGCCAATAGCAGCGCAGTAAGCCCGCTCTTGCGGTCTTCTGCCTGCTGCCGCCAAGAAGGCCGCCATTGCTGACAAGCTACGCAGTGTTTTTGGCACGGAAATGTTATTGTCGTGAAAATAAAGGCCACATCAGACTTGAAATGTCGCTTTTTTTGGAGAACAAGGCCGAATCTTGGATCCGAACGCTTGCACTCCCTCCCTGAAGCGAATGTGTCGAAGACAACCACAGCCGCTGGCGTCCGCGGCTGAGCGGGTATCCAAATGTATGCGAAGGCATGCATTCGAGCACGCAAATCTTTATGGATACTTAAGCGCGCGTGCTAAAATTTGTACAGTTGTGTCGAAGTGAAACTTTCCTGATTTTAACAGAATGGTCAGCGTCGCTGTTCTCACAGACCTCCCTCCTTGCACAGCGGTGTTTGCCCTATGTTGATCACATTTGCTTTCGCGTCGAGGGATACGCGGCGGCGCACCGCCGCTTCTACGCTCTTTGTATCTTGTTGGGACTGGGATTCCGAGCCAGGAAACGGTCGAGGCGACGGTGAGTACAAGGACGTTTATGTACAGTATGTACAAGGGCTTTTACATGATACAAGGGTCAAGAGCACCACGGGCTAGCGCAAAGAAGGGCGGCCCCGGCGGCGAGCGTAGCTCCGGCGTGATGGCTCTTCTGCTGCCCGTCTGCTGCGCGGGTTCAGCGCGGCTCCGCTTTTAAAGCCGCTGGTGACGGTTGCGGTAGCCAGCCGTTCAAATCCTCCAATCAGGTCACGGCACTGGCCACCGTTCAAATTAGACCAATGGTCGAGAGGCGCCGGCCGTTGAAGGCTTGAGACAGGAATGGGCGGCCGGAGAAGCGCCGCGGGTGTCCGAGCCGACGGAGAGGAGGGGGAGGAGGAAGGGTCCGCGTTGGCGCCGGCGAGACGGGATGAGTCACGCTGCACGCCGCGACATGTCAGAGGGAGTCTGGGCCTGCTTTGAGCGCCGGCGGGCGCGCAGCGCTGGTTTAGACAGGCCAGCCAGCGAAATGTGGGCTCTGGCACTACAGCACCACCGCCGCCAGACAATGCGCCGCGAAGACGAGCTACTTCCGCGTGGATCGGATGCGGGACGCGCTCGTACGCCAGGCTCCTCCAAGTTCTCGTCCGGTGTTCAGCCGCAGGTAGCTCCAGGCTCCTTTCCGAGAACGGGTCCCGCTCGTCAGGACAGGATCACTGCTCCGCCGCCTTGTCGCCCAGGTGACTGGATCAGCTTCGCTCGGTCCTTCGGAAGAGCTTGCTTCTCAGCATCGGTCGTTGATCGTTCTGCATGTTGCCAAGAACCGACCGAGAACAGGCAACACCCAACACGAGCAAGTGCCCTCTGTCACCCGTCAATACACCAGACTTAAAGTTCACAAAAACTCCGCTAGCAATAGTTCTATCCCCTTTTCGCTCCCTGTTCTACAAGAGACACATGTGGGATACAAGAACTCTAAAGTAATTAACTCAAAGTGTCAAACACAGGAAATACACGTAATGAAATGAACGCAATATAAATTCGCTCTCTTGAGATCACTCGGCCAGGAAAACACTCAGGTGAGGTCACAAATGAGGATATCAATTTTTTTCCCCGATCTACGAGCGAACTTAACTGTTCGCGAAGAGACAAAATATAGGCCATTAGGAGGCGAAGGCAGCCTTGCTTAGAAGACACGGCTTAGTGCGTCTACGTTCGCGTTTTCCTCGCTTCTAACGGACGTTAAACGACACCCGCTACAGCGGAAACTAATGACTGTGCCTCTTTCACTGTGGCTGCGCTTTCTCTCTCTCTCTCTCCTACCGTGGTAGCTAATGTCTCTGCCTCTTTCGCGGTAGACGCGCTTTTCTTTCTCTCTGTACTTGTCTTTCCAGTTTGTACGGGCGGTACAAAACGAGAAAGATTCGCTTTCACTGACTTGCGACTTGTCCCTTTCTTTGCGCTTCGCGCGCCAGTTGCGGCGTTCAACTGCGATTGCACAAAGATTCCGGTGGGACCTTTCTTTCCTTTCCTTTGTTCTTCGTGGCAAGTGAGACATTCCACGAGTCTTTAATTTCTCGCGCACCCGTTTGCCTTTCCGCTCGATGTGCGGTTCGCCTCTACACGGCCTTTTGATTTCACGCCTACCGAATAGAGTTATCCGGACACGCGGCTTTCCATCGCGATAAGTGTGCTTGGCCGAGCGCTTAGACGGTTTCTTGCCAATTTTCTTGCCCCTGTCACTGCGGCCTCGTACAATCTTTCGCTCTTTGAGCCGTACTCGCGTTTTCCTTGCGCGCGCGTGCAGCTTACTGTGGGAGCGTGGTTTCTCCTGTGACTGCAGCGGAAAGCGAGAGCCGTCATGAGAGCACGCCCCTTTGCGCGTCTTGCTCTCTGCGTGCTGGCGGCAAGATTCACGCCTGTCCCGCTCCTTAATAGTTCGCCTCCCGGGCAGCGCTCTCTTGAATCTCGGTTTGCTGCCTTGGTGCATTTTTCCGCGCGAATGTTTGTACGATTTCTTTTTGCAGTTTTTTCTACCGCCCAGACCTATGTGCCTGGACACACTTATGCGCTTCGCTTTGCGCGATAGTGATGCCTCACACATTTCTCTAGCTCTGGTTCTGACGTTAGTTTCAGCGCTAACGATGTTACTGATGTTGCTGCTGTCCATGTGCCGTTGCAGCAGCTGATGCTTCCGATGGTGGCAACCCGTTTTCGCGCGTTTACGCTTTCTCTCTGTTCGGCGGCGCCCGTATTTCTTATGCCTGCCTTTCATCTTTCGGCGGCACCGCTTTTTGTTTTGCCTGCCTTTCATCTTTCGGCGGCACCACTCTTTCTTTTGCCTGCCTTTCATCGTCTTTCGGTGACAGCTCTCTCTCTTGAGCTTGCCTTTACTGTCCTTTCGGCGGCAGCACTGCTTGTCTATCACCTTGTGGTGATAGCTCTCTTTTCGGAACTGGCTGTTACTTTCCTTCCGGTTGCAGCTTTCTTTCTTATGATTGCCTTTCTCTTTTCGATGGCAATACTGTTTTTTTTTGTTTGGCTATCACCTTGTGGCGATAGCTCACATTCCTGAACTGGCGGTTCCTTTTCTTCCGGTTGCAGGTTTCTATCGTGAGCTTTCCTTTCATTTTCACCTGTGGAAGCACATTCTGCTTCCGTCGCCTAGGTTTCTGCTCTCTGACAACATCACTTTGATTGTCAGCCAATTCACATGTGCTACCTAGATCAGGCCTGTCTTTAGCGCCTTTACTAGCGTCCTCCAAACTGCGTTCTTCCTTGTCAGCCTCTACGAGTGCACATTCGTCCTCATCTTTCTTGGATGGAACGACGTCTACAGCTCCCATGTCGTCTGGGAGGTTCTGTGTTCCACTGTCGTCCAGCACCTTAGCTTCTACAGGCGCGGACGACCAAGTGTTTTCTGTCGACATTACTGCTGCCACGCCGCTCTCGTCATGCTCCTGACGCGTTTCAGCCAATTTCGGATGAGGGTCGGCTCTGCACTCAGTCGCGGTGTTCCCGCTACTACAGCTGCTTTCTGGAATGTCGCAAAGCTCAGAGCAGTGTGAAAGCACGGCACTCGTTTCGCCTCGCTCGCTAGAGACACCAACGCACAACTCAGCGCCCGCAAACTCTACATGCGCCCGCTTCTGTTGATCGTAAATGCCGGGTTTCTGCATTTCTGCCGAACGCGATACACAACACGGTGTGCCGTCCTCGTTTACTTCGCTTGCGTCGGCGCAGACGCTTTCATTGAGGTCCAGACGGACATTCTCTCTGCCCTGTTCGGCAACTTCTCCTGCTTTCGACACGCTAGGAGATCCGCTTTCCGGTAACTCCGCCACAATTTCAATGGGCGAGACCTCTGCAAGTGCATCGTCCGATGCTGTGACTACCTTATCCGATGGTATAGAGGCTTTCTCAGTTGGCGAATGCGGGGTAATTTCCACTGTTACAGCAGGAGTTACATCTGCCACGTACGGACTACGTTCCTCTGTTCCGCACTGGCAGCTCTGCTCTACAGCTACGCACTCTACCTCTGTGTCACGATCTTCCAACCCTTCAGCATTTTCGAGCCACTGTAAAATGCCGGCTTTAAACTGGTAGGGAAAATCGTAAAACGATGGGGTGCTATTCTCTCGCAGGTACCTTTGGCGAAGGTCCAGCGGTGACACGTTATATCTCGCCAGTAAGAAGCTTTTCAGCTCATCGTAGTCCGCCAAACCGTCGTCCAACAGGCGCTTGACAATGTCATACGCTTCGCTGGAAAGTAGGGCTACCAACTTATGTGCCCAACCATTCCGCTTAACGCGCTTTCTCTCGCAGACGAGCTCGAACTCCGCCAAATATTTCGCCATATCTTCGGCGATCACGAAGAGCTGCGGCCTGTCTCTCATCTGCAGACCGTTGGTCTCATGCAGAGCGGAAAATGTTCTATATCTCTCATATCCGATCTCATGCGCTTCAAGCTCCAGGTCCATCAGTTTCTTAGCGCGAGCACGCCGTTTCATCTCAAGCTGCCTCCGTTTTTCTGCCTCTTTGCGCTCAAGCTGCTTCTGTTTTTCTGCCTCTTCGCGCTCACGGCGCCTTTTGGCCTCCTCGCGCTCACGGCGTTCTTTGATCTCATCCCAGGCCTCATTGGCTCCCTCAGCCGTTACATTCTCCTTTCGCATGATCTCGAGAATCGCATGCTTTCGTTTTGCGGGGCCCAAATCAATGCCCAACTCTTCACAAATTTCGATGAGTTCCTTCACTTTGAAGTTCTCCATCGCGCACAATAGCCTCTTGTAGTTTGCACTTTTCTTAGAATTCCCTTGCCATTCACTACTATAACGCTACTAGCATGACACGCGCAAGTAATTCTTTCCAAAAACGCCTCGTTTACTCCCTCTGCACCAGCTTTCGTTTCAGAGCGCTCCGACTTGGCTCGAAACAGCAAAGCTCTCTCCAGTGCAACACACACAGCCCTACTCTAGACTACAATCACGTGTGCTAGAGCAGTCTGGCGAATTGAGGGGAAAACATCAGGCACGAGGTAGCTGACGCCGGTAGATCCCGCAGCTGCCATCCACTGTTGGGACTTTGGGGCATCCCACCGCTGCCACCACTGTTGGGGCTGGGTGTCCGAGCCAGGAAATGGTCGAGGCGACGGTGAGTAAAAGGACGTTTATGTACAGTATGTACAAGGGCTTTTACATGATACAAGGGTCAAGAGCACCACGGGCTAGCGCAAAGAAGAAGGGCGGCCCCGGCGGCGAGCGTAGCTCCGGCGTGATGGCTCTTCTGCTGCCCGTCTGCTGCGCCGGTTCAGCGCGGCTCCGCTTTTAAAGCCGCTGGTGACGGTTGCGGCAGCCAGCCGTTCAAATCCTCCAATCAGGTCACGGCACTGGCCACCGTTCAAATTAGACCAATGGTCGAGAGGCGCCGGCCGTTGAAGGCTGGAGACAGGAACGGGCGGCCGGAGAAGCGCCGCGGGTGTCCGAGCCGACGGAGAGGAAGGGGAGGAGGAAGGGTCCGCGTCGGCGCCGGCGAGACGGGATGAGTCACGCTGCACGCCGCGACATGTCAGAGAGAGTCTGGGCCACGGTGTTAGGTATATTCTTCCACCGTGGTCTGGGCCTCCTTTGAGCGCCGGCGAGCGCGCAGCGCTGGTATAGACAGGCCAGCCAGCGAAATGTGGGCTCTGGCACTACAATCTCCAGCCGGGCGTCGCGCCGCCGCGACGTTTTCTGCCGCGCGAATGTCGTCGAAAAAAACGTCGTATGTATCCCGGGCTTTACAGTGGAAAATTGCGTGAGCTCAAATTTTGTACAGAAATGGCATTTTGTCGAAAGAATTTTTGTGCTAGATTTCTTTGGTGTACTTCCCTGAGTTCATAAATAAAGTCGAATAATCGCATCGTCTCCGGTGGCAACAAAACAAAACAAGATATTATATCAGTGATTGCACCGGTGCCGGCATCTCGTTTGTGGGCTGTAGAGCTTTGGCAAAGGAGGGGGGGGGGGGGTTGGATTGCGGGAGGATTTAAGACACTTTTAAAGCGAAAGCTTTATTGACCTAGTTAATCCAAGGTCGTCGGCTCCGCAATTTGACCTACCAGTAGAGGAGCGGTGGAGGTGTGGAAACCACGTTACATAACTTCTCTCACTCCCTCCTTTATACCTTCCCTTAAATCACGGTTCAGGTGTTCACCGAGATGTGACAGTTACTGCGCCATTTCCGTTCTGCAGAAACCAAACAAAATAAGTGGGCCGCCGGCATTTATTGAGTTCTCTGGCGTTGGCGTTGACAACGTTGTGAAGTCCGATCATTTGGCGAAAGGAAAGTGGCTCAACTGGCTCCCTGGGTCAGTGGACACCTCAACCTCGCTTTTATGAACGTAGCGTTGGTGTCCACCTGAAAACCTGCTTTCTCTTAACATTCCCTGCTTAGCAATGCTAACCCGGAAGCAATTCCTCCAACTGCTTTATTGATCACAAAAAAAGTTATTTCGGCCAAAAATCTACAAAACTCCACAAGAAGTGTATTCAAACCCCTCAAAAAACACGCACTTCCTTTACCGAATCTCATGGCCCATAAACCAGATGGCGCTGCCGGTGCACTCGGTGATGTGTTGGCTGCAAATAATCGATGCAAATATTCGATCTTTTTTGTTCAGTTGAGGCCAGTGCCACAAAGTAATGCTGCATGAAACATTTTGCTAACCAAATGAAATTTCTGTGGGAAATTTGAGCTCGAACATTTACTACTTTTGCTGAAGGAAGCATTCTACGGCACACGTTGAATTGCGGGAACACGCTGTATTTGTTTATTACAGCCTGTAGGCCGCGAAGTGACTCCTTAAGCACGCGTACAAAACAAAAGTGATTCACTTTTAACAGAAGCACTGTTAAGGCATACTGGGCAAGCACTCGACGGCAGGAACATCATAACACGGCTAATATAGCGTTGACGTCCATTTGAGGACAGAGCACAAAGGAACTGCTGGTCATGCCAGCGCACTGCCATTCTAGCAGTGGCTACTTTATCCCCGATCGGCTTGACTGTTCCCTTGCCGCGCCATAGGCCATGCGTCATATGCGACGGTTTCTTTAAACCAGCGGCCATAAATTGAAGACAGCGCTCCCGGACCAGCTTAGTAGGCGTCTAGTAGGCACTTAGTAGGCGTCTATAACAACATTTTTTTTGGCTTCAGTATTTTTTATTTTCTAAAGCGAGGATGATCCCACATGAAAAAAGAAGCTTTGACCGAGGTTTGAAAGGACGGAGTCCGCCGGTCGTAGATAATAGCGTGAGTTTCTTTGCGCTCTTCAAAAAAGCGAAAGCTGTGCTCAGATTTCAGTTTCGATTGCGAGACTTTGTCTCAGATGCCCGGGAGACCAGCACGTGCTCGAACGTGTTTCGTTTTATCGTTCACGTTGTAATTTAAATAGTGCGCCTGATGTGTAAATGCTGAGGGTTGTATGATTTCGTGCGTTACGGTCTTTAGAACATACCGCCTATATATTTTACCTACAGTGCTATCAGATTTTTCATTACAATGGTGTCAGAGAAGTCCATGAGACCTTTGAGAGCTTTTTCGCTGTTCTTTTATATTTTGTTGCTAACAGCCGGAAAAAATATAAGAATGTAGGAACTGCAAGCTATTCTATAAAATAAACAAGAACAGAACTCCGAACAAGTGTCGGTTCAGTACATCTGACACCTTCCTGCAGTTCACGTCCTTACGCGGCCGCTTTCTCTCGTGGCACAGCAGTCATGCTTCCTTACTTCAAAACACACGAAACCGTTCAGTGTGTTATGTACAGTCAGGCCGGAATGAAACGCGAACAGAGCATGTCAAGAAAACCAAATATTTTACATGCCTACTTTCAGCTGTAGTGTACAACTAGCCTGATTCATGTGTCTGGATAAACGGTCCGCCGAAGTGCATAATCGTAAATAAGTTGTAAAGGAATATGTCTCTGCAAAGTAGAAATGTATTAAATATGTGTGTTCGCACTTCACGTCCTTACGCGGCCGCTTTCTCTCGTTGCACAGCAGTCATACTCCCTTACTCCAAAAAACACGCAAAAGTCCTCTGTATTATATACACCGCTGAAAACCGCAAGAAGGCAGCAAAGAACATCTGAAATATTTTGCAAATCTTAATTTTTTCTGTAGTTGGAGGCTCCGCACAGCGGCTAATTTTCTTTTTGCCTGTAGTTTTTTCTTAGCAGCATATTTAACCAAAACTTTTCGGAAAGTTTTCCACACAGTACTGTGGCATATTTGTCGTTCAAAATTCGACCTAAGAAGCTACAATATTCTCACGGAAGACGGGACGACAGTTCACTCACAGACAGCATTCGAAAGCCAGCAAGGACTAGAGACTTGAATCCCGTCACCTTCATGCGCCGCCTGAGAACACCAGGTGCCATTGCTATGATCCACCCCCCCCCCCCAAAAAAAAAAAGGGGGGGACAGAGGGGCTAGAGCAGGAGCGATTGAATGGAAACAACAATTCGCACATAAACAGATTTGGTAACAGAGGCGGACGAAGGTGTCCCAGACCGCAGCAAGGAAAACGCAGAGCGTACTGCACAATGCCATACACTTCAATGTGGCCAGTTTTGCGCGGTAGCATATGAGTTAAACTGTAATACTCTTTTATCGCGTTCAGGTCTATATCGCACTCACCTATGGATCATGTCGCCGTAGATGCGTCAAAGTAGCCCGCATACAGGCACCCCTGTAGAAACAACAAGGCGTTTAGGGATAATGCAAGGTCTCGATTTCAGCTCTCACCACTGCTAAGAAGTAAGCGACCTCAGGCATGTTTTAGTATGCCTAATTTGTCATATCAACCCTTGGATCTGTATCATGCAGCTCCGCTGCTGGCACAGCATGCTCTGGGCGCAGCCAGCCAAGTCGTGGTGGACGCCGTGGGTCTAGAAACGCCGACGAGTCTAACGGTGGGACTAAGCGATCTTCATATGAGGATGGCGGTGCCGCCTGCAGAGCTGCACGGTGAGTACAGCTTCCTGTTTCTTCATTCGCTGTTCATTGGTAGTGAGGTGTGGAGCTACAGTGGTTGCCACTGAACCAGTACCATGGAGGGACAGCTGCGAATAGAAGGTGCGTGCGCTATCCTGCACCGGACGGTCCCGATTGTTCAGGGAAAGTGTACGAGTCCGTCCTGCTATTGTGGGGCTAAGGTAACTGGAGCCAAATTTCGGTACAGCAGCAATTCTATGCTGCTTCAGATGAGGATGGCGGTGCCGCCTGCAGAGCTGCACGGTGAGTACAGCTTCCTGTACTCACCGAGTGTTCTTTTGAAGGATCCTCTGACAGCGTGGCGTGAGAAAGGCTCGATTTCTCAGTCCTTGTGTGTCCTCGTTCTCCGTCGCATGTCTTGTTGGTTTGCTCCGGTATTTGTATGTAATGGATCGCCAACTAGCCCGCACTCCTACCATCCTCGATTTCTAGTTCTTTTTATTTCAACACTAGATAACCTTGCTTCCGCTTTTGTTTAATTCATAGATGTCGTTAGTTGCCAAAATTATATGGAACATAATGGTCGAGCTTAATTAGTCTGCTAAAGATATGTTACATAATAAGAAACAGATTTGGCGAAGGAGGGGGAGGGAGTGTTGTGGAAGGTTTTAAGTTGCTTTAAAAGAAAAAGCTTGACTGACATAGTTAAGCGAAGGGCATCGGCGCCGCTATTTGACCTTCCTGTGGAAGAGCGGCGGAGGTGTGGAAGCCGCGTAACCCCCTTATTCCCTTCCGTTAAAGCGCGGTTCAGGTGTCTACCGAGATGTGACAGCTACTGCGCTATTCCCATCGTTCAAAAGGAAATAAAACAAAGTGGGCCGTCGGCATTCATTGGGTTCATTGGCGTTGGCGTTGACAACGCTGTACCGCCCGTTGATTTTAATGAAAGCAAAGGCGCACAACTGGCTCCCTGGGTGAGTGGCCACCTCAGTCTTGCTCTCATTTACGTGGCGTGTGTGTTCACGTGCAAAAACCTGCTTTCGCTCAATCTTCCGTGCTTAGCAATGCTAACCCGGAAGTAAGTTTTTGAACTGCTTTAGCAATGATCACAAAAAAGTTAGTTGGTCCAAAGTTCTACAAAACTCCACAAGAAGCGTATTCAAAGCCCTCACAAAAGGCGCACTTCATTTTCCGAATTTCGACGGCCGACAAATGAGATGGCGCCACTGGTGGAATCGGTGAGGTACTGGCTAGCTTTGTTTCCTGTCTCGGCAGACGGTGCAAATATACTACCTTTTTTGATCGATTCAGAACAGTACCGCAAGCAAATGTTGCATGAAACCATTTTGCCAACCAAATGTCATTTATGTGCGAAGTTGAGCTGCAACATTTACTACTTTAGCTGAAAGAAGCGTTGTACTGCACGCGTTGAATTTCGGAACACGCTGTATTTGTTCATTACGGCTTATAAGCCGCGAAGTGATCCCTTATACACGCGTACAAAACAAAAATGATCCACTTATAACAAAAGGACTTTTAAGGCACAGTGCGCAAAAAATAGAAGGCAGCAACATCATGACACGGCTAATATAGCGCTGACGTCCATTTACGGGCGCTATCCTAAGGCACCGCTGGCTATGGTAGCGCACTGCCATTCCAGCAGTGACTCCTTAATCCACGATCGATTTAACTATTCCCTTACCGCGCCATAGACCATCGGTCATACCCCTGACAAGCGCGCAAGATAAAGTGCATTACAAAGAGTCACTCTCTAAAAGTGCACTCTAGTGCAGTTAAACGGCGTAACATAGGTGCACTTGCCAAAGTCCCCACTCATATCGGAGTGCGTTCAGAGAACGCACTTTGAGGGCTCAGTGCGTAGCCTCGCCGGTAGCGACTTCAAAGGCACATCATGTATAGGGCATAAAAAGTACTTAGAAGTATATTTTACATGCTATCACATTATCTTCAGAAAACATTTTCTCGTTACAACTTCAAGTGAGGCAACAAGAGAAAGGAACGATATCCGATGCAACATTTCCGCCGTCTTGTTTGTTGTTCCAATTCTGGATAGTCCTGGCTGGTCTTGGCTTTTTTCTCTTTCTGTTCTTTTTTCATTTGCTAAAAACTGCGGAAGCTCGTTTTATTTGCGCTGTCGCGTTAACCCTTGGAAGGCTTTTGCCGCATATGTACGGCGGCGGTTTTCTGTCCCGCAAGGTCTTTGCCGTACGGGTAGGGTTTCGATCTTCCGTTTGAAATTTTGCGCCAAAAGAACAATGCGTGCTCACTGGGGGGTGCTGCCACCTCTTAGGACTTACAAGAAGTGTTTGAATTTTGTGCTGCCTTCTTACGGAGATAAGCAGAACTTATGTCTAGCTTTAGCGCGGTGGCACAGACTGCGGCAACACCCCTTTTGTAGTTTTGGTTTCGCCGCATGATCGCAACGGAGTGGCGCGGAATTTGAGTTTTCTTTTTGTCAGCACTATCTTGCAGGGGCTACCGAAGTTGATTTCTATCTTTATTGGCGCTGGTCTTAGCTTGCTTATCACCGTTGCTCGCGAGGTATTCTCGCCCTCTGTGGCAACGCGCCTATGCGGTTTCGATTCCGCCGCGGGATCGCAACGGAGCCGCGCGAAACGTGTTTTCTCTTTGTGGGCACTGTTTTGCAGAGGCGGCGAAAGTTGATTTCTATCTTTATTGGTGCTGCTCTTAGCTTGCTTATCACCGTTGCTCGCGAGGTATTCTCGCTCTCTGAGTGATGCTGTCACCAAAGTACTGTTCCTAATTTTTTTTACTATTTATTCTCGATTATATACATTTTGTAGATTCAAGATCCGCAATAAAGTAATTTGACCACCTGGGAAAGTTTTCTTCAAAATAATTCGACCCTCAAAGGGTTAAGCAATCAATTATTATCAGTTCTTTTTCTTTTCCGTCGACAACTTGAGAAATTCCGCTCATTTTCTGTCGCCATTTGTTTTTCCTAGAGTGCACTTTCCTTTCCCGTTTATCACCGCGTAACCTAATGTGTCACTTGAGATGCCGAAGCGCACTCCCGGTAAGTGCGCTTAACTTGCGTGCTTGACAGAGGTATACGACAGATTTTTTAAACCAGCCACCAAAAATTGTAGACGGCACTCCCGGACCAGCTTCATCGTCTAGTATGTGCCTTTACCAACATTTTTTTTGGCTTCAGTTTTTTTTTTAAATTATAATGCGAGGATGCGACATGAAAAAGAAAACTTTGACCCAGGTTTGAACGCAGTCCGCCGGTCGTATATAATAGCGTCAATTTCTTTGCGCTCTGCACAAAAGCGGAAGGTATGCTCAGATTTCACTTTCGATTCCGAGGCTTCGTCTCATGTGCCCGGGACACCAGCACGTGCTCGAACGTGTCTCGTTTTTCCGTTCACGATGTATTCTAAGTCGTGCGCTTGATTTGTAAATAGTGAGAGTGGTTTGATTTCGTGCGTTAGGGTCCTTGGAACATGCCGCCTATATATTTTACCTAGAGTGCTATCAGATTTTTCATTACGATGATGTCAGGGAAGGCCATGAGGCCTTAGAGAGGTTTTTCGCTGTTCTTTTTATATTTTATTGCTAACAGCCGGAAAAGAAATAGAAGAATGTAGGAACTGCAAGCTATTCTATAAAAAAGAAACAAGAACACAACTCAGAACAGGTGTCGGTTCAGTACGTCTGACAACTTCCTGCACTTCACGTCTTTACGCGGCCGCTTTCTCTCGTTGCACAGCAGTCATACTCCCTTACTTCAAAATACACGCAAAAGTCCTCTGTATTATATACACTGCTGAAAACCGCAAGAAGGCAGGAAAGAACATCTGAAATATTTTGCAAATCTTAATTTTTTCTGTACTTGGAGGCTCCGCACAGCGGCTAATTTTCCTTTCGCCTGTAGTTTTTTCCTAGCAGCATATTTAACCAAAACTTTTCGGAAAGTCTTCCACACAGTACTGTGGCATATTTGTCGTTCAAAATTCAACCTAATAAGCTACAATATTTTCACAGAAGACGGGCGACAGTTCACTCACAGACAGCATTCGGCAGCCAGCAAGGGCTAGAGACTTGAACCCCGTCACCTGCATGCGCTAGCTGAGAAAACCAGGTGCCATTGCTCCCATTCCCCCCCCCCCCCCCCCCACACCCCCATAAAAAAGGGCGGAGGGGCTGGAGCAGGAGCGATTGAATGGAAACAAAGATTAGCACATGAACAGAATGGGTAAGAGGGGCGGGCGAAGGTGTCCCAGACCGCAGCTAGGGGAACGCAGAGCGTACTGCACAATGTCATACACTCCAATGTGCGATGCTTTGGGTGATACTCGTAAACGCAAAATTTCTTTGAACACACCCAAATTGGGCCAGTTTTGCGCGGTAACGAATGAGTTAAACTTTAATACTCGCTTATCGCGTTCAGGTGTATATCACACTCACTTGTGGATCATGTCGGCGTAGTTGCGTTAAAGTAGCCCACATACAGGCACCCTTGTAGAAACACCAAACAGTTTAGGGGTAATGCAATAACTCGACTTTAGCGGCCACCTGTGCTAAGCAGTAAGCGATGTCAGGCATGTTTTAGTAGGCCTAATTCGCATCTCTGTGATGTACCCTTGTATCCGTATCATGCAGCTCTGCTGCTGGGCCCAGCCAGCCAGCTCGTGGTGCACGCCGTGGGGCGAAAAAGGTCGACGAGTCTCCCGGTGGGAGCGAGCGAGCATCAGAGCAGGATGTAGGCGCCGCCTGCAGAGCTGCACGGTGAGTACAGCTTCCTGTTTCTTCATTCGCCGTTCATTGACAGTATGGTGTAGAGCCACACTGGTTGCCACTGAACTAGTACTAATTTGCATGGAGGGACAGCTGCCATTAGAAGGTGCGTGCGCTATCCTGCACAGGACGGTCCCGATTGTTCATGGAACGTGTACGAGTCAGTCCTGCTGTTGTGGGGCTAAGGTAACTGGAGCCAAATTTCGGTACAGCAGCAACTCTATGCTGCTCCACCCTATCAGCTTGGTGCTTTCAGGGGAGTGTTCTTTTGAAGGATCCTCCGACAGCGTGGTGGGAGAAACGCTCGATTTCTCAGTGCTCGTGTGTCCTCGCTCTTCGTCGCGTGTCTTGTTGGTTTGCTCTGGTATTTGTATGTTATGGATCGCCAACTATCCCGCACTCCTACCATCCTCGATTTCTAGTTCTTTTTATTTCAGCACTAGATAACCTTGCTTCCGCTTTTGTTTAATTCATAGATGTTGTTAGTTGCCAAAATGATATGGCTTAATTAGTCTGCTAAAGATATGTTATATAATAAGAAACAGATTTGGCGAAGGAGGGGGAGGGAGTGTTGTGGAAGGTTTTAAGTTGCTTTAAAAGAAAAAAGCTTGACTGACATAGTTAAGCGAAGGTCATCGGCGCCGCTATTTGAGCGTCCTGTGGAGGAGCGGAGGAGGTGTGGATGCCGCGTAAGCCCCTTATTCCCTTCCCTTAAAGCGCGGTTCAGGTGTCTACCGAGATGTGACAGCTACTGCGCTATTCCCGTCCTTCAAAAGGAAATAAAACAAAGTGGGCCGCAGGCAGTCACTGGGTTCATTGGCGTTGGCGTTGACAACGTTGTACCGCCCGTTGATTGTAACGCAAGAAGGCGCACAACTGGCTCCCTGGGTGAGTGGACACCTCAGTCTTGCTCTCATTTACGTGGCGTGTGTGTTCACTTGCAAAAACCTCCTTTAGCTCAATCTTCCGTGCTTAGCAATGCTAACCCGGAAGTAAGTTTTTGAAATGCTTTAGCAACCCTTAGCGAAAAAGAGGATGTGCTAAAAATGCATTTCAAACGTATTGTATTAATTTCATATTTATTTCGCATTTTTTTGTCCCTATGCTTAAACTGCAATACGAATGCTTTCTAAGTACACTAGGAATAATATTTTAAACGTTCTTAAAAATACGTGAAAAGTACATTTTTGCCCGCTTAGCATATTTATAATGCATTAAAAATATAATAAAAATATACATTAGAAATATACTAAAAATATACATTTAATACATTAAAAATAAGTTTACTCGGGCTTAAAAAGGAAGTATACTGGGCGGCTCCATAGAATGACATGGGTTAATTCTTCAACTGCAGAACAAATCGTACACGGGTATTTAACATTAATCAACAGGAGTCTGTTATTATAAGGTGACGTGATTCAACGGGAACGGTAGATACCTACACACAGCATAACAAGACGACAGTGACACAGCAAACAACAAATCCTACGACAAGCGCAATACTTGGCTTGCGGTATATATACCCAGCGAAAGCGACGCACTATTTTGCACGGTGAGGCCTTTTTTTGCGCAAATACTGTGGGCTGCCAAATTATCGCAGAAGTACCCTACTGGTCGCGTTCGAATCTGGGGTTAATTAAGAACGGAATTGCTAGTTTAAACTTGCGTCAGGCACAGGTCAGGAGTCGAACTGTCAACCAACAGATACATGGGCGTGTAAGGGAGCCGGTCTGCCCTGCCAGACGGGGTCCTTTCCGCTGGCTTATTCGGACCCAGAAGTACCCAAGGCGCTTTTGCTGGTATAATGCTATCACGTTCACACACGGAAATGTTCGAATGACATTGAGTGGAATGACATTCGAGAATAGGAATGACATTCGGACTCGACGTACTGCCGCGGTGCTGCACGACACTTTCGAAACGCATTCGAAAGCCTCAGCTCGTTTTCAGTGTACAGCGACGACGACGACGACGGCGGTCACATTAGTCCGACAACGACAGTATATATCACGCTGAACAACAGCTAAAATTATAGTGAAATATCTAGTTTACTATAATATGATTCTAGAGGGACACGTTTTTCAGGCCAACGACACCGGCGAATCCGGTCGGCGGACGGTCAGCCTTGTCGGCGGCTGAGCGAGAGCACGGTGATGAGGCGGTGGTGTGTATATGCTCGCGCTACTAAATGAGCGAAACGAACGGCTATATTTCATGTGTGCACACCTGAACACTCCCCAGCGATAAGCGCTTGCCAAATCAATTTCAATAAACGACGGCTCTGTTCCCTTCCGCGACGGCTAGGCCCAGCGAGTTCGCAGGGTTGGATCTGTGGTTTCGGCGGTTGTCAAGAGCGAATCGCAAGCTTTAGCGTATGCAAATGGTCACCAGGTGTAGTTTTGGCAACAGTGACCTGAAATCAACAATTGCTTACATCGTAGGGCACGCGTACGATGAACGGGAATCGCCGGTGTGACCCAGACTGCCGAGCCGTGCTTTACGGCCAGCAGCAGTCGTCGCCGTCGCTAGCTTGTGGATAACAAGTTAGGCCGTTTCAGTTAAAGCGAACAGTCGCCAGACATACTTCTGGATAATGAGCCGCCGCGGTGGCTCAGCGGCTATGGTGCTCGGCTGCTGACCCAAAAGACGCGGGTTCGATCCCGGCCGCGGCGGCTAGAATTTCTTTGGAGGAGAAATTCTAGAGGCCCGTGTACTGTGCGATGTCAGTGCACGTTAAAGAACCCCAGGTGGTCGAAAATTCCGGAGCCCTTCACTACGGCGTCTCTCATAGCCTTAGTCGCTTTGGGACGTTAAACCCCATAAACCAAACCATACTTCTGGATAAAGTAGTGTAAAAAAAATACTGGTCACGTCGGAGAAAGCCGGGACAAGAAGCGAGAAGCGCCAGTCCTGCGCGATGCCAACAACTCGGCTTTCTCAGGTGTGCGATCGCATCATCGCTTCCCACACATTGTCGCACTTCGTAAACAAGCACGAGTACAACCAGTAAAAAAGAAAACAGATTGTTTAATAGAACGAAAGCGCAGATTGCGTTTTATGTTATGTAAACAAGCGATGTAAACAACGGTATGAGTGCAGTCGTCCTCATCGGCGCACTCCCGGGGAAATTTCATGCTGACGCGGTTAATATTCATTTGCGTAATATTATCTTCAAGCACTCCCTTAGACAGAACACGTGTAACATCTTTAGATGACATTCGGCTGGAAGGCATTCGAAGCGCCCGTGTAGCAGGGCTATAAGTGGTGATCACCTTCCTGCTAGAAGTTACCGTAAACGAAAGGATGACAAGAAAGGGAAAGTTTTCACTCTTCGCTGAAACGTCATTTCGAGCCCTGATTGTTCCACGGTAGCTTGAAGTGTAATGCAAATATGTTTACGCGGACAACCCATTTGTTAGAATTTAAATATACTTCAGACGGATTAATTGCGTATTTACGAAAGTACACTTTAAATAGATGGCCAGCACCAAAATGCGATGTCCCGAAACTCGATTTTGAGCATTAGATTGTTCAACGACAGCTTGTAGTGCGCTGCAAACATGCAAATGCGGAATGCCAATTTGCTAGAATTTCAGTGCTCTTTGGACGAATTAATTGCGTATTTACGGAAGTACACTTCAAATACACTGACGACACGCAAATGCCATTTCCCGAAACGCGATTTCGAGCACTCGACTGTTCAACGGCAGCTAGAAGTGTGCAAAGACGTTTAAAAGGACTGCCCGTTTGTTAGAATTGAAGTATATTTCGGATGAATTAATTTCATATTTACGAAAGTTCACTTTTAATACATTGACAAGATGCTAAAACTGCATACATATACGTTTACAAGGGCCGCCCGTTTTCTAAAATTGAAGTATACTTTCGATGAATTAATTTCATATTTCCGAAAATACACTTTTAATACACTGACAAGATGCTAAAACTGCATACATATTTTTTTACGTATTTGAAAAGTGCTCGAAGTATGCTTTAAGTGAGGTATTTTTGGCACATTTTAAAAATATATTTCGAATACCAAGCATGAAATTTCAGAAACGTATTTCCGACATATTTTTAGTGCATTCATGAATACAAAATGTGTTTAAAATACATTTTAAATAGCCCACCGTATATTCCAAACGTATTAGTTTTTGCTAAGGGAATGATCACAAAAAAGTTAGTTGGTCCAAAATTCTACAAAACTCCACAAGAAGCGTATTCAAAGCCCTCACAAAAGGCTCACTTCATTTTTCGAATCTCGACGGCCGACAAATGAGATGGCGTCACTGGTGGAATCGGTGAGGTACTGGCTAGCTTTGTTTCCTGTCTCAGCAGACGGTGCAAATATACTACCTTTTTTGATCGATTCAGAACACTACCGCAAACAAATGCTGCATGAAACCATTTTGGCAACCAAATGTCATTTATGTGCGAAGTTGAGTTGGAACATTTACTACTTTAGCTGAAAGAAGCGTTATACTGCACGCGTTGTATTGCGGAACACGCTGTATTTGTTCATTACGGCTTATAAACCGCGGCTTATTACGGCCGCGGCTTTACGGCTTATAAGCCCTTATACACGCGTACAAAACAAAAATGATCCGCTTATAACAGGAGGACTTTCAAGGCACAGTGCGCAAAAAATAGAAGGCAGGAACATCACGACAGAGCTAATATATCGCTGACGTCCATTACGGGCACTATCATAAGGCACCGCTGGCTATCCTAGCGCACTGCCATTCCAGCAGTGACTACTTAATCCACGATCGTCTTAACTATTTCCTTACCGCGCCATAGACCGTTGGTCATCTACGGCGGCTTTTTTTTTTTTTTAAGCAGCCGCCAGAAATTGTGGACGGCACTCCCGGACCAACTTCATCGCCTTGTATGTGCCTATAACAGCATTTTCTTTTTGGCTTCATTATTTTTTTATTTTCTAATGCGAGGATGCGACATGAAAATGGAAGCTTTGACCCATGTTTGAAAGGCCGAGGGAGTCCGCCGGTCGTAGATAATAGCGTCAGTTTCTTTGCGCTCTCCACAAAAGCGAAAGGTGTGCTCAGATTTCAGTTTCGATTGCGAGACTTCGAAGGTCTCAGATGCCCTGGACATCAGCACGTGTTCGAACGTGCTTCGTTTTGCCGTTCACGCTGTGTTTTAAGTAGTGCGCTTGATTTTTGAGAGTGGTTTGATTTCGTGCGTTAGGATCTTTGTAACATACCGCCTATATATTTTACCTAGAGTGCTGTCAGATTTTTCATTACGATGATGTCAAGAAAGGCCATGAGCCCTTTGAGAGCCTTTTCGCTGCTTTTTTATATTTTATTGCTAACAGCCGGAAAATAAATAGACGAATTTAGGAACTGCAAGCTTTTCTATAAAAAACAAGGACAGAACTCAGAACAAGTCTCGATTCAGTACATCTGACACCTTCCTGCACTTCACGTCCGTACGCGACCGCTTTTTCTCGTGGCACAGCAACGTACTCCCTTACTTCAAAATACACGCAAAAGTTCAGTGTATTATGTACACAGCTGAAAAGTGCAAGAAGGCAACACTGAACATGTGAAATATTTTGCGAATCTGAATTTTTTTTTCATTTCTGGCTCCGCGCAGCGGCTAACTTTTCTTTTGCCTGTAGTTTTTTAGCAGCATATTTAACCAAAAACTTTCCGGAAAGTTTTCCACAGAGTACTCAGGCATATTTGTCGTTCGGAATTCGACCTAATAAGCTACAATATTGTCACGGACGACGGGTCGACAGTTCGCTGACAGACAGCATTCGGCAGCCAGCAAGGGCTAGAGACTTGAACCCCGTCACCTTCATCCGTCACCTGAGAGAACCAGGTGCCATTGCTCCCATCCCCCCCCCCCCCCCCCCCGCCTCAGCCCCCCAAAAATGGGGGAGGGGCAGGAGCAGCAACGATTAAATGGAAACAAAGATTAGCACATGAAGAGAAGGGGTAAGAGAGGCGGGTGAAGGTGTCCCAGGCCGCAGCTAGGGGAACGCAGAGCGTACTGCGCAATGTCATACACTGCAATGTGCGATGCTTTTGGCGATACTCATAAACGCAAAATTTTTTTGAACACTCCCAAATTCAGCAGTTTTTCGCGGTAACGAATGAATTAAACTGTAATACTCGTTTATCGTGTTTATCACACTCACCTGTGCATCATGTCACCGTAGTTCCATCAAAGTAGCCCACTTAGAGGCACCCTTGTGGAAACAGCAAACCGTTTAGGAGTAATTGAAGGTCTAGATTTTAGCGGTCACCACTGCTAAGCAATAAGCGATGTCAGGCATGTTTTAGTATGCCTAATTCGTCATATCAACCCTTGTATCTGTACCATGCAGCTCTGCTGCTGGGCGCAGCCAGCCAGCTCGTGGTGGCCGCCGTGGGGCTCAAAATGTCCAGAAGGCTTCAGGTGACACAGAGCGACCTGCAGATGAAGCTGGAGGCTCCGCTTGCAGACCTGCACGGTGAGTACAGCTTTCTGTTTCTTCATTCGCTGTTCGTTGGTAGTGAGGTGTGGAGCTGCAGTCGTTGCCACCGAGCCAATTGCATGGAGTGACAGCTGTGATTAGAAGGGCCGTGCGCTATCCTGCACCGGACGGTCCCGATTGTTCATGGAACGTGTACGAGTCAGTACGAGTCAGTCAGTCAGGTACAGCACCAACTCTATGCCGCTCTACCCTATCAGCTTGGAGCGTACAGGGGAGTGTTCTTTTGATAGATCCTCCGACAGCCTTGCATGAGAAAGACTGGATTTCTAAAGCTTTTTATTTTAACAAGGAATGACATTGCTTCCGCTTTTTTTAAATCATAGATGTCGTTAGTAGCCAAAATTGTATAGAACGTGATGGTCAAGCTGAATTAATTAGCCTGCTAAAGCCATGCGACCGAAAAAGAAAGACGAATTGTTCCTATTTACTTAGCCTAAGAAAAAAAATTAGTTTACGTTCGAAACCCAGGTTTCCGCTGTGTGCTGTACACATTCAAAAAATCATTTTCATGAACTTAATTAAGCTTTGCACATGGGAAATAAATGTCTGCACCAGACGTTTTCTGCTCCAGCTTTCTCGAAATGCTAACCAGAAAAAAAAAAGATGTTGCGCAGAGTTGTATTAACTCCCCACCTGAAAAAGTATTGTTTGCTTTCGCGCTATTCATAATGTCGGTCGAATTGTTTAAGAGCGCACTTCAAATATGTGGCTCAGGTTAACGAGGCTACGGTGCCTTGACAGGAAGGCTCATTTTCAAGCAGCTTTTTCAGCTAGTGAGTTCTGACTGTCACAGTTAGAACTCACGCGTTTACACTACGTGTTGCTCACTTGTATTCCGGCATCTTGCATAAACTGCTCGCTCCCGATTTCGACGACAAAGGATTTTCCTCTTCAAGGGCACCGGCCCCGGGCCGCCCTTTTTGACGGACGCCAGAACTCGCTCACTGGAAAACCGTGTTTTTCAACTCGTCCTCGGGGAACTGTGGCGGTCTCTTGCATCGCTATTTAAAATTTTTGGATGATGGCAGCGGCATACCTCTCAACAAATAGGCAATCTTCGTGTCTCAAGAACCCATCCGTGACCCGAGCCAAGGCAAGAGTTTAGAGGCAAGTGTTGCATCATCAAATTGTGAGCGTCTCACAAAAGTTCTTTTGAGACAGGACAGTGTTTCTGCACTGCAAGCCAGAGCTCTCCAGGGACCCCAGTTAAGAATAGCCCCGCCATTCTTTAGACGGGAACACGTCGTGAGAAGTGTTATGGTTACCAGTATTGTCTTATCCAGAATAGTATTGCGGAGGCGTCTTTGACATCATTATTTGCATAAAGGGCTTGCCCTGTCAACGACATATTGCGCGGGTCCTCAAATTGAGACGGCACAACATGCCCTTTCTGTGTGATGAGGTTCTTTGTTAGCCTACTTTAAGGATGCATGCCGCTAATAACTGGCAATTCATTGATAAACAATAGACCTTTTAGGATACCACTACAGTGGGACGAGTTTCATCAAGCAGCTCTTTCGCAGCTTTTGTAGAAAGATCGTTAAGGAACTTGTGCTCGTGAGGCGGCAAGCCGGCGTCGCCGCCGTCGCCGTCGCCGTCGCCAAAGCCTACGGCAGCCGCGGCTGGGTGGCGTCGTTAGTGCGCGAAAAATCCCATGAGCACCATCGACGGAGGCCATGCGTAGCTTGAGAGAACGGAAGGGCATCACTTCTCGCGGAGGCCACTAGAAGACCAATGAGTGAGTTTAATATCACCATTCCTCCATGAGCAAACGTATTCGAAAGTTCCTATTGCGCATGGAGGCCTCTAGCAGCTGTGCTGAGTGATGCCGCCATGTGGATGGTATAATGAGTGGGCGCTTTCGCTTTTCACTCGTAAGGCGGAGCTTAAGCATCTCCAAAAGTTTTTGTTCTTTGCCGCTTGCTTCATTTTGGAGATAAATAAATTTGATTTCATTTGAGTTGATTTGTCCAACCAGTGAATAAATTGACGCGTAAAGCCTCGTTCTGATTTCTTGATTATAATCATCAGCTCGTTTACAATCACCGCACTGCGAACGCACCTGAATACGAGCTAATTATTCGCGTTCTAAGCCAGCCACACACAGAAAGCGTCAAACTCACATCTTCCAATGTTGTTTTTGGGTACCTCCAAGCTGGGTTATGCTTCCCTTCAAATGCACCTCATTCTCTCGTGGCACCGTGATTTCGCCGCCTTCGATGTTCCAGCTTGATCTATTTTACACCGACAGCGGTTAATTAATAGTTTCCCCCCACTATGGTTTTGATCGTCCGCAAAAAGAAGAAAGAGAAGGGAAGGTGATTGAAAGGAGTGGCAAGGCTGAGCTCATAACAGACCACAAAAACGCCGACCACCCTGCAGATTGGCATGTCGCAACGGCTGAGATTTACTTTCGGCGAAAGTCACGACACACATTCTTTTCTTCTTTGGGTCGTTTCTTCTTAAATTTTGATCGGAAAATGAGGAGACGGCTTGATAATTTCTGCATGCTCATGCCGTTGTCTGTATAAGACTGCCAGCTGGTCATCGATGGTTACGATGCAGCGCCGCCAATCCGAATAAAACGCCTGTTGGAAGTGCGCCGCCCTGCGGCCTTTTCTTCTTTACCCTTGGCGTTGTCCAGATTATCACCATGAAAGCGAGAATGACTACCGTGGAAGAGAAAAAGAGCTCCGCACCATATACACGAGGACGAGTTGAGCAGTGCCTGTAGTGGCCGGTAATCGGCTGAAGAGGAGCCATTCCCACACGCGAAACAGGAATGCGGAAACGTAATTTAAAAACAAAAATTGGCGGTCGATTTGCGTAATAAGGCCGAACGCGGATTCGGTACTCTACTGTTCGATTTCCTCTTCGGTTCTGGCGTTCGGATTCATCGTTCACGTATGCAAGTTGTTTGGATAGCGACAATGCGCTAATGCCCATATTTACGTAATTGGGCAGGACGTACAGTAGTGAACAAAACGATAAGATATTTCAGTTTATTTAATTTAAGCCTTTTTACTGCATTAAAATCTACGCACGACGGAAGTGGGATGAGAATGTCAGACTTTTGCACAACAGCAACATATGTTTTTCACCCTTTAATGGCGGTACGGGCAATAATCTCCACTTACACTGCATGGGCTCAGACAGCAAACGCTGCTTCCTTTATCTGGAGGAAACGAAACTCCTGTTGAATGCAAAAATTAAAAAGGAAGCAGAAATTATCAATGCATTCAGCATCAACAAAATCGGGTGACAACTGCTTTAGTTCACCTTCTTTATCTCTATCAAGAAAATTGGTAGAAAAAGAGATAGAATTCTTCGCCAGAAATATCTAAACTCTCTGTTGTTTTTAATGCACACATGGCCTTGGTATTTTCTTAGTCGCTGTCTCGTGCATGATTGCTCTGCGTTTTTACCTTGATGGTTATGTTTAAGACCCCTATAAGTCCCTTGCTTTCACGAAGTAAATCGAGTTCGAAGTTCTGCACTTTGTGTGAGCCTCTTTGTGTTATGCCGTCCCGTCTTCTTCACGCAGTTTTATATTTGCTGATCAACTTAAGCGATAATGTGTTCACACCGCAAATTTATCGAAGGTCTCCTTTCTGCGTTGCGTGAATGTAACAGCGATGCGTGCTTTTTTATTACAAAAGGAGGCAACAAATCAAAGAATGCCTTTTCGAAATTACTTAAGGAGTCAGTAGATCCCACGAGCGCCTTTTCAGGCATCCCCCGGTTGGCTCCGCCGAAGCATGGAATCCAGGAATCTGTGAGTGATCGACTCCTCCATGTTTCTCTTTCTCTACTTTTGCAGCACCTTGTCAACTTTTTTCTTGGCGCAGCTGGTTTTTTATCCCTCCGACGATATGCGATGCTTGTTCAAACATATTCAACTGAAATAATCTCAGGAGCCTGGCTTGGCCACTCAACAAAGTCCATCGTCCTCTTCTTCATTAAATCCTTGAAAAGTGTAGAAGAATGCGTGGGGTCATAATTATGATGAGACACATATCCAAATTCCCGAGCTTTCAGTGCCTATGGAAGCATAATGTTTTCAAGAATGTCCTGAACAACTTCTCTCATCGTACCTTGAATTCAGTCAAGAGGGTAAACTCCACGAGGGGAGAATCAGCCCGGTGCCATTACGTTCCCTCCTCTGTGGTTTACCTAGGGAGGTTTTTCAACTTGGTCCATACAAATTGCGTACAGTGCGACGTAACGCAGAAACCCCATCATTCCTGCGCGACAGACATTCGATTCTTCTAATGAAATCACTCTTTTCCATTCGCGACGTGCCACACCGGGTGCTACTTTCTCTACTGAAGTATAGTCCATGTTAAAGAGAGTTTGGTAACATGGTTCTCAAAAATCACAAAGTGAACAAGGGAGCAAAACCCCGAGGGTGTTTGCCAGCGTTTCGGCAACACGACCTTTCTTCGTCCTGTTGAAGTACGGCGCTCTGGCGGGCAGTTTTCCTGGCTCGTTCCTTTCTCTATACCATCCTGGAAACCCATTTTCTGTTTAACAGGTGCGTACACACTAAACACACATCAACCCAGATGGGTGTTTTTGGCTTGTGCTCTAGCGTCCTCCCAAATCGTCCTCCCAAATCCACTCTTAGCTCGATCTCTTCTGGTTCTTCACTGGCAAGTACGCCTCTCTAGCTTAGTTGACGAGACCACACGTACTGCGCGGCGGTATATGTACCGCAGTTCTGTAAATGACGCAGCCGAGGTGCTTCTGTCGTAACAACAACCTAAGTGACGACTCAACCCTTTTAGTGACTCTTGGTGGCTGTTCTTAGAGAATGGAAAGAATGACGCCTTTGGCTGCGAAGAAGCTTTTAACACGCACCGTGTGAACTATTGTAAGAAGGATGAGGGCAGAAGACAAGTGTTAAGATAAAAGAACAATTCAGAGACGTTTATTCGTCTTTCCGTTATAAAGGAGCGCTGGGTTAACAAGAGGCCGTGTTGCTTCTTTCGTGTCCAACACCTGAGTCTCTTATGCGCCGCGCGAGCGCTCGTCCTCCTCATCCTCTCTTCACATCATTCTCTCCTCACACGTGCAGCTCGGGTTGCTCTGACTCAAAGTTCAGGTTGTTCGCCCTCCGGCGAAGGATCTCGGCGGGGATGAGCTGGCGTTCACATTCGGCCATCCAGTGCCACCGACCGTCCCGGTCGGAATCGTCCTCGCGTTCCAATTCTTCAGAACTTGTCTCTCTGAATTCCCGTTCCCAAAGCTTCAACTTGTCAACCGCTGCAGTACTGCTGTATGCTCTTCGCCTTTGCCGCACCGGAGGCACGTTTTCGATGCGGTAGCGGTCGTTGGGAAGCCTTTCTCGGATGATGTACGGCCCTTTGTATTTTTATTTCAGTTTCCTTGACTCCCCACTTGCTGCCGGTTCTCGCTCAACTAGTACAACGTCTCCGAGATAGTACGTCGGCGCTTCCACCCGCTTCCTTTTGTGCCGCTCCTGTTGCTTTCGTTGGTCTTCTCGAATATTTTCCGCAGCTGCGGCTTGCCTGGTTCCAACCTCATGGCCAAATTCTTCGGCAAGGACGTCTTACACGGTGTCGCTCCTGATGCCCCGTGGCCTGAAGTTGAAGAGCAGTCCGAAAGGTGTAGTTTTAGTGGCTTTGTGGAGCGTGTTGTTTATGCCCCACATCACCTGAGGCAACGCCGAATCCCACTTCTTGCCGTTTGCGTCTTTCGTCAAGCTTGCCACTGCCGGGGTTATCATGCGATTATATCTTTCGACTTGCCCGTTAGCTCGCGGTGTGGCAGTAGCGTTTTTGACGTGCATGATGTTGTAAGTTTCGCACGCTGCTTTGAATTTTGCACTTGTATAAGCAATTCCGCGGTCCGTGATCACCATAGCCGGTGGGCCAAAGATTCCTGCCACATCGTGTAGAAACTGCGTCGCTGGTGCAGCTGATGCGTTGCGGACTGCACGCAACAATACGAGCTTTGTGAAAGAGTCGACGACTACAATTATGTAGGCGTTTCCAGACTTGCTTCTTAGAAATGGGCCTAGGTGATCGATGTGTATTGATCGAAATGGCTTGTTGCCCTTGTCAATGCTGTGAAGTTTTCCCAGTCTCTTTTCTGATGGCGTCTTGTAGAAAAGACATTCGATGCAAGAAGCTATGTATCTTCTAACGTAACGCTTCGGGTTGGGAAACCAATACTTTTCTCTAAGTTTCTTTAAGGTTTTCTCCACTCCAAAATGGCCAATGTAATCATGACATGTCCGGACGATTCTCCAGCGAGTCTGGTTTGGAACTACCTACAGCAGTTTTCCTTTGAGTCGGTTTCTTGGTTATTCTTGAATACTATGCCGCTACGCAACCGGTATTTGTTTTTGACGCTGTGGGTTTCTACGTGGACACAGGCCACCACCCACCGCGGGTTCGAGCTTCGCGCGAGCCAAGGGCCCCGATCAGCCGTCACCACACACACACTGGGACACCGCTGCGGCGCACTCAACCTCCGCTGGGAGGAGAGCGATTCGCCGCAAAGAAATAGGCCTCCAATTTCACAAAGGAGACGTTTATTCACGTCGTCCTTCAGCAGTACACACACACTCAATCGTCACCCCGTCCCGGGGGCGCGCGAGGAGCAAGGCTCCGCTGCGCGCACGAAGCGACTCGAGCAATGCGCGCCGCTCGCACGCCGCTGCAGGGGAATGTCCCCGCGGCAGTGCTGTGATCTCTCTCTCGTGTCGACCGTTGGGCCGGTTGCGAGAGAGAGTGGGCAATCAACGCAAGGTACGCCTGTCGGAGGTCGCTGGACCCCGCTGGACAGGCTCGAGCCGCTGCAGGTCAGAGGACACGTGCGGGCGAGCTCGAGTTTATGCACTGGTCCGAGCGGCAAAGGCCGGCAGGGACAAACAGTAACGTACGCACCTTACGCTGTCTCGGAGGGATCTCTCTCTGGGCCCCGCTCGGACGGTCGCGGGGTGCGCGGCCGCCAAAACGGGTCCCGGATTCCCGCCAAAAGGCGCCAATGGCAAAGGCCCTTGGGGAGCCGGGGCGGAGCTGTGGCTAAATGACAGTGATTAGTCACCCAGCCGCCTCTCCACCGCCTGAGGCGGGAGCAAGGGAAAGAGGAGAAACAACGCGGGAGGCCGGCAAGCCGCGCAAAGGCGACGGCGGAAAGCCAGGATTCCCACAACGCGCCTCTCTTTTTTGGATAGGTCTTTTTTTTCAAGCATTTCATTCAAAGCTTGAACCTTTGAATCATTCAGCTGTTCAACGGTGAGCACATCTTCTGTCGCTATTCATGTTGCAAGGACGTGAAGGCCAGGAACAATATCCGTCTGTTCTGGAGGGTCGTATGCAGAGCGGCTAAATGCATCAACATGAGTCATTGCCGCCCCCTTACGATATTCTAGGTCGAAGGTGAACTCTTACAGTCGCAGCCACCATCTGCCAATACGAGGAAGCAGATTCCTTTTGCTAATAGATGCTCGTACTGCGTTGAAGTCAGTGACCACGTTGAAGTTCATCTCGATTAGGTACACTCGAAACTTTTCTAACGCCCACAACCACAACCACAAGCGCTTCTAGTTCGCATGAGTGGTATCTCTTCGTTGTCAGTTGTCTGGCAGCTTGCGTAGACGACAGGATGAAGCTGCCCATCTGCTTGTTTTTGCAGATGTATTGCTCCTAGGCCATCTTTGCTGGCATCCATGTGCACCTCTGTTCTTGCGTCAAACGCGAAATGCGCCAAAACTGGCCTTTCATTCAACTTGATCTTCAGTTCAGTGAACGCGTAATCGCGCTCTGAGGTCCACTTCCACACTGCGTCCTTAGACGTCAGTCGCGTAAGAGGTTTATCGATGCTGGTGAACCCTTTTACAAATCTTCGAAAATAGCTTGCCAGACCCAAAAACTGATGCACCTGGTGTACATTCGTTGGTTCGGGAAAGTCACCGACGCTCTGGATCTTTAAACTTCCGGGTCGCACTGCTCTCGCAGAGATGTAGTCAAGGTAATAGACTTTCTCGAAGAAGAAACGGCACTTGCTTAATCGCAGCGTTAATCCCGTTCCCGCACTACGCAGTTAATCTGCTATTTACATACAGCCCCAAAAAATAAAGATATAAACATTCCTTACGCTTTCCTTGGTTGCGTCAGAGTTGGCTGCATTCATGCGTGTCATAAGCTTTCTCTCCCATTGTTTTAGTCTTGGTTTTTGACCAAGGCACCACGCGCTACGTACAACGAATCTATTGGAAACTCCATTGGAATGTGCGCGCGTGTCTGCGTGCGTGCGTGTTCCGGCGCTTTGTGCTGCGCGTGTGCGTGTTTCGGCTTTTTTTGCTATGCCCGAAGTGCGGCCACTGGACGCGCATCTGTACTGTGCTTCATCATGCGCCAAGCACATCGCCAAGCCCATGCGCCAAGCATCTGTCCATCAAGCCTGTTAAAAAGGCCATTAAATCTGCCGTGGAATCCTCATCTAGGGCAGAACTGCATGTGTGAGCATTTCTACCGCTAAGTATGTTATTCCCGTCCGAAGTCTTATTTCGCATTCAAACTGAAAACCAAAAAGGTTATATAGCGGTAACCGCTTTTGTTAAACACAGTAACTGCCACACCCCTCCATCGCTGGCAGATTGTGAATGGGTGTCACTTTGGTTGCATGAATTCTGCGCCACTCAATTCAGTTTGTCGATAATACGCAGAGGACGAGCCGGCCGACGCCTGGCGACAACAGCCGCGGATCCCGATTCGGGTGGGGAATGCTCGGACGCACCCCCCGCGTATTGCACGCGACGTGGAGGTCGCGGGAACCAGCCAGGGAACTCGGCGCGCCGCGCCCGCTAATGCGGCCATGCCCGCCTGCCTGCACTGATCTCCACGCCACGGTACGGACAGTGTTCCTTTTTAGCAGTTTCGTTTCAATGAAAAAAAAGGCCGCACGCTTTCAGGTGGGTGCGGTCTCTTTCTTGGGTAACAGTGGTCGGCCATGTGGTCCTGCATTCCCAACGTCATGCAAAATGGGAAAGTAAAGCTTATGAACTACTTCTTCAATATGTGCAGTTCAGAGTGGAACTTAAGTAAAACGGAGAGTTCGGCTAGTTGGTACATGTTGCTGGGAAAAAAGAGCGCTAAGACGAAGGACAAAGAAAAGAGGACAACAGGACCGGCGCTGACTATCAGCTGAAAGCTTTATTAGAAAAAACACGCAATATATACTCCGTCGACAACAAACAGCGCATGGCAACACCAAAAGCTACAGTGATACATCAATCACCTGGACCAAGATACTTTAGTCCACAGTAATGAACAGTTAGAGAGGGGATGCTCACGCACGTGTCACTGTTTTTTGGATATGAAACGCTTCACTGATTTCCCGCGTTAGTTTTTCTTTGTGCTTGTACAGGATCCTAGTTTCATTAAAAATGGGGATACATGTTTTTTCAGGAGAATCAGGAAATGCAGACAACCAGTCTGCATTGGCTTCACTAATCGCTCTTTGTGCTTTCAAGGCACGGCTAGCCTCGTGGCATGCGAGTCGTGCGCTATGCCCGGTTGAGGTTCAGTTGTTGTGCGGCGGGATGCTTCCTTCAAAGGGCCACAGCCGCAGGATGTGCCGGATAACATCTTCGGAGTGGTGGAGACAGCATCGCTTTTACAAGGACTGCCTCTGGGTAGCATGCGGCCATGATCCTCTTCATGCCCGGCGTTTCCGTGAGTGGCGTGAAGCGGCAAACAAGCACACGGATTTCCTTTGGCACTCGTCCCGCCCTTGGACGCCTACGAAAATGAAGCCCACAAATCCTGAAGGAAAGCTACTGGTGTTGGGTGAGCAGCGAGTGCCAGAGAGGTTCCAGGAGGTGCTGAAGGTCGGTTCGAAGTTTTTCTTCCAGCCGACGCTTGACAAAGAGGAAACACTGGCTCTTGGAAGGTCCATCTCGCGTCTTCTCCGGCAAGAGAAGCGGCCCAGGTGTGTCGTTGAATGTGTTGATGCTCTGAAAAGGACTCAGGACGTGCCGGGAAGAAGTCGCAGCTTAACGCCATTGATTAATTTTATGGAGTCTGAAAAGTTGAGGCTCACTGTTTCCGATAAAGAGGGCCATTTTGTCATTCTCCCGGAAAAAGTGTTTACTGAAAAAGCCAGAGTAGCCATCGCAAAGAACTTTAAACCATTGCCTGCAAACGTTAAAGAGCAAAAGCGAGAATCCTTGAAGTTATGGGGGGAAATGAATCTATAGTTGCTCCACTCGCCTATTAAGAATGTTAAAGAAGATTGTCTGGATGTATTTTTTTCAGCAAAAACGCACAAGTCCGATGTTCCATTCCGCTGCATTGTTACAGAGAGAGCAACATGCCAATATGAGGTGTCGAGTTTCTTACAGAAAAACCTTAGTTCACTAACAATCGTTGATCCGTTTCTTTTGTTAAATCCCTGGCTGTTGTTGACTATTTGAAGTGTCATAATCAGGGTTTGTGCAGATGTTCAGGACTTATTTTATTAACTTCCGCACAATAGCCTGTTATATGTTAGCAAGTGTATAAAAGACGATAATGATGAAAGTGATTTCATTTCGAAATGCGGGATCTCTGTGGGTGCCTTTTTGGAGCTTTTGTCTTTTTCTTAAGTCCACCTTTATTGAATGTGAAGGGAAGTTGTGCACTCAAAAACACGGAGTGTGCATTGGTTCAAAATTGGCTCCTGTACTAAGTAACATCTTTCTCAGTTATGTAGATCAGGCTATTTAAAGTAATTTGGGCGTCAGTACAAAACGCATCTTTCGATATGTGGATGATTATTTTGTTTTTGTAGAACATGACTTCATTAGGCAGGTCGATGAGGTGTTAAAGATTTTCGACGAAAGCGGACACGGCCTAACTTTCACCTTTTAAAAACCTCACGACAATGAGCTGCAGTTTTTAGATATAAGATTGGCAATGAAGCAAGATCACGTGTGGTGGTCCTTCCTTCAGAGATCACAGAAGCCTGTGCTCAGTTTTCGTTCAGCGCATTGCAAGGTTGTTAAATGTGGCATAGCAGTTTCTTGCTTAGGTGCTGCCATAGCCAAATCATGCGTGCATGCTATTAGTACAAGTTTTAATCAGCAGGTTCAGAGGCTAAGAAGTGCGGGCTTTCCAGATGATGTATTATTACTTGCTTGCAATAAGATAATTAAAAGGGTCAAAAGGCATGAACCACAGGAACCTTCAAAAAAGGTAAAAAAGAAATTCGTTGTTGTACCGTACATTCACCAAATGTGACACCGTTTGAAGCAAGTAGGCAGCAGATATGGCATTGATGTTTTTTTTTCTGCACCAAACAAGCTCGGCAAATTGTGCGCCATTGTAAATAGAAGGGCCAGGGAAGAGGAAAACAAACGAAGAAAATCAAATAAAGGTTGCCAGATTAAGCATGACCTGAGGTCTGTCCCTTGTTCTGAAGGGGTTGTGTATGAAGTGCTGTTCACGTGCGGGAAGACTTACGTAGGTCAAACAGGAAGGTGCTTGAACGCCAGCTTAAGAGACTACATTGCCTTGCATTGTAGGAACTGTTCCCAGAATAACCAACCTGACTCTTCTGAAAAATCATTTACCTCCTTTTTTAATGAAACTAGGATCCTGTGCAAGCACAAAGATAAACTAACAGGGGAAATCAGTGAAGCGTTTCATATCCAAAAAAATCAGTGACTCGTGCTTGAGCATCCCCTCTCTCAAGTAAGCGGTGCCACGATCACAACCAGCGACATTTTTTTTTTACGCAAAGAACGCTTTTATAAAGACAATGTCTATGTTTTTAGCCAGCCCTTACTCGCTTTGGACGAATGGTTATACCCCTACCTCATTCGCTTCGAATGAAAAGTTGCACATGAAAATTTGCACCCTAAGGAAAAATTTGTTCATATATAACGGTTAATCCCCCCTAAAATTATTCTCAGAAGGGCACTTTACTGTCGGGGTTGCGTAGTGAAGTGCCCTTCTCGAGCATAAATTTAGAGGAGGTTAACTGTTATACCTAAATAAATCTTCCCATACGGTGCAACTTTTCATTTGAACCTAGCAACGTAGGGGTGCAATTTGGTTCCATTTCTTTATTCGAGTTTTTCGCGCAATATAAAAAAAACTGGGGACAGCGAGAAAAAAAGCAGTGTTCCACCACTGCTTGACAAGCCTCGCCTCCGCTGAATGTTGGCAGCAGCACATGATGCCCGAAAAGATACATAGACATTGGCTTACGTATGCGCACTCAGGATTAGAGAACTGAGACAATACTCCGTAAAAAACAACTGTATGGCAGCAACATAAAGACGAACACGTCGTATATTGATAATACAAATAATTATTCGTTCACAGCGAGCAAGTGAAATCATTGGTCAAGCTCTGTCTGCTGCCGGGACCTTCGGGTTCCCGGCCGACGGATAGACGAGCTGCGAAAGAAGACTTCTTTGTAGTGCAGTTTTGAATGGTGGCAGTAAATGTTATTTATCTGCCTCTCGAGAAGGGAAAATGGTTTTGGCAAGCAAGCTCGTCCCAGGAAGGACCAACCCTATGCCTCGGTTTGTACGGAAAGGAGAAAAATAGCTTGTATATTTTTACGGTAAGCGCAGCTCTGGGGTGCATGCGAATCATGTAACCAGCTCAAGCCTTCAAATTTTGGGAGTGGTAACACTTTTAATTGAACAGATAGTTTTTGCGTGACTGACGCTGTTTGGTTGTCTCGAAACTTAAACTCTGTAGCGCGATGTCGAAATACATGGCGTCCGTTCAATGGGCGATGATTGATTGCGCCCAAAAACAGTTCATCCGCATCCTACGCAGCCGATAGGTAGGAAAATTGTACTCTTTTGGCCCCAACGTCCGCAGTCTAACTTGAACCTGCTCCCACCTTTTATGAGGCGAGGACTCCGAGACTGTGTATTTCTACAGAAGTGCATGCACGGACCACTTGACCGTCGTGTTTTGACCGAACTCGGTTTAACATTGCCCAAGCATGATAAAAGAAATCATCGGCCATTTTATGCCGCCTGCTGCAAGTGCCTGTGTCCTTCAACGCACACTCAACACAAGTTTAATACTGATGCTTTTTTCAACCATACAGCTATGAACACGCGTATTTCTAATTACTTCAACATAAATACTTTTGTGCCGCTGTGCTTAAAATATTAGATTGTGCCAGCTAGTACCTCACGCTGGTTGACATCAGGTTCAGTTTTCAGGTACTGTATAGGAATGGTGCGTCAGTGCTTTTGTAGGCACCTGAACAATGCAAATAAATAAAAAGCTGTCCGTTAGTAATAACCATGAAAGCCATGAACACTGAAAACTTGTTTAAATTATAAGCTCGACACTATGGCGCAACAAATTCTGATCATCCCGTGCGGCATTCGAAAACCACGTGGCTTTGTAACGCGCGCAGTCACGGACAATCGTCACTCCCTGCCTAAACTCATTAATGATAGAAGAATAACCGGCGCAAACGTAGAACAAAGAAATAGAAAAAAGGCTCGACTTAAGCACAGGTTTAGCGCACGAGCGCATCAAAAATATACATGGACGCCGCAAATTGGTCACAGGTGCCTCGTGAGAGACGACGCTTCTGCCTTTCATCACCGCCGCTTCACGAGTGCCACGCGCGTGCGCAGAAAATGCAGTTCTTTTTTTCCAAGCGTCACGGACGGAACGCTGACACATACGTCGCTGTCCCAGTGAATGTCCTACTCAGCGGAAATCTCGGGTTCCCTCTCTTGCCCTCGCAAGAGGTGGCACCAAATATTGGTAGACATTCCTTTCCTTTTTCTACAATGTTTCATCAAATAAGCGACGTCAGGGAGAGATTGCAAAGCCACCCTGCGCTGTCGTAGTGGCTCAATCGTTTACAAAGCTTGGAGATCCGCTTATGTTCTATAAAGAACTTAAATTTCGCGAATACTCAATTTTGGCGCTTTTGCGAACCGGCAGGCCTCATGAAAACTGATCCTACGAACAATTTGGGGAAAGAGAACGGTAAGGGGAGTGCCGCGTCTTTTTCACGAAATTTATTACTCAGAAAATATTCGAATATTAAGATTTTGCCCGCAATCTCGAATTATTCATCACACGAAAAATCAATCCTTTAGAGTATTCATTGCAACAAAACTCTGAATAGCTTATACGACACATGTTCTGCACAGAAAATGGCAGTTTTTTATCAGTAACTGCTGAGCAAAGCCGTTCCAGCTTTTCAGGGTACGTCAACACGACACCTAGGCCGCGTTTTTCTTGCCTCGCATTTAAGGTGCTTGTTAAGCTTTATACGGAAACAAGCACTATATTTCCTCGCGTTCCAGGCCTGAATAGAACGAACTTATATTCATCTCATCGTCTTCTCAGTGGCTAAGAGCTCGAGCTTCTGACTTTAATTACCATACTTTGTTACGTCAATCTCGACATTTCTGATTAGCAGGCTGATTAGCATTGCTTTTAATATTCCTCCCATCCACCGTGCCCGAGTGTTTAGCTGAAGATATTTTCTAGCTTTTTCTGACGACAGTTTTGCAAACAATTTTTGAAATCATTCGCTTAAACACCAGGAAGGTTCCTGACTTCGACATTGCATTCTCGTGCTTTTTCTTCCCGTTGAATTTTGCAGTTAACATTAATAATGATGTCAGTGTGTCGAACGGAAAGCGCCTGCAAGCAGGGCACTAACTATGGTCACCTTGGACGACTTGGAAGAGAGAATAAAACTGGTATGACTTTGTGTATGTTTCGTGGTTCCAACCGAGTACGTTGGCGACACCGATGATTTTGCGCAGATATTTCCCTATAGTTTTTGCCGAAGCATAGCTGAACGCTCTCGAGTACTTAAGCCAGCCTGTGAGCAAAGGTCCTCCTTAGTAAGCCGGAATTTTTATGGAAGATAAAACAACATATCGGCAATAAGCGAAACAGCGTACGCGCCCCCGCAGTAACTTTCAGTTTACTACACCGGTAAGTGGAGAATACACCCTCTGTATATCTGCGCACCTTGCGTCTTGCGGTCAAAATTCCGAGCTCTAAAGGCAAGTTCTCAGATTATCAAGTATACTCACAATTTACACACTTTGAAAAGAAATTACAACTTCAAGAAATTCCACAAGCGTTGGATGCTCAATTGGGAAAAAGAAAAAAAAGCGTACGTAGCACTGGAACTGCAGTCAACAATTAAGCCTAGCCTGAAAGGATATTGTGCTATAGGGTTAATGGATTAATGGCAATATATGCGGTATTGTTCTTTCTCTTTTTACGCTCATAAATCCCTGAGAGTCCCCATACCACTCCTGGCACAGTGATGCAGCGGTTAAGCGTTTCGCCACTGCCTTGCGCTTTCAGTCGCTGCCACCGATGGGGCTTGAAAGACTCAGGTTGCTCTTCCCGAGCAACCTAAAGGTCACGAAGAGAGGCTTCGGACAGACACACATCGGCGAGGTCTGAGATTAGGGGTCTAAGTGCATAGTAAGATTAGCTCTGAGGTATGACAGGTTTGCTTACACAACCTGGCTGATACACGCCTAGTCGAAAGCTGGCGCATGATCAGACCGCCTGCGCCACGAATGCATCCTCAGCGCATTTGCACAACGTTTTTTGTGCCAACCCAGAGCTCGTTATGTTGTGAAAGCCAAGAGTGCGCTTTCCAAGCCAGCGCCAATTCCTGCAGCCGTCGAAAGCAGCCCTCATATTTTGTAGTGATCAGTTTCGTTTTCATTTCCTTTGTTGCTCTGTCATTCGTCGCCGTGTACCGTCGACGCAGACCGTGGTGGACGGTACTGATCGCAGGGGACGAAAAGAAAGGAAAAATAATCGAAACAGGTGTAAAACACGGCTCCTGACCGGTGGGCGATGGCGGCGTGAGCATATGACCAAAGACGCTGGCGTCATGCTCTCACGCTGCAAAATGGGCATAGTTCCTCCGTGGAGTCCTTACGGGAGCCAGACTTGCGCATCTGTTAACCGCCTGCCGCTCGCGCCTCTACTGGTCGAATGCAATCACGTGGATGCAAACCAACAATTCACCGCTGAAAAGCCTGCGAAAACTCGACAGCCCGAAGATTCAGCTACTAACTTCGTGCACTGGGGGTCTTCTTTGCACCCTTGTGCTTTAGAAGTTGCAATATTATAGTAGATTTTCTCTTATTGCCGTAATAAAGGGCCTATGACTGGTGACGGCTGCAGCAGACAGGGTTCTCAGTATTCCGAGCATTTGCTTCGGAGATACCGTGATACAAGGGCATACTGTTAATAAAATGTCCCACTTACTGCGACAGTATTTTGCATAGAATGAGAAGAGATATAAAGCCAAAAATATGTGGAGATTGAGCAACACCTATTCTATTAGCCGTGCTGAGCATGCAAAAACAGCGCGAAACTCTGCTCACGTGAGCAGGATATAGAGACATTCTAGGGAGGCACACGTTTTTTGTGTGCCCTTTATTCTCTACGTTAGGCCTCCTTTCTTTCTGCTGCCTTTTCGTTTTATTTTATGCAATGCCGTGAGCATCTGTTCTGGGGGTATGCGGCTAAAACTGCGAGGCTACAAAACCATCATCGTTATCATCGTCCGCGTTCTGTAGAAAGCGGCGTGAACGTGCGCGAGTGCGCCCTGTCAACATGATTCCAGGCCGGGTTCTAAGTTAGCTTGGCTCGTGCCACACTTTTGCTGTCGACCAGAGGCCGCTTTCAAACTCGTCACGAAAAAAGACCAGCGAGGTTAGATGACATGGCCTCCTGTGGTCAGCTGTGGCCTGCTGTGGTCGAGATTTGATAAGTATTCGTTTGGCCTGTGGGATTTAACGTGCCGAAGCGGCAAGTGGGTTATGAGGGATGCCGTAGCATACGGCTCCTAATCAGGACCTCGTGGGGTTCTCTGCCGTACACTCGCATCGATAGCACAGTATCGGGTGTTTTTCATTTTTGTCTCTGTCTAGATGAGGTCACCGCGGACTGGATTCGATCCTGCGACCTTGGGCGATCAGTAGCAGCATGGCACAGTCATAAACCGACCGCGGCATTCTCATAATTATAAAGCAGTTACTAATAATTAGAAATGAGCTACGGTCACCGCGACTGCCGCGGTTGGATGAAGTGACTGGTTACTACAGGTTTTTCTGCGATCTATATCTATGCACGTCTGCTGCCTTGTCACTTCTGAAGTAAGGAAGAAGGGCTTGAAGGGAAAAATGAGAATGGCTAAGTAATGATCTGTGATTTACTGGACATCTTCAGACTTTTATTTAATATACGTGTCGTGGAACATTCAGTATAATCTAGTGTGGAAAGGATCTACTAATTTACTTATAATAAACATAACAATCCCCTTGCATATATCGCTTTTTGCAGGGTTTATAACAACCTTTCAAAAAAGTTATTTAGCAGAGCCAGCTGCAGTTAGATAAAAATAGCACGCAGTTGGATTCCTCATGCATTTTGTTCCAGAAATAGCGTCCAAATAACCCATACCCGCGGCCGTGTATCGGATTGACAGTCATTCTAAGTAGGCGGATTACAGGAGAAAGGTTCTTCGGCCAAACCGTTTCCCGAGGGCTCAGTGATTCGTTTCGCCGTCACACACTTAAATCCTAAATCCGATTTCTGGGGTGAAGCCCACTTGATGCACTTAAGTTTCGCAAAGTCAGAGAGGTAAAGGAATCCGGACTTGCCCAAGGTCGTCAAGATTCTGAAGTTTCTCTTTCGAAGAATTGCTTTAAGTAGTGACAATTGTCCGTCTGTTGAGGCATGCTGGTTAGAGCGTACAAAGTTGAAGTTGCAGTGAGAACCCTGTGTAAACGCGGTAACAAGAACTCTCTTTGGAAGCTGACGTGTTCGAAACTAGGTTTGCACCCTTAAAGGGCGCAGCTGCGTTTGTGAGCCTCCTTTAAGCTAACAGCCCTCAGGTAGCCGGGCACCGGCCCAGGGGACAATTACCCCATTTTCGGTGGTGTGTGTTTGGCGGTGTGTTTCTAGCCAACCACGTCCCGCATCCGAAGTGGACGCCCGAACAACTAGGCCACAACTGCTAACTTGCTACTGAAACTCAAGAAAGCTGCTGATCCAAATCAACCTTCAGCTTTTGTTTAAATACCAATTTTCATTCAAAATATACTTTAGAAGCTTGAAAAATTGCTTTGTTAGAATTTTTGCAACTATGCACCCGCAATGCGCCAAGCATTCTAATTTATAGGTGAAACCCCTTTAGTAAATTATTAGAATTTGCGGAAAGCTGCAATTCAGACTTTGGCTTTCTAGACATTTCTTTCAAGGTAATCTAGTCATTTTTTAAAATTTCTTGCGTAAAAACATTTGGGGATCCCATTTTCTGCAGCACTGCTCACACGCAGTAGAATTGCGAGAAGCGGTGCTTCCAATGACTGTATTCCCTCATCAAGTTCCGTCAAGAGCGAAAAGCCCCCTTCGCAAATGTCATTCACGGGTCTTTTCTAGGCCAGCGAGGCGGCTGCGCTACCAAACCTTCAGTGGCCGCAGATTTTATGTTTTCTGCTTTGTGATCAGAATGAATATTTGGCGACACCTTCATGAATGATTCCAGAATGGGCACAGTAACAAAAACCTTACCTTTTGACATCACAAATCACGACTTATTCGCGCGGATCCAATCTTAAAGCTGCATATTAAATCTGATTTGGAATATTTACATATGACAATTAGTCCGTGTACAGAAGGCCATACTTGCAAATCCGAATTTTTTTATCGTCACAGTGCGAGATGTGCGGTGTGATAACTAGTGATAAACAGACGTTTTGTTTATCTCCTGAAACGTTTCTAGTATTCTTCCTAAAAAAAACGTTCCTTTTGATAACCCAGCACGAGCTCTCCGAGGAAGGCCCACCATTTTGCCCCAGCCCAGGCTTCCTCAGGTGCAGCCAGAGATGTTGGCCAGCCGCTAGCGCCAATGGAGAAGTGCTGTGATTCCACAGCAGTCGGCTGCAGTCACAGTCAGGTCCTCAGGCGGATCCGCGTGCTCACTCGCATGCTGCTGAGGCAGTGGGCCGTAGTGGCGCTGCAAGCTGCGCCCAGTCAGTGAAAGACAAGCGCTTCAGTGTCAAGGCTGCCGAGAGGCTCTTCTTCCACCCCAGCAGTGGCAGGAAAGCACAGCTCCCAGTTACAGGTTTCCTGTCGCCGCCAAGTGCTGCTGCAGCCAGAACGCCGTGATAAGTCGCCAGACATAAGCCGGACTCTAGCACCTGCGTTAAGCTCCGGCAACGGGTGCGGCCCCTTCTCGTGCAGAGATTTACTGAAGCGCTTTAGAGATTGAAGCTGTGTTGGCTGCGAGAATCGGTCCTGTAAGGCCGCAACCTCCTTTTTTCCAGGTTTTTCGGGCTGGAAGGAAGGCTGGCAGGCAGGGAAAAATAAAAATAAATGAACTCTTTCTGTGTGCCAATCCCGAGTGCTTCGTCGTGTTCATTTGGGAGTACGGTAAAACTTGCGTAACTCTCTGGCTGCCACCGTTCGCCAATCCTCCTGATAATTCTTACTCATCCACATCATATTCTGCGAAGTTCGCAATACCGATACTGGCGGGCAGTTTCTGGCTGCTGCCAAGGCATCGTTACATTTTTGACAGCGCAGCTGTTACTGGCTCATTTGTGGGCTGAATTGTGGCGACGATAGTAGTGGCAGAGCAACCACCTCACGTGACTGCAGAGAAGGACGACGGCACTCGTGCCTGCGCGGAACAGCGCGCCTGATTGTAGAGAAAAAAAAAGTCGAAAAAGCTCTCAAATGTACGCTGTGAAACGCACACATTCTCTTCACGCTTGATTAAAGGTAGAGGAGTGGTTTCTGATAGCGACGGTAATCGACATCCCATTAGCTATTTTTTATTCTCAATGACATTTCTGTACGTGATAGGCAGATATGCTGACACAATGGAATGGCCTAGCTATTGTGAGAGACACAGTAATTTTCTTGGAAGAAACCATGCATCACAAGAGGTAGCATATATCACTTTTGCAATTTCTCAAATTGCAAGTTCTGTTGCCTGTGGAATAAAAAAAAATGAAATTGTGTGGAACCTGAATAATTTCTAGTAATTATATGCATACTTTTTCTGTTCAGAGGAGTGCTGAAAGCGTTTTTGCTCTCTGCAATTTTGTAGTGTGTAAATCGCGAGAATTTCCAGTAAGCAATACGTTCTAAGAAGGCCACTTTTCAGGATAACTGTGGGACAAGCAATAAAAAAATCACGCTGAAATTTATCCTCAGAATTCGTGCATCCTTCCTTCTGCAATGAGCAAAAATTCGTGATCTAAACAGGAAATTTTATTTATTACTTGGATTATAATATTTTCAGATTTTCAAAAATATCGAAAAACGGCACACATGATTCAAATTCAAAAACTACCATTAAAGCTGATTTTCTATAAAAGTTGCCTCAAAAACCTCCATTACATTTACAAAAGCAAATAAAAAGTGCACTGTTCTATCCCTTTACACTACGAAATTAAATGCCTGATGCAGATTATCATTCGTTCAGCTACCGTGAGTAGATAGTCTTTCAAAAGCAATAATGGCCACAATACGACTTCGAACTGAGTACATTTTGCTGAAGTCTTATCAGAATGACAGAAGATCACAATGCAATGTAAATTTCTTATTTACCCGAGTTCTCACTAGGAATGATACTGAAGTAAAAAATCAGAAAAAAATATTTTGTGACCAAGGGATGCTTATGTGGAAGGCAGTCTGCAGATAAGTGGAAGCCAGACTATTTTGGAGTTACTATTATCTTAGAGGCGCCTATCTGTACAGGAGGCGCATAATGGCATCTAACTGCGTGGTGACATATCTCCTGCTAAGAATGTTCGCATCCCGCCAACCAGTAGGACATATTTGTACCCAACGGCTGAGCATGCATCGTCGCAGAAGCTCTTATGCAATACTCCAAATTTCCTAGCTGCTCTCACTCATTGCACTGTTCGTTTCAGGGAAACAGAACAAACACCCCCATAAACCATTAACAATTCGGGTTATGGGAGTTTCAACGTTCCAAAGCGATTCGGGCTATGAAGGACGCTGAAGTGAAGGGTTACCGGCCAGCTCTGAAGCAAGGCAAAGACATGCTTGCGTGAGCATGCAAGCTTCAATGCTTCAATTGCTTTAAAATGCCTGAATTTCTACTCTTACCGCCAACTGGTAACTTGCAGTAATTTCCTAGTCGGAGAATGATTACCGATTAGCCTCCCTACGCCTGCAAAGTAATGCTATGCAGTGAAATCTGGCTATAACGAAATCCAGAAAAGTCCCCAATTTTTCGTTCCATGTAGGAGTTTCCATTACATCCGGTTTTCGTGTGAAATCTCAAAAAGACCGTGGATAACAGAAAGCAGAATGAAATATAAATATAATGAAACGACCTAAAAAATGGTCACAATAAGCCATTTACTCGAATTCGTAAAACGGGGACAGTTTGTGGTTGCTGCGATAACGCGAGTGTGGTAGAAGCTATTACCTACTTCATCGTGGATCGCAGGACGCCTCTACGCGCAGGGTGATGAGAGTGAGAGAGGTAGGGAAGGCGAAGGCACCTGCGTTTTTCTATGCGCTCATTTCCGGAAAAAAAAAAGATTGCTGATGATTACGTTAGTTCCTAATGCGAAATTTGAGCGCAACAAATCACCTGTTCTAGGTTTTCGATAGACTGAGGCGAAGAATTGGACGACGGCGACGGTAAGCTTCCGCTTCGGCAGCACGCACCTCAGAATTCCGGCAGCGACGGCGGTGGACCTCTGCTCTGGCAGCTCGTTTGGCAGCAGCGGCATACGAAGTACTCCCACCTCTTGCCTCGCTCATGGTTCAGAAAGAATTGACAGAGAATAAACTATTTATACAGGCAGGCGGTTCGCAGTGGATAACGGCGGCGGCTATGCGTTTCGACTCGGGCGGGGCACATATCGGGGTCCGCCGCCACCGATCCGGCGCTCTGATTGCCGCAGCACAGGGGTGGCGTTGGAGGAGCAGTAAAGAGAGCAATTAAGTTATCAGGAGGTCGCCGGAGATGGCGCCAGGAGCGCGCGCAGCTAGCACTCTTGTTAGGCGCCCACCCGTTACAAAGGGAAGGCTACATCATCAGCACTAGAGCAGCGCGCTGCCTCTGCCGCGGAGCTGGTTACGACAGACAACGGCGACGCCGCGAAACGCCGGAACGGGCGCCAAATAACTGCGCTCAAAAAAAAAAATAGATATCACTGCGGCTACCCGCGTTGGAGGAATGCGAAAGGATTGACGCCTCCTCTCGGCACTCGTCGCCCCTCTCTGCCACTCGTTGATTCTGTTTGCCCTTTTCTCCCTTTTTGATTGATCGATTGATCAATTATTGATTCATTGATCGATCATTTATTACCGAATTGGTGATCGATTGACTACATAATTACCTATTCTTCATTCTTTTAATTGACCAATCATTAACTAATTGATTAATTATCGCTTAATTAACGATTTTACACCATCTTTACATCTGAGTCACCCATTTTGAGTTTTCAAATTTGGCGCCACGATTCGCTCCCGCCCACTTACCCGTCCAGCATATTCCTCCGTCGATTGGCTTTTGCTTATAATTAATTCCCTGATGGCTCCACGTCAATCATACTTTTCTAATTCATTACTTTTCATTCATCAAACACTTTCAACTAATTTCAAACTTTTCGCCGCCGCGGTGGCTCAGTGGCTATGGTACTCGGCTGCTGACCCAAAAGACGCGGGTTCGATCCCGGCCGCAGCGGCTAGAATTTCTTTGGAGGAGAAATTCTAGAGGCCCGTGTACTGTGCGATGTCAGTGCACGTTAAAGAACCCCAGGTGGTCGAAATTTCCGGAGCCCTTCACTACGGCGTCTCTCATAGCCTTAGTCGCTTTGGGACGTTAAACCCCATAAACCAAACCAAACCAATTTCAAACTTTTATTTTCCTATTTTGAACAATTTTCTGCCATTTTGCTGTCCACTGCTGTTTTCCCGTCCACTCACTATATCGACATTTACGCTACTTCGATTGACATTTTTTCCTGTAACTAATCATCCTATTCACATAATTATTTTTCGGCATCATCCTCACCTCTTCCTCTTTCGATTACGACCATTCGTTTGAGGCTACCTCTTCTGAGAACATCGCAACTGCTGCGACGCGTTTTGGTAACACGATCCCGTCGACATAGCCTAGAAATGCTTTCGCATTAAAATGGCAGGGATTCAACTTAGTTAACCGAGTAGTGCGCGCGAAAGCACTTGAGGCAACACCGCCTCAGAGGCAACGGCATGCAAGATCTTCTCGTTAGCCACTACCGGCAGCTGCGCGCTGGGAGGGGAGTGCCAGTTCTGCGCTTTGACGAAGGAGCTGTGCAAGGCGTCCAACGTTGGCGCTGCCTCAAAGAAAGAGTTGAGGCTTCACACATACCTCGGGTTTTTGAGCTTTGCTAGTGAAGTGGCGCTTTCGCGATAAAAACCGCCGGACTATTCGCCCTTCGCAGCCCTCCGAAATTGACTCTGCGCCTCGCACTGCCGGTACTCTCTGCCGTCCCTGCTCCAACCGCGCGTCTGCTATTGGCATCTGAATCGCTCGACCGACCAAGCGGCAGCGATGGGCGCGCACTGCTCGTTCCGTGCCTCCTTTGTTGCACCCTGTTCTTTTGTGCTACTTGTGGACATGTGCACATACAGTGCCACTTAGTGTGATGCTAAAAAAGCGAAAGCTGCGCAGACTGCTGGGTTCACCACGGAGAGGTACTGAACACGCTCGGAGCGTGGCACGTTGTGTTGGCCCAGCTCATTGCGACCGTAGACGTTAATCGGCTATTTGTATTTGATCAGAATGAAACCTTCGCGTTATTTAGTCAAATTTCAAGTAGCGCAGTACGTAAATGATAACAATGTTTCAATTTCCACAGAATTATAAAGTTGGAATTCATGCCCTCCAGCTGCAAACCATTAAATCCCATCTGGAAGGCTCATCGCTCCTATCAGGTAATCTCGGCGCTTTAGTACTATCTCTTTTTTGTCTGTCGGCCTAACTACTCGGTACACACGTTCGGTTGTGGCTTCCAATACTGTTTTATTCACAGTGTGCTTGAGCGAGCATTTTCTTCTTAATCATCGGGTACGCCTTATTAAACAATTCGTAAACAATTGTCGAGGTCCTCTCCACTTAATTCCAGCGATCATATGACCTGCTGAGGATTAGCTAAATGTTCCATGTACGATGGCAACTTGTCTTAAAGGAAATCTAATCGTAAATTCTTGTCGAGTGTTGTTAACATCTCTTATATTCTTGCTTTTCTTATGCTATCTAACGCAACTTTTGTCAAAGTTCAAAAGTATCGGGTCTACGATTAGACTCAAGGTCAGGGGCTAGCAAATAACAGTTTCGTCGTCACACATTCCAGGTCACACATTGCGCCGGTAAGTACCCCAGGGCACGGCAGACACCACTCGCCAGAGCGAAATCATTTTCCCAAGCACCTTCTTACCTGCACGAGGAAGACATGCGGGTTATCTACATGTGCTCAAGCACCGCTGCCGTGCCTTTATGCCTCGTCGACTGTTTTTACAAACGAATCCTACACATAAGCTCGTACTCAAGAAACAAATATATTATTTGTGAACAAGGTTCCGAAGTGGTTACCGTGAACTGTGTTTCAGTTTCCTCCAGAAAGCTTCAGAAAAGTAGAAAAAAAGCGTCTGACAGTACTTTACCACAAACACGTTATTTTCCACTTCAACTTACTCTTTGGACAGAATGCATTGTAAGGATCACCCAACTGTTATAGATTCCTAGAAGGAGAAAATGTCGGAAAACTTCTAACTCTTTAAATACTAATGCCCAGCACAACATTGAGATCTTACCAAACCTGTGTTTGCCGTATGATAGCCTGAGCCGCTCCAGTTTTGACGATGGTTTATTGATAATTCCCGTCCGAAGATTGCACAATTGGGGGCATCGAAACACTTTCGTTCCATACATCAATTGCTCATGTTGGGTCGGAAGTGCTGACGTTGGTGATGGTATCCACAAGCATTCTAGCAATTATATGTGCGAGGAAGTCAAGCGGCTTATTTAATTGTGCGCAAGCCCAGCTGCGGCACTAATTTAAATTTGGGAGTTATTTTGCGGCCTGAAACAAGCTGAGAGCAAGCAAAAGAGACAGCTCAGAGCACCGGTATCGCTATAGAGGTTTCGAAGATGTGGATACATAAGAAGGCAAAGAGGACACTATACCTTTCTGTGGCACCAAGGTTTCAGAAATTTGGAATTATTTTAAAACCTTGCTGAAGACAATTGTACTGATAACACAAGCAGAGTCTCATGAGTATGTGCTCAATGAGAGGAAAGAATTGAATGTGCTTAATCCCCACAAACAACCTGTCCAAAGTTAACATAAAAAAGTATCGACATGTGGACCACATTTTGCATTGCTTTATTGCAACCTTCGTAGAATAGTGATTATCTGCGAGCTGCTTAATTTTCCTCAACATATTTGCAGGCCTGTCGTGCTTCTTGTCACCCCACATATACTCGACTGAATGCCGGTTGCAGACTCGGCTCCTTACGGTTCCACATTGTATAGCTATCGATTTCACAAGCTTCCTTAATGCGACCATTGAATACTTTACGTTCAGTTTCACTGTAGGGAAAGTCTACTTACAAGTTATGATCCTCGCTGGGCTGCATCCAGTGCGGTGGTGGAAGCATGGTTGTCTCCGGCAGCAGCTTCATCAATCACTGCGTTGAGATGACGCCACACAGAGGCCCACCTGGAGCAGCTGCAGGGCCTAGTTTAGCGCCACCCATGCAGCGTGCGGTCACTCGCGTATCGCATCGAGGGCCCAGAGAAAGTGGAGTAGCCGGCCTCGGTGCCAGTCTTCTGAACCAGCAAAAGTGTGGGCTTCGGGGACAAGCACATAAGCGTCTTGCAGCTCCGCCATTATAAAATCTGTGCACTCGCAACAGGCGAATTACGTATCTGAAATGTATCTTATCTATATTATGTATCTTTGGAGGAGAAATTCTAGAGGCCCATGTACTGTGCGATGTCAGTGCACGTTAAAGAACCCCAGGTGGTAGAAATTTCTGGAGCCCTCCACTACGGCATCTCTCAATGCCTTAGTCGCTTTGGGACGTTAAGCCCCTTAAACCAAACCAAACCATTATAACCCCTCTGTCATTTTACCAAGATATGTACTTTTTGGGGCGCATCATGCAACTTAGCTTTTTCCACAATGCTGTAATTTTTAGCTCAGTGCGCTGAAGAAAACTTGACTGAAACGTCATCACGAAGGCACCTAGTAATTTGATACAAAATATTTACCATATGCGCAGTCGCGCTCATCGGGTGGAGTGCTTAGTTGATGAGCTAGAGTGTCAGTTCTGGAAGTTCGTATGGATTTGCCATCTGGTGGATAGAGTGCACTTGCACTGATAACAGGATAGAGAAACTATTTCCGTGCATATTGGCATGCTAATTTGCTTGCTGTTTTCCCCTGTTGCTTTCTTTTATCTTTGGCTAGTCTGACGACCGGCGTGCATGTTGGCATGCTAATTTGCTTCCTGTTTTTCCCCGTTGCTTTCTTTTAGTTTCAGCTAGTCTGAATACCGGCGTGCAAAACAGCAGGACAGAATCCGCACTTACATAGATAATCTTCTGCGACATTTGTAAACGAGATACGGCAAGTTAATGCCCCACTGCAGCTAAGCTTGCTACTCCAGTTTTTCCCCTCATTACCTGGTTAATAGCCTATTTTTTTAATTCGTTAGATATTAGCAATGTTGGGAAAAACTTAGTGTGCATGCCTAGGCGTTCGTTTCTTTTCATGCGACCGCGAAATGATCAGAATATGTGTTGACCGCATCTACCACCTTGACGGAGCCATTCTAGGGACACACGTAATTGTTACGACGACTGGCAATATCAAAGGTAATCTCTGCAGTAACGTACTTACCCATCACACATCTGTAGCTGTTGCTCACATGGTCTGGATTGCACTTTATCCTGGATTTTTTGTGTTCCACTTCCCAAAGACGCCATTGGAACAATATGGACACAAGCTCCATCTTCTAAGGACCTATACCAGCGTACGTGCGCTCCCATGCGCTGTGCTCGCAAAGTATTGTAACTTTTTGCAGATAACGCATTCATAAAGTGACACTCATGCAGAGAAACCAAGTAATACAAAAATTACGAGCAACTTTAAGGGCTAAAATGGTGAAAGGCAAAAAACCTGACTGCTGCATTTTGCTACGCGATTGTTCATTTCACATTTTGTTGGTGCATTAATTAACTGCTAATTAATGACGCTTAATCTTTTCTTTTAGGAGTGGAACGCGACAGCGAGTTGTAGCGCTGCCAGGGAGTCCAAGGAACGTCACCACCCGTTCGGCGCGATGCGTGGCCCTGTGAGCGCAACGCTTTTTGATGAAAGGAAACGGCGCTGTAATTCTCTGTCATCTCGGTGGACACCTGAACCGCACCGTACAGGAAGGGAGGAATTGCAGTGAAAGAAGAAAGAGAAAGAGGGGCCGTAATGAAGAAAGTGAAAATTCTATTTGAGGAAAGGAAATTACGCATTAACTGTCTCACATATTACGGTGGACACCCGTCAGAATTCGCGCGCAGTGACGTCACGACCATTCCGACCAATCCGAAACGCGGACAAATTTGCTATCACGTCTTGGTCACGACAGTAAGAGCTATTAAAGGCTTTCGCCTTAAAAAACTTGCCAATCATTATCAGGAACTCACTACAAGCGCTTCTAATTTCCTTTGCTGCCACGGCGTGCGGCATAGGAATAACCATTCAACTATAGCTCATTGACATCATCTGTGATGTAAGAAAGTGAATGACCGATTGTCTACACAGCAGAATATGATATTCCGCTAGGATTAGCGGCACAGGCTGGGCGCTGTCCCTAATTCTTGGTAACGGAATTGAGCGTGGCGCTTCGCGTCCAATCTCTAAGCACACAGCGTCTCTCAAAAGCATGGTGCACAGGGGGCTTGCTTTCGGGTCACGATGTGTCGCTCTTGATTTATCGTCAGCGTTACAAGTTTTAGGAGGTGATAGGAACTCTTTCCCTCGTCCCTGAGAAAGTTAGGACCTAGACGGATGTTTCAAGAGCGCCTCAGCACGAACTAATGGCCTCTTGGACTTTTTAATTTGGACAGGGGCTGTTCTATTCAGCCTCCCTAGTTGCGCTTGCTGCCGCTGTTCGTATTCGAGCTACCGCTTGCCAACTGGCTCTCTATGAACTAGAATCACCCGTTATACAAATAATAAGGGTGTCCTTAGTGTATACCCCAATAAAGAGGCAGCACTTGAATAGAAATACGTCCATGGTCAAATATATGCATGCAGAAATCAACGCTAAAAGCGTTGCTTTTCCGTGGCTAGGATAAACCTCGCGCTGTTGCCTCACCTGCAGAGCTTACAAAGCTGGGAGCTGGGCACTGCTCGCTCGAGATTCTTGAGTGTGCCATTTGTTCCAGACCCGAAATTAACGCGTCTCTCAGCTGCAGGTTCTGCAATTCGTTTCGCAGCGTGCCAATTAAGCAGTAACACCCGCCCTTCTCCCCCCGCCAATATTTCGCTGAATAGTTTATTTCCTGAAACACGAATAAATTTCTTGCGCCAAGAAAGACAGTATGAGAAATTACGCTCCATTTCGAATCACAGTGCACACATACCTTGGAAATGATTCCGTATGCACAAGTTGCGCAAGGTTTAATTATATTGGGGACAATGACGGAAGCACTGAGTAGTGTTAAAGGCGACATTTCGGGTCTGCTTCGGCAGTGAAATCTTAGGCAGGTGTCCGTACGAGAAGCTCCCGCGGTTTCATGGATTTCGCAATGACTGCAATATGCAATTTAAACAGAACAACCTGTGAGTATGACACAAGTTGCTAAAGATTGGGCTTTCTAGATTGAAAAAAATACCGGCAGTCCAGTAACGCTGCTTTGGTGTGTGCGTAGCAGTTCATCGGTATCGACCACCTGAAAGTAAAGTGCAAGGGTTATCCGCCTGAAGATAAAGTGCAAGGGTTATAAGTTTTAATCACGAAACACCGTGCACAACGAGTGCTTCGCACCAGGGAGGACTTTGGCGTCCATCATCGCCTGGCCGTTCTGCGGTTATGCTAACAAATAGAAGAGCCTTGGAATACGAGGGACCCCGATTTTTTGTGTAGGGATTAATGCTTACTTCTACGAATAAATCTAACTCAATCAATGAGGAGATTGACGACGAGAATTCTCCTGCCACAATGTGTCCAAGTGGTGGCTTAACCTAGGTGAGATCTGGCCTTTTGTCTGCGCCTCCTTGTTTGCAAAAAAAATCGCGCTATTTTATTTTTACGCCGTGGGTATAATTAGCGGACGATTTAATTAGCTGTGCCCCGTCTGAAAACTTCTGCGCGTTCATGGCAAAGAAAACATACTCAATAGCCCAAATATTAAATTACGAATGCAAGTGGCGCTCTTTCTAAAGACGCACGCATGGCTACCTGGCCGAGATTGCGCCCCCGATCTATTTAAACCCTGTTAAAATTCTCGGCGGATTAAGTTTGTGGCCGTTTCTGGCAGAAATATCACAAAGGCGACGAAGTGCCTGAACGACTGTAAGCCAAGTGAACCGCGTTAAAGAACTCTGAAAGAAAGGAAACAAACTACGAAAGTTATAGCTGTGTGTCCGCAATATGTCCACGTTCTTCTCGTTCAAGGTGAATCTGATTTAATTAACAGATGCTATGAAATATCGTAGGGAAAACAAAAAAGGAACAACGACAAAGAAGCGCCAAGAAGATGTGGAGCAGAAGAAGACAACGATGAAGAAGCCTCACCGCGTGATCACGTGAGCGGAAAAAGCCCGAACCGGTGCTCGAAAAATGACGAGGCAGGAACTCCGTCACTGTGGCATCCTGGATCTCTCGGCCAGCAGACAGCTACTCTCGGGAGGGGCTCGGCTCCTACCTTCCGGGCAACCACCACTTACCTTGAGGAAGTCCGTTCCAACCCTCCGGCTGAAATGCGTCGACCTGCGGGTTCCATGGGTGGATTGCACCAGGCCTGGCTTCGGTAAGTACCCATCACAGTTGGTGCCGTAGGGGCCAGAAACGCAGGCACTGAAGCGCTGCATATTTATATAGGTTAATGCTGCTCAGCCTTTTTGAAATTAATGGGGCACGCAGCACGCATTCTGGCCAGACTAGCGACGCACCATTTTCCTCATAGTGAACTCTGCTCGTGGGCTGCGTGTTTTACTGCAACGCGTCTGGCCAAGATTTGTGAAATTTTGGAGCGAAAGCATTTTCTTCGCATACAAAGCTGAAGGTCATGTGGCTACGAAATTTGACCTTCAAACCAGGAGAACTGGAGGCTTGGCTCTGATGTCGAACCAGGTGACTAACCACGCCTCGCTTAAGCCGCGCACGTTGAGCCGATGACGCTCGATCGCCCCGCAACTATCGAATCACGTGAATCGCTGCGCCCCGCTAGAGCTGCGTGTGCGGAGTCTACGACACTCGCGCAGCTACCGGAAATCATGTGACGTGCCGTTATCGTAACAGAGGTTTTGCGCGTCTAAGTAGGTTCAGCTGTGTTGAACCGCCACTTTTGTCCTACTATTTGCGTCTGAATAACTCATCTTTTTCTGTTCATCCTTTTTCTATCCGGCGCTTGCAGACCATTTTAACAGACACGTGAGGGAATCTCGGTACATTGAGCGTCGCCCGGCGCTCCCAGCTTCAATCTACGCTGAAAGATTTAGGGTCAGGTCCAAATAATGGCACCTCCCAATGCTTCTCAAGCAGCAATGAGTTTATAGTGCGGGATCGTCCTTCGGCAGTAAAATCATCGGTTCATCCGATGACCTACACTTGCTGTTGAACAAAACTGTGTTAATTCTGGCTTTAAAAAGATTCGTGACAACGAGTCGTGCCGCATCCCCTTGCAGGTGTTTTCGACCTCTCGCTACCTGCTCTCTTAATGCCGCGACTAGCCGTGCACTTTCCATTCGTTTTGAGATTCTTCATTGTGAGCACCACTAGCTGGGCACGCCCCATGAAACTTCTGCAATACATCCGGTATAAAAGCCTACAGAAAGGCACTATGCAGAAACAGCCAAAGCGAACTTAGCGTGCGAATTTCGGGTGCCGATAAAAGGACAGAAAGGCGCATCAAATTATCAGCGTTTGAATAAAAATAAAGCCAGAGGAAGGGATTAGGGGAATAAATTTATGGCGGATGTGCGTCGAGGACTGCTTGGGAGCCGTTAAATAGAGTAATATTGTTAACACGCCAGGATGAAATACAAAAAGGGGCACCAGTTGCACAAATATGACATTGCGCCCTGTGGCAAGCAGCTTATGTCCAGAAAGAAGTACTCCAAGTCACGCACAAATTCATTCGTTTCGGTTAAGAATGATTGACTTTGAATGCCTGTTTTCGCTGCAATTACTGGCCAATTTCCTTTGCGCCAACGGGTTATCGACTTTAGGGCTCCTCATCGCCTGTATTTTGGATGATATATCATCATCAATCATTGGGAGTATAATTTCTTATTGTTTTGTTATCTCACTTTTGAGTCTTCAAAACAACACCACACTATCCTCGGAGTCGACCAGTGAGAGGCACAGCATGCATTCCAGAATTTTAACAATGCCGAACCTTAGTGTATGTGCACAATACCAGTTCACCGTCCAACGAACAGCAATGACCAATATAACCTTTTAAGGGTTACTTGATGCTCAAACATATCGAAGCTTATAGGATTTAACACATACTGTGAAGTTTAGTGTCGCGTCAAAATCAGAGATATTTCGAACTTCATGTAGCAAACAGTCGTGGTGGTGTGCCTGATTTAATTGCATGTAGACGATTATTCTGCGGAGCAAAGACCTTGATACTCATTCGAATAAATAATAAGGCGTCTCTGAAATGAAATTTATAGTACGCGAGGAAGACGGTTCCAAATTGCGGTCTTTCTGCAGGTTGCAAGGCCGGGCGCCAGAAGGCAGGCCGCAAGGCTTCCACGCCGGACGGTGCGCCAGCTAGCATTCCTGCAACCCTCCTTGTCCACCGTTCTTCAGCAAACGTGTACGCAGATCGACATTAGTACTTTGGCGCAAAGTTACTATTTCGAAAAATGTCAACTGGTAGGCTTCGTTTCACTCGGAGTACCTGAGGAATTATGTGCTACAAAGATAGTAGAAGTTGTTCGAGAAGATTGCAGGCAGTCGTCTACGGGTGCCTGCATGTTGAATATTTTGCAATACTCTTGTTCACGCATTCTAACTTTACGGTTCTAAAAGTATGCAGTCAATTTTTAAGAACAGAAGATTAAAGCACAACCTTACACTCTTTAAAAATGGTAGTAAAAAGGTAGTGACTAGCAGCCACTAACTCTGTCTTCGTTTACTATACTTTTCACTATTTCCTATCATCTTCAAGGTATAGTTAGTAAATGTAGCCGTAGCTTACATTTTCCTAACTATGGTCGATAGCTACTATCTTGTTAGTAACCGTTTCTTTAACGCTTAAATAATGTGAAAGAATATAACTTACCCAGAGTCTAGTGCGAATAATTTGGTTTTGTAATTAAAGCTTTCTACAGGAGCGTGCTTTTAGGTAGACTAAGCTGTTTTGAGAATCTCAACATCATAATTAACGCTGGTATCTAAACTCAACGGGTAAGAACCACTAGCCCGAAATTGAAAGTGAGATTTTGGGGATTAGATTAGACCGTGAAAAATTTAGCGGTGTCTGGTTTCTGGTACTGGTAGCAGGTACTATTGGTAGGAGCCGTTAATAACTGAACGGGTTAGTAACTCTTACTTACCTTCCCGTTACTAACGGCCGTTGCAAACACAGTAGTGAAATATGTGACAACTAGTTACTACCCCAAAGTTAGTAAATACCGGTAATTTTTTCTAATACTGTACAACGACTGCAGGTTCCCCGTCAACCCCAGCTCCGCGAGCAAATTGAGCTAGAGCACTGCGTGGGATTGGGTCTAGCCGACAACGCGGTCCGGGCAGAATAACTGGGCGATATCAAGCACGCCCACAATCCCTGCAACTTCCAGTTTTCTCTTGCCTCTTGAACTCAAAAATGACAAAATAACCAATAATCAAAAACTACGCGGCGAAAATGAATAGAATAGCACACATCCTGAAAGTGGGTGAAAAGGCATTGTGTTGTAAGTTTCCACAGTAACGAGTGCAAAACGCTCACGTCGCATGAGCGAAAAAAAAGTGTCCCAAGAGCATGAAGCCTGGGAACAAGAATGCAGCGTCCTAGAGCCCCTGCCACTTTGTCGCACCACACAGCCGGACAATGAAGCGAGCTGAGTGCAATATAATGTTTGACCTGTGGGTTGCAGTGCACATAAAAGTTCCCATTTTTCGTTTTGGCTGCGGCTCCCAATGATATAAGAGGATATAAACCAGAGGAATAATCTGAACACAGAATTTTTTTCTTCTCGGTTTGCCGGCGTGGTTCTTCAGGGTGAACACCAAGATTCCTGTCGCCTCCTTACTAACTTGGCAGCAAGATACCCGCCTGCGTGCCAGCTCTTCTCTAACCTGCGGTACCTGCGGAGTATCCTAAGCCAGTGACCTGCCCAGCAGGCGCTACCCAGCAAGGGCTGTGTTCCAGGCGGCTGTCGTACTTAGATGTACGACACCGTCTGGAACCAGTTCCTGTGGGTGATCGACTTCGAGCTCAAAGAAATAAATTTTACATCACTAGCACTTCTTCGCATTTGTGTGATGTCCTGCGTCTTTCTTTCATCAAAGGATCGGCGCCAATCATTCCACCGCTGGCAGTGGGCGCGTCCCAGCAGCCGCATGCAGTACACCGCCGCCATTCCCCCACATCGCACCTCGGTTTGGCTCCCGTAGCCGCCCGTCTGGGTTCCGAGCGGCTCCGACCGGCAACAGCTGAGGGAATCTCGCTACCCCCGACACACCTACCCACCAGATATCCACCTAAAGCTCGGCCGCAAAGCCATAGCCAGAGTCGCCCGTCTGAGTCTCGCCTTCAGACCACGGACTCCTTTGACCGTTGGCCAACGTTTTGTTCCAACCCCTTTGTTCATCGCTGAAGCGCATACCTGTTTCACATACAGATTAATCGTCTAGGGGGGAGCCCTGTGGCGGAGCGCTGCAGACGTTGGAAAAATGCGGAAAAGGACAAAGTGTGTCTAGCACGCGCTACAGAATGTCCTGGAACTTTAGCCCCGGCCGGACGCTGCCACCGCCGCTACGCCGCTAACTCCCCTCCACCAGCACTCTAGTAATTGCGGCCACGGTCGCCTCTAGGGCGACCTACACGCCATTTCCGCAAGGCGACTGACAGCGCAGTGTGTTCTAGTTAAGGCCAGGAAAATTGAAACCTACTTGAAACCCGTGTGGTATCAAAATAGGAGATCAGAGCGCAGTGGATGCGAAATGAGAAAAGAACTCTTTTAGTTACCGAAATTCACAACAAAGAAGTGAAAGAAAAATTTTCATATTCTGAGCTGTGCACAACTCTTAGAAGCATATTTTTATTCTGTAACGGATCAATGGATCTCACAGTTGCCAAAAAAGCCGCGCTGCTCTCTTTTGTTTACGTTGCGATATGGATTCTTCGTCCTCGTCCTTTTTTGTTGCGTCCATTTATTATAACAGTTCCTTAGCTCAGCTCTGGTTGGTGTTCGCCGACATCTGCATTTTCCTTTCCAGTCTTGATACCAACATTCATTTGCGATACCGAAAATTTCTGTTTTCCATTTCATGAAAACCAAATTTTACGATTTCTACTATTAGATGCGCATATTATTCATGTCAGAACTCCAACAATCTAATCAGTGCAGGCGCATCCGCACGTGCACTGATGGTGTCTCAATCGCACGTGTGAAAAACATGTGGCACCGGAGCCCCTGCGCGATAATACATGCGACCCGGACATGAGCTTGGATTGGCGTTTCACAAAGCACAAAACCTGACCGGAACAGAAGGAACGGTTTACGAGGTATGAATCTACAAATTTGCTTTTCCCAGGATTCTTCACTTATTGCCCTCCATGCTGCTTCTGCTTCTCTACACCGCAAAACGCAATAGAAATGCATGAACAACGATGCTGATATCAAGAGGAATCCCAAAGGAACTATCCCCAATAAAAAATAGTATTTTCAAACCTTATACCCCTCTCAGACTAGCAGATTTAATGTCATTGGAACCAAATGGCATTCGAATCGCCGAACGTCATTCGGTCTCTTTTGGTGCAACACGGTAAAACATAAGGTCATTTGAAAATTATGGCAGTGGCGATCAATGAAAAAAAAAATAGTGCAATTCAAAGACGTCAGCGCGCATGAAAATGTTTGAAATTGTTGTGTAGTGTTTCAAGAACGGTTGAGAACATTTCTGTGCAATATTATAAGTTTAAAGTATCATTTCCGGCCATTCTGCAATACTTTAGGCATCAGAAGCTAAGCCGAGTACAAAGTCAACCAGATATTCGATAAATATAAACGAACAAAATGGCTGACATGGTGGAGCGCGCAGGAGCGTGGAAATTACTTCCAAAACGTGAACTGCTCAGCTACATCTTTAAGTATTTCTGAGCTAAACGAACATGAAACGCCAACCGGAGAAACACGCAATCCAAAATGATTGACGGTCGCGGGAAAGGCCCTGCTTCACGCTCGCCGCTTGCGTTGGCTGCTTCTGAGACCGAGAGCAGAACTAAATTTTTTAGCAGTACTAAATAAATACAATTTCTAACTTTGGCAGTGCGCTCGTTATTTTTTCGCGTAGATTGTTTTTGCTGTATATCTGGTGTCCAGAGTAGGCATTCGGTTCGAGATCGAATGCGAAGGAGTTTCCCAAACTCATTCGATGTAGAATGACATTCGAACCTAATGACATTATGTTCCCGTGTAGCAGCCGATTAATGACATTAGGTGCCAATGTCATTCAATGAGAATGACATTAAATTTGCTAGTCTGACAGGGGTATTACTGAGGCGCGAGTTAAATATTTGTGCTGTGGTGTCAGTTCACTCCACCAAGGCAGAAAGGGTTGAAACACCTCATAAATACGAAATCGTTCTATAGTTCCATTTTTTAAAAAACATTTTCGCGACTTGAAAGCCGCGTCCCCTTAACGTGGTATCGCCTGTAGCATGCAATGATTAAATGTCAGGATAGGACAAATAAGTGCGATGAACGAATTCCATAAAGAGTGTCGCAACAGGAAAAAAAATTCGCCAAAAATAGCTTCCACTCCCCTCAACTACTGCTATTGTAACGAAACAGACTTCTTTTGTAACGTAAGCTACACTACGCGGGTTGGAGGGAGCTTCGGGTGTCTTCTGCGCCGACCGTACTGCGCAGGCGCGGCAGCCGCGTGACGTCACGAGAGGCGCAACTGCGTCGCCCTAGAAGAGGGTTCCGTCGAGGCAGCGCTTAGGAGCGGACGTGAGGTCGATGGGCTCCGTCGACCACGGCCACTTCGTACGAAAATCTTGTGGTGCGGAAACCGAAAGCCTTCCGAATCGACAGAAGACGACAAGCGAATACTGCGGATACCAAATTTTCCGAGGTGGGAGCCTTTTTTTTGTCTGTCATTTCTGGGACTTTTCCGCGGAGAGCGTCCGAGCCTAAAGCTAGGCCTAGTGAGGTGCAGCCACCGTCGGCGGCCCAGTCCCGCCCAACGGCTGAGGCACGATGATGGAAACCGTCGAAGGGACGCGCATTGATCCGAGCGAGCTAAATGTGCCCGGGCAGTGGTACACCAGCAAGAAAAAAGGCAAAGCGGCTCCGGAGGAGGCTAATCCTAACCTTAGCCCCAACCAACAGACGCGCGGCGGCGGGCTGCCGAGAAGCTCGCGAGAAGGAAAATGGTGGCGAAGTCGGTGGAAAGGCAAAACATCAGGCTCCCCAGCGACGCCGAAAAGATAATCATGAGACCCAGCGATGGCGTCACGAGGCCGACGACGACACACGGGAACGCGCACTTGGCGGACGCAATAATCCGGGCTGCCGGAGACGACCAAGACGCAGCGGGAGAAGACATCGTCTCCATAAATACACGTAAACAGTCCATTCTCGTGGCGACGAGAGACGCCGGGCGAAAAAGAGAATACGCAGAGCTAAAGCAGCTCACTTTCGAAGGGGAGCGAATCGAGATGACCACCTACGTCGCATTCCGGAGGACTGCGGAAAGGGCGTAGTCCACAACGTCCCCTCTACTTCTCGGAGGTGGAAATATTGCACCGTCTCAAGACGCTCGGCAACCCCCCGGTACTGGGGGTTCGAATATTAGGCAAGTAATCGAAGACAGTCCTGATACTGCTCGAAGATAACAAAGTCCGGAGGTGGGTGCGCATCACGCCGATGGATGGATGGATGGATGAATAGGAGCGCCCCCTTTGAAACGGGGTGGTGGCAATTTCCACCATGCTCAGCTTTTCTTTATTTATTATTTTTTTTGTTTACTGTGTTGGCAATTCTCATTAAGATTCTCCACCAACTTTGCCTACGGTTTCCTACTATTCTAACCTTATTCCACATCTCTGCTTTTCAGCCACCAATCCTCCAATCGCTTTTTGCTGACTTCCACTGCAGATTTATTTACATGACCATTGTTATCTTTAAACCCTAGGGCCTCAGAAAAAGTGACTGTGCCTGCATCGACATCCGGATGGATACCATCACATTTGATTATGAGGTGTTCAATTGTTTCCACAGATCTCCGCCATTGGCTCAACGGTGCGCACTCTACCGGAGAAAAAATACGAATTGTGCAACGCATGCGGAAGAATGGGCCACCGAGCCGACGTCTGCCGCGGTTGTGGGGCGGAAAACCCGCCCAAAGGCCATCAATGCGAGACCAAGTGTCAGCTGTGCGGCAAAGGACACCTGCTCGGCGATAAGAAATGCAAGGAGCTCTACCGCACGCCTATGAGGTGAAGAGGCGATGGGAGCAAAGCGGCGGCAGTTCGCCAAAACACGGGACCCAGCAAACATTGGAGGGGAATTCCACCCGCCAAGGTCGCCCCAGACACAAGCGCGGCAACAACTACGAGGGATTCCGTGCCGAAGATTTCCCGAGCCTGGAAGAGACCACGGGAAGGCACCCCGGGCAGCATCAGCGTCGGGGCAGCTCGCGCTCCAAAAGCAGAGGGCGCTCCGGATCCAGAGGGCCTACGTCACCTTCAAGACCCAAGGAGGAGGACACTACAGGAAGTAAGCCGCAGCAGCGCGGCCGCTCGAGCTCCCGCACCAGGGGCCGCTCCGGATCCAGAACCCGGGGGAGATCGTGTTCCAGGGACACGGCGAACCCATGGACTAAGACGCGAAGCACGAGCGGGGACCGTAAAAGGGTAAGCTTTGACAGGGGGGGCTTCCCAGGCTCAAGACAAGGACGAGGAGATCGAGCAATTAAGGAAATAGGTTGGGGAGCTTAAAGAGATCATTAATAAACTCACACTGGAACTGAATAAACCAAAATTGCTGGCGCGTACGGAGTCCCCCTCCCCTCACTGAACGCCAACAAAATTGGTTTCGAGATCAACAGCCCCGGCGCCTAAGGCTGTGACTCCCACACAGCCTGCGACAACGGCGGAGGAAAAAATGATTGTAGAATCGGCTAGGCCGCCTCCTACTAAACGCAAAGGGGAGGACGCTGATCCGTTGGCGGCACTAGAGAAAAGATTAGAAGCCAAAATCGAAGTTAAATTCGATTCGTTCATGGCCCAAATTTTGGGAGCACTAAATCAGACTCAAAGCCAGATAAAAGCTCTTAGGGTTGAAGTGCAAAGGCAACGGGCAGAATTAGTTGCCATCGGAAAATGGCAACAGAAAACAGAGGAAAAATTTGAACAGCTCCAAAATGGCCAGAGGCGCACCAACTGAGTCTTTAGTCTGGCAGTGGAACTGTCGCGTATTCCAAAGCAAGCGGGCGTTAGTGCAACAATATCTGACACTATTAGATGAGAAACCGCTAGCTATAGCCCTGCAGGAGACGTGCAAAACAGCAAAACCCTCGGGATACCAAGCTTATTCAAGTGGCAGAGATAATAAATCTCGCGTCACAAAGTTTATTAAGAAGAATATTGCGGCAATCGAGCACGATGTCAACTCGAGCGAAATTGAAGCAGTGCTATTGGAAATTGTTACGGGACGAAAAAAGGAGCCGAGCGTGTTCCTCTTAAATTTGTACGGTACCCCGCAGCAGAGAAAGGTGAGATTCAGGGCCCTCGTTCGCAAAGCGATTAAGGCAGCCGGGACTAACCCATTGCTAATAGTCGGTGACTTTAATGCCGCGAACCCGGAATGGGGTTACGATAAACAAGATCCCAAAAGCACGCAGCTATGGGAGGACGCGCATGAGCTGGGACTCACCCTACACACGGACCCTAGTAGTCCATCCAGGGTGGGTAACAGCGTGTGCGCAGACACCTCCCCTGACCTGACCTTCTCTAAAAATGTGACAGATCTAAAATTGCACAATTCAGAGAAAAATTTCGGCAGCGATCATTTCATTCTGGCCTCGATCCTTAAAACTGGAGTTAAAACGCGTCGTGCGCGTCAACCGAGAGTCACGGAATGGGAAATATTTAGGAAGAAGAGGGAGAAAGCTGCCACTGGGAGGATCACAAACATAGAGGAATGGACGGAGGCCCTCATGCGTCTCGTTGGAGAAGCAACACAGACGCTTGAAGGGGACGATGCCCCAGAGATAGTTGACAGCAAACTGCTTCACATGTGGGAGGCAAAACATGGCATGGAGCGCAGACTAAAGACGCAAAAATTGAACCGTAATCTTAGAAGAAGGCTCGCTAGACATAACAAGGAAATTGAAAATTATGCGATCAAATTATGCGAACAAAACTGGCGTAACAGATGTGACGAGATGGAAGGGAGCATGAGCCTTTCCAGCACGTGGGGTCTTCTGAGACACCTTTTAGATCCGACCAATTCAAAAACCCAATCGCGAATTAGATTATCAAAAGCCAGGCACGCATTTGAGAGAACAGATGCGGAATTTATGCACAAACTAATCAACATGTACATTAGTGATACCCATAGTACCGCCCGTCCAGAATACGACGGCGCTCCCAACGAGGAGCTCGACGCACCCATCACGGAGGCGGAGGTCAGGGCAGAAATATTGGGGCTAAAAACGAAATCGGCCCCGGGCCCTGACGGGATAACTAAAAAAATTTTAAGAAACCTAGACGATGACTCCATCAACGCTCTGACGGAGTACACGCAAGAAATTTGGACTAAAGGCCACCTACCTCGACAGTGGAAGTCGGCAAATGTAATTCTAATCCCAAAGCCGGGTAAACCCCCGAAACTGGAAAATTTAAGACCTATTTCCCTGTCCTCATGCCTCGGAAAATTGATCGAGTGCGTAGTTCAGACTAGACTGACGCGCTCTATGGAGCAAAACGTTCTAGAGACGCCAAAGTAATTCTCGGCCTAGACTTGACAAAGTCTTTTGATAATGTCAAACACGAAGCAATCCTCCGAGGTCTCCATGAAATTGGGGTAGGCGTGCGAACATACGATTACATCAAAGCCTTTCTGTCAGGCAGAACTGCCTGCATGAAGTTCCAAGACATCGAGTCTCGCACACTGAAGTTAGGGAGCAGGGGCACGCCGCAGGGCTCGGTTCTCTCCTCGTTCCTCTCCAACGTGGCAATGAGGGCCCTCCCCGAAGCTCTGCGGAGCATAGAGGGGCTAAATTTCAGTATGTATGCGGATAACATCAACCTCTGGATTAACCAGGGGAGCGATGCGAGTACCGAGGAGCGCCTGCAGGCTGCGGCGGACACTGTCGTCGACTATGCTGCCTGTAGGGGTCTCTCATGCTCTCCGCAAAAATCAGAATTATACGTCTATAACCCGAAGTCACTACGATTCAAGCACAACTGGAAATTTGACATTAAAGTAGAGGGGAAACCAGTTCCAAAGGTAGATCAAATCAGAATCTTAGGGCTATTTATTTAGGATAATGGATATAATGATGGGGCAATCAAAAAACTCGAGGGATTTGCCACGCAAGCCCTTGGCATATTTAGAAGGGTCGCGCTGAAAGGACGAGGCCTCAAGGAAAGAAGCTTGCTTAAACTAACTCAACCATACGTAATAAGCCGCGCGAGTTATGCCACACCTTTCTTAAACATTAGGGCTGAGGAGAAGAAGCAAGACTCGCTCATTCGACGGTGCATAAAGAGGGCCCTGGGCTTACCGATTAGCACCTCCACACAGAAGCTGCTCTCTATGGGAGTGCACAACACCTGGGACGAAATAGCGGAGGCTGTCAAAATTTCACAGCTCCAAAGATAAAGCCAAGGAACCACAGGCAGAGTCATCCTTGAAATAGTAGGCCTACAAACCGATAGGGGGCTACGAGTCAAATCGAGCATTCCGCCGGACTGCCAAGAAAATCTAATCATTCCCCCACTCCCTCGTAACATACATCCCATATTCATCACTGAAAGGGGGTAGAAGAGAGCAGAAGCACTAATCAGACGCGTCGATCCGATGGACAGCAAGTCCGTTGCGTACGTGGACGCAGCAAGTGGCAAGTCGGGTGCGGCGGTCACCTCAGTGGTCAACGGCCGCGGTGCCCCCGCATCGGCAGCCACCATTAAAAGCCGCAACGCGGAAACAGCTGAAAAAGTTGCGATAGCGCTCCCTTGCGTTGGAACGGAAGACACTTTTATAGTTAGCGATAGCAAAACGGCCATCTATAATTTTGGAAAGGGTAGGGTCTCGCCGGAAGCGGCAAGGATTCTGGCCAGTAGACGGCTAAACAGAAAAGTTAGCCTAATTTGGACTCCCGCACACGCGTCCAATCCTGGCAACGACGCGGCCCACGACTTAGCCAGAGCTCTCTACTTCCAGGTAGCTGTGGAGTCGCCCGACTGCAGGAACATCGACGAGCGTCTGCAAAATTATACGGAAATTGTTGAAAATTGCAGGTTACAGAGGAGACTGGTGCCACCACCGGATAAAAGTCTAAACAATATGGAGGTAATCGCATGGTGACGCCTCCAAGCTGGGAACATCGTAAACCCGGTCTGGGCATATCATGTTCATAGAGAAAACAAAGAAAACGATAAGTGCAAGCACTGTGGGGCGAGACGGACCCTCGACCGCATAATCTGGGAATGTGCTAGCTCCCCAGGGGCTAATGAAAACATAAATTGTAGAGAAACCTGGGAAGCCCTGATGCGGAGCGAGGCCCCTGCTCCACAGCAACAAGTCATCCGGCTGGCGGCAGAAGCCTGTAGGAATCGAGACCTCTTCGCCGGCTTCTAATCGCGGAGGTCCCGGCCCCCGTCACCATGGGCCTGCGTGCCGGGGACGGGGAGTAGGGGGCTTCCTTATCTGGCGGAAATTAAAGTTGATATCATCATCATCATCAACTGCGTCGCCCTCCCCGCCGCCGCCGCCGCCGGCGCGCGCGCTCCTCTCCGACGCTCCGCCGGTCGACGCATTCCAGAGGCGTGACGTCAGTCTTCGAAGACGCGCCGGAGCCGCGTGCGCCCGCCGCTGTGTTTACGACTGCCGCGCCGCGCGCTACTGCGCACGCGCCAGGAGGGAGCACCGTGCGTATATAATGCGCAGGACATGCGGTTGATGCAGGGCGGTCTTCATGGAGATTAAAGTGAGAAGAACCCCTGCCAGTCGGCGGAGAAGACTGGAAAACCTAAATTCCTCAGACCCCGAGGTTGTCTCTTGGCAGTTAGCCGCTTACGCTACGTATATCCTGGCATAGCAGAGCTAAGCCACTGCCGATTTTTTTTCATCAATAAAGCCGCACTGCCGCCTTGTGTCGGCCGGCCCTTGCATACAATAGCGTAGTGTGAGGAATTTATGAGGAATTAGAATTCCGGCTTAATCTTCACGGAAGTTCAGGACAGCTATCTGGGAGGTAGTGGACAGCGCGGTAGCAGGGCCCATGCATTCGAAAGCTAGTTTTTGGTTTCGTAACAGGAGACAGGTTTTTTTTTCACAGTCCCAAAAATATTGCTCACCGTTTAACTTTCGTTATCATAAACTAGGTACACATTATCCCTGGAATTTTTTCTTCGTTTCCTGTATTTCCATGGCTTTTTCTGATCTCATGAAAAAGGGGTGAAAAATATTCACTGTTGGTAAACGCGATCCGTTATAAAAATGGCACTTTCGCACTATTTTCGTCTTGTCGCTGAAATATGTGTATTTTTATATCTGTATTTTGTTTTCTTATCACCTACCTGTTCTGCACGCTCGTTTGTTTGGGACTTTAAATTCTTTTTTTATTCACAGCGTTATGCAGCGAGTCATTTCCTTCATCACCTTGCTTACAATGTAAAACAACATTCCGCCTTCTGAAACGATTGTCGAGAGCCTGTCGAATTGATTCCAGCGCTGATATGATCTGTTGTAGATTGGCGGCCCGTTCCATGCATGACGACAGCCTGTTACAGAGGAAAGCTGAATGTTCTGATGTATTGTCGGTTGCTGCTAACATTTCATATTTTCTTGCTTTTATAGGTCCGTTCGATTCACCTGCACTACGTGAACTGGTTCTCGCGGTGCTGCACTTCGCCATCCGTTTCAGCGGTGCAAGATGGCGCCGTCTGCACGACGCCATTCGTATCAAAAAAGTGCAGACGTTGTGCAGGTCTAGTTCAGGAAAACTGTGCACCTCCTCAGTGGTCGGTGCCGAAACGGTGCAGCTGCGGCCGCCATGGAAGCAGACGACGGCTTGCGCGATGATGGCTTGCGCTTTGCGATAAACGGCGGAGATACTCAAATTATTCCACTCGTCGATGAGAACGGTGCCCTGCACGGGTCCGACTCTTATGGAACGTGACTGGCCACCCGAGAAGGCGGAGACGGAGGTGGGAACGGCGGCCCTCGCTGGCACGTACCTTGCATCTTTCGACCACCATGCTCTTGAGGGACCTGTACCGGCGTCTTTCCTATGGACTGATAGTGCTATAACAGTAGTCGAAGTCGCTTATGTTAACTAAAAGGTAAAGACGTGCACGGAGCATGATGCACGTTGTTGCAGCAATAGCTTAAGATGCAAGTCGGCGCGCGCACAGCTCAGTCGATAGTGTTCAGTAAAAGAACAGACGTGCGGTTCGCTTAGCTGCCGCGAGGCTGCATCGAGGCTGATTCATGGCAACACTTCGCTGCGATGTACTGTTTGAAGATTCTTCATGCGGTTTGGGATGTTGGCGGCCGTTGATATATGGGCGCCACGCTACTGGCTGCAATTTTGTGGCGACGCCTAGGCTGGCAGACGACCAGGCCTGCACTCGACCATTCGTTTTGGAAGCAGCCAGTGCCAAGGTGCACCTGAACTGCATGAACTGGCGCTGCGCGCTTGCGGCACCGCCGCGAAACTTTACAGAACTGGTGCAGGGAGTGCAGGCGAATCGAACGGACCTTATGTCTTATGCTATCTGTCGCAGATTTTGGGAAAGTTCCGGAGTATCGGGTCCGAGTATCGACTCAACGTCACAGGCTACCAATAACAAGTTCTTTTTCACGCAATTCACGGCAATGCATCGGGAAGTACGCCAGATCATGGTAGCACGACAAGGCAGCGCTCGCAGAGCGAAAACATTTTCCAGCTTCTTATCTGGACGAGGAAGACATGCGGGGTATCTACCTCTGCGCAAGCACATCTGCCGTGCCTTTATGCCTCGTGCATGGCTTTTGCAAGCGAATCTTACACATACCCTCGTAGTCATAAAACAGAAATACTCTTCTTGAACAATGTGGCTTAGTGGTTACCGTGAACCCTGCTTCCGTTTCATGCAGAAAACTCGAGAACCCGAGAAAAAAGCATATGACAGTATTTTGCGACGAACCCGCTACTTTCCACCCCAACTTAACCTTTGGACAGAATGCATTAGTATTATCACCCAGCTGTTATATATTTTTAGAAGGAGGAATTGTCAGACAACTTGTAACTCTTTAAAAACTAGTATTCCCCAGCACAACAGTAAGATCTTCCCATCCTTGTGTTTGGCGTGTGATAGCCTGAGCTGTTTATACGTAATAAAACCCAACACACAAACGAACCTTTTAATGTCTTGGAGAGTGCCTTGAATACCGAATGGGCGCTCCAATTTGGCGATGGTTCATTGATAATTCCCGTCCGTAGATTGGAGATTTGGGGGATCGAAACACTGTCGTTACTTATCATCTGCTCATATTGTGCTCGAAAGTGCTGACGTTGGTGATGGTATCCACGAGCACTCTGGCAAATGTATGTGCGTTGAAGACAAGCGGTTTATTTACTTGCGCGCAAGCCCAGCTTCGGCGCTTATTTAAACTTCACAGTTATTTTGCGGCTTGAAGACATTTCAGAGAAAGCAACAAAGGCTACTCAGAGCGCCGGTATTGCTGTACAGTTTTCGGAGTCATGGCTACAAAAGATGGCAGAGAGGATTTTGTACCATTTTATGACACTTAGGTTCAAAAAATTTGGTGTTTTTTTTTGAAACTCTGCGAAAAAGGAATATATTGATAATGTAAATGACGTCTCAGGAGAATGCTTCCCCTGGCCTGATGCTCGCCTTAATCAGGGTGAAATGATTGGGAAATAGTTCTTTGACCCCACCTTGAGCAAACGAACACACCTTGCGTCATGGGGCTGCTTGTCCGCCGATGTCCTTGCGCCATAAAAATTCACTATCATCATCGTGAGAATCTGCTCAATGAGAGGAACGATTTGAATGTGTTTATTCTCCATAAACACGCTGTTCAATACTAGCATAAAAAGGTAGCGCCATCCGCACGTCATTTTGCATTTCTTTGTTCCAAACCTAGTAGAATCACGATAATCTGCGAGCTCCTTAATCTACCTGAACATATCTGCAGGCGCGTCGTGCTTCCTGTTCCCGCACGAAATCTCCACTGAATGACGGTTGCAGACTCGGTTCCTTACGGTTGCACGTTGCATACCTATCGATTTCACAAGCTTCCTTAATGCGACCATTCAATACCTTGTATTTAGTTTCACTGTAGGGAAAGTCTACTTACAAGTTATGATCCTCGCTGGGCTGCATCCAGTGCGGTGGTGGAAGCATGGTTGTCTCTGGCAATTACTCCTTTGAGATGACGCCACACAGAAGTCCACCTGGAGCAGCTGCAGGGAATAGTTTAGCGCCACCCATGCAGCGTGCGATCACTCGCGTATCGCATCGAGCGCCCAGAGAAAGCGGAGTAGCCGGCCTCGGTGCCAGTCTTCTCGACAAGCAAACGTCTGGGCTACAGAGACAAGCATATAAGTGGCTTCAAGCTCTGCCATAATAAAATTTGTGCGGTGACCACAAGCGAATGATGTATCTGAAATAAATAAATATAATAAATAATTGCTCCGTCATTTTAGTAAGATATGGCATATTCGCGCATAACTTGTAACCCAGTTTTGTGCGCCTTGTAATAATTGTTAACTCTGATTGCCCTTGCGTAATATCCTGAAGGCTGAAAACTTGCCTGCATCGCCGTCCCAAAATCGCTAGTAATTTTATACAAAATATTACCATGAGAGCATTGGCGCTTACCAGGTGTGCTAATAGACGAGCTAGAGTGTTTGTTCTGAAAGTTCGCACGGATTTTCCACCTGGTGGATCGAGTGCACTTGCACTGACAACAGGCTAAAGAAACTGTTTCCGTGCATGTTGGCATGCTAATTTGCTGGCTATTTTCCCCCGTTGCTTTCTTTCATTCTTGTCTAGTCTGAAAAGCGGCGTACGAGACAGCAGTACAGAATCCGCACTCGCACAGATAATCTTCGGTGAAGATTGTAAACGAGATGCGGCAAGTTAGTGCCCCACTGCAGGTGGTGGGTTTGCTACTCGAGTTTTTCCCTGCATTATCCGGTCAAATGTCCGCTCTTTTGAATTCTTTAAATACTAAGAATCTTGGCGAAAATTTTGCGCGCTTGTTTGGGTCTTCTTTTCTTTTAATGCGACCTCGAAATTTCCAGAATTTTATTCACCGCACCTCCCGCCTTTACGGAGCTATTGTAAGGACACGTGTTCGCCTGATCGCAGATTTTTTGTGCTCCCCTTATCAAAGACGCCATTAACAGAATATGGGCAGAAACCCCATCTTCATAGGATCTCTACCAGCGTCACACGCGCACTCTCTGTGCTGTCCTCGCAAAGTATTTCAACCTTTTGCCACTAACGCATTCGTCAGGTGTCAGTCATGCAGGGAAACGGAGCAATACAAAACACTCGCTAATCATTATCAGGAATTCAGGGCAAGCGCCTCTAATTTCGTTTGCTCCCACTGCGTGCCGCATGGGGTTAAGCATTGAAATATAACCTATTCACACCATCTGGGATGTACGAAAGCGAACGACCAAGTGTCTGCAGAGCACAATATGGCAGTCCGCAGGATCAGCGGAGCCGGCTGGGCGCTGTTCCAAATTTCTAGTAACGGAAGTTAACGCGGCGCTTTCCCTCCAATCTGTAAACACACATCATCTGTCAAAAGCATGGAGCATAGCGGCTTACTTTTCGGCCACGTAGTGTAGTTCTTCTTGTAGCCCCAGCGTTCCAAATCTCTAAGAGCTGAGAGGAACTCTGCCTCGTCCCTCAGGAAGTTAAGACCTTCACGGTAGCTTGAAGAGCCCCTCTGCACTACTTAGAGGCAAATCACTTGAACTTTTTAAGTTTGACTGAGGCTGTGCTATTCAGTCTCCTCAGTTGCGCTTGCTGCCGCTGTTGGAGTTCGAGCTAGCGCTTGCTTGTTGGCTCTCTTTGAACGAGAATCACCTTTTATACAAATAATTAGGGCATCCTCAGTGTATACTCCAGTGAGGAGGTGCAATAGAACACAAATACCTTCATGGCAAAATATATGCACAAAGAAGGCAGCCTCAAGGTGTTGCTTTTCCGTGACTGGGATAAACCTCGCGGAGTCGCCTCACCTGCACAACTTACAAAGCTGCGCAGTGCTCGCTGGAGATCCCGGGGAGTGCCATTTGCCTCAAGTCTTAAAGTAAGCGTCTCTCAGCTGCAGGCTCTGCAATTCGTTTTGCAACGTGCTAATTAAGCAGTGATATCCGCCCCCCTCCGAAATTATTTCGTGTAATAGTTTATTTTCTGAGGCACTATAAAATTTATTGGGCCCAAAAAGTTGGTATAAGAAATTACGCTCCATTTTGGATCACCAGTACGCATAAACTTTGAAAATGATTCCCCATGTACAAGTTGAGCAAGATTTAATTATGTTCGGCACAGTTGCGGATGAACTGAGTGATGTTAAAGGCAACATTTCGGGTCTGCTTCGGCAGTGAAACCTTAGGTAGGTGTGCATGTGCGCAGGATCTCGCTGTTTCATGGATTCTCAGTGAATACATCATACAATTTAATGAGCACAAATCTACGAGGATGATACGAGGTGCACGAAATTGGGCCTTCGGGACTGAAAAAAAATAAAAGCATTCCAGTAAAGTGGCTTTCGCGCGTGCCTAGAATTTATTTGGTATTGACCGCCTGAAGTTAAAGTTCAAGAGTTATCATTTTTAAGTATTTCTCTTAAAAGCTCGTAGAGGAAACACCCTGCACTATGACTGCGTCGCACCAGGGAGGACTCTGGTGCCCATCTTCGCCGGCATGCATGCGTAGGAACCGGGACAGATTTGAAAATTCGGAGGGGAACATCACAAAACATAGCCGTTCTACCGTAATTGAACGAAACTGAAGAGCCTTAGAATACGGGGAAATCAATTTTTTTAGTATAGGAATTAACGCTCAATTCTGCGAATAAAAACAAATTCAATCAATGAGGAGGTCGACGATGAGAATTCTCCAGCCACAATGCGCAATCCCTCCTTGACCCCTTAAACGACCGCATTTGGGACATCCTTCCGGTATGCGCCAATTCTTCATCTATTCAGATTGTCTTCGTTGACATCTTTCCAAAATATGCAAAGTTAATGCCTTTTCATTTGCTCACCGGTTTATTACAGGATTACTTGCTGCGCTTTAAATCTCATGTGTTCATAGCGACAGACGCCTCACAGTGTGAAGAAAAGGCCGGTGTTGGCATTTTCTCCATCTCCCTTGACTGGTCATTCTCACTCCGCCTTCCCGATTACACCCCTATTTATTTGGCCGCATTTCTAGCAGTAGTCGTGGCGTTGCGCAAACTAAACAGCTCTTTGTCTTCTGTCATAATTATGACGGATTCTTTATCGTTGTGTTCCTCTCTCACCGCGCCTACATCTCAGGCACTACGCTTACTCAAGTGCTTGATTCCACCCCACGTGTGTTCGTTACGGTTGATCTCGGTGCCTGGGCACAGAGGAATCCATTTGAATGAGGTGGCTGATACCCAGGCGAAGTCATCTCTTCAAGGCCCAGTCGTATCTGTGCTTCCACCCAGCGAATATATAACTGCGGCCAGGTTTCGCAGGTATCCGCTCTTGAAAGAATTCGCAGCAGCAGCACTGACCTCCTCTCCCGAATTCCGGCATCTCCTTTACCCGTGGTGCAGTAAAGGATGGCGATCACGCAAGCTTGAGGTTTTTTTCACGCGTCTACGTTGTCGCGTGCCTCACTTAAACTTCTACCTTTATAGATCTGGTCTTGCGGTCTCCCCATTGTGCCCGTTCTGCGGAGAACCCGAAACGGTAGATCATTTCTTGTTGACCTCCCGCCGTTTCTCCTCTTTACGGAGCCGCCTGCCAGAGCATCCGTTACGACAGCTAGGTCTAAGTCTGTCAGCTGGAGTTGTTCTGTCTCTTGGGGCTTCCTTCCTTGGGCACAGTAACTGGAATGTGCTCTCCGCCATTCAAAACTTCCTTACAGACACTGAATGGCTGCCACCTGAAGCTCTGGTCTTTCTCATGATGAATATTTCTCTGCAGCGAAATCATTCCGAAACATGGAATATTTAGCCCCGTTCTCTATTTCAGTCACCGATCTCACAGTATTTGTTTAGCTTATTTCAATTACACATCTAAATTTCTTTCATTCATTTTCTAATTATTATTAATATCATTATTCCTTTATTTTTTCCCCATTATTTATTTACTTTAACATTCTGAGTACCTATCAGTTGACGCCTGTGTCTTGGCCAATCCCCCGCAGTGGGTACGCGCCATTATTTAGAGGACAACAACAACAATGTCTTCAAGTGGTCGCCTAACCGATGTGAAATTTCGCCTTTTGTGTGCACGTCCTTGTTTGCATAGGAAAAGAAAATCGCGTTGTTTAAATATTACACCAAGTCTATAATTAGTCAACGAAGACGTGTATCTCTTAGCGTTGGCTGTTAGAATGGTATGTGAGCTGTTACTATGACGCCCTTGAAACAGCATGATACGCACCTACCGACTAGGAAATAGTAAGTGCCTGGGTGAGGATACTAATCACACATAACAGCACTGAAGCTTCGTCTTCCAGAGGCTCGGAACAAAATGACTATTCAGGTCGCGTTTCGTGATTCAGGCAACGTTCTGGCTGACTCGGGATCTGCGTTTCACCTCCAGCGCTGCAATAATGTGTGTTTGCTGCCCATTTCACAAACACTCGATTTCCTTCCTTCGAACTCGTATAGCGCAGAAAATAGTGTTTAGTTTCACATGTGCACTTGAACCAACCCATAGTGCAACCGCCCCAGTCGAAGCGCGACATCTATGCGCCGTCTGAAAACTCGTGCGCGTTCATGGCAAAAAAAACATCCGCAGTTGCCTTCAGATTACGCCCCTGTTCTATTCGAAACTGGTAAAATTAACGGCGGATTAAGCTTGTGCTCGCTTGTGGCAAGACGATGAGATTAACGACGAAGTGAACTGAACAATTATAAACCGAATGACCCAACGTTACTAGATTACCTGGAAAAGTAATCTAGTAAAGTTGGAATGAACCATGGTAAAAAACTCTAAAAGAAAGGAAATAAACTACAAACAGTAAAGCTGTTTGTCCACCATGTGAAAACTTTCTTGTCGCCCAGATTGAATCCGGTTTGAAGTAACAGACGCACTGAAATATCTTAGACAAAACAAAAAGGAAACAACGATGAACAAGCATTATGAAGAGACGACGATGAAGGAGCGCCGCCGCGTGATAGGAACGTGGCACGTGACCAGAATAAGCCCGAAAGACAGATCGAACAATGGCGCGGTTCGAATTCTGTCACTCTGGCATCCGGTATCTCTCGGCCAGGAAGCAGCTACCCTCGGTGGGGGCCTGTACTCGTACCTTATGGGCGCTGACCACCTACGGTGAGAAGGACCGTCGCAACCGCCTGGCTGGAGTGCGTCCGCCTGCGCGGTCCATGGCTGGATGCCATCATGCCTGGCTTCGGTGAGTACCCGTCACAAGCAGCGCCATTGGGGGCTAGTAACGCTGGCGAGGGGCCGCTGCATAGTTCGCGAAGGCGTGAAACTCGCTCAGACTTTTTCTGCTAAATACTGCACGGTGAACGCACACTGGCCAGACTAGCGATGCCCCGTTTTTTCCTTATAGTGAACACTGCGCTTACTCAGCAGATATATTACTGCAATGCGTCTGGCCAGGGATTGTGAAATTTTGTAGCGAAAACTCTATCCTCCCGTACAAAGGTGAAGGTCAAGTGGCTCAAAATTCGACTTTAAAACCAGGAGAAGCGGAGGCTTGGCTCTGACGCCATGCCTGGTGACTCGCCACGCCTCGCTTCAGCTGCGCGTTGAGCCGACGGTGCGTGCGCGCCTTGCAACTACCGAATCGCTTGAATCGCTGCGCCTCGCCACAGCTGCGTATTCGGAGCCAAGGCCACTCTCGCATCTGCCGGAAATCGCGTGACGCGCTGTTACCTTAACAGAGCTCTCTCTTGTCTTCAGCCTGGTTGAACAACCGCTAATTTTACCAGCCATTAATCCGCGTCCAAAATATTTCCTCTTTTTAAGTTGATTGGCCAGCGCTCATAGATATACAAGCAGATGTAATTGGAAACTTCTGAAAAATTTGTGAGATTATGTCCGGCCCTTCCGGACCATTTTAACAGGCGCGTGAAAACAGCTCGGTGCATCGGGCGTCATCTCGCGCTCCCAGCTTTCCCATCGTTGGCAGCTTTAGGGTCAGGTCCTAATATTTTCACTTGCCACTGCTTCTCCAGCGACAATGTGTTTATGGCGCGAGGTCATCTTTCGGTAGTAAAATCATCGGTTCACGTGATGAACTATACTTGAAATTGGAGAAATTGGAGGCCTGCGACGGATTTGTAGGGCTTCCTAGCCCGGCCATATGAAGTCAACTCTACGCAAGAGACAGAGAGATTACTTGGCATAAAATACGGCGCACATGATTCTGTGTGATTCTCTCGCGAAGCGCTGTCATCTTCGTTTGCCTGCGTTCTTTGTTTGTCGCCGCCACATGAACAGTAAGGCAGACAGCTCCTAAACAATAACACAGTGAAAGCTGGCGGTTCCACACTTCATCCAGCTGAGACGTGCTATTCATGCCGGATGCCATTTCTTCTGTTTGATATCTGCTGACTTTTTGAGTGCTCTACGGATCCGATTTTTTTTTATTCGGCAGCTTCGTTTCGACTGATGTTTGCTGCGCTTTTTGATGGTTTTGTCATACAGCTACGGAGTGAGTTAATTTGAGATCTGAAGCTTCCGAAGGCCGCAATAAGTTCACTGGCACAAAAAAGGTCAGCGTAAAGAATGCCCAGGTACAGTAACTGTGCTGCTGTGGGGTAAGACTCACACACGAAATCTGTTTTCTCGATGAAAAGGGTGGATCATTGCACGTGATTTCGGGCATGAGCTCACCCGCCAGTGTTGTGTTTCTGGTTGTCTGATCAAGAAACAGAACAAAATTCTTCACTTTTGCGCGCACTTCCGTTAGAGATTAGTGAAGCTCACCAAACATTAGATCGCTTACGCAGTAAATAATGACGGCTGCAGGGAAACATCGAGTATTTTCTTTTTCGAAGACAGTACACAAGCTGTGTATATATAGACGCCAAACACAAATTAAACAACCCTTTCGCCAATCTTCTTTTCGCATGATAGCCATAGCTGCTTATGCGCCATAAAACCCCATATAACTAACTAAATCTTCTTTTCTATCCAGCATACGTGCACCGACATGAAGTTTCAGTGAAGAGCAGATATATGAGATGGTCGAAGTGATAACCGCAAATTAGTGGTTGATTTGTCAACTCCTGTCGACGAGGTGCATTTCAGCCTGCATCAGAAACTTTGAAAATATGGTTCGACGTGGGAAGACAGGGGCGACGACGTCAGATCAAACACATCCCAAAGTTTCATTTCTTCTATAGTCACATCCCAGTTTGCCGCCTCCATTATTATTTTCAATATGGATAGCCAACTGACCCACAAGAAAAACTTGCTAAGCAGAAAAGTTGCATGCGTCAGTATACACAGCTGCCACTTATTTGTGGTGGAATAGGTTTCAGCACCCTAATTCATGTTTTTCTGTCCTGACACTGTATATGCAGCGCAAAGACATGGTGACAGTCAGCCATGGGCACGCGAAATCAGCTTACTTATTGAAGGGAGTGGGTTTGGGCAAGTTTTTGATGGCAAGAACATAGCCCGTGAACCCGGAATAGCAAGCAACACCAATAAAATACATTTACTTTTCATAATGCCAAAACAGAGGCTCCTAGAGAGTGGTATTTTAAGCCCAAGAATTTTCTGAAACAATGTTTGCTCTGAAAAGTGTGCCTGTTGAACGCTGAAATTATGATTTCGTCAATTAGCTATATTTGCTGTCATGAAGAGAAACACCTCTCTTACCGTCGGCCATTTTGAGCTCGTTTACACTTATCTGCTTTTCTGCTCATTTATTTGAATTAACAGTAGGCTGATTATAACAAAGGACACTTCGAACTTAATACAACGGTTCCTTAAGGTAACATTTTTGTGAAAATTTATTTTTCTGCCATCATAATGATTAAGGACCAAACCACCCAAGCAAAGAAACCTGGTCTTATACCGGCACTCGCATGGTGGATGAACTGCTCTTGTGGAACTCGCATGTATAGCGGCGCTAGCGTTCCCTGTAGGTGATATTTAGGAACTCCATGTTTTTAAGGGAGGCTGCTGCAGCGCAGTGAAGCGTCTTTTAGCCACTGAAACTCCCACTATCACAGCAGCAATGCTGCGGATTTGCCGCGTTCGACTTCTCACATCCTATGTGTATTTTCTGTTATTGAGGATAGTAGTCAGCACCAACGTGATGAGACAAACGTGTTTATATTCGCAAGTCTGGAGTAATAAGATGGCAGGTGAAACTCGCACAACTTTCGCTTGTGTCAGATGCGTACTACCCGCAGGTGAAGCGGCCGTGTAAGGGCCGCCTTCAGAACATTGGCTTATCACCGCTTTCATATGTTTTAATACGTCGGCATAGATGCGCGGCACGATCATACGCTCAAGAGGGACGATCGATGGCAGGTGACAGCAGGAGCTTCCGTCATAGGTTTCGTAAAACAGCGAGACTTGAGGGCGCCATGATGTTTCACATCTAGCGCCTTCATAGGGGCTGTCATGCATTTTTTTTTTCACAGGATTTCCATATAGACCCAACACACTAAAAGAGTGCAGGCAAAATACTGTGCAGTGGCGAAGATGCAGATGCGCAAAATGGCCACACTGTCACCATCTGCACAAAATTGACGAACTAATCGCAAGCACATGGCCGCTAGGGCAGTGCACGGACTTCTCATGTTGCTGCGCCTCTGTCGGTGTAGCTCGAGAAGCCTTACGCGTAAACAGGGAAACCAATCCTTGCACTTCCGGATGTTCTGTTTATTCCAAATATTCAGGTCCTACAAATATTCGAAATACATAGAAGATCCAGCTTTGGAAATACATACCAATAAGATGTAGAATAATCGAACCTGGATATAAAATTTGCTACGTTCAGGAATTTTTACCATTTGACCGCGAACAGTCAAAGACTATAGCTTCTTTTCGGGTAGTAGAGCGTATGAAGAAAGATTACCTCGTCAAGTACCGTTACAGGCAGGAAAAGTTGCAGGCATTGAACTTCATATGTTGCGACGAAGTTTATAAGCAGATACGGATCCCTTGGTCCGAGCAATGTCTAGATTTGCTTTCCAGCTGCAGTGAGTTCTATTAAATGTCAGTATAGTGTGCCATATTTTCATACCATTCAATACTTCATTTTTGTTTCAGAGGTTTATCGGTCGCTTTTTCCGCAGTTACCTGCTGCTCTCGCGTTACCCTTATCTACAGCCGTTTTTTGACAGTAGAAATATTTTGTTTCACGTAGGTAGAGGCTTCCCGGATCTGGAGCTCTTACGGGTGACCAGAGCGCATACACAGAACACAAAGGGTGTGCGTGAGTCTCACGAACGTACATGGGGTTCGGACTTTGCGTTCCTGGCGTACAGGGTCGTTCACTCTTAGTTAGAACACGCTAGCTCATGGCCGCGCTCTTTGGAGGGTCGCTGCGTCCTAAACGGCTGCGCATCGAATCGTAGTGGCAGATGACGCAAAGCACCACGTCCAGGTACACCTACTTCTGAGCCACTTTGCTGCGATGAGCGACTGTGTCGCACGCGGTGGCCTTCTGAAGAGGGCGGCCATGCGCTAGCGTGTTGTAAGAGTGGACGACCCTGTACGTAGCGTGTTAAACATTCCGGCGCCGTGCCTGCCCGCTTCACAGCTATAACAGCTTCGTCGCTAACCCCTTGGCGCGATATCGTGTACTAAACTGATTTAATTTGCTTCGCTTTGCCCATTCTTTCCCTCGCAATAAGTTTGAAGTGAAAACAGCTTTTGCTTTTCAGATAGAAGGGTGATTCTTCAGCTGTTAAGCAAGACGAAGACTTGTTTGTCATCGTCATAGGAATGCTCCGACGCTGTTCGACTGCCATGCTTTTGACAAGTCTTGTATTAGAGTGGCTACAGCAGTGTTTGTATCTGTTAGTACATGGCGCTAGGAGCAAAGCAAGGTGTGCGTGGCGTAAGGCTAACCATTCTGGTTTCAAACAACATCCGCGTAGGTTACGTGGACTTCTGCCGCTTGCCTACGTAAACTCCATACGTACCTGAAACTAAACCTGCCTAATAATTTTACTTGTACAGCAGTGTGCGCTGCGCTGCCACAGTGCAGGCGGGGTGTTTCACGAATCCTAATGACGCAGCTTCGCGCCTCGCCAATAAGGAGAAGCAAAATTTTCTGTCTGAAAATTATCGCTCTAGAAGCTCTAAAACCGAACCGTCTTGGAGCACGGCGGTCTTTAGACAAATTCACTTCAATTGGTAACGAATCCTTGCAAGCTGTTTTGGTAGAAGTGCGCTGTGTGCACGAGAACTCAAACCGACCTGAGCATAATATAATTTTTGACCTGAAGGTTGCTGGGCCGAAATAGTTAACGTTGCTATTCGTCGTTTAGGCTGTGGCTCCCAATGATCGTAAAGTGTATTAGCCAGTGCAATCGCAGGGGCCGAAATTTTTCACGTTGCTATTCGTCGTTTAGGCTGTGGTTCGCAATGATCGTAAAGGATATTAGCCAGTGCAATCTTCTAATCGCAAAATGTTTTTCTTCTCCGCTTCTCTGGTATCCGGCGTGGTTATTCAGGACGAACAACAAAAGGTCTGTCCCTGCTCCCTGACTACGAACTGGCCAGGAGGATGCCCGCCCGCGTACCAGCTCTTCTCCAACCTGCGGTACCTGCGGAGTATCCTATGTCAGTGACCTTCCCCGCAGGTGAAGCAGGCAGCGTTGATGTTCCAGGCGGCTGTCCTACTTTTGTGTGCGGCACCGCCTGGAACGAGTTCCTATGGGTGATCGATTTCAAGCTCAAAGAAATAAACGTTACATCACTAGTACTTCTTCGCATTCCTGTCATTCCAGACGCTGGAATATTTTGGCAATAATCGCTTGTTTGCTCGCTCATATGGTTCTGATGAGGCGGCGCTATGTCGAAATCAAGAAACAACACCAGTGTAGGATATGTCTGTGCCAGTTCCGCTTACACAACGGTGTCAAGGTGAGCGGTTGCGGCAGACCTATTAAAGGGGCTCGGAAACACCTTCCGGCAGGTACGGTAAGTACGGCGGCAAGTACGGCGTGGTATCTCGGCCTCTTATCCCCTATCATCCTAGTGTACGCAGAATTTGTTGAGAACGGCTGTGTACTTTTTTTACACTCTGCGATTCACGACTCCAAAGCAGCACTGAAAATGGTGAAATTTTTCGGAGGCTGGAGAGCGCGCTTTGGCCAAGCCCGCGCACTGTGTACTTCAACCGCACATGAGTCTCTTGGATGAGGCTGCCACCTGTCATCAAGTTGCCGATTTCTACCTGGTGAAAGCACTCAACTCAATCGAATCCTTTGGATCGTCTACCGCTCGCGGGATTTCCTGAACGCTGTTTGTACATCACATCAAACTGAAGTTTATGAAGTTGAGAGTTGGATGAAAGCTCATCTGAACGGAGGCAATGATATTAAATGTTGAAAAAAAGAAAGATATCGGCCATAAAATTTTAAAAAATACGAGATTCATTAAAGTATTAATGTCGTTAATGCCAAACATTTGTAACTGCCTGCGTTGTACTCCTATATCAACAAATAAAATATCATATTGCACACACGAACTACACAATTTTTTTTTTCGCACTGCGTAGCTGGCCTTTCAAGCACTAAGGAAATCGATTACCTATGACGACATGTTCCCTTAAGTTAACCGAAAAGATGACTGCGGACAAATGAGCGTCGTTTTGTTCCCCATCATGCGTCCCGTTCAAGCCTCTTAAAAAGGGTGGCCTAAGTGGACTTAATACGGACAAAGAGTCTACGCTTCCCAGGCAGCTGCGGGTAGTTTGCTCCGAATGATGGCCTGATCCTCAATCAGTCACATCTGAAAATTACCTGATATCACGAGCCCTGGTCAGAGCTATTTATCCTGAGCGCACTGTGCAAAAGTACATGATGCCCAGCATTTCTAACATCATAGATAACAAATAAATTCGCACTTTCATGGGCGGTGTTGGCCCGACTGCGATCCAATGTGCGATCTCAATCCGGCATCCTCCAGACGGCCGCGACCAATATGGCACTCGCCAGGCAGGCGCGGCAGGCACCACACCTCATTCTTATGAAGGAGCCCCCTAACCTACTCGACATAAATATTTATCGCTTTGGGTGCATGCATCGCAGTGTTTCGACAATGGCACGGGTTTAGCGAGCCACACTAGGCTGTTGAGCTGGGTGGCCAAAAAGATGTGGGCCTGCGAAAACAAGACAACCAAAAAGTGGAATCGTTTCCGACTAACGCCAGCTACGTGATATGGTCATGGCAAATTCCCCAAGCATGAGACCGAAGTGTTGCTCATGCGCGACACTGCCTCCACCCCGCCACTGTAGCAGTTCTGTGAATGATGGTGCCGTTGCAAGCAGAACGCCGGTTCATTTCTCCACCACCTCTGATACTTTTTTTTAAACCACCGAATGAGAGGTTCGGAGCTTTCAACAATGGTATGCGTCGGTTTAAGTGAACAATCAAACTGAGAGGGCCGCTGAGCATGTATTTTCACAGGAAATTTCTGCCTCCTTTAATTTGGCCAACATTTTGCGCTTCGTGGGAAGGGAGCGTTGAATGCACGATTTTCTTGAGAAAAACAAAATCTCAATTTATATTACAAGTTCGTCTGTGGCTGCATTGGCAGACAACGCGCAGTCGGCGTTCAAGCGTTGAGCAGCTTGTCTCGCTTATGGCTGCTTTTCTGCCTGAAACTGAACTGCGTCCCAAAGCAAATCAACAATCTTTTAGAGTAAAGAGTTTGGTTTGGTTTGGTGTATTGGGGTTTAACGTCCCAAAGCGACTGAGGCTATGAGGGACGTCGTCGTGAAGGACTACGAAAATTTCGACCCCCTGTGGTTCTTTAACGTGCACTGACATCGCACAGTACACGGGCCTCTAAAATTTTGCCTTCATCGAAATTCAGCCACTGCAGCCGGGATCGAACCTGCGTCTTTCGGGTCAGCAGCCGAGCGCCGTAACTTGTGAGCCACCGCGGCGGGGCTAAAGAGTTTGTTGACACAAATTTAAGCAATGGAAATATTGCACGACTCCACTTGTAGAAATGAAACATTTCTTGAGAGGCACCTGAACGTTTTTCTGTGCATTCACAGCCACTTCCAAACGTGTGTGAGCTCCTAGCATAATTTCTTGACTAGTTAGCCATCATGTAGCGATGCTGATCATGAAAACGAGGCAGCAGCTGTGACGGTGCACTGCTAATTTTAATTTATTTGTTCGAAGTGTGGTAGTGATAGTATAAACTTTATTGCCCATATTACCACGCTAGGGTTGGCCCTAGGCCGCGTCTTCAGTAAAGAAGGCTGTAAGGCCTGGCCATTCGGCGCGGCCCTGTCCCCCACTACGAGCAGGACTTAAAGAGTCGGCGCTGGATACCTGGGCCTCCCACTTCTCTTGGGATGGTTGCTGCGCGGGTGGCACCTTGGTGCTTTCGCACTGTGTTCGAAAGCTGTGTAGGAACAAAAGGCAAGGAGCGAGAAGGAAGTTGCCCACGCATAGCCTCAATCCACATCTGTCACCAACACGTTCGTTCAAAGCATGGCCTCGTCATCGGTAGCCGTGACCGCGTACCTCTCCGAACCACGAACGCTGTACCTCGTCCGCTTCCCACCACTGATAAATGCACCGTATATTACAGCGGTTTCAGGAAAGACAAACACACTCTCTAGCTTATACGCGTGCACTATGAGAGTGCAGCGGCACAAAGTGTAGCAACCGCGAAATGTTGCTTTTCGGTTAGCTTTTCTGTGACTGAGATCAACCTCGCGCAGTCGCCTCACCTCCACAACTTAAAACTTGCTTGGGTATCATAACGACGTGCAAAAAGTTGCCATAAACGGCCAACTTGCTGCGCGCTGGAAGGGTGCCATGATTGTATCCTCCAATATTCAGACACATATGCGTCATTAGTAAGTATAAATTAAAGGACACCAGAGAAATCACTGAGGATTTCAAAAGCAAGTGATTTATGTGCAAGCACCCCCTGTGTATGTTTGACGCATAAAAACAAAACTTGTATATTTGGCCGAGCGGGTGAAATCATACCGACACAGCTATCGTCACAGAGTCATGCGGGTGTGTGTGTGCCTACACGCTTTTTCCCTGCACCTTCCTGCAAAAAACTGGCTAGTGCAATAAACCACAGTTGCAGTAAGCGCCTTGTCCGTGTTAGTTCTTCGTCCGTTCTGTCCACTCTTGCGCCTTGTATCATCGAGTCAACTTACAAATTTGGGAGCTGGCCGTCTGCTATTTGCCCAAGGCTCAAAGTATATGAGTCTCTCAGCTGCAGGTTCTGCACTTCGTTCTGTAGCGTGCCGACTAAGCAGTGATACCCGCCCCTCTCCCCCCGGCCATCATTTTGCTGATAAATTTGTTTTTGTAGCGAAAAAAACATTGGCCACGAACTTGCGATTTCGCTGTGGCGATGCTCCGAGGAGGCACCCAGACCGACCTTGAGGCGTTGCCTAGCAACCCCCGCAGCTGACGTCACACCGCTTGCCTCGCCGTTGCGCTCGCCTCCGCTCGCTTCGCCAGCTGTGTCGCATGCCTGATAACATGTCGGAGGATTGAAAATGAGAGCTGGCGTCCGGCACAACCACAGTTGAGGCGGCAGTACGGGCGGCGACACGTCTCCTAAGCGGAACGAGGAGTGGAATCGATATCAGAACGAGATGAAGAGGAAACGAATCGCCCAGTAAACAGAGGAACAGCGCGCCGAAGGACTGGCTAAACGCCGGGAATATGCCGCCGCGAACGGGCACGTTTAACGTGCGTCCAATGTCTGTCGACCACTAGCAGCAGCGACAACAGCCACAGGAGAGGCCTGAGTCCTGCTTTCGCTACGTATATCCTGGCATAGCCGAGCTAAGCAAATGCCAATTTTTGAGAACTTTTCAATTTCGTGTGCCAAAAAAGACAGTGTAAGAAATTACTCTCCTATTCAAATGAGCAGTACCCATAAACCTTAAAAATGACTCCGCATGTTCAAGTTGCGGTAAGGATTAATAATTTTGGGCACATTGGCGGAAAAAGTGAGTGCTGTTAAAGGCGGCATTTTGGGTCTCCTTCGGTAATGAAGCCTTAGGTAGGTGGTGGTTGTGAAACTTTATTACCAGCCGATACAGAGGAGTGAACCGAAGCCGCCCACGCTTGTACGACTGCCGCTATCCCTTGGGCAGCAGAGGCGTCTTCAGCCAGCTGGAGGAGCTTAATCTATGTCCCCAGGTCTGAGCTAATATTAGAGCCCCCCCTCATTACAGTCGACAATGACGTGACTCGCGCGTAGGGTCTGCGGGCAGTTCCAGCCGATATGATTTAGATCGGCTTTGCTATCACAATTTTTGCATTTGTCTGAGTAGAAGCCTTCCGAATGGAAGCTACACAACTGGGGATAGGATAGGTGTTAGTTTGAATTTACGCCAGGCTTTGGCCTGTCGTTTGGAGAGCGTTATATATGCTGGGGGGAACCTGAGTCTTGCAAGCCAGTAGTACTGCAAGATTTTTCTGTAAGAAAACCTCTTCTTGCCTGAGAATAGGGAGGGCGGGAGCACGACCCAGCTTTGCAGGAAAGTCCTCGAGCTAGGTTATGAGCCGCCTCATTACCAGGAAGGGAGGGATGCCCAGGCGTCCAGATTAGGCGAATACGCCGTGCTGGCTGAGAATTTTGCAGTATCCTTGCTGCTTGTGGGGAGGTTCTTCCCAGCGCGTAATTAGGTACCGCCAACTTTTAGTCGTTCTCTACGGTATCTGCTGAAGATTCCGCACTGGCTGGAGCAATCGCTGTTTCTTCTCCAACATGCGTGCGCTGAGTGCGTATAGTGCCCCCAGTTACGAGGGTACCATGTTCGCTGGTGACCACCGCTACCATCTTGTCATCCGAGGAATCTCCTGCATCGACATATACTACAGAGGTATCATTAAGAAAACGCTTGGCCACCGATTTGGCTCTCTCTGCACGACATTCAGTGTTAAAATATTGGTGCATATTCCCAGGTATTGGTGGAATGACCAGAAGCTGGCGTATATGTTTGGGAAGGTCAGCTGTTGGTACGCCTTGTCAATCGTTTGTTATACCTAGAGTGGGCAGAATGTGTCTGCCAGTTCTTGTGTTCGATAGCCATTCGTATTGCGAGACGGTGACCGCATCAATAATCTCACTTAGGGGGTTATGAAGAACGACACCTAACACCTCCTCAGTCACTGTGTGAATGGGTAGCTATCCGTGCGGGCGAGCTGTCGTGGTGTCATGCATTGCACAATGAATACACCATACAATTTATTGCGGAAAAATCTGCGAGTATGATACAAGGTGCGAAAAATTAGACTTACAGGATTGAATACAATACATGGAGTGCAGTAAAGCTGTTCTTGAGCGTGCGTAGCATTCTATCGGTATCAACCGGCCAAAGTTAAAGTGCAAGAGCTATCAGGCTTATTATTTCCCTGAAAAGTTCCCAGAAAAACGCCCTACACTACAACTTCGTTCCACTAGGCAGGACTTTTGAGCCCATCATCGTCGACATGCGTGTGTGTGAACGCGGACATATTTGGAAAATCGGTGGTGACTCGCACAACTTACGAGAAATCTCGCCTTTCTTGTGCACCTGCTCCTTTTCAAAAAACCGCGATATTCTACTTTTGAACGCCCTGCATATAATAAGCGTTACTGCACTGCAACTCTTACTGCAATGCGTCTGGCCAAGGATTGTCACATTTTCAAGCGAAAGTTCTCTCCTCGTCTACAAAGCTGAAGGTCGTGTGGCTACGTTATTTGACCTTAAAACCAGGAGGAGTGGACGCTTGGCTTTTACGTCATGTCTGCTGACTCCCCACGCCTCGCTTCAGCGGCGAGCTTTGAGCCGACGGCGTTTGCACGCCTTGCGGCTATCTACTATCTACTCTATCTACTTTCGCAACTTCCGTAAATCGTTTGACGCGCCATTGCATCTTTTTATCGTCTTGCAAGTTTCAGCCGGGTTGAACCACCATTAATTTTTTAAGCCTTCCATCTGCCTCTAAAACATTCCCACTCTTTCTGTTCATTGGGTAGTGCACTCATAGACACACCATCAGATGTAACTGGAGATTGCCTTTAGCACTGCAGCAGCATTAATAATAATAATAATAATAATAATAATAATAATAATAATAATAATAATAATAATAATAATAATAATAATAATAATCTTTATTCAGCATAATCTGAACATACAAAAAAAACGGAAGCGCCGAAGCCACAAGTGGGCTTGTGCGGCAGCCGCGGCAATCTTCGCGCTACATCAGAGCTCCATCAGAGGCAAAAGAAAATTAAAAGACGTAAATATGAAGAACACAAAAATTTTGGCACGGAAAGAATGAAAAAGCACTGATAAGATTTTAGTACATGTTAAAGATTCTCTAACACTTGAACAGCAACACGCAGTTTATTGCGGGTGGCTAAAGAAATTAAATCATCCGGTAATTCGTTGAAGATAGCTGGCACGTAATATTTTCTAGTTGCTTTGCCGTAGTGAGTGCGCACTCTCGGTTTATGATAGCGAGGAACATGTCTCAACGGTACCGGTTTCGTATTTCTGTGGCTGTATGCGCTATTACAAAAATATTTCAGTACTACAATTTGTTTAAATAGATTGTCAAAAAAAGGCAAACCGGCTGCGGTAAAGACGCTGTTGGGCAGATTTTCCTGCTGCAAGTAGAGAACGCTTGTAGCAATGTTTTTCAAAATCCTATTAACCCGACTTTTCCATGTGAAAGAGCAGTTAAAAAAACAACACATACCGTATCTCAAGACACTATACCCCAGAGCCTGGGCGACTAATTTTCTAATAGAAAATGGCATCACAGTTCGCAAATTAAACAACAAGCATGCAACACTTCTGAGTTCCTTACAAATGTGAGTCATCTGAGTATTCCATGCCAAATCATTGTCTATGTATATACCAAGATACTTAACCGACGGGACGCTAATTATAGGTTCACAAGAACACAAAGAGCAGTATGAGGTGTGTAAATGTATGGAACCTGCACTTGGTGCATCTTTATGCGGGTTACGAAAACAGACAAGTCGGGATTTGGTGCTATTTATTTGTATTAAATTTGAGGCAAACCAATCACTAACTTTAATAGCGTCCTCCTGAAGGTTAGCCAGGGCATATGAAAAATCAGGGTTGCTTGAGACTAGTAGAGTGTCATCGGCGTAAAGGAATATGGTGGATGATTTCACATGGTCACATATGTCATTCACATATAAGTTAAACAACAAAGGAGATAAAATGGACCCTTGCGGGACACCACACAGCACTTTTACAGCGTTGACTGCAGATAGGCCCAAACATGACTGCTTGAGAACGATTGTGAAGATAGTTTTCAATTAAAGACAAAAAAGGACCCCTAAATCCATACGAGTACAGTTTAGAACACAAACTTTGATGATTTACCGTGTTGAAAGCTTTTTTTACGTCCAAAAAAAGTGCGAATGCTACCTCATTGTTCTCCAGGCTTTGATGCAGCAAATAGGAGAGATTTTCCAATAGCACCTGTGTTCCTGACCCGCTGACAGAACCGTACTGATTCCCACTCATTAGGTCATGTTTAGTAATAAAAGCATTCATCACAGAAAGTACATGTTTTTCCAATATCTGGGATACGCAGGAAAGAATAGATATGGGGCGGTAGTTTGCAATATCATTCTTCTTCCCACTTTTGTACAGAGGAACAACGCGAGCGCTCTTCAGTGATTCTGGCCATGTACCACTCTTAATTATGCCGTTTAAGATAAGCAGCAAAACATTTTTCAGAGTTGTAATGTTTCTTATCAGATCACCTATGAAAATGTTGTCAAGTCCGAGAGATTTGTTACGTTTCAGACTAGACAAAATGCTGAAAAGATCAGATTCTGTCATAAGAGGAAGGAAAGCCCATGGCGATACGCTTTTTGTCATTTTCGTCGAGCTCACAGTTTACGAGTTTTGTCAGTTTTGTCGTTTTCGTCGAGCTCACAGACCATTTTAACAGGAGCTTGAGAACAGCTCGGTACGTCGAGAGCCGCCTCGCATTCCCATCTTTTCCCTTCCCTCTCTACAACCAACGCTCACACAACCGCTCCATACACCTCCCCAACCAACACTCTCGTCATAGAAACACACGGGATCGCCGATGCCATCACACACTTTGGGCACCCCACCCCTGCGTACGTTGTCTATTCCGATTCGCAGGCAGCTTTGCGTGCCTTCCCCAAAAGAGCCCTCCCCTTCCCTATCCGATCGGCCTTAGATGCTGCCCTCAAAGCACTCAGCCCACAACCGGTCTCCCTTCGGTGGACCTTTGGTCACATGGGCATTCCCGGCAATAAGCTGCCTCACCAGCTTGCGTGCGATAATATACGCCGGGAGCCGGAAATCCCACGCACGAGCCAACCGACGCAGCAGACGTTCAGGGCTATACAAACTCACAGTCGACTAATACTACACGCCGCAAAAATTGGACTCAGCTGATTTACCACTGCTACATCCATCCTTATCGATCCGTGAAGCTGGAATTCTTCGCCGAATTTAATTTAATCTCTTACATACACTAGCCATACTTTATTTGTACCGGTACACGTCCACAGCTGGCCGCCGCGGTGGCTCAGTGGTTATGGTGCTGGGCTGCTGATCCGAAATACGAGGGTTTGGCCCCGGCCGCGACGGTTGAATTTCGATGCAGGCGAAATTACAGAGGCCAGTGTGCTGTGCAATGGCAGTGCACGTTAAAGAACCCCAGGTGGTCGAAATTTCCGGAGCCGTTCACTGCGGCGTCCCTCATAGCCTGAGTCGCTGGGGACGTTAAACTCCACAACCACACTTCCACACCTCAGTGCCCAAACTGTCCACACACATATGCAGATGCAGAACACTGCCTATACAGTCCCACTCTGCATTCCAGTCCCCCGCCTATCCTTTCCCCCCACCTCCACCGTGGCTCATCTGGCTCGCCTCCTGGATCTGAAACTGCAACGCGCCCTCGTCACCTTGGCCTAGGACCTGTTAAACGCCTAAAATAAAGGCTGTTTTAATAAAAGATGGAGTTAAATATGTAATACTGTTAACGCGCCAGGATGAAGTATAATAAGGCGCACCGGTTGCTCCAATATGACATTGCGCCGTGTGGCAAGCAGCTCATGTCGAGAAGGAAACAACCCCAAGTTATACAAAAAATTGCCGTGTCGGCTATGAATGAATAAAGAAGCGCTATTGGGAATCCCTTTTTCGGGGCAATTACTAACCATTTTCACCTTTCCTCTCAATGTTGTTTAGTTTGACACCGTGAATCATTTGGGACTTAACTTTATTATTTTCTTATCTCGCTTTTCAGTCGTGCAAAACCACACCACACTGCCCTTCGGGTCGACTGATCAGAGGCACAGTATGCTTTCCGCATTTTCCAAGTTGCCACACCGTGAGTGAATACATATAAGGTCGCCATCAAACGCACACCGATGACCGACTTAACCCTTTAATTGTTACTTATTAGTAAAACCTTTCGGAACTTAGACAATTCAACAACTAAGCTTTAGTTTGGTGTCGCGGTAATATCTTAGATATTTCAAATTTATGTAGCAAATAGTCGAGGTGCTGTTTCTGATGTAATTCCATGGCATGTATGCACCCGTCTTTGTCAAAAGTAACCAGGCTGCATGGTTTGCTTCTAGCTTGCATAGTGGATCCTTTGTGGCTTTCCTAAAGATCAAAAGGGGTTGGAAGGTAAGAAGACCCCAAGCCTCACCTTAAACGACCATTTCAGCTTCAGGGAAGCTGTAAGAGCTCCACTGAACGAGTTAGAAGCAAACCATGCAGCCTGGTTACTTTTGACGAAGACTGTACATGTAGGGGATCATTTTTCAGAACTGAGGCCTTGATACTGATTAGAATAGATAATAAAGAAGACTTCTCTGAAAGTAAAGGTAATGTAGGATTGGAAGAGGACTCCAAATGCGGGTTTTTCTGCAGGTTACAAGGCCAGGCGCCAGAAGCCAGTCCGCAAGGTTTCGACGCCGGACGATGCGCCATCGACGTCCAAGCTTTTCGCCCCGCCTGCAAGGCTCCTCGGCCATCGTTCTTCAGCAAACAGGTACGCAGACCGATACAGGCAGTCTTGTAAGGTAACCCCTGTATTGAATACTTTCCAATCTTGTTTTTCACGCGTGCCACCTTTACGGCTCAAATAGGACGAAGTTTATTAAAGCAAAAGCTTTACTGGCCTCGTCTAGCCATAGTCATCGCTGCGGTACATGTGACATTCAAATGGAGGAGTGGAGGTGTGTCAGACACGTGGTGTACCACGTGACTCGCCGCAGATGCAGCCTAACGCCGCCGCCGCCTCGCCAGCTGTGTCCCCATGACTGACCACGTGACTCGCCGTTTTCTTGAAAGGGAGACGGTGCCGCTCTCGCGTGCCTCGCAGTTTCTCGGATTGGATGAAACGAGTAGGCCGGGACTGTCTACGCCATCGGGACGGTCTCGTAGACGACGGGCTGAGTCTGATCGTCCGGCTGAGGTTGCCAATCATGATAAGCATTTAGCTAGAGTACGAAAGTTAAACACACCAAGCTAGCGGCACAGGCCGATGAGTATGGGAGCGTCGACTGGCTCAACGGCGGTGCAAGGATTTCGAAAGGCGGCAGCGAAAAACTTCGGCGACGGACGAAGAGGTTGAGTCTAACCTGGCTTATAAACACAGCATAACAACGCATGAACAATTTTTTTCCTTGCATAACCAGGCTTAAGCGAGCTAAGCCGAAGCCATTTTTTAAAGAAAAGAATACCGAAGTGTCGCGACAGCGAATATCAGGCCGGGATGAGGCAAATATCGGCTTATCTGTTAGAAGTAGTACCAGGGATCGATGCGCTGTCTTGAGCCAGCAGGAACAGAATCGCGAGAGGCTCCAGTGCGAGGAGAGGGGCCAACTAGGATGCTCCTCGGTGTCGTCTTCATCGGCGGCCGCTGCCACTTAAGCTGTCTGAGGCCGATGGTGCTGCTACAAATTCCCAACGTTATAATGACTGCTGACTTCCCATCACCTCGAGCTCCCGGAGAAGACGGAACTGGAGCACTGAGTGGGAAAAGGTCTACACGACAGTGTGGACCAGACTGAACAAAGAGGCTTTTAAAATAGGTTCTCGGCCATGGCTGGTTCAGCCTTCAAGCTTAGGCTTGAAGACCATGCATTTACCACCAATATCAAGTGCAGCCACCTTCCCTGTAATTTCCAGTTTTCGCTAGCCTCTTGAACTCTAAAAGGAAAAAATAACCAACAACCAATATTACCTGGATAAAATAAATAGAATAGGAAACATTCTTAAAAGTGGGTAAATGGCACTAAGATGTCAATTTCCACAGCAGGGGATAAGAAACGTTCACTTCGTGGGCGAAAACGAGTATACCAACTGCATGTAGCCTAGGAACAAGAATGCAACGCCCTAGAGCCCGTACCATTTTGTCGCCCCTCAGAGCCGGACAATCACAGTTACCTTGACATGCATGGTAATGTTGGCTGGCGGCGCTCATGTTGCTAGCTGTGCTTAAGATGGGTGTCAATCTCGCGGTGTCGTGGTCAGTGTCCTACATTGAAAGGCCTGCGACGGGTTTATGCGGCCTAACCCGGGCATGCGCAGTAAACTATACAGAACAGCGACCAAGAGAGCTACTGGGATAAAAGACGGCGCACCTGATTTTGCCTGATATTCGCGCGAATCACTGTCGTGCTCATTTTTCTATGTTTTCTGTTTATCGTCATCGGAAGAACAGTGAAGCATAGAGTTTATAAATATTAACAGAGGGAAAGCTGGCGGCTCCGCACTCCATCCACCAGGGATGGGCTATGCATGCCGGAAGACATTTGTTCTGTTTGATATGTGCTGAGTTTTTGAGTGCTCTGTGGATCGCTTTTTTTTATTCTTCAGCTTCGTCTCGAATAATGTTTTGTGCGCTTTGTGGTATTGTTATCCAGCCACGAAGCCAGTTAGTTTGAGATCTTAAGCATTCGGAGGCTGCAATAACTGCACTGAAACGAATATGGTCACCTCAAAAAATGCGCAGGTACAGTAACTGTGCTGCTCTGTGGTAAGATTAATACACGTAATCTCTTTTCGCTAAGAAGAGTTGGTTCGTTACACGAAAATTAGCGCTAAAGCTCACGCGCTTGTGTTGTGTTTCTGTCAAAGGGAAACTATTTTTCCCTTTGGTGCCCTCTTCCGTAAGAGATCACTGAAGCTGACAAAACTTTAAATTGTTTACGTACTAAGTAATGCTGGCTGCAGGGAAACTTCGCGTTGTCTCATTTTCTAAAACTGTACGCTGGTTTTTCTCTTCGCGTACGTGCACCGAAGTGCCGTTTTAGTGAAGAGCGGATTATTGAGATGGCCGGAACGATAAACACAAATGCGTGGTTGATTTCTGAACTCCTATCAACGAGGTTCATTTCAGCCTGCATCAGATAAGGTTGAACAAGTAGTTCGACGCGGGAAGAAAGGGGCGACGACATGAAAGAAAACACATCATCCCAGAGTTTCTTTTTCTCGAGCCTCATCGCTGTTGGCCTCGTCAAGTCATTTTTTTTTTCAATATGGACCATCAACTGGCCCACACGAACGCCATGCTAAGAAGAAAGGTTGCATGCGTCAGCACGAACAGAGCTGCCACTTAATTGTGCTCGCAGAGGTTTCAGCTCCCTAGTTCATGTTTTTGTTTCCAAAAACCGTATACGCAGCGCCAAGAGTTGGCGACAGCCACCAGGGTGCATGTCGAATAAACTTATTGAACAGAGTGGGTTCGGGCAAGTTTCTAATCTCGTGAACATAGGGCGCGAACCCGGAATAGCAAACAACACCAATGAAATATTTCTATTTTTAATAACGCCAAAAAGAAAGCTCCTAAAATGTGTTATTTTAAACGTAACAATTTTTTTGAAAGAATATTTGCTCTGAAAAGTCTGTCTGTTTAATGCAGAAAAAATTATTTCGAAAATTAACGAAACTTGGCGTCATGAAGCGAAACCGCTCTCTCACCGTGGGTCACTCTGTGTTCGTTAACACTTCTCTCCTTTTCTGCTAATTTATTTCAATTCACTGTAGCCAGATTTTATTATATGACACTTCGATTCAAAAACAACGTTTCCTTAGAATAACTTTTTTGCGAAAATTTATTTTTCTGCGATCATCTTTATGTTTAAGTATAACACCAGCCAAGCAAAAAAACATCGTCTTAACGGCATTCCAACAGTGGATAACTGCTCGTGGTGAACTCGCATGTCTGGTGGCGCCAGATATGCCTGTAGGTTATGTTTAGGAACTATACGCAGTGAAGGGAAGCTGCTGCTGTGCAATGAGGCGTTTTTAAGCCACTGCAACTCCCTATGTGAACTCTGTACGTACATGAAACTAAACCTACCTAATAATTTCATTCGTAAAGCAGTGTCCGATGTGCTGCCGCTGTGCCTACGGGGCTTTTGACGCATCCCTATGGCGTACACTCTTTGATACAAGGTACTTGCTTACTTAGATACTTACTTAGGTACTTAGACACATACTTACTTAGGGTAGTAACTGGTTGTCACATATGTCACTACCCTGTTAGTAACGCAGTTAGTAACGGTAATTTTAGTGACTAATCCACTAAGTTAGAAATGGCTGCTACCCGCAGTTAGTAACGGCTGCTACCTAGTCACTAGATGCTGTTTTTAATGCGAAGTATATATTATATACTGGGTTTTTTCTTTCAGACTAACAACTGTTTTTAAATTTCTGCGGCAGATACCAGCCGTTTCTTCTCCTGAATAACATACAGAGCAGAACACCTTTTGCTCTTCAAATAATAGCAGTAACCTAGATATTTAACAAAGACCTGCACCAATTTCTATGAGTTCACAAATTTAGCCAAATGGACTCACACAATCGTAGCCCTTTAAAATATAGAACATATTCTGTGCCTAGCAGCTGTTATGTGTGTGGTAAAGGCGCTGGTGCCGCAGTCACTGTTCTCTTTCTCGACACATTTTCGCACTGCACGAAGAAAGCAGCATGGGCACGAATGCATTTTCTTGCTCACTCTTGAGTAGGTATATCTCAAAATCAGGGCTAGGTACCAAATTTGTTCCTAGAGGACATGTCGTCTCTGTCACGGGCTGCAATTCTACAAGTGCAACATATCTTAATCAGTGCAGTGCATAATTCTGTTAAATATCTTCATTTCCACAATGATCTGCTGAGGAAAAAAAGAAATTATCCGCCTCTGCTTTACCCTACAGCCTTACCGGCATAATTGTATCTGCAGAAGGCATTTTCATGTAATTCTGAAAAAAAATTCCTGGTATGGTTAAAATCTAAAAAAATCCAGAAAAAGCTGACTTCTTCCGCAAAATAGACTCGCATTCACTCGTGAAATTAGTGCTTACTGTCATAAAAACAATGGGCAAGTGGGTGTTGGTGTTTATCAGGAACTAAAACTCGCCCTGTTCCAAAAAACCAGGCAGAAAAGTCTGCCCCACAGAGCAATACATATTCCGAACATTTATTCGTCAGTTTTCTTCAACGCACTTACAATGGAAGAGATTGTGCGGACCCCTAACGGCGCCTTCGTTGATGTGGCGAGACCACAAAAGTGATCCAGCACCGTAAGGGTGTTCTTGTTGCATGGGCTGTACTTAAAACTAAACCCAATACATTTCCATCACTGCTGCCATGTCCGCTAATACATCGATTATCTCAACGCTTAGGCTCTCAAAGGTGGCAACAATATCAGTTGCTTCATGAGGTTTTGCACTGTTCAGTGAAATGGCGGGGTAGGTGTCCTGCAACAATAGTATTAGCGCCAAATCAGTGCCAATTTAGTAAACAAATAGCCGTAGAAAATAAAGTAATACGCTTCTTACCAGACCTTTCAAAAATGTTGGTTGCTCCTTTGAGCATTGGCAGCAACTGTAGCACACAAACTGCAAAGCAGTCTGTCGACCAAAAATTTGTTATAGAACTGAGCAAGATTATGAACACGGAATAGATATACTTACACTTTTTTGCATCACCTTCCAATTTTTCCAGTTCTGTTTCAATTTACGCAGCAGTGATTCTAGCGCAGCGTCGAGCCTTGGCAAGCTGAAAACACCACTCGCCGTACTCATTTATAAATCCGAGCAATTTTGGCTCCAAGTTTATGTTCGTCACAGCGGTGAACTCCTCATAAAGCTTGAATGAGAAAAAAAAAGAATTTTCGGTGAATTATTAGAAAAGAACAACTTAGCAGCCGTAAGGTCAAAACATAAATTGAAAATCAATAAGCATTCTGGCGTGGAGAGAACACTATCTCATAATCTTGCATATGTTCTTTAATCAATAAGAAAAAATGCAACAGTTGTATCCTGCTCACCATTTAAGCATTTTCTAAAGCTTTCCAATACTTCAGCTGTCCATGGCTGCGTTTCCTTCATCCATTTCCTCCTTGAAGGCCTGGTCTGCTTCATTGAATCGCGAAACTTCTCTATGTCGGGCGTGAAACTTGCAGCAGCCCACAGAGAAGCCCGCACTGCTACCTCACGAGGGAACGCAGCAGAGCGGGCTCCAGTCAAAAATAGAAGCGAAGGGTACTCATGAATCGCGAGAGTACACGCAGGCGTTTCTTTCATACGCGACCGTCAACCCCTCGCATTCAACTGTTCAGACGCTGCTCGGGTATTGAAGACGCGCGGCCGGGGTGCGGCGGAACAAATCATAGTTGCATGGCGTCTGGGGCTCGCAGGTGTCAAAGCGCAGTTAACGATTTTTGTCGATTGTCGGCTGCTAAAGCCACTGTTGGTGTGCGACCGCGCAGGGCGTGGTTGAAGAATAGGCAACCCCTTTGAGCCGCGGCGCGGCTCGTTAGCAGCGGATTCCGAGTATGTTTTTGGTGTTTGCTTTTTCTTTTTATGCGAAGCATACTAGCCGCACAACCGAGCTCTTCCTTGCTGCGCCGCGCACGGCCGCGTAGCTACCACTTGACCTACATCGACGCACCACGTGATATGACGTCACAACAACTGTGAAAGCTGGGGATCAACTGGTGCGCTCGCTTGCGGACGCGCAGCCTCCACCGGCGGCCTAACTCCCGCTCCTTCCGCTAGGGGCGCTGACATCACAACAGCTGTGAAAGCTGGGGCTCAACTCGTGCGCTCGCTTGCGGACGCGCAGCCTCCGCCGGCGGTATGCTTCGCATCCTAGGCTTAACCATAAGCTATGCCAGGCCATTTTTTTTTTGCTTTCCTGCAGAAAAAAAAAAATTGAGCAGGAATAGGTTTCGGACGCGTTGCTTACATTGGAAGCGTTTCTTTTGATAAAAATTGTTTTGAAACATGTACTAGTGGTGCATGTGTAGCAGCGTCCGCTAAAACGCAAAGTGCTAGCCAGACGGGCCATTGTAGGCCACTAGCATAAGCGGCTGGAGTCGCTTGATTTTATGGCATTGTCTGATTTTGAGCGAAGCCTTGCGGGGTTATGCAAGGTTTACAAAAAGGGGAGGTATCAGCGGCATCGCCGACGGCTTAAGCCGAGGTCCTTAGCACAAGAATCAGCATCAAAGTTGCTGTTTGCTGGTGTTTTTTTTTCCTGATGTAGGATTTTGAGCCTATTGGCTTTGTTTATTGTTTTAAACTGAGATACTCTTTGTAGTGTAATGTGACGATTTGTGGGCATTTTCTAAGTGCTGCTGGACTACTCCCAGGGATTAATTGGCTTTGTAAGAGGGAAAGAGCCTGGCATTGCTTAGTGGGGATTGTGTCGTGCTTGCTGACTGAGCGGTTGGGTTTTCGGCGAGGTTCTAACGCTAGCGGAGCACGAGTCACTTTGCAGTGCCCTTTGTGAACCTGCACGTGCAAAGGAAGCCTTCGGGGTGCGCTGAGCTCCAGAACCGCCGAGAGACAACCGACTCCGGTTAAGACCAGCCTCAGGCAACATCTCTCCGGACAGCGGATGCTGTCCCCTGTCCATCGGGATGCGGGGCAGTCTGTTACGTTTCGCCTTCGTCGTGGGGAAGAAAACGGCATGGCTGCAGCGGAACGCAGACTAACCCCAAAACGCGCGTTGGGTGAGCGCCTGGATTGCCACGGAAGCCGCGTCCGTCTTCCCGGTTGAGCGAGCGTCTCCCCTACAGCGCGTGCGAACGCACGTTCGAACGCATGAACTGCGCGGGAACGCCGCTGGTGGACATTCCGGCGTCTGCGCTACATGGATGGCATCGCTCCCCCCCTCCCAGCGCGTGACGGCGGTGATCCCTCGGGAGTGTGTGTGTGTTTGTGATTGGTGCCACTGAGAACTTCCTTCCTCGGCAGGCCCGGCCCCCATCTGGGAACCTAGGGAAAGGGAACTCTTTAAAACCTCGGCAGCGGTACGGCCGAAGGGCTTTTCATCAGATGGTCTCATCATGTGCTGTCCTTATGCAGCGTTCCAGCAGTGAGCGTCTCGTTACCGAGCTCACTTGTAAATAATGTAAATTTAATTGTAAAAGTCTTCTCTCATTGTCTTTTCCCGCATCCTCGTCTCCGACCTCCTTCATTCCCTCTCCGGCGCCCGACCATGCTACCTCATCTTTAACAAACCAGTGACGAATGCTGCACTCGAGCGGCCGCCCGTCACTTTCAAGCCAATAAGTCCACGGCTGGCTGGACGTCCCAGCAGCCGCATGCAGTCCACAGCAGCCATTCCCCCGCCTCGCACCTCGCTGTGCCTCATGTAGTGCCTGCCTGGGAATCGGGCAGCTCCGACTGGCAACAGTTGCAGAAATCACGCCACCCCCGACACACCTACCCACCTGACACCCACCTAAAGCTCAACCGCAATGCCACAGCCAGCCACAGCCAATGGCGTCCGCCTGAGTCTCTCCTTCGGATCACGGACGCCTTGCATGACTTTTGACCATAGGCCAAAGCTTTGTTCCAGCCGCTTTGTGCATCGCTGATCCCCATACCTGCTCCACATAGCGGCTAATCGTATAAAAGGGGGGGGAGGGGGGGGGGAGGACGGTAGCAAACCGCGTGGCAGTCTGTGGCGAAATGCGGAAGGGGACGAAATGTCGCTATCTCACGCTAGAGAATGCCCTGGCACCACAGCGCCGGCCGGACGCTAACACCCTCGCTTCGCGACCAACTCCTCTCGAGCAGCACTCTATAAATGTGGCCGCGGTCGCCTCTTGGGCGACCTGTACGCCATGTTCGCAAGATGAACGACGGCGCAGTGTGTTCCTGTTAATTCCAGAATGTTTTTTATTTCGTAACGGATAGGTGGATCTCGCAGTTGCCGCAAAATGCGCCGCGCTCTTTCCTATTTACGTTGCGACATGCCTCCCTTCTCATCGTCCGTATTACTGCGTCCATTTATTATTACTGTTCCTTAGCTCCGGCTGCTGCTCGCCGATATCCGCAATGTCCTTTCCAGCCTTAATCCCAACATTCACCTTCTACGATAGCGAAAGCTTCTATTTTCCAGTAGATCAAAAATAAATATTCCGAGTTCGTCTATTAGATGCGAGAATATTCATGTCAGCACTCCAGCACTACAGCAAGCAGTTCAGGTGCATCCGCACCTGCACTGAAAGGGTCAAAGTCGTACATGTGAAATACCTGTTGCACCGCTGCCCCTAGTCATTAAATAATACATTCGACCCGGACATGAGCTTGGATGCACGTTTCATGAAGCATAATAACCTGTGAGCGGAATAGAGGGAAAGGTTAATGAGACATATATGTACAAATTTGATTTTCCAAGGCTTCTTCACTTCATGCCTGCCACGTTGCTTCTTCTTCCTTAGACCGCACAGCTTAATGGAAATGCGTGAACTGCGATGTCGATACCAAGAGGGATCCCGGAGTAACCATAATATTGAAAATTAATAGTATTTTCGTCCGTTACTCAGGCGTGCTGGATATTTGTATTGTGGTGTAAATTGACTCGCCTGGGCAGAAAGGGTTAAAACACCTTACTGATACGAAATCTGGAGATTTCTATAGCTGAATTTTCCTTCAATATTTTCGCAACATGAAAGCCGCGTCCCTTAAACGTTACATGTGAAAGTTCCGAAGTATCGGTCCTCGATTGGACTAAACGTCAGGGCTAGCAAATAACAATTTCGTTGTCGCACACTCGAGGTGACTCATTACATCAGGAATTACTCCAGGGCGCGTCAGCACGACAAGACACCGCTCGCTAGAGCGAAAACATTTTTCAAAGCACTTTCTTACCTGCATGACAAAGACGTGGGTTATCCACTTGTGTGCAAGCACAGCCGTCGTACCTTTTGCCTCGTCGACGGCATTTACAAGCGAACTTATCCATGAGCTCCTACTCATGAAACACAAATACTCTTTGTGAAGATTGTGGCCAAGTGTTTACCGTGAACCTTGTCCCATTTCCATGCAGAAAACTCGAAAAACCTAGAAAAAAGCATGTCACACTATTCTACGACAAACAGGTTACTTTCCACCAGAGCTTACCCTTTGTACAGGATGCATTACTAGGCTAAGAAGTTGTGAGTCAACTTATAACCATTTCAAATCTAGTAGTCCGCAAGCGCAACAGTGAGATCTTCTAAAACCTCTGTTTGGCGTATGAGAGCTTCAGCGGCTTATGCGCTATATAACCCAACCCACAAAACAAAGTTTTAATGTCTTGGAGAGTGTCTTGATGACCGCATAGCCGCTCGAGTTTGGCGATGGTTTATTGACAATTCAAGTCCGTAAATAGCAAAAATGGGGGCATCGAAACAAGGTTGTTCGATAAAGCATGCCCATGTTGGGCTTAGGAGTGCTGACGTTGGTGATGGAATCCACCAGCATTCTGGCAGTTATGCGTGGGGGAAGACAAGCGGCATATCTACTTGTGCGCAAGCCCAACTGCGGCGCTTATTTAAAGTTTTCTGGCATTTTGCGGCTTGAAGAAAATTGAGAGAAAGCAACAGAGGCTCCTCAGAGCGCCGGCATTGCTATAGAGTTTTAGAAGACGTGACTACATAAGAAAGGAGAGAGCACCCTGTACCTTTGAATGACACCTAGATTTCAAAAATTTGGTGTATGTTTTTTAATTTCTCCTGCAGAATATTGCAGCGATAATGTAAGCGGAGCCTCGTGAGTATGTGCTCTATGAGAGGAACGAATTGGATGTGCTTATTCACCACAAACACCCTGTTCAAAATTATCACAAAAAAGTGTGGCCATCCGGACGGCCTTTAGATTTCTTTATTCCAACCTCAGTAGAACCACACTTATCTGCGAGCTCCTTACTCTGCCTGAGCACATTTCCAGCCCTGTCGTGCTTCCTGTTCCCACACATAAATTCGACTGAATGACGGTGACATACTCTGCTGCTTACGGTTGCACGCTGCATACATATCGATTTCACAAGGTTCTCTAATGCTACCATTCAATACCTTACATTTAGTTTACCTGTAAGGAAAGTGTGCTTACAAGCTATGATCCGCGCTGGGCAGCAGCCCGTGTGGGGCTGGAAGCATGGTTGGCTCAGGCACCAGCTTCATCAATTAGCGCATTGAGATGGCGCTAGAAACAGGCGCACCTGCAGCAGCTGCAAGGCCTAGTTTAGCGTCACCCATGCAGGTTGGGGACACTTCACCATCGCTTCGAGCGTCCCGATTGAGCGGAGAAGCCGGCCTCGGTGCCAGTCTTCTCGACCAGCAATTCTGTGGGCTTCAGCGACAAGCACATCACCGGCTTGCAGCTCTGCCATAATACGTTACGTGCACTCACAAGAGGCGAATCATGTATCTGCAATAAATAATATTTTACCAATATGAGCCATTTTTGTGTGTAACCCAGTTTTCTGCACCTTGCTGTAATTGCTAACTCGGCCTTTTCCTTCCGTAATGCCCTGAATGCTGGAAAATTGACTTAATCGTCATCGCGAATGCGACTAGTAATTTGATGCAAAATATTAACGTGGGCACACACGCGCTCATCTCATGCAGTGCTAAGTAGATGAGAAATTTCGTACGGATTTGCCACTTGGTGGATCGAGTGCACTTGCACTGAAAACAGGCTAAGCAAGCTATTCCCGTGCATGATGGCATGTGAAATTTCTGGCTGTTTTCGCCCGTTGCTTTCGTCTTTGTCTAGTCTGAAGCGCGGCGTGCAAAACACTAGGATAGGATCCGTACTCACACAGATAATCTTCTGTAAAGTCTGTAAACGAGAAACTGCAAGTTATTGCCTCACTGCAGATGAGCTTATTATTCATGTTTTCTATTCATTACCAGTACCAGACATCCATTTTTTTAATTCATTAAATACTAAAATGTGTGCGAAAAAGTTATGGTGCATGTTTGGGTCTTCGTTTCCTTTAATACGACCTCGAAATGGTCAGAATTTGTATTGATCGCATCTCCAACCCTGACGGAGCCATTCTAAGGACACATGAAGGGTTACGACGACTGGCACTTATAAAGGGAATTTCTGGAAGTTACGTAATTACGCATTACAAATCTGCAACTCTTGCTCACAAGCTCTGCAATTCGGTTTATCCGTGATTTTTTGTGTTCCACTTCCCAAAGACGCCATTGCAACAATATGGTCACAAGCCCCACCTTCTGAGGATCTATACCAGCGTTACGTGCGCTCTCTATGCGCTGTGCTCGAAAAGTATGCTAACTTTTTGCCCATAAAGTATTCGTATGGTGACAGTTATGCAGGGAACCAAGTAATATCAAACTCTTGCCAATCATTATAAGGACTTTGGGACAATACCTTCTATTTCCCTTTATAGCCACTGCGTGTCACTGGGATCAGATTCCAATAAAGGTCACTGACATCATCTGTGATGTAAGAAAATGAGTGACCAAGCAGAATATGATAGTCCGCTAGGATTATCGGTACTGGCTGGGCGCTGTCACAAATTCTTGGTAAAGGAAATGATCGTGGCACTTCCCGTGCAATCTGTAAACACACAGCATCTGTCAAAACCATGCAGCATTAGGGGGCTTGCTATTCGGCCACGCTGTGTGGTTCTTCATTTATCTAACGTGCTTTTTTTCCACCAAGATAAGGTGACCCGTGAGCTGATGGAAGCGTTCTTTATCCTGAAAAACGGCAAACGGTGCGTGAGTGATCCTTCAGTGGCCTTGTCAGATTTGGAATTTAGGTACTTAAATAACCGGGTGCACACACGCGCTGCTCCTGTTTAGATCATCTTGCACGCCTTGCACGTAATCTGTTATGACGTACGCAGTCGTTGGTGGTTATTGTATATATTCTGTTCTGTTCTTTCTAATAAACCTTAGTTGCGAGTCAGCGCTTGTAGTGTCTCCCTCTTTTCTCTGTTTTCTGTCTTAGTTTGCGCTGTTTTTATTTTCCACCATGTCTTTATTTATCCCCAGTGTTCAAAATCTCTACGAGGTGAGATGAACTCTTTCCCTCGTCCCTGAGAAACTTAGTACTTTCACGGATGTTTCAAGAGCCCCTCTGCCCGACCTACGGGCAAATCCCTCGAACTTTTTTACTTTTGAGTGAGGCTGTGGTATTCCGTCCCCTGATTCGCGCTTGCTGCCGATGTTGGTGTTCGAGCTACCTCGTCCATATTGGCTCTCTATGAAGTGGAAACACCGGTTATAAATATAATTAGTATGTCCTCAGTGTGTACTCCAATGAGGAAGTGCACTCGAACATAAATACCTCCATGGTCAAATATATGCATGCAGAAAGCAATCAAAAGATCTGCCGCGCTGGCTCAGTGGTTATGGCGCTCGGCAGCTGACCCGAAAGACGAGGGTTCGATCCCGACCGTGGCAGTCGAATTTCGATTTAGGCGGAATCCTAGAGGCCCGTGTACAGTAGGATGTAAGTGCAGGTTAAAGAACATCAGGTTGTAGAAATTTCCGAAGCCCTTCACTACGGCCTCAATGATAGCCTGAGTCGCTTTGGTGCGTTAAACCCCCATAAACCATAAACCAACCAAGAGTGATGCTTTTCCGTGGCTAGGATAAACCTCGCGCAGTCGCCTGACCTGCACAGCTTACAAATCTAGGAGCTGGGCACTGTTCCCTCGAGATCTCACAGTGTGCCAGTTGTCCCAAGTCTTAAAGATTGCGCCTCTCAGATGCAGGTTCTGCAATTCGTTCTGCAGCGTGCCACTTTAGTGATACCCGCCTCTGCCTGCCCCGCCAATATTTCTCTGGGTAGTTTATTTTCTGAGAAACTATTGAATTTCTTGTGTAAAAAAAGGTAGTATAAGAAATTACGCTCCATTTGGAGTCGCCAGTACACATAAACCTTGAAAATGATTCCGCATGTACAAGTTGCGTAAGGTTTAATTATTTTAAGCACAATGGCAGAAGAACTGCGTGGTGTTAAAGGCGACATTTCGGGTCTGCTTCGGCATAGAAACATTAGGTAGGTGTACGTGTGGACAAACTTCTGCTTTTTCATGGATTTAACAATGACTACAACATGCAATTTAATGCGATCAAATTTGTGAGTATGACACAAGGTGCACAAAATTGGGCTTTCGAGGTTGAACAAAAATAAAAGCAGTCGAGTAAAGCTGCCTCTTTGTGCAAGCGTAGCATTTCATCGCGATCGACCGCCTGAAGGTGGAGTGCAAAGGTTATATGTTTTAATTACGAAACACCACACAACGACCGTGTCGCACCAGATAGGACTCTCGCGCAGATCGTCGCCAACATGCATGCGTAGTAATGCGGACTGGTTTGGAGGTTCGGAGGGGAATATCTCCACACATGGCCGTTCTGCGGTAATTCTACCAAATAGAAGTGCCTTAGAATACGAGCGACCCACGTTTTTTGGTATAGGAATTCTCACCAAGTTCAACGAACAAAAAATAATTCAATCATTAGGAGATTGAGTACAAGAATTCTCCTGCCACAATGTGTCCAAGTGGTCGCTTAACCAACGTGAACTCACGCCTTCCGTGTGCATCTCCTTGTCTGCAGAAACCGCGATATTCTAATTCTACGGCGTTTGTATAATAAGCCAACGAAGATGAGGACATCTGAGCGTTGGCTGTCAGCACATGGTATGTGAACTGTCACTATGCCCTAGAAGCCACATGACGTGAACTTAATGACTAGGGAATAATTAGAAGTGCCTAGGTAAGAATGGCAACAAAATGACAATTTAGGCCATGCTGTGCGATTTAGGCAACGTCATGACTGACTTATCTGCGTTTCGCCTTCAGAGATGCAGTAATGTCTCCTCTGTGTACTGCCTATTTCACAAACACTTGATGTCCTTTCTTCGTACGCGTGTAGCGCGGAAATAGTGTTTAGTGTCACATGTGCACTTGGATCAATTCACAGTGCAAACACCACTGTCGATCAGCTACAGCTCTGCGCCGTCTGAGAACACGTGTGCGTTCGGGGAAAAGAAAACATTAGAAATTGTCAAAATATTCAGTTACGAACGCAAGTGGCGCTCTTTGCAACGACGCCCGTATGACTACCTGGCCGAGACTGCGGCCCCGGTCTACTTGAAACTATTGAAATTACCGGCTGATTAATCTTGCGTCCTCTTCTGGCAAGGCCATGAAAATGACGACAAATTGAACTGGACAACTGTAAGCCGAATCAACCGTGGTAAAAAACACTCAAAGAAAGGAAGTAAACTAAAAACGTTAACGCTGTTTGCCCTCCATATACCCGAGTTCTTCTCGCCTTAGGTGAATCTGGTTTAAGTAACAGATGCTAGAAATATTGTGGGCAAAATAAAAATGCAACAACGACGAAGAAGTGCCAAGAAGAGACAGCGATGAAGAAGCGTCACTGCGGGATTCACGTTTGTATAATTTCATCTAGTAGATTTCTCTGCTAAAATGTGAATTCACTGCTTTTCCTTTCCGTATTTTTTGTTTTGTACAAATTATAGCTCTACGTCCCAAAATTATCAAAATACTCCATTACTTGTACATGTGTGCGTTTGTATCTGCTATGCACCCTGGCCAATCCCCCGCCGTGGGTATGTGGCATTAAGCCTGAGGACGTCATCATCATCATCATAAGAACGTGGCACGTGAGCGGAAAAAGCCCGAATTGCGGATCGAACAATGACGGAGCAGTGACTTCGTCACCGTGGCATCCTGGATCTCTCGACCAGCAGGCAGCTGCACTCCGGAGGGGACTCGGCTCCTACCTTCCGGGCAAATACCACCTACCTCGAGGAAGACGGTCCCAACCCTCCGGCTGAAATGCGTCGACCTGTGGTTTCCATGGCTGGATTGCAGCGGGCCTGGCTTCGGTGAGTACCTGTTAAAGGTGGTGCGATCGGGGCCTATGTACGCTGGCGACAGAACGTTGGGTAGTTAATGAAGGCGTTAATCTTGCTGTGCCTTTTTCAAATCAATGGGGCACGGAGCACGCATTCTGGCCAGACTAACGACGCACCGTTTTCCTCGTAGTGAACACTGCCTGTACGCTGCATATTCATTACTGCAGTGCGTCTGGCCAAGGATATCGACATTTTGGAGCGAAAGTTCTCTCCTACTCTAAAAAGCTGAAGGTCATGCGGCTATGCTATTTGACCTTAAAACCATGAGGAGTGGAGGCCTGGTTCTCACGTCATGCCTGGTAACTCCCCACGTCTCGTTATAGCTGCGCGCTCTGAGCCGACGGCGCCGCTTATCTCTGTTTTCAGCTAGCGTCCGCTTCGGCGGACGCGGTTGTTGCTGCGACGCGCGTCTTTTCTTTCCCTTATCTCTTTCCTCTGACCTTTTAACTCTCCTCTATCTGCACGTGGCAGCGGTGGTGGCTCGGCTGGAGCCAGTTGGCAGGCCCGTGCACTTTCCTTTTCATTCTTCTCTCAGTCGCAACAACAACAACAACAACCGTCGGCGCAGAGCGGCGGTAGACACGGCGGATGCGGGCTGAAGAAACGGGTGAAGTTGCTTTGGCAATTTCCGGGCTTAACCAAGCTGATCTTCTGCCAATTTTTTTGCACTGCAGCAGCATTAGTGAGATAGAGTCCGGCGCTTCCAGACCATTTTAACGGGTGCGTGAGAACAGCTGGGTACATCCAGCGTCACCCCGCGCTCCCACCTTCACCCTACGCTCACAGATTTAGGGTCAAATACAAATAATGTCACCTCACACTGCTTCTCAAGCAGCAATGAGTTTACTGCACGAGGTCGACCTGCGGTTGTCAAATCCACGATTTACTTGATGTAGTTCAACAGTATGGAAAGCTGGGCTTTGTTGTAGGTTGTTCATGATAAAATTTGTGGGCGCGAACAAGCAAACATAGAGAATTCAACAAATAAGCTTAAGTGAGGTGTCGTGTTGAAATCTTGGATATTTCAACTTTCTTGTAGCAAGCAGTCGAGGTGCTGTGCCTGATGTAATGCCATGGCATGTACGTACAGGGCCGTCCACTCTAAGTGCGAACACGGCGCAGCGTGACCGCGCTCCGCGGGGCGCTGTCGCTCATCGAAGCACTGCGGCGCAGGTGCACACGGGCCTGGAGGCATTGTTTCGCATCGTCTGCTACAGCGCGGGTGCGCACAGTGCGCGAAGGAGTTCGCGGATGGCTTCATGGTGCTTCAAAATTTACAGTACTTATGGAAATAACCAGAACGTCTTATCAGGTTGAAAAGAAAACGCAATTATGTTTAAACCATCATGCAATTTTGGTTTACATCCCAATCATTTCTTAAAAAAATTAAGCAGCCTAAGCGAGTGCTTTTTTTTTGTCCGAAGCTCATGCCACCAGCCGCAGGACATTAAGCGTAGCGCTCAAACACTGATAATGGGTCTAGATTTCTTTCTTCATTTCTCGCGCGCCACAACGCTTTCGTCGTCTCCGATAGCGCTTTGCTGGCGACATTTTTTGTTTCGCACGTGGTGGAACGTAATGAAAGTGAAAAAGGAACGAAGTAAATAATCCCAAGAACAGGGTTAGCTACAAGTACGAATTTTATTGCACAAACCACATGGGCGGTCGGCTGCGACTCACGAGGTACTTGATGCCGACGATAGCGATAAAGGATACGGAGTCGGCACTCTTCCTCTCGGGGAGTTAAACAATTCCTGAAACACAATTATTAGCGCCAGAGGCCCCGCTTTGGGAGACAATAGGAACGGAAGAGACAATATGAAGACCCATTCGATGACAAGTCGGATAGAACTGAGGTCAATGAAAGCTCAACCGCATTCAGGATCGGCGCACACAATTCTTTCAAAACCGAAAATAGTCTGCAGCCAAAACGTTTCTTGGTATATGAGCGAGAAGCAAATTCCAAAGTAAATAATAACTCTACGTAACTTTCAGTAACTTTAAGTAAATAAAAAATAAAGTTTTTCGATGCCAATGGGTTTCTTATTACTCTCAGGAGTATTAAGTATTCATGCGGCAGCGGGTGAATTTCTGGGTAACAGCCTTGTCGCGCCATATATCCTGAGTTTCTGACAATACTTGTGCCACTAAGTTTTAGGTTTTCCTGTAGATGGCACCACCAGCATTCAAAGCTGAACTTTTGCCTTTGTGAAGATTCCTGCCTGAAAAATTACTCCCGCTTGTTACTCCCCAAAGAGATTTCGAGATGAATGGTAAGTTTTTCCTTTTCTATCCTGTAAGAGAAATACTTTGTGCATGCCCTAAACGATTTATTAGGTAGTCAGAGTCGCAGAGTGCCCGAAAAAGAGGTCTCTATGAGCACCAGAGGCGGATTGACGGGATCGAAAACCACAAGCGAACGTGAAGAGCGCGCTCCAGGGGCACAATTTTTGCACACAGTATGCACAAAGTATGTTACAACTAACGATGTAAGCTGTCGATGTTGATAATTCTAAGTTTCGTTTCGTTTACGAACTCGCAGGACGCTCGCTTACGCGGGATGAAGCACTGGCGCTCTACTTCAGTTTGCCTGACGAGTCTGAGACTAGCGAAGACGAGGCCCAAAGCAGCGAGGACGACTTTGTCCCTGAGCTAGCGCCGTCGGATTCGTGCTTTGACGACGATGAAATCGAAGCTGGTCCATCAATAAGCAAGCGCCAACGGCGGTCTACTCCTTCAAAAAAAAAGAGTGAGAAGGAAACGGAATGAGCTCCTGCTGGATCAAGGTGGAGAGAGTGAGCCAGAAGAGGAGGAGGTCGGCAGTGCATGGACTACAAATGAACCGCTGAGTACAGTTCAAAGTCCAAAGACGTGGGATTCTCAAACCTCCCTAAAGGCGCCAGCACGCGCAGTTGATGCCTTCGCGCTCTATTTTGATGATGAGATGATTGAATTTTTAGTTGAGCAGACGAACCTGTTCGGTACAAAGAATTACCCAAGGAAGTGGCAAATTCTGACAGAAGAGTTGCGAGCGTATTTTGGTGCACTGCTGTTGATGAGCGTGTGCCCAAGGCACCACCTGTATCAGTATTGGAGCCATGACCCTCTCTTTCATTGTGAAGAAATTTCAAAACTGATGTCCATCAAACGATTTCAGCAAATTATGAACTACATTCATGTGAACAACCCAACGAAAGAAAAAAAGGAGAAGAGGCATATGACCGTCTGGCCACGGTGCGCCCTCTTATTACAAAGCTGAACCAAAAGTTTCAAGAATACACTCCCTCCTGTCATCAATCAATTGATGAAAGCATGATCGCTTTCAAAGGAAGGTCAAGCATGAAGCAGTACCTTCTTTTGAAACCGATCAAACGTGGGTACAAAGAATGGTGCAGGGCAGACGCACAGACTGGTTACAAGCTCCAGTCTCAGGTATACGAGGGAAAAAATGAGCACCGGCCCGCAGGCCAAAGCTTAGGCGAGTATGTCGTCCTTTCCTTTCTGAAAGCGTAGAGCCTGGGACACAGCTGTACTTCGATAACTATTTCACGTCTACACCGCTTATGCAAACGCTTGCTCAGAAGGGTATCTTGGCCGCGGGTACCGTCCGAGTCAACAGGAAGGATCTTCCTGACGATCTAAAGAAAAACAACAAGCTTCAGAAGGGAGAGTCCCTCTGGCACAGCAAAGGCAACGTCTCAGCATACCAGTGGCATGATTCAAAGAACATTCATGTTCTATCTAATTTTCACGACCCGAAAGAAACTGAAGTCCAAAGAAAACTTTCCAATGGTTCATCAGTGGGTGTGGTCTGCCCAAAAGCGGTCGCCGACTACAACCGTTGGATGGGAGCCGTGGACAAATTCGACCAGAAAAGAAACTTCTATGCTGCTGACAGGCGATCGAAAAAGTCGTGGTATCGCATATTTTATTTTCTTTTTGACTGAGCAGTTGTAAACAGCTTCATTCAGCACAATGGCAATAGCGACGTGAGCAACATGTGGTTTCGGCTCGTTCTGGGACGGCAGCTGATCAATGGGCAAACGTTCCGACACTACAGCTCTGCTGGACCGTTCCGCAAGGACAAAGGTGGCACTAGGAGCGGCCAAAAAATGGTCGGAATTGCGGACGAAACAAGGTTTGCAGGTAATGGTCGCAACCCAAGGAAAGTGCCAAACAGGCGGAGATGTAGGTGGTGTTCCACCTCCGGGAGTGAAACGCGCACGAAGTTTGTGTGTGGTGTGTGAATGTACCCCTATGTGCCACCTGCTTCGGCCCCTTCCACCAAAAATGACAGCACTAATCACAGCTTGGTGCTCGCGTGAGTCAATGGGACAGTGCTGTCCCACTTTTTCAAAAGGACAGCATGTGCCAATGGGACACATGCGTCCTACTTTTTTTCCATTAAACTATTGCTGCTATTGTTATGAAATTTCTTCCATATCATTTCTGAAGATGCCTAGACCCGAAAAATGTGTAGTGTTTTTTCTGTATATTACGGAAATTATAGGTGAACTCAAAACGGGTTAATATAGCCATAATTTAAAATCTTATTTCGTACATTGTTTAATTGGTCGGCGTAGTTATATTGGAGGTCGCGCCATTTTCTTACCTCCTGCGCTGAGTGTTTAAAATTTTACCCTAGTATAGACGCCGAACGTGCTGGTTGTCCTCACTGGGCGTAGGAAGCATGGCGAAATTACAGAACACTTTCAAATGTGGGCATCGCGGCAACACAGTCATCATCGCAAACGACAGCCGACGGCATACTTGAAACCCCCCACAGAACGTGGCACTGCACGGCCGTACAAAAAACAAGGACAAAAGAACAAAGATTTCATAGATTGTGAAAGAAGGATGGGGCCACTGACTGTCACCTTCCTTTACGTGGCACGCTTCCGCGAGTTGCCTGACTGAGATCAGTAGCGGGTGGGCTCGTCTATAGAGTCAATCATAGCCTGCATTCTGTTCTGCAGGCTGCTGTAGAGGCACCGGCAAATATCCGTGTTTGTTCTAAGCCGCTCCCATTCCTCTTTGACGACAGTCCATAGCGCGTCCGCTGAGAGAACACGGAGCTCTCGACGGGCCAAGGCGAACTTCAACTTGCCCCAAATGCTTTCTATTATGTTGAGGTCCGGCGACTGTGGAAGCCTTTCCAGTACTGCCACTTCGCGGAGCTCCAGAAACGCAGCCACCTTCTTTGACTTGTGGATGGGGATTCTCATGCTGAAGAATAAAATTATTATAAGCGAATGGTCCTCCAGCAAGATATGGAACAAAGCGCAAAAGGGACAGGAGGAACGAAGTAACAACACGGACAAGGCGCTTCGTTCATCCTGTCCCTTTTGCGCTTTGTATCATCTAGTCCTGTACCAACTCGCCCACCAATCGATTCTTCTGAAGATATGGAAGCAGCACATCGTCCAGGATGGCACAATAAGTGTCTCCGTTCAACCGGCTGTCAATTCGGACCAGGGGTCCTAGACCTTCAGCTGTCATAGCTCCCCAAACGCTGACAGCGGAACGGCCGCTGGCGGCGACTCGCTGTATATACTCCGGCATATACCTACAAAAAATGAAAACTTTTGTTGGCATTGGTACACAAGCAGTTGCAACCGCTAAGCTACAAGGAACCGGTATTGAATAATTTCATCCTTCAGCGTTGTCTGATGGGCAGCAGAAATATGCTGATATAAATAATTTGTTTTGCCAAACTTTAGTTGGGTTTTTTCCTAATGTACGCTATTTGCGAAAAACCGAAAATTAGGCCAGTGCGGAAATTATACTTGGCCAGAATTAGTCTAAAAACGTAAAAATGCTCCTTAGTTTGATTATACCCTTGGGCAGCCAATAATAGTGGACGAAATCTGAGTTCCCACTTTCTAGGATACGATAGCCTACGTAATTATCCTTACCGACAGTTCTCGGGCCGCCAGACTCGTTGCCTCTGGTCCCATCTTGTTGTGAACGCTGACTCGTCCGTAAACACCACCTTCGCCCAATGGTCCCCGGTCCATTGCTGATGCTGTCGGGCAAATTCCAGGCATTTTTGCCGGTTGGCCGCGCTCACAACGGGCTTCTGAGCCGCGGTTCTTGATTTTATGCCTCCCTCGTACAGACGACGCTTCACTGTAGTATTTGAAAACACCTGGATCCCGACGCAGTTCTTACTCCCGCCCACACTCGCCGTAGGCTTGTCGACCGCTGCCGCAACAATGGCCATGTCGTCCTCCTCGGTGGTGACTCTTGGGCGGGCTTACCGCGGAGCATCCTTAATTCGTTGCTCTTACTTGTATGCCTTGATTATCCGGTTGACGGTCGAGAGTGGCCTATTTGTCAACTGGGATATTTTTCTTTGAGAGTAAGCTTGCAGACTTAAATCTACGATGCGTCTTCTGTCGCATTCCGGTACACGAGACATGGCTGACTTCCCGCACGGGCAACTAAAAATGCGGTAACCCCACACTGCCACACCGTTTTTATTGCAGAGGAGCATTGGAAACAAGCGACAAAGTATAAGAGAAGTCGCAAGGATGACTGAAAACACTGATAACGTGACGTTGTCTGCCGATAAAAAAACGCTGAGCCAGCAACGTCTGGTGGCTCGAGCTTTCGCACATCATTCGAGAATTGTTCGCTCGGGCAGACCAGCCACCTAGACAGCCAGTCATTTCAAGCAGCGTATCAGCCTCGCCTGCTGATGAAAGATTGGGATGCTCTGCCTAGCATGGACCGACAGCCGATACACCTTGCAAATGACGGAAGTCGGACCTGTACTACTGCTGTACTGCATGCTTTTAATATCACATTTAAATCTACGGCACTGACTCTGCTCAAGGAAAAATTAATGAACACCGAGCAGCTCTTATACCACCGTTTGTTTGTTTGTTTGTTTGTTTGTTTGTTTGTTTATTGGGGTTTAACGTCCCAAAGCGACTCTGGCTATGAGGGATGCCGTAGTGAAGGGCTCCGAAGATTTCGACCACCTGGGGTTCTTTAGCGTGCGCTGACATCGCACAGTAGGTCAGCCTCTAGAATTTCGCCTCCATCGAAATTCGGCCACCGCGGCCGGGATCGAACCCGCGTCTTCCGGGCCAGCAGCCGAGCGCCGTAACCACTGAGCCACTGTGGCGGAGCTAATAACACCGTTTTGTGCAAGACTATGGAATATGTGTGACTCAGCTGTGTGCTACAGAAGAGAGGCCATAAAGAACAGGACCGGGGCGGAACTTCCAACTTAAATGATGACGCATCAAGCCGGAGAAGCTTTCATAGGCAGTCGAAAAGCAAGTAATGGGCGTCTGACACAGCGAAGATGGGAATAGTAAAATTTGGGAGATGCTTAAGCTCCGCCCTAAAGGGTATGCCCTTGATTGCGGCGGGCCCGTTTCAATGGAGGCAAAACGCAAGGCACACGTGTGCTGTGGGATGTCAGCGCACGTTAAAAACCTGCATGTGGTCGACAATAAGCTAGGGCCCTCGACTATAACGTTCCTTGTAGTCGGTCCATTTCGGACGTTAAACCCCATAAACCAAATCAATTCAAACCTGAAATGACAAGTTTGTAGCAATGCATGCATATCACCGAAATCGTGGCACTGAGACGAGAGGCCGTTGGGTTGTCGTACGCGCAATCAGCGACAACGCGCTGTAGTTAGTGCGCTTTCCCCAAGTGCTGTCTCGGTGCACACGAGCGCTGTAATCATGCAGAAAGTTGGGTGCGCTTCACCGCACAGCAAGCACTGTGCGCACTCACGCTGTAGCAGCCGACGCGAAGCACCGCCTCCAGGCCCGTTGCGCCTGCGCCGCCGAGCTTCGATGCGCGACCGCGCCGGATGCGCTCGCGCCCCGCGGAGCGCGGCCACGCTGCGCCGTGTTTGTACTTAGAGTGGACGACCCTGTACATGTAGAGGATCATTTTGCAGAGCAAAGGCCTTGATACTCATTAGAATAAATAATAAGACGTCTCTTAAATAAAAAGTTAATGTGTGAGTAGAGGAGTATTCCAGATGGCGTCTTTCTGCAGGTTCCAAGGCCGGGCGCCAGAAGTCATCCTGCAAGCCTTCCGCGCCGGACGATGCGCCCTCGACGTCCCTCCCGGCTGGATTTCCTGCAAGGCTTCTTGTCCACCGTTCTTCAGAAAACAAGTGCGCAGGTCGATATTGGTACTTTGGCGCAAAGTCTCCATACATAAAAAGTCAACTGCTAGGCTTCGTTTCAGTCAGAGTATCTAAGGTATTATGCACCACAAACGGGTGGTGGAAGTGGTTCGAGAAGATTGAAGGCCGTCTCCTCTGGGTACCCCTATATTGTATATTTTCTAGTATTGTTTTTCACGCATGTTGACTTCACGTACGGCTCTAAAAGGATGATGTTTATTTTAAGAACGGAAGCCGCAAGCACAACCTTTGACTCATTAAAAAAAAGATAGTAAACAGGTGGTCAGTGTCGAAGCTACTTACTTTGACTTTGTTTTACTGTACGTTTTACTAACTACTTACTATCCTCTTCACGGTATACTTTATAAAAGAAGCCCTTGTTACCTTTTTAGTAACTATGGTTGCTAGTTACTTCGAAGTTCCTTTAACGCTAAAATAAAGTGAAAGAATACAACTGACATGGACTGTCGTACAAAAAAATTGATTTTGTAATTAAACCTTTCTGCCGGGGCGTTGAGACTAAGCAATTTCGAGAATATCAAGTTCATAATTAATGTGGTATCTATGCTCAACGGGTAAAAGCCATTAGCGAGAAATTGAGAGTGAGATTTTAGCGAACATGTGACTGTGAAGAATTTACGTGTTTCTGATTTGTGCATTTCTTGCATTCTGAACCTTTGTGTGGGCCCGGTACGTTTGTTTAGTGCCATCAACTTGCATGACTTGTACGTCTAATGAGCAATAATGCTAAACCTAAGAGTGTGATTTCAGGCCAACACGTTCTGATTGTTCTCACTGGCTGCGGGAATTAGTGAAACTGACTGTGTAGATCTTTTATTTTTCCAGTATGCACAAATTTAACAAGCCACAGAAGCACACCGTATGAAAAACCTAGCAGCATATGCGAGTTTCAGTTCATTTTCTCGGTTAGCTTCCAGTTACTAACTGCTGGTACCAGCTGCTACTAACTGAATGGGTTAGTAACTCTTAATAACCTTCCCGTCACTAGGGGCAGTTACTAACAGGGTAGTAAAACATGTGACAGCCAGTTACTACTCGAAAGTTAGTAAGTACTACTACCTTTTTACAGTGACTGCAGGCTCCCGCATTACCTCCAGCTGCGCGAGCAGATGGAACTAGACCACTGCGTGAGAAGGAGTCCCCCGACAACGCGGTCCGGGCCGAATAAAGGGGGCTATTTAATATAGGTTCTCGACCATGGGATGGCTTCAGGCTTATAGCTCTGAGCCTAGGCTTGAACACCCTGAATTTACCACCAATATCGAGCACAGCCCCCTTGCCCGCAACTTCCAGTTTTCGCATACCTTATGAAGTATAAAAGGAGAAAAAAACCAATAATCAATGTTACCTAGAGAAACGGAATAGAATAGCAAACGTCCAAAAAAGTGGGTAAATAGGCATTAAGTTGTAAATTTCAACAGTAACGAATGAGAGACGCTCACCTCTCAGGAGCGAAAAAAAGTATCCGAATTCAGTGTAGCCTCGGACCAAGAATACAGCGTCCTAGAGCCCTTACCATTTTCTCGTGCCACAGAGCCAGACAATGAAGTCCCTTGAGGTTACCTTGACATGCACGGTGATGTTGGCTGGCATCGCTCAGGTTGCTAGCTGTGCTTAAGATGGGTGTCAATCTCGCGGTGTCGTGGTCAGTGTCCTACATTGAAAGGCCTGCGACGGGTTTATGCGGCCTAACCCGGGCATGCGCAGTAAACTCTACAGAACCGCGACAAAAAGAGCAACTGCCATAAAAGACTGCATGCCTGATTTTGCGTGATATTCCCGCGAAGCACTGTCGTGTTCATTTTTCTATGTTCTTTGTTTATCGTCACCTAAACAACAGCGTCCTAGAGCCCGTACCGTTTTGTCGCCCTACTCAGCCGGAGAATGAAGTCGCTCTCGGTTACCTAGACATGCACGGTGATGTTCGCTGGCGTCGCTGCACTCGCCAGTTGTGCTTAAGATGGCTACGAATCGAGCGGTCGGGCTCAAGTTCTACATATAAAGGCCTGAGACGAATTTATGCGGCCCCATAACATTGCATTGCGCAGTAAACTACAAACAGCGACAAAGAGAGCAACAAGGATAAGAGACAGTGCACGTGGTTCTGCGTGATAGTCCTGCGAAGGACTACCATGTTCATATTTCTATGTTCTGTGTTCTGTCCTATTTGGGGAGAACTGTAAAGCTTAGAGTTTTTATATATTAACAGAGCGAAAGCTGGCCGGCTCCGCACTTCATCCACCAGGGACCCACTGTGCATGTCGGAAACCGTTTCTTCAATTTCATATCTGCTGACTTTTTGAGTGCTCTACATATAAAACTTTTTTATTCTTCGGCTTCGTTTGCATTGAAGTTTTGTGCGCTTTGTGGTGGTGTAGTTATCCTGCAACGCAAGAAGTTAATTTGGGATTTGAAGCGTCCGAAGGCTGCAATAAGTGCACTGACACGATAATGGTCACCGTAAAGAATGTCCAAGTGCTGCTGCTGCTGCTGTGTTGTTAGACTGAGACATGTAATCTCTTTTCACTAAGAAGAGGGTGGATTACTTCACGTGAATTCGGGCATGAGCACCCCCGCTGGTGTTGTTTTTCTGGCTTTGGGGTCAAGAAGCGGAAGAAGACAATTATTTCTTTTTGGTGCGCTCGTTTCTGAGAGATTAGTGAAGCTGACCAAACTTTACATTGTTTACGTAGTAAATAATGACGGCTGCAGGTAAACTTCGAGTTCTTATTTTCGTAAACAGTACACAAGCTGTGTATATATAGACAGCAAACGCAAATTAAACATCCACTTTCCCAATCTCCTCTTTCTCTCTGCGTACATGCACCTACATGCAGTTTCAGTGAAGAGCGGATTTATGAACTGGTCGGAATGATAAGCACAAACACGTGGGTGATTTCTGAACTCCTATCGACGGGGTTCATTTCAGCCTGCATCAGAAAAGGTTGAAAGAGTGCTTCGGTGGCATCAAAGAAAACACATCATAGAGTTTTTCTTCCACACTCTCGTCCCTGTTTGCGGCCTCAAATCAATTTTTTTTCTCAATATGGATCACCAACTGGCCCACAAAAGAAGCATAAAAGTTGCATGCGTCAGCATGAGCGCAGCTGCCACTTAACTGTAGTAGCGCAGGTTTCAGCTCCCTAGTTCGTGTGTTTCCAAAGACCGTATACGCAGTTCCAAGAGATCGTAAGAGCCAGCTGCGTACTTATTGAATACAGAGGGTTCGGACAAGTTTCTTAGAGCATGAACATGGGGCGCGAACTCGGAATAGCAAGCAACACCAATGAACCATTTTTATTTTTGATTTTAAATGTAATAATCTTTTGATGGAATATTTCTTCTGAAAAGTGTGTCTACTAACGCAGGAAATATGATTTTGACAATTAGCTATATTTGGCGTCATGACCAGAACCCCTCTCTCACCGTGGGCCAATCTGTGCTCGTTTACACCTACCTGCTTTTTTGCCCACTTATTGCAATTTACAGCACGAATATTTCATTATAAGACACTTCGATCCCAAAACGTCTCCTCAACATAACTTTTTGCAAAAATTGATTTTTATGCGATCTTCGTTATTTTTTAAGGATATTCAACAAAACTTGGGTAGGGCCTAGTTGGTACATGATGTTGTGAAGGTAAAGGATGCGCAATCAAAGGACGAACCACGAAGAAAGACACAGGGACACACACAAGCGCACTAACAACTGTTTATTTCTTCCTTGAAACGCTTACTTATACACCTGGCCACGCATGCTCAAAAGCAATCTGTAATCACAATAGTCATGCCAACGGCTGTTAACGCAGACGCGAACGCAAAAAGTTGATTTCGGCAACGTACAGAGCCACGGACGTGTCACTGATACAATCTACCGCGTTTTCCTTTATGTGGAAAGCTTCCAAAGCCAGCCGCGCTTGTTCATTTTTACTTTTTCCCAGTATCACGGTCTCGTCAAGTCGCGGTGCGGTCTCGTCAAGTCGCGGTGGATAACACTAGCCAAGCAGAGAAACCTCGTGTTCCCGGCATTCCAACGGTGGATAAACTGCTCTTGTGGAACTCACGAGTATGGTGGCGCCAGCTTTCTGTGTAGTTAATATTTAGGAACTTTATGCACTCAAGGGGAGTTCCTGTTGCGCAATGAACCGCTTTTTAAAAACTGACACACCCACTACCGCCGTACCAATGCTGCGCATCTTTCTCGTTCGACCTTCCACATCCTACGACTATTGTTTATTATTCGGACAGTGGTTGGCACCCATATAATGTGATATAAATGTTTTTAAATTTGGAAGTCTGGGGTAAGACGAGGGCAGGTGAAACTCTGAGAAGTTCCACTTGTGTGAGATGCTTACCACTAGCATGTGAAGGGGGCGTGTTAGTGCCGCCTTTGGAAGCTCAGCTTATCACCGCTTTCATATGTTTTCTTGCGTCGTCATAGATAGGCGGTGCGAGAACATGATCGAGAGGGACGATCTATGCAGGTGACAGCAGGAACTTCCGTCATAGGTTTCCTAACAGATCTGGGCTTGAGGGCGGTGTGAGGTTTCACATGAACTGCCTTCATAGCGGCGATTGTGAATCGTAGCTGCCATGTCTTTCTTTCCCACATGATCTCCATAGGTACCCAACAAACTAAAAGAGTGCAGCCAACACACTTTGCCATTCACGTCGTTGCAACCAGCAAAACATGTCCTATATAGCTGTTGGCTTGCTGGACGTACCTATTCGCTTTGTAGTGGAATGCCTCATCACAATCGTTCCTTTACTATATTACTGCAGTGGGCGAGGCGAAGTAGTGCGAGTGCGAAATGGGCCCATTGTCACTGTCTGCACAGAATAAACGACTTAATCGCAAGCACATCGCTGCCAGGGCTGCGCACGAACTCGCCTTGTTGCTGCGCCGCTGTCGTTGCAGCTCGCGAAGCCTTGCACCAGAACAGGGAAACCAATCCTTGTAAATGCATTTCCGGATGTTCTGTTTCTTCCAAATATTCAGGTCCTATCGAATATTGGAAATACGTAGAAGATGCTGCTTTGGATTTACATACAAATAATATGCGGAATATTCTTACCTGGATCTAAAATTTCCTCATTCGGGCAACTTTATTACCACACCGGAACAGTCACAGGCTATAGCTTCGCTTTGGGTAGTAGAGCGGCTCTGAAACTTTGTCTCGTTAAGTATCGTAACATACAGGAAACGTTGCAGGCATTGAAGTCTGATATGTTGCGATGATATTTGCGAGCAGACACGGGTAGCTTGTTCCCAGCAATGTCTGGATTTGCATTCCAGCCGAGTGCGGTTCTTTTAAGTGTCAGTATAGTGCGCGGCATTTTCAGACCATTCAATACATCATTTTTGCTTCAGAGATTTATCAGACGCTTTTCCGTACTTTTCTGCAGCTTCCGCGTTACCCTGATCTACAACCGTTTTCCGACACTTGAAAGTTAGTTTAACGTATATAGGAACTTGACGTGCTTTTACGTGCGACCAGCGCGCATGCGCAGAACGCAAAGGGTTTGTGGGAGTCTCACGGACGTGTGTGCGAAAGCAGCTTCGTAACTAATCCCTTGACGCCTTATCGTTTACTAAACTGATGTATACTCCTTCAATTAACCCATTCTTATCCTCGCAATAAGTGACAAATAGCTTTTGTTTTTCTGATAAAAGGGCATTCTTCTGGTGTTAAGCATGACGAAGTCGCGTTTCTCGTCCTCGTACCAGAGCTCCGACAAAGTTCGACTGGCTTTGGTTTGGCTTGACTTGTATTAGAGTCGCTACAGCAGCGTCTCTATCTGTTAGTATTGGTCCTAGGAGCAATGTGCAGCGCGCGTGCCGTACGTCTAACGAATATGGTTTCAAATGACTTCCGCGTAGGCTACGCATAGACATCTCACGTTTGCGTATGTGAACACTGTACGTAACTAAACCTGCCTAATAATTTTACTCGCACAGCAGTATGCGGTGCGCTGCCATTGTGCAGGCGGGGTGTTTGACGCATCGTTATGACGTAGCTTCGCACCTCCCCAATAAAGAGAAGCAAAACTTCCTTTGCGAAACTTAGTCGCTCTGGGAGCACTAAGACGGGACCGGCTTAGAGTAGCTGCGTCTCACAAGCACGTGGACGAATTCGGTGCTTTAACAGATTCACTTCAATTAGTCACCAATACTTGGAAGCTATGTTAGTAAAAGTGCGTTGTGTGCACTATAACTTAATACGACTTGAGAATAATATAATTTTTCATCTGATGGTTGCAGGGTACGTAAAGGTTCTGCTTGCTATTGACCGTTTAGGCTGTGGCTCCCAGTGATCGAAAAGGATATAAGCCAGTCCATTAATCTAAACGCAATTTTTTTTTTCTTCTCGGATTGCATGCGTGGTTCTTCAGGACGAACAGCAAAAGGTGTCTGTACCTGTTCCCTGGCTACAAACTGGCCAGCAGGATGCCCGCCCGCGTACGAGCTCTTCTCCAACCTGCGGTACCTGCGGAGTGTCCTAGGCCAGTGACCTTCCCCGCAGGTGCAGCAGGCAGCGTTGATGTTCCACGCGGCCGTCATGCTTATGTGTACAGCACCGCCTGGAACGAGTTCCTATGGGTGATCGATTTCAAGCTCAAATAAATAAATTCTGCATTACTAGATCTTCGCCCCGCCGCGGTGGCTCTGTGGTTACGGTGCTCGGCTGCTGACTCGAAAGACGCGGCTTCGATCCCGGCTGCGGCGGCTGAATTTCGATGGAGGCGAAATTCTAGAGGCCCGTGTACTGTGCGATATCAGTGCACGTTAAAGAACCCCAGGTGGTCGAAATTGCCGGAGACGTTCACTACGGCGTCCCTCATAGCCTGAGTCGCTTTGGGACGTTAAACCCCAATAAACCAAACCAAACTAGTTCTTCTTCGCATTCATGTCATTCCTGACGCCTGGCATATTTTGAAGATAAACGCTTGTGTTTGCGCTCATTTGGTACTGATGAGGTGACGCTATGTTGAAATCAATAAACAACACCAGTTTGGCATATGGTTCTGCCAGTTCCGCTTGCACAACGGCGATTAGGTGAGGCGTAGCGGTAGACCTGTCAAAGAGGCTCTGAAACACCTTCCCAACACACCACATGAACTCGCTCAGTCACTTCATGGTTTTTTATTGCGAAAGGAATACCACGCTCATGAACGGCCTTTCGCGTAGCGGCGGCCGGTATCCACGTTTGACCTTTAGAATGACCTCTGTCGTCATACCAAGTGAGAGATAGGCTACCATGTCGAGTCGTCGCGCAGCGGCGGCCGGTAGACACTCGCAACATTTAGAATGACCTCTGACAGTCCTACCACGCCTAGTGACGTCATATCGCGACGTCATACCGGGGTGAGAGATGGGCTACTAAGTCGAGTCGTTGCGCAGCGGCGGCCGGTAGCCACGCGTGACCTGTAGACGCGGCGCACTGCGTTCCTTCTGTTGGAGGCGCTGCGCTTTTGCTTTCGCAACCTACCAGGCGTAACCAAAGCTAAGCCCCCGCTAATTTTTTTTATGAACTCCTGAGCCAAATAATACACTTATACACGCAACAGAGAACCCACAATAACGCGCGCAAGTTGGGGAGCGTTCCAGACGATTTTTTCACGTTCGCACCCTCCTCGTTAGCATGCACCTGCGTATTCAAGTTGACATGTGGCAATTGGTTTCATTCTTTCAACCGCAACGTACCTATTATGGCCGCAGCCAAGAAGCCTCAGCTTCTTCTGGTCAAGAAGCGCCGACACTGGGGGTGGGGCTGGCGGAAGAGGGCCGACCTTCCAGCGTGCAAAAAGTGGCGACAGGAGAGGTAAAGGTGCGAAGACGCTGAAATTCAAACTCAGTTTCTACAATGCACGTTAAAAAAATTCTTAGTGGACAAGATTCGTTAAGTGGCGTGCTTTAACATCCCAGGCGTACGGTAACTTTATTAAAGCCACTTTTAGGGCCTCTTAACCAGCGCTACAACCTTGTTAAACCTTCAGCACATAATACTGCCATAGTCTGGAGCGGTGACAGTGAGATGGGTACTGTATAGGCAACGTTTTTGGATCCCTTTCAGTCTGCAAGCACCCCCGGGCCGCGCCCGAGAAAGCGGCCCCCGTCCGCTTCCTCTCACCACGCGGCGCTGCTGTCGCTGTCGGCCCGGAGCCGCCGGAGCGCTCGCGCTTGGCAGTTGCTGTGACAGCCCGTTCTCATCCGCGATAACATTGGGAACGAACACGTCGAACTCAAATTTGCTGTACTTTTAGAGCTGTCACATTGAAACTTCAGTCTCATGGTTAAAGAAATGTTTCGCCTGGCTAGTAAGGCTGAGATAAAGAGCAGGCTGATGCCAGTTCGCAAAAAACAATTGTTTCCATTGCGCTTTATCGCATCGCGTTTGCGATGTTTAGCGCTGATGATATGCGTCTGTTGGAGTAAAGCTATCAATATTTCTTCGGGAGAATGCACGAAACATTAATGAAAGGTTAAAACTAGCGATGTTCCGCTTCTAGATCAGTCACGGAATTCCGCGCTATATTATCAACGAAGCACCACAGAAACGAGCAGCATTTGGCACGTTCTTTAGAATGCCAATTTCAGTGAACACAAGTATAAATGCAGACACACTTAGCTGGTTGCAGGAAGGGAATAACCTATAGAAGAGCTTTTTATTTGCAATGATCGCACAGACGGGAGCAGCGTCCTGCACTTTCATTTTTAGAATGTTAATTTCGTTGAACACAGACAAGCATTAAATGCAGACACACTAAGTCGGAAGCACGGAGGGAATGGCTACAGAAGGCGAGCTTTTTTATTTGCAATGACAACCTTTTCTCTGTTCTCCAGCCGACGGTTCACGTCTCTCGCATAGAAGTGCATGCGTGTCACTATGACAAAATGCAGCACTTGGCACGTAAAAGTGGCCATATGCTCTGCACATCCAAGCCGAGCAACGTTTTGCAATTCCAGCTCGTCTACACCTCTCAAAAAACGTCCCCAAAAACGGGACCTTCTTTCAAAGAAATCGAAAGGGACGTTATAGTCAAGAACCGCAGATGTCAGCGCACGTTAAAAACGCGCACATCATCGACTATAACGTCCCTTGTACACTATGTCGCTTTCGGATGTTAAACTCCATACACCAAATCAATTCAAACCTGAAATGACACGTTTGCAGGAATACAAGCATATCATCGAGATCGTGTCACTGACACGAGAGGCCGCTTAGTTGTCGTACGCGCAACCCTGCGACGACGCGTTGTGGTTAGTGCGCTTTACCGCAGTGCTGTCTTGGTGCACACGAGCGCTGCAATCAAGCAGAAAGTTAGGTGCGCTTCACCACAGAGCAGGCACTGTGCGCACCCGCGCTGTAGCAGACGACGACAGGAGGCTCCGCCTCCAGGCCCGTGTGCGCCTGCGCTGCAAAGCTTCGATGCGCGACCGCGCCGGATGCGCTCGCGCCCCGCGGAGCGCGGCCACGCTTCGCCGTGTTCGTACTTAGAGTGGACGACCCTGTACGTTCTCCCACACAAAACTGAAGTTACAGCACGAAAATTAGCTGATATTTTGCTGCCACAGTGCACCCTGGTTGCGTGCGCTCCCAGACACTGGAAGTGTATGATGTGGCTGTTAGTATCTAAACAGATGCCCTCGACTCAGCGTTGCTCGCTAAGACAGAAACCAGCCACCAGGACAACTGTTTCGTGCCCCACTTTCGCTGGTCGCAAACCAGAGAACAGGAAGGAGTGAAAGGTTGGCAAACAAAGAAGCTTTATATGCGTAAGAACTACGACATGTATAGTAAGGATTCGGATAACAGTCCTAAGAACGCATGCAGGGTGTTCTCCATAACAATGCAATACATGCATATTATCCCTAGAGAGAGGCTGCAATACAAAGAAATACCCTGTAAGAAAGTGCACTAACCCACGAGAGAGAGGCGACCGGTACAAAACATAATTTCGTCACCAGGAACTGCGCCAGTCCGACCGGAGAATCACGATGTAGTCGTCCTGAAAACTGACGCGCGTTTCTTCGCTGTTTCGTGGCTACCCGAGTGGGGTTCACCCAGGGCGAAGTGCTTGTTCAAAGCTATAGAACTACGGCGCGGGTTTGCCAATGGCGCTAAATGTCCTTCATACATAGGGCCCGCCGCACCAGTTTGCCACTTCGCGCCAAGAGAGACGTGCCCATACACTTAGCATCAACGGTACAACCGCTTTCTCACCCGCCCGCCAAGGGACGCATCACTATTTATCAGGCGAGGAGACAGATTACCAGAGTGCTCGAGCCACTTCTCAACGACCTGGCACCGCCATTCAGGAGCGAAGAGAAGAGGGCGTCACTCAACACAGAATAGGGCACGCGCTCAACGTGGGCAGTGAGTGGTTGTTTCTCCAAGCTTCGCAAATCTTCTACTGTGATCGCGTGCCGTATTCCTTCCGCGCAGGATCGGCTTTCAAAACTTGCTCCGATTTGTGTAACTTCTGGGCTTTTTTAAGGAGGGTTTTAGTTGAACTTGTGATCTCAACCATCTCTTAATTCTTGTTGTTCATGCATGACGAGGATGTCTTTGAGGGAAAGTTTGTAAAGTGCTGTTTAGAAGCAAGAGGTCGAAACACAGATTCTGCTCAGATATTTCTTCGGTATCATTGTCTGAAGCACTATCCAGGCTCACGACATCTTGCTCCAGGCTTCTGCGTGTCTAACGTGGTGTCTGTGATGTCCAACAAGGTAGGCTGGCCTTGCACACACGCGGAAGGTATACGTAGTATAATTTTAGTGTATCCGATGAAATATTGTTAATATGTGTAGAAAAACCTGATTTGGAGAGCAGTTTTCTAGCGTAGCCCGCCATTTTCATGTTGACGAAATAGTGGCCAAAAAGTCGCGCATTCCTTGTCTAGCACAAATGCTAGCGCTTAGAGTAAATTGCATCTTTGCAGGTAGAAACAACAGAAAAAAAATCCAAATTATAGAAATTTTGTGTGAACAAGCAGAATTTTGCTGAATTTGAAATCCAAAAATGTCATGATCATTATCAGCCTGACTACGCCCACTGCAGAGCAAAGGCCTCTCCCATGTCTCTCCAATTAACCCCCCGCTCCTTTGCCAGCTGCGGCGACCGTATCCCCGCAAACTTTTTCATCTGATCCGCGTACCTAATCTCCTACTGCCCTCTCTCTCCTACCCCCCCCACCCCCCACCCGTTACGCTTGCCTTCTCTTGGAATCCACTCCGTTACTTAAGGACCAGCAGTTATCTGCCTTCGCATTACATGCCTGCCCAAGCATATTTCTTTCTCTTGTTATCGACTAGATGTCATTAACGCACGTTGGTTCTCTCACCCTCTGCCCGCTTCCGGTCTCTTAACGTTACACCTATCATTTTTCTTTCCATAGCTCACTGCGTTGCTCTTAACTTAAGCTGAACTCTTTTTGCTAGCCTCCACATTTCTGCCCCATTGGTGAGTGCCGGTAAGATAGAGCATTTGTATACTTCAAAAATGTCATTAAATTCTTACCTTTCCAGTTTCGGGAAAAACAAAGCCCGAAAACGAAGGACACTATTTGATCAAAATCTTTGTATGTGGTAGTCAGTGGCTCATCTTAAGTAAAAGTATAGGCAGCGCAGAAGTCCTGTACTGTTGTTTCTGTCCTCTTCTGTCTGTTTCTTGCGCTGCGTATACTTTTACTTAAGACAATACTTGTATGGAACGAAGGGACGCTGTCATGCAACCAAGCAATGTAATTATATTTCTAACCCACTCAGCCGCAATGAGACAGCGCTTTAAAACATTAATGCTGCCTCTGTAACCATCGAATAGCGGCGTTGCTCACTGACCACTAAACCGGAGGTTATGGTAACTTCGGCTTGAGTTTCACTTATATCGGGCGTGCAAAATGATGATGTTAGCCCTCTGTACCTATTCATTCACCGGAAAAGACACCTGCTTCCACCAGAGCTTTCCTCCGTGAATGATGGCGTCTTGGCCTGTTGTGTACGTATATTGTGTTGTGCAATATGCCGTGACGTATGCATAACTCTGATGTACGAAGGATTCAACAGACCGCCCAATAAGAGAAGCAAGAACTCACAGGGCGGTTACCACTGTGCAACGAGAGATTGAGCGACAGGTGCTGAGGTATTTCATTTCGCGATATACGGAGGTGAAAATTTGAGAGCGGCATCCATATTTAAGGTTTATGAACAAAGCTGCGCCGATCAGCGGCGGCGCCGCTACCTACTCTACGAACAATCTGCGTTTGCGGTTCGGCCTCTTTAGCTCCGTTGCCTTAGTGGTTACATGGTACCTGGAACGGCGCAATGACTGTTGGAGGGTAAGAACTTGGGCTGCGATTTGTGCTAGGTGAAGCCAGAGAAAGGCAGAAATTACGGTGGTTTACGGAAGTTCACGCTGCTCTTACACGCAAAACACTACGCTTTCATAAATACATTCTACTTAGACATACTGAGAAGAACAGCCGCACAATCGCGATGCAAAATCTCAGGAGCTTCTGAAACGGATTGATACGGTCTGGCTGACCTCTTGCAAAATGTATGATTTGCAGAGACGCGAATATATCCTTTACAGATTTCTTTACCGACTAGATCACTTTGTTGACTATATTCCTTAATCGAGGAGATTTCTTGAGGAATAGATTAATTTTCGCCTCTGAGAGAGAGAGAGAGAAAACTTTTATTGCTCTTTCAAGAGATTCGCGGAGATGAAGACTTCTTGGTCGTCCTGCTTGGGCGCTGGCGACTTGAGTCTTCGAGCAAGGGTGGGCCCTCAGTCCAGGGCTCCACTGAGTCGTGCCGCCTCTGAAGAATCACTTGCAGTATTCATTGCGGTCAATTCGAACCTAAAAGGCCACATTAGCGACGTGTCTCTGCTCGTTCATGCGTATGCGACGTTATGACTTTGCTTCAGCTCCAGAGGCGGACTGTGCATGCGTAAGGGTGCCTTATCAGGGACGTCCCACCTAAGTAGGGTCAAGTTTTCAATTAAAACATTGCGCTCTAAGAAAATGTGTCAATGACTAGTTGTAGCCGATTTTTGTGGCTAGGCCTGGTTAGTTCTAAAAGCGCCTTATTTGTCATCATGGGGGGTACAGCGCGAAGAAGACGAAGGACGAAGTAAGAAGACTACACACACGAGCGCTGACTCGAAACGGACTTTTTTTAATGAAAGGAGCAAACATATGTAGCCAATAATAACGTGGAAAAACAGAGCAAAGAACATTGTTTTGTTTTGTTTTGTTTCATGGGGGTTTAACGTCCCAAAGCGACTCAGGCTATGAGGGACGCCGTAGTGAAGGGCTCCGAAAATTTCGACCACCTGGGGATCTTTAACGTGCACTGACATCGCACAGTACACGGGCCTCTAGAATTTCTCCTTCATCAAATTTCAGCCGCCGCGGCCGCGATCGAACCCGCGTCTTTCGGCTCAGCAGCCGAGCGCCGTAACCACTGAGCCACCGCGGTGGTGCACAAAGAGCATTGGTCTAGCTAAAAAAAAGCAGGGTTTCCTGTTTCGGTTGTTTCGGCAACGTGTGAAAAGTAGGTGCGGCCGGTGAGGACGGATTTCGACAAACCTAAGCGGGACAAGGCATGTAAGAAAATGGCGGTCACTCCCTACATACACAAAGTAGCCCATAATCTGAAAAATGCAGCGGGACGGTTTGAAGTTGATGTTGTTTTTTCGGCACCATATAAGTTGAGCGGGTTCTGCCGTGCCATCAGGAACCGCAGTGAAAAAGTCTTAGGAGTTGGCCCGTTCAAATGCCCGGTTACACACAGATCACCGTTGGTGGATTGCGCATGTTCTGTAGTTTATGAACTTCTACTATCATGCAAAAAAATCTACATTGGTCAAACCGGTCGCTGTATTAACGTTCGCCTGCGGGAACACCTTAACTCACTTTCAGACTCCAGATATTCACATCTTAAAGATCACTGCCGCGACTGTGGGAAGGAAAATGATAAAAAGAAAAAAAAGTGCCGCCCCTTGGTAACAAAAACTAAAAGTTTGCTTCGCCACCGGGGTAAAATAACCAGGGAAATAATGGAAGCTTATTTCATCCGAAAGAAGCAGTCACAATGTGTCAGCCAGCCTTCATTGGGCACAGCGGTTTTCCTGCGGTACCTGGGCCGCAATCTTCGACCAATCGACGGCCGACAGCTGTCTTCGGCGAGCTTTAAAAGAGCGACACTCCTGGATCTGCAACAGTTTGGCAGCGGTGCGCAAACGGAAAGCACGTCGCTAATTCCCTCTGCTCTTTGCAGCATCAAACGTCGGCATTTCGTGCCCGAGCTCCCCGTGCCTGAGTTCCGTCGGACTTCGTTGCGCTATCACTCCCGCCTGGACACAGCGGTTAACCTGCGGTACCTGGGCCGCAATCTTCGACCAATCGACGGCCGACAGCTGTCTTCAGCGAGCTTTAAAAGAGCGACACTCCTGGATCTGCAACAGTTTGGCAGCGGTGCGCAAACGGAAAGCACGTCGCTAATTCCCTCTGCTCTTTGCAGGTGTGCGATTTGAAACCGCCTCTTATTCAGTGCATAGTTTGTTGCGCACTGCTGCCAAACTTGAACTTTTGCTTATTTGCTTTTCTGCTGTTTTTGTGCCATATCGAAAGAAAAAGAAATCATGAAGGCTTTAGAAGATTTCAAACGTGAGATGAGGGCTGAGCTGCGTTCCGTCAAGGATAGCCTGAAGTTCTGCAGTGACACTTGTGACGAGACGAAAGTTATCAGCTCTGATATCAAGGCCCTAAGAAAGGAGACTGCTGATCTTGTAAGCTGCAACGAAAATCTTCGAGCTGAAAACAAACGCTTGGCTCAAAAAGTGGAAGAACTTGAACAATACGGACGCCTAAACAACCTAGAGATCAAAGGTGTGAAGTCAGATATTGAACCCCGAGAAGTAATTGAGAAACTTGGCGAGGCCATCAATGAACAAGTTTCTATCGCCGACTTAGACACGTGTCACAGAATTCGCACAAGCACTAAAGGCGAAACCAACATTTTGGTCCGCTTTGTTCGCCGAGATAAGCGTCAAGCATTTCTTTCTAAGGCTAGAAAGCACGAGCTACCAAACAAGGACCTTGGTCTCACTGATAGCGGGCGCATCTATGTCAATGAACATTTGACTTACGGCAACAAACAACTGCTGGGAGCAACTATTGCCCGTAAAAAGGAAGTACGTTGGAAATTTGTTTGGACGAACGGAGGCAAAATTTTTGCACGCAGGGATGAAACGTCTGACACAATAAAAATTTGTGCACGATCTGACCTGAATAAAATGACCAAGTAGGCATCCACATCTTTGTCAGCTAGTGAGTAGCCACTCGTTGGCATGAATTGCCCGCCCCACTGTATTCTTTGCGATACTTCTTGCTTTAACAATAAGGTTTCTCCTCTCACAGATATGTTCTCTGCTATGCATGTTAATGTTCGCAGTATGAAGAACAAACGCGACTGTCTAGACATGATTCTTGGGTCTATAAACCAACCGTTTGATGTACTACCAGCAACGAATGAAACGCGAACAAGAAATCTGAGGTGGCAATCCAAAAACAGCAGCATATTAGCTCCTGGGGAGTAATTGCAGGCGAGGTTGATTCGCACTTCTGAAGAAGGGTCCTTGCGCTTTCGAACTGAAATTGTCATCTGTAAGTATTGAACCTTCCCTGGCTAAGAGCTCCTCACTTTGCTGTTTGTGGCTGTGCTGTCTTGTTCGCGTTTCATTTCTTGCTGATAGTACTTTTGTTTACCGAAACATGGCTTACAACACATGATGATCATCTTCCATTCAAGGATTACCAGTATCATGGCCTCCTTCGTTCGAATATGATAGGTGGTGGTCTTGCCGTGTACATAAAGAGTTGTTATCCACATTGTGTGTTAAAAGAAATTTCTGTGACAAATTCCAATGTTGAGTGTTTAGCCGTATCACTCTCCAGTGTCATTGTAGCTGTTGTGTACAGACCTCCCGCAGGGAATAAACTACTTTTTTCAAGTTTCTTGGAAGCTTACTCTTGAACCTCGCCGATTCCGGGTTGCCTTTTGTAATAATGGGTGATATTCACATTAACCTCATGCACGATGATCATAGTACGCGTGAATTTAATAGCCTTATAGCATCTTATGGTTGTTTAAATACTATAAACATACCTACTAGAATTACCGTTGTTACAGCTTCCCTGTTGGATGTTTGTGTCACAAATATGGTGTCTCCAGAAACTGAGTCTGGCCTGTTATCCTCTGAAATCAGTGACCGCATCCCGATTTTTTGTTTTCTTCCTGTAAAACCCATTAAGTCAGTACCTAAAAATGCCTCGAGGGTAACTAGGGTCATTTCTGATGAAAATCTAGCCAAAATGTATGACTCTTATACAGAATATGTGTTGGGAGAACGTATACAGCATATCAGAAGTTAACGCGGCGTATACTGCTTTTATTGCAAAATTCATGGAATGTTATAATGCTGCGTTTCCTGCAATCGAGGTAAAACACAATTTCCGAAAATCCAGAAAGCCGTGGGTTGATAGAGTGTTATATAACAGGATCCGTATTAAAAATAAAATGTATCATGACTTTGTACGTACTCGCGATGCTGCGCTTTTTAGAGAGTTCAAAAAATTCAGAAATAAACTAAATAAAGACCTCAAGTCTGCAAAAACAGTTTACTATACAAAACGGTTTTCAAGAATTTATAATGACCGCAAGAAAGTTTGGAGCGAGATTAACGAACTATTAAACAAACACAAGTTCAGGGATAACTCAGAATTCGCTGCAACTAATTCCGAAGCTAACGGAACTCAATTAGCTAACACCATAAACCACTTCTTCATTGAAGCTGGCAAGCTTACATTAGATCAAGCTCTCTCTAATGCTCCCGTATGCAACCTCATTGTCCCTTTACCTAACTCAATTTCGTTGCTGCCTTTGATCCCACAAGAAGTAGCTGCCTACATTGGGAAAATAAAAAACAATGTTTCAGCAGGCCATGACATCAAAGCTGTACCTTTGAAGTATGTGTCTGCAGTAATATGCGCTGTTTTAGCGTATATTATAAATCTGATGCTCACATGTGGTGTGTTCCCAGATGAATTGAAGGTTGCTCGTGTTTGTCCTATATATAAAGGAGGAAACAGAAATGAAATAACGAACTATCGCCCGATCTCCGTCTTATCAGTGTTATCGAAGGTATTTGAAGGAGCCATTAATAGCAGATTAGAAAAGTTCCTTAGCGTTCATAACATTATTAACCCCTCTCAGTATGGCTTTTTGAAACATAAATCGACTGAGCAAGCTTTACTCGCCGTTAAAGATAAGATTATTGACAACATTGAATCCAGAGCATACACTCTTGGTCTGTTCCTAGACCTGCGGAAAGCTTTTGACTGCGTACAGCATGATATTCTTTTAAGTAAACTGAACAGTTACGGCATACGCGGAATAGCTCTAAACCTGCTGAAAAGCTACTGAACTAACAGGATACAGTACGTTAAATGGAATAATTTTGTTTCGAACCGTTTGTACATAGCCCAAGGGGTTCCTCAGGGGTCTATATTAGGTCCACTTTTGTTTTTATTGTATATTAACGATATCTGTAACATACCTGATTCTCCAGACTTGGTTATGTACGCTGACGATACAAATGTTTTTTTCACATCACGTACTCTGCATAGAAAATATTAGAAAATATCCTAAACACTTATTTGGTAAAATTATACACTTGGATGCAGGCGAATAAGTTTAGTTTAAACTTGTCAAAAACCAGGTACATAATTTTCAGGCCTATTAATGCCCCCGTTCATTGCACTCTTAACCTTACATATGCCAATACAAAACTGCAACAGGTAACCAGAAGTTTCTTGGTTGGTTTAATGAACATTTATCATGGAACACACACATTTCCAAACTTCTCACTGACCTCAGTAAAACTGTTGGTTGTCTTTACAGGATCAGCGATCTCTGGCCCGTTTCCCTAAAACTGTCTATATACTATGCACTATTTTTTTCCAAATTGTCGTATTGTGCACTGGTCTGGGGCACTACAACAATAGGTAATTTTCAAAAGTTACTGATTTTGCAAAAAAAGTCATTACGGGCTATTGAGGGTTACCATGGTAGGCCGGAAAACCTACCAACATCACCACTCTATCATAAGCATAATTTACTTAAAGCAAACCGTGTTTACATATTTCGGCTGTTACTGTACATCCATCGTAATCGTTTATGTTCCATTGCTCCGAACCGCCCTCCTAGTAAATACCCCCTTCGGCAACACAGAAACTTGGTCCCTAAAACAAGGACAAATTACGAAAAACAAAAGCTCGATTATCAGATTCCAGTCGTTCTCAATAACCCATCTCTAAGTGTCATGTTTGATTTCCCAAAGAAGAAGTTTAAAAAAGACATCAAAAGGTTACTAATCAGCACTGACGCAATAAAATTTCGGTTTTACTTAGCGTAGCATCTCTTGTTTTCATGTTAAATTGTTTGTGTGTTTGCGTTTCCTTTTGTGACCTCCTGCCATGTTTATATACTACCTTTGATATGATTTATGGTGCACTCCCTTTGTTTTATTTATTATTGAAATACTGTCGTTTGCTGCAATTTTTTTTGTCCAATATCATATTACTTTAAATTTTGTTATTTATGTGCTGCACACTGCTGCCTGAACTGTTTTGGGGAACTGTGACCTCGTCAGGCCTTACCGCCTTTTGTCACAGTTCCCTCTTTCATGTATTTGAAGGAAAATAAACCTCAAACCTCAACCTCAACCTCAAATAATTAATGATTTTTTTCACTTGGGTCTTCGGGGGCCTTTGATCGGACTTCGCCATGTGTCGGATGAGTTGCGATTGTTGTTGATAGGGGTGTGCGAATATTCGATAATTTCGAATATTCGATCGAATAGCACGGTATTCGACATTCGCTTCGAACCGATTTATCGGTATTCGAAATTTCGAAGTATTCGTCTCGCGCGAATAGTGTTACTGGGACGCTTGCCCGCTTGCTTTATGTGGTTTCGGTTCCGAGTATTGACGCATAGATGGCTTTTTTTTTTATCGCGCTTTCAACGCTCAGGGGTCAGTCAGAAGCAGGGCTGATTTGAACGAGAAGCGAAAGCTTCAGCGTTCCACAGAGACCGATGAAGAGCGGGATGAACGTCAACCAAGGAAAGCCATGTATTACCAAGCCTAGCCATCAATATGCTTCGCATCTGACTAGGCTTAACCTTAGCTAAGCCTCAGCCATTTTTTTGCAATAGAGCTGCGGATAAGATTATCTGATAGCACAGATGCGAAGATAAACACGCAGCCCTACCGCGCTATCGCTTCACCCAATCAGGTAACGAATTATGCGTACCGAACATGGGCGACCGTTCTCAGCACCATTGAAGAAAGCCATCATATTACCGGCGGAGGTCAGAAAAATTCAGCGGCAGCGCGGGGACTCGATGTCGCCGAAGTGTATACTTACTTCAATGGGAAGGGCGCATTTAGCGTATGATAACGCCAAGCTTATTGTGCACCCGTGGAGGATTACTGCCGTTAAAGGTGCACTGAAGAGGAATCTGAACTTGTCTTTTTGCCGCGGGAACTCGATCTACACGTTCCTAGCATTCTTAGAAGCTGCGACTTATTGCCCTGTGTGGCCGATTCCCCTAATTAAATCGAATTAACGTCCGGCTCCCGCCCTTTTTTTTTAATTCTGCCTCGTACGGTGGGCGGAGTCGAGCAACGCGTGGAGTGCCTTTCACCCAGTCCCGTGGCGGCTTGCCGCTCTGCCATCGGCGGAGTAATACGTAGTAATCCGTACAAGCAAATAGTCCGCGCGTATTTTTATTTCTGCGGGCTTATTTGGCGGCTATATTATCTGCGAATGAAACTATTTATTCATGGAAACCTAAAAACAAAATAAAGCGAAAGCAAAGCCTGCACGGAGCTGGCTGAAAGTAACTTCACGCGTTGGTCGACTCTGCCCACCGTACGAGGCAGAATTCAAATAAAAAGGGCGGGAGCCGGACGTTAATTCGATTTAATTAGAGAAATCGGCCACAGGGGGCAATAAGTTGCAGTTTCTAAGAATGCTAGGAACGTGTAGATCGAGTTCCCGCGGCAAAAAGACAAGTTCAGAATCCTCTTCAGTGCACCTTTAACGCTCGGCATCGGGGAGGCTGCGGACGTAAAACGTGACTGCCGAATTTTAGTAGAACGAAATGATCGCACCCATCTACGACTGGCGTCTTTTCTTGCTATTCTGAGTGCTTGCGCATTGGCGCGAACGGAACGCCGTCGTAATCAGGACATTGAGCCGTCTTCGGTGGTGTGCCGCATTCCGTCGCCGCAACTCGGGCACTCCGGTACGTTCGAGGCTCAGAGCATTCTTGGAAGCGCGATGCTGAGTGCTGCTCGGAGGTACTACCGGGGACAATTTTGCCATGAGGCGCGGGCACTCCGGTACGTTGGAGGCTCAGAGCATTCTTGGAAGCGCGATGCTGAGTACTGCTCGGAGGTACTACCGGGGACAATTTTGCCACGAGGCGCGAGCGGGGCGAATGACGTATCGCTTGCGGCGCTAGAGTTTTGTACAGCCGCTTCCATCCTTGCTAGTCTGGGAATGTAACCCGAACGACGTTCCGATCCTTCAGCTTGATAACGGAAGCAACACTCCGGCAAACAGCAGCCGCGAGTTGCAAGTGAAGTGCAAAAAAAAAATATGCATCGTGCGACACGCCTTATCAGAGTGACGGCATAGGCCGGGAAGGGCGCCAGTTTGCCGCACTAAAACCAACAGAGACAGAGCATAGCCGACGGTTCCATACGAGCACCCCTCGGATAGCGAAATACACGCGCCAATCTCCGACCGCAAGGTGATGGCGATGCATTTCAGCCATGGGCGGCGCGTCCTGAACGCTCTGTCCCCGATAGTACGGCCAACCTATCGGTGCGGTGGGAGCTTTGGATACGCGATGGTGCGATGCTGCCAGTGCCACTAGGAGGTCCGGTCAGCCTATGTTCCTGGACGCAGCAGTCCCATCGGCGTAACTGAAAAGAAGGCGCAATCCAAGCCAAGAAGTGAGGATCCTAAACTATAGAAACGCAAGCAACGCAAGTGGCAAGTCGGTGCACCGAACGTGATTGCCTAGCTCAGTGTTGGACATTCGACCCGTTCGATCACTGGTCACCGGTAGTGCGGAATGTCCTTTTTTTTTCATTATTGTTCTTACTGCTCTTGCTGCAGTGTATTGCAGTTACTCCTATGGTTTCAGTTATTGGTTGTACCACTGGCACCGTTCTGTTATACTGCTATTTTTTGTATTTTATCTCTTATTTCTTATTAGAAAGCCGGCGGTATTTTTATGTGTTATAACTTTTTATTATCAAACCGGTAAAAATTGTTCTTAACTCACTTTAGGTGCTCTCCTAAAGTTTTGAAGCATGGTTTTAAATAAAGCCTCAGTGCAGTATGTAATGGCATCGTGTGTTAGGAAAATAAATGGTTTTTGAAATGCCTACTGTCATTCAGCCTGTTTTTAGTGCCAGAAGTACTATTCGAACTATTCGCTTCGAAATTATTCGAAGAAAATTGCTATTCGCTTCGAATTCGCTTCGAATCAAAAAGCACTATTCGCACACCCCTAGAACTTGTTGATCTTGATTTTGATGGAGCAATGCTCTTTGCTCTGTTCTTCCACGTGATTATTGTGTACATATGTTTGTTGCTTTCATTAAAAAAGTCAGTTTCGAGTCAGTGCTCGTCAGTGTAGTCTTCTTGCTTCGTCCTTCGTCCTCTTGGCGCTGTACCCCCCATGATAAATTATCATAAACTTGCCATCTGTTCATCCTTCTTCGCCTTATTTGTGAAGTAACAAAAAATACTTAAATTTACACCGTGAAGGACGGTGCGATATTTGCTGCAAATGTAGGAGGAATCCCAATTTAGTGACGTTCCCGAAGGCAACTTCTGCGTGGTTTATGTGCTCGTTTTAAACTAAGTCAAGAATACCTTTAATGTAATCACAACCTTCTATTAAATAGGCGGAAGGGAATATCTTCTTCCAATTCCGAAGCTCACGTAAAATCAAAGAGCCACACTCGGGCAGCTCCAAACTCAAACACATATCCAAGCACACCAGTACTAGCGAAACTTCACCCAGAGGTGTACTGTCCAGTATGTAAAAGCTCCTGAGAGTATGCGAACCTCAGCTACAACATCTGGGCCTCCAGTAAGAACCCTTTCAAACAAGCAACCCAGGAGAGTGGCAGACCGCTCTGCGGAGCTCGGATCTCTGGCAAGAAAAGTTGTTCACAGGGAGTGCTTAAAGGCGTTGACACCCGAAATATCATGGCCACCAAGCGGCAGTAGGCTACCTGCACAAGATGAGAACCTTCCCATCATCATCATCATCATCTGGTGAAAGGCCTCTTCCTTATCTCTCCAGTTAACCCTGTACTGTGCCAAGTGCGGCCACCCTATCCCCGCAAGTTTCTTAATTTCATCCGCCTACCTATCTTCCTGCTGTTCCCTGCCACGGTTGCCTTCTCTTGGTATCTAGTCAGTTACCCTTCAAGAGCATCGGTTATCTTGCCCTGGCATTACACCCCCTACAAGAGCCCATTTCTTCCTCTTGATTTCGAGTGAGATGTCCTGAACCAGCGTTTGTTCTCTGACCCGCTCTACCCTCTTCCTATTTCTTAAGTTACACCTATCATTTTTCCCTGCACAGCTCGATGCGCAGCCCTTAGCTTAACTTAACCTTGACTAACTACTTCATTTACCTTCATTCTTTAACTTAACCTTCATAGACTGAAATAAAGTTTATTTTGTCTCACCCTCCCGGGTTGTGATGTTACCTGCACAGGCTTGAGCCCTCTTTTCTAGAGCGCTTGAGGGGTGTATTGCGGGGAAAATGAAGTGCAGTAATAAAGCAGCCCCTTTTTTAAGGCCAAAGTGCATCTTCTGTATAGTTCGCATGTATATTTTGCTACGCTCCAACGCAGATATCTCTGAAGCTTTATACTTGCTTGAATTGAAATCTCCGTTTTTTTTCCTCCACGCATCACTCGAGGGCTCAAGACAAGTCTGCCCACCTCTCTACGTGCTCCGGAGTGTCCTGAAATGTGTCTCGACTGACGAAACTCTGTTAGACAAACTGCAGTGATAAAGAAGCCACTGGCAACGGCGTCAACTCAGTGACGGGGACAGGCAATTCATTTCTTTAGAATCATGATGCAATCCAAGTACTCCAAACTGACCATGAGCATGACCATGGACAGGATGACCATGTACGACAGCATCAAACTGTCTGCACCATGGGGCAAAATGGCGCTGCTGTGCCTGTCGAGCCATTCATTTCAAACACTGCGCTTTTGGCAATAGCTGGCTTCAAACGTTTCCTGCGACTGCACTATGAATCCTGAAGCTCTCCTTGTTCGAGTGGATTTTCAGCATTTAGCATTCTCTTGGAGTGTCGGCGTATGCAGCTCACGGCAGTGCGAGATGTCTATGACCCTTTTGTGGTGCAGTCTACCACAATAAAATCTTTATTGTGCCGATCAGGGTTCTCGCTTTCTAACCTTTGTGAATCATGCGGTGAAATTGCATCACTTGAACACTTTCTCCTTTTCTTGTCGGCGGTTTGCTTCACTGCGAAGAGCTTATCTGCCGATTTTCCTCGCTTGCTTAGGGCCTCCTCTTTCTATTGCGGGTCTTCTCTCCATTGAGGCAAGTGCCAGGGGCTGTGTCCTAAAACAAATGTATTGTTATTTTTATGGTTATTCATGGTGTCAGAGATTGCTTTGTTACTTATCGTTTTCAAAATAATTTCCTTCAAGACAAAATTTCACCCACAACTACCTTGATTGCGTCAATGTGTCATTACTGTTTGAATGTGCAAAGCACCCCGACCAATCCCCACAGTGGGCATGCGCCACTCCATCAGAGGCCCACAATAACGGCGGCGTGTCCCGTTTGATCATTTACAATGGTGCAGTCGAAAAACGTTGGGCCCGATCAAGGTTTTTTCCCCGACGCGCTCTTCCTTCGCAGCGGCCAGGAAGTCCTCCGGCCGCTTCACTCGCTGCCCGCAGCCTCCATCCCGCCCGAGGATTGCATCAACGCCTCTTCGGCCGATTCGACCCAGGCTCTCCTTCCCGCAGCCCTCTCTGCCCTATACGTTCAGCTACGGGAATTGTCTTTGTCTTTCACCCCCGTGATCGGCCGCAGTTCGCTTACCTGCGGCTGTCCAGTGCCCCTGCCAGATGTGGACGTCGCCGTCTACGTGTACGGAAAGCTCCGGTTGCTCGACGCCTGTAATATCGCGTAGCCCGAGCATGCCGCTAAGCAGTCTATCATCATCAGCATGTATAATTCTATCTATGGTGCTATTCTGGCCACCCAGGAGACCGACTGCATCCGCGCCTTCGTGCGTATGGCCTTCGTACAGCACGAGAATGCGGGTCGACGCGGAACGCTATCTTCCTCCAGGACGTCTGCCATGTGCCCGCGCATGCAATATCAACACCGGGAGGTGCATCACTGAACGACCGCTCCGATTTACCGGTAATGTGTGCAAGGCACGGTGAACTGGTTCAACGTGGCGGGTGGCTACGGCTCACTGCACCGCACCAACATCATTCAGGACATTTTCGTTCACCGCACTACAATGAAACACGGGAGACCAAGGAAGCTTTGTCGCGTCAGGAAAAGGCAGGTGGTTGAGTTTGAAGTAATTGGTGGGGAGAAAGGTCACAGGCCAGTGAATGTCATTATACTTGACGCGAAACCTACGGATGAACTCACAACGGTATCGAGAATTGAAGGAGTGTACGATGGGGGGCTAGTTGGTAATCCATGAACTAAGAACGAAATCACGCAAAGGACGATACACAGGGAAGAAGTAGACAGGATGAGCGCGGACTTGCAACTGTTTATTGAAACACATCTTCCTTCCATCACCAACCACGAAGCACAACGCCGATAGCGAAGCCAGGAAAATCAGTGTGCTGTTGGGAGAAAAGGCGTCAAGCAGTATGATGCCGCTTCTTCTATGGCCGCCACCGCCGTCGCGCTTAGAGATAAGGACCATTTCTGACCAAGCAGAACCTTAGGATACCACCCAAGTAGAGGAAGAAACTGGCAAGTCACCTTCATTTGCGGTACTTTCATGAATATGGCTTTCACCAAGTACCTGGGATGCTCCGGCAGCAGATTTGTACAAAACAGCAGCAGAAACGAGAAGTTCATGAGACCACCCCCTTACAGGAAGGAGCCGCGAGACAAGAGGTCGAATGTGCTGAAAAGTATCAGTCTAAGCGGCCAGCAGGACGCCCGTGAAGCAACTAGAGACGGCAATAGGCTCGTATTGTCAGCGCCAAAGGAGGCCCGCCGAAATAGCAACGCACCGCTCGCCAAGACCACCGGATCTAATACAAGGATGAGATGTCGGCACCAAAATAATCGTGGCTCAGCAAGAGGACAGCTAAGACAAAAATCTGAACAGGACTACGAATGGAGCGCCATTCGTAGCACAGGTCAAGCACAGGTCATAAACGTTCGAACTCTCCTTAGGCATCTTATGGAAGCAGATACAAAAAGGGTCCACCGGAAAGAGAATGTGGCGGTGGCTGCTCTTTCAGGTGGGTAGTCGTGGCCTAGAATAGAGAACTCACGAAGAAAAGAAAGAGCAGGCAGCATCAAAGAGAACGCGAAGAAGAGGTGATTAAAAAGGAACAGCGGCGGCACGTACCGTTTGATCCTTTAATATTTGTATCAAGTGTTTCAGGGAAGCTGATCACAAATTAAAAAAAACAATGGTTTTCAGTGTAAAGAGAAGATTTTTGCAACTAACTATCATCAAAATTTCAGGACGTGAAAAAAGCCGGCGAATCATCGAAACTATTAATGTAATCAACTAAATTGTAATGGTTAAGTTTTTAACTAATACTGATAAAAACGTGATTGCAATAACAGATTTGTAGCGGGCAGTCAGGAACAGCTATATCAGTTTTTAGAATTTCGAAAACCCGATTACACTTGCCGCTATGGCTCAACTAATTATGGCTACATCGTGCTAAACTACATGCACTTTTGAAAAGTATGCAGGCAAAGCAACCCCTCCTATGCACGTAACTAGTCAAAATACCAATTTGTCGAGCCACAGAAACAAGCGTAGCCGCGTTTTCGAAATTCTATAAACTCGTATGGTTATTATTAACAGCCGGCTAGAATCACTAACAGCAATCAGGTGCCTATAGATGATAGTTAAAACTTTAACTATGAGAAACTAGTTTATCACTTTAATAATGAATATTCGCCGGTTTTTTTACGTCCGCAAGCACTGGTAATACTATGCCGCAAAAGCTTCTCTTTACCTCAAAAACCGTATTTTCAAAAATTAGTCATTAGCTGCCCTGAAACACCTGGTATATATATACGTCCAAGGTTGCCCACAACCAGAGCCCGGTGCGCAGGTGGGCCACCTGCCAGCAGCTGGCTTCAATCAAGCAAGAAAACAATGGCTAAATTAGGGGAATGGCCACTATTAGTGCTAGTGGAAGTGAATATCATTGTGTAGAGCGCAAGAAGAAAGCCAAGAATACAAAGTAGCTATGACGGTCTTCAGTGCCCATTTTAGCCTCACTATTTCTTTGGTACATTAACGGTAGCGAACGATTTTTACTGCCGTAAATTGTCAACATTTACTGACGGGATTACTTTTCAGTAAGTAAGTTTTGTCCGGCTCTGTAAAGGAAAGTCATGGTACTATTTCCCGGGTGCCACAAGTACTACTCGGCGCTGGCACTGGCTGCGGATGCAACCGGTACCAGTGCAACAGGCTTAAACCAATCGAAACACCGTGTAAGGAAGAAAAACTAGCCCTTTTTCACCCACAGGCAAAAAATAAATGCAGGTGAGAAATGCTACCAGTAGCAGCAAAATAACCTGACATAATATCAACTTCCGAATGTAAAGCTCACAGGGGCAGAAGAAGGGGGAGGAGACTGACTGCACGACTGTTTGAGCTAACCCCCCCCCACCCACCCGCTCTCCCTGCTAGTAGGTTCTAGTGGTCGGAGTGGGAGTACCGCACACCACTCACTTGGAGTAGCGAATCCCCAGGGGAGGCGGCAGTGTGCTCCCCGGGGCATTGTCTGCGTGCCGCAGCACACGTAATTCGCTGCCCATGGGAGGGGGGTGGTATGCATCGGATTCACACAAGAAGGTGGAATCCGGTTCAGAAAAGCACAGCAAATTCAAAACATGAAAAAAAATCTCTGCCTCTCCCGTAACCGAGAGTAGAGTAAGCATGAAATGTTTACGGGCATAACACATTGGTTGTAGATGGTAGTAGTCAAAATCTTGAGATGGGTCTAGTATTCAACAAACCACACCACTCTTCTCGTTGCGTCAAAGCGATCGCCTGCAACAGTGCGGGCTTAGACAGGCAGCCGCGAGCTGTGGCGGCCTTCTCGCTTTCGGGAGCGGCCGCATAATCATGGCGTTGTCGGCAGGGGCGAGCAGTCTTCTTCTGTTGCGTATCACTCGCAAGGCGATCGCTTTCCGCAAGAGGCTTCCTACCTCTCCTTTCATCAGGCTCCATTGCTCGGCTTAAGCAGCTGTGAAGGTGGCAGCATTGAAATGCAGGACGATGCAGAAGCTTACGCGGACACGACGAGACGCAGGCCTGACAAGAATGTATATGCAGCGCGTTCGAATACTCCGCGAGCGTGTATACATCTGCCTGCCAAAGGGGGAAACATCATGAGCTGAAGGCCCAGCGGCCGGTCTTTTACATGCGTGAGTGTGGGACCGCAACGCCATCCTTGGGAACGCCGCGGAAACGCGGCCCTCTCTCTTGGAGAGTCTCGTTAAATCTCATACGGTGCCCGGATGCTCTCGTTTCAGTGCCCGGATGAGTAGAATTCAGTGCCCCGATGTTGGCTCTCGGTCTCGGCGTGACGTCATCACACTGTCGACAACGGGAGCTAAAAGCATTTCATGCTTAAAATAAATCTGCACGATCGTAATCTCGGTATGAAGAGCACATCGCCCAGCCGCGAACGCGTTGGTTTTCGATTCCGAAGAGCTCGATGCCTCGTGGTGTCATGAGGTCAAGTGGCTGAGCAAAACAAGCCTAGGTTTTAAGGAAGTCGCCCTTAGGGTCTGAAGCAGTGGAAGCGTAACAGAGCAAGTAGGCCATTTGAGGAAAGGCCGCCGTTTAATACCAAGTTATTGTTGCAGACCTAACTAATCGCATAACAACTAGCCACAATTCAAACCGGAAGGGACGGAAGACGCTTAAACAAAAAACCAAATCCTAGCGTGTGGACTAAACTGCGAACATTAAATGAGACGCCAAACTTTTGAAGCCTGAAGGTAGGCTCCTCACATAATGTATCAGGAGTGAACGCGGGTTGTGCGACCCCGCGAACACCATGCAAGGGTTCCCGCTGCGAGCGAGTACGTTGGAGTAAGAGCCGACGCATCCAACAGGTGGAGCGAAAACTGTTCACTTAGTACAGGCGAAAGTTGGGGTGGTGGAACCTTACTCATGGAGTAGGTCTTGGTCGTCGCCCCTGTTTGGGTAACCTGTTTCGGAGAGTAGAAGACCCCGGCAGAACGTTCCGCGGTGTGGGCTTACGCTATGAGGCCGAGGGTCGCACATCTGGCTAATAGCGAGTGCTCGCCGTCTGCGGAGGCATGAAAGGAGCTAGACTATATAAAGAACGTTTGGAAAATTCTCCGCTGTCCCCATTCTCGCCCGAAGTCTAATAACCCTACACTGATAGCCCACAGCCTGTTCCCTTATTTCATTCCATTCATTTCTACCTATGGTGAGGTCAGCGGAGTCTATATAAGCGTACTGCCGCGATTGTGAGCATAACGCAGCAGAAAGCGCAATAGGGACATGGGAATTTAAAGATGTGCTCGTTATGACATAGATGAGGCAAGCCAACAGTCATCGAAGCCAAGGAGCAGACGGAATGTCCTTTTATTTGTGGTTTAATCAGTGTTCTTTTTTTTAATTCATAGACGCGAAATTTTGACGTCATGGGTTCGAATCCTACCTGCGGCAGGTGCTTGTTTTTTCTTCAGCTTTTATTATACTACCATTAATTAAAACCACAAATTAAAAAGGGCATCTGATATGCTCCTTGGCTTCGATGACTGTTGGCATCCCTCGTGTAAGCAAAAACGCAATTGTACGCCAAAAGCGCTGCGCCACAGAACAGAGAACGCAGATTTGGGCGCGAGAGACCTGACTGAGCCGTGCGCCGTCTGCCGGTGTCACCTTTCTAGCGGTTCCCGAGGCGGCCGCGTGCCTGCGAATTCGTGCCTGAAAGCTGCCCATTATTGCTACCTTTGTGAAGCTTCAAGCACGGAATATAAAACTACGGGATTTTCCCCATCAAAGGTCTTCTAAAAGAGAGAATAAGATTTTACTGATGGTTACAGTGCTACTTCTACATTGATTCCACTGGTCAGTGAACGCTCTCTGCCGTCTGCTTCAAAAACGAAAAGGTGGTTCCTTCCACCCGTACCTTCCATTTCTTCGAGGCATTAGTTTTGACCACCGTTAAGTAGGAGCTGTTTCGCTGACATAAATTTGATATTTGTTGCGGAACGCAATCTGGGGAATGGTTTTCATAAGATCAACTTTAAAAACACATTAACGTATACGAGGTCTGTTAGAAAAGTATCCGACTTTATTTTTTTTGCGAACACCTGATGGATATGAAACAAGCGCGCTTAAAGCAGCCGACCATGAACCTTCGTGCGCATGTACGAATATTTTCCGGCCTGCCGATAGCGTCAGTCCCTGGGACGCAGCGTTTGAGTGAGGCAGCGCGCAGTGCTCTCGTCGGTTTTTTATTACAAGGAAAATGGCGGAGTGACAGGAGCAGCGCTACTGCATCAAATTTTGCCAGAAACGGGATGACAACCAAGTGTAAACTGTTCGGAATATTTAGTGCGGCCTTCGGTGAAGATGCTATGAGCAGCAGACAAATTAAACAGTGGTACAATTGGTTTAAAGATGGCCGCACATCGGTGGAGACCGAGCCACGCTCCGGTCGGCCATCATCATGCCGAAATGACCAGGTCATTGCCGAAGTGAACGCTGTGGTTATGCGGGACCGTCGTGTGACTATCCGAGAAATTGCGGAAGAGATGGACATCAGCAATTTTTCTGCACATTCCATTATCCCCGAAGATTTGGCCATGGAGAGAGTTGCGGCGAAATTCGTGCCGAAGCTGCTTGGCGGAGCAAAAGCAGCTTCGTGTTGAAGTCTCGCAGGACATGCCAGATTCCACAAACAGTGACCCCGACTTCATAAACACCATTATCACTGGTGACGAGTCTTGGGTGTACGGGCACGACCCGGAAACCAAATTCCAGTCGTCACAGTGGAAGCATTTCATGCCACCGAGACCAAAGAAGGCCCGCCAAGTGCGGAGCAATGTCAAAGTGGTGCTGACAGCTTTCTTTGACTCCCTCTGTGTGGCACACCACGAGCACGCACCCTACGTCGTCGCACCCCCGTTGCCTACGTGGTGCTGTGAGTGCAAAAGACCGGAGATGAGGTCAACAGTAAATTGCCGCATCCATCACGACAATGCTCCTGCACATTCCTCGCACTTGATTCAGACTTTTTTGGCGAAAAACCAGACTCCTGTAGTTCCACAGACTCCTTATTCTCCTGATATGACCCCCTGCGACTTCTTGCTGTTTCCCAAGGTCAAGAGGACATTGAAAGGAGCGCGATTTCAGACAAGAGAGGACATTATGGCTGCAACGACAGCTAAGCTAAACTCCATTCCGAAAGAGGCCTTTTCGGAATACTTCCAACAACGGCAGCACCGCTGGAAGAAGTGTGTGGAGTCCCAAGGAGACTACTTTGAAGGTGATTAGGTTTCCAACGCTCCAGTTATGCCAGTTTTTTTTCTTCGGCCAAAGGTCGGATACTTTTCTAACAGACCTCGTATGTATGTCTGCACTAGTAAGCATCAATACGATTCACAAATGTCTCGTAACGCGCCAGAATTGGTTGGGAGAAAGAAGTAAAATTCGTGAGCAGCAAAACGTGCACAACAGCAAGTGTTAGATGTTCTTCACCGACAGGTAAGCAGTCACTTTAAACTTTTCACACTCCTCGGCGTTAAACTGACTTTTGGAGCATTGCTTATTCCTTTTGTGATCCACGCGTCTAGCAAAGGGAGGCATTGATCTCTCCTCACAGCCCGCTTTTCATGTTCCCTGTCCACAGCATCAATGCCCGCCTCATTCCCCTCCGCGTAGGTGTAATGAAGCGTACTGAGCCCTAAAAACGTCTGTAGACCTCCGACCGTTAATTCCAACCAAAATGCAGGGCTTCTCACAAAATTGCTCCCTTTGGATTGAAATGTAGAATATTTTATCCTAATAACCTTGTGAAAATTCTTCATGGTTCATGTTAAACTTCATGCCACCTCCCCAACAGCAACTAACTTGTGATCGACGAACTGTTGTTGTGCTCAGTTGGATACGACTAGAGCATTTCTGTGGTGGCTCCTCTCCTAATTGAAATTCCACGTGGAGAACCTGCTACACGGAAACTCTTTCGTGTTAGTTTATATTCATTTACGTTTTCCAGTTGTATCGATTGTTGAGTAACTCACTGTCCACATGATGAGTGCAACTTTATTATAAAAAAAGGCATTTTAACATGTTGGGAATATAATCTTGTTTTCGTTCGAAGTACGAAGATACAAAGCGGATGCTCCATTCATTTGAATGGAGCACGCTATAGCTGTGGACTCGCCTGCACAACAGCGTTGTATCATCGTTAAAAAGCCGTGTTTATCCCGAGCAACAGTAAAAATTCGCAACAGGAGACACAAGTCATGGCGGCAAATAATTGTTTCTCTAGAGCAGTTCAAATTTCTTCAGAGTAATGAGCAGCGTCGGTTAAATTAGCACCCAGCGTACTTTTAAAAGTACAGTTAATTTCTTTATAATTTCACCACCAAAGACTGGAATTTTCTTTTCAAGTAGGGCATGCTTTTGTCAACAGGGGATTGGCCAACCACCCTTAACTAATTTGGCGCACTTCCTCTGCTCAGTATGTCAGCTTTCCGTGGTGAAACTTCAGGATGTTTGTTTCCCACGAACTGCACCGGTAGTTGCTTGCTTATAATTTTCTCACGGCCGCATTTATGTACATATTACGCTAGTTTCAAGTATAGAGCAGTACGAAAGACGAAAGTAAACAACGGATGCTTTGAATGTCCTGCACCTTTGGCGTTTTTTGCTCTGTGATGATTTATATACTGCTGTACTTTCTATAGTACACTGGATCTTCCTGTGTGCAGAACGGCGCCTATTTATTCCAGTTCATAGATCTTATGGTTCCTTCCAATTTTTCGGAAAAATCACTTTGTCTGCTCAGCAAGGCCTCAGAGGCTGCTGTACTTGCCGCTAGCGGTCTTGAGTATGATGATGGTATGATTTTAATTGGTTGTAATAAAGTTTGGTTATAAGGACTGAAGGTTCTGCAGAGCAGACAGTTACTGTTATGCCATTCACACAGTCTGCGGAAAGTACTTGAGTTCAGAAATGGAACTTTTGGAAGCGCGTGTTGTCCTGTCGTCACCTGAGGTGATTTCAACGCTTAGTGACCATTTCATCTTTTTTGTAATTTTTTTACCTCTCAAGACATTCTTATAACGCTCCACTGGGAGCAATTCAGGGCTAGAGGAATCGTTCGCCAAAATGGGTTTAGGAAGTGTCCACTCGGGCCAAATAAAGCGATGAAATAGAAGCAGCCATGAAACATCGATTATTGCTTCAGTAGTATAGGTTACATGGCTTTATTCAAGTCTACGATCAGCAGTATAGTAACTATGGCTTGCAACTATAACAGCAGTGAGCCTACGTGTTTTGTAAAGTGGTGGTTGCCTATAGCACTAGAAAAACAGATTTTTTTTAAGCCAAAACTCCTTTCCTTTTGCAACAGTGGTATGGCAAGTGTTGACCTTTCGCATCAAGCCATCTACTGCCAGTATATCAGCCTCAGGGACAAAAAGTGATAGTGGTTGTTGACACCAAAGCTCAACTTTGCCATTGTGAAAGCCTGAACAATCTGCCAAATTGCCAGAGACGAGCCTGCTGTCTATTTTTGGTTTGGTAAGAACTTTACTCATTATTATCTACACCTTGACATGCAGTAACCAGCGGTTCGCAGACACTCTGGCTCAATCGTATCTGATGCTTCTTTGACAAAGAGAAAGCTTTCCGTGCAAAGTAGGATAACTGCGGTGCCAGTATAGCCAGAAAATATTCATAAGGGCCTGCAAAAAGTGTTATCACCCTGCGTAAAAATCGCAGACATAATAACAAAATTCACGCCACCAATAGGAATGCAGTGAAGTAGCCACATGTGCTATGGGGAAGACCCAGTGTACTATAAAAAGTACACCTGTGTAACCTCTGGAAGGAATAAAGTAATCATGACGAAATTTCAGGAATCTCTTTTTATTTATATGGGAGTATTATGTGCTAAAAGTGAAGAAAATCCCACTGTTAGATTTTTCTTGGTCCCTAATGGGTTAATTCTAGAAATGATTTCTCTGGACTTGCGGCACAAGACAAAAAGGAAAACATGATTTTTTTTGCCGACTACTCCACACTTATGTCGGCATATGAATATTTTTGTTGCCCCGATGAAGTGAAATAAAAATACCTATGTTGCCGATTCGCCCTTTAAAACACAGCCTTTTTTACGATGACTACGGTAGAAGTCCTGGCAACAAAAAGAAACAGGGCAACAAATAATATCCCAGTGTGTTATGTAGGAACCGCTAACGAACCCTCCCATGGAAGATACAATTTTGAGCGAGTCATCTGGAATCTACATTCGGAGGTCATTTTGATTTACAGCTAGAAATTAATTTTAGGAAATTGGTAAGACCCTTTCAGTATGTCTTTTTTTCTATTAAGCTTAGCGATTATGCTGTATTAAGCGCATCTCGTAACACAAATGAGCATCTATTAATTACCATTGAGGCACCCATATAGTGACCGTGCGATACAAGCGCACCAGATATCCGATAGCACTTTGTTAAGGGGTACAGAGGCTGCCACTGGGAAAGCACAGCATGCTCGCCTAATTCCTGTCCGCACAGCACGTGGAAGTTTGCAGCCAGAGCGCCAGAGCGAATAAAAGAACACTGTATTCATTGCTACGGGCCGTTCCGCGTGCTACTCAACGTGATGCAGTATAACATCCAATCCATGATAATTCGCGCTGCTCTGTGGGATAGCAGGCACACAGTGCGCTTCTTCGAGGCGCTCTCGGTGCGCCTATCTCCAAGAAGCAGACTGCTCTCTCTATACTGATCCGCATGCGAAGCGCACTATATGCCACCAAAACTTGTCGCAATGCGCGTTTCTAGTTTGATATTACCACGCGCAATCGACCATGTCCCTTCGACGAGCATTATGACCAAATTACGGAGGTCACTTACGTTCACTTTTCTAACATGGCCAAGTGTCCTACAGGGTTCGAATCAGAAAGTGCACCCCATAACTACATATACCTGAGGAATAAATTTTTGAGCCAGGCAAAAAGTACACCTTTGAATAGGTCTTCAACATCTTGACATCTCAAGTGTTTACGAAAGCTTCCTTCAGGATTGAAAGTTCTGTTCGTAGTACTGTTCTAAGGCTGGGTGTGTTGTTCCCATTAAAAACAACGCTCTCGTAACAAGTTTCTGTAACAGATTTGCTACCATTGAATTAGCACTGATTAAACCATATATTCATATAAGCGGATAGTTATACGAAGAAGGCAGTAAAACTTAAAAGTAGCAAGTGTAGTACCGAAGTTTCTTGTTATCTCTCACTTATCACGGACATTCCCTCAAGCGTTGTTCGCCGACTGAACACGAGAAGTGGCACCGTTGACGGAATAGCTGCAAGATAATATTCTATGGCTAAAGGACTGTTGCACATAGAGAGAGACTGCTTGTTAAGCTACGCACTAAGACGGCGTTAGTTTATTAACCTTAAGCATAGAGCAGAATGCAATTAGATATTACAAAGAAGTGTGCCTTGAACTCAATAAAGCGAGGATGTACACAGATAACGTGCAAAATGCAGCGAAGTTCTCCACTCTCGTAATGCTTGTGCACGTCTTCTATAAGATATATAGATATGTATAAGATATGACGCCGACATATTTTCTGACATTCGGCTGTGCTCTCCTCTCTCGATGCAGCTTCACGCTGCGGTCACACAAGGCGGATTACAAAGATTACCACACCGCTTTGCGTGTTTCATTAGCAGTAAAAATATTGGATGGCGCAATTAGCAAGAATTGTATAAAATTTGCATCCCATTTTGAGAACACCATTTTAGAAAGGTTTCAGAACTTTTGTTTCAGAACAGAGCTTGATCACTTTTCTAGCTACCCCTCACCATTATCGGCAGTGATATCAGCTACAAAAGTGCGGCTGTGGTTTTGCGCACCCCTACTTTCTGCGATGCGCTCGGGCTTAGAAATAACAGCAAGAAATTGTAAATATGGCCTACCTTAACAATATCCCAATGGCCTAAAAGACGGGGCTTAGAGGAACTAAGCAGTGCTTTATTATGTTTTTGGCTGTTTTCCTCCTTGCGTCCTTATCGCAGTCGCTTAACGCAGCAATTTCACCATGACCCAGTTTCGATATTTCATAGGTGTGTTTTCATTTTGCGCTGCTTTAAACTATATAATGGTTGCCTGTAAGGTGGCACGTTATCCCGCTTGCGTGCGTACATGATTTGTAACAGTGTGGATATCAACGTGTGCATGAGTATACATGATGCCAGGTCAATCGAGTACTCAGCCGTTCCACAGAAACATTGACATCGCATTTCTTCAAGCACTGTAACTATGGAAGTAAAGCTTTTGTCAAAATATACAGACCATATGATTTCTTTCTGTGGCTTTCTGTGTGCTGGATCTGATAGTTAGCGTTACAAATCTCTTCACTGTGAGATGGGCTCTTGTAATAGCCCCCGCCCAGCCTAGGGCACCAAGCAGTAAAACAGAGCTCCCGTACAATGCTTAGCAGCAAACCTCTTGGCCCGCATATTTTTGACAGCCTACATACCTTACGTGTACGCGCCGCAGAGCACGTTGGCTTTCGCGTACAGCAGTCTAAATCAACGTAGAGGATTCGATATCGGCTACAGGTAGCGCGCATTGGTAACGACATACGAACTACGGTATCCGAACAGTATGAGCTTGAGGAGAGCAGCTGGAGGCAAAGAAACGGATTGTGTCCACGAAGTTCGTCGCGAGGAGCGCCATGGGCATGCAGTCGTATCGCCGAGTAAAATAATCTTGGCCGATCAAGCCGCCAACCAATGAGCTCAGAGTGTCTGCTTTTGCAGCTAGGAAACTGCCTACTACCTTTGTGCTTCGGGCGAATGGAATCAGCCCTCGGTGCATGTCTCGCTGAATGGCGTCCATGCCGACTCTGCGGCGACGGTCCTCCGGCAGTAAGCATTCAATACGAATTACTAGTGCTGTTCGGCGTTAGCAGTCTTAATGCCAGGAGACCTGACACTTGTCTACTGGTAGGGTTGACGTTCATGGAAGCGAGGGGACATTTATAGTTCTGCTGCGGTAATGGCGCTCCTCCTCACTTCTGTGAGGTTACTTGAATGTGAGAGTTCTCTGAAAGGTTTTGAATAGGGTATGCAAACTTACCGGCCTATATTTACATTGCGTGTTGGGGGTTTGCGATGCGCACGAGAAGGAGGCATTTAGAATTTTGGCTGGCCGAATGTGGACTATGCTGGCAGTGTATTGCGCTGGCCCCATTGCGGCCAAAAAGTGGAACGCTTGCGGATACATCTCGCCAACTTTAAGCTAACGCGATAGCGTTAAGGACCTCGTGTCGCAAAAAATCCACCGTCGGCATTGGCGTCGTTGACTGTGAGCGAAATATCCACGAAAAATCCCCACAGAAGCAACCTTGGAGGCAGGTGGGCCCCTTGGTGCGTAACCTTTTGGCGTCATCACAACCTGCCCGCCGGATTGTGAGCAAACTGCGTTCCATCGCAGGTGATAGTTAATTAATGACTGGTCACGAGAGGCTATGTCGTACCAGCCTCACCGGTCGTAACACCTGCCATCGCAGGGTAGTGGCACATTGCTTAACAGCTGCACCACTGCGCCAGTATCAGTATAAGGACTCTCACGAATTTATGAATGCTAAGCAGAGAATGAGAGAATGACCAATTCTGCATATAAGGACATTAATCAATTAAAGCTATTGAGTCATACCCTTAAGGCAGAGCTTAAGTGCCCTTCCAATTTTTTTGCTGGTATCTTAATGTTCAATAAAAAAACTTCTCTACCCAATGAGACAGTCCCAGGATGCCATGTTTTTGAAGAAATTTAAAATATGCCACACACTTTTTTGTTCAGGACCTCCTCCTTCTTCGTTATTCGAACGACTTCGTGTTCGACCCGCAGTGTGTGACCTGGTGCTTACGCAGTTACGCAATGTCTCAGGTTTGATCCTGGCCGCGGCTGTTGCATTTTTATAGTGGCGAAGTGTAAAAACAGCCGCATACTGGGATTTCGGTGGACGTTGAAGAACACAAGTGGCCGAATGGAATCTGGAGCCCTGATAGGGCCTTTTTGAGGTAACACAAAGCTGTAAACACTAACAATAAAGCGGCTGTGTCACAAAAGTGTGTTTTTCAAAGCGCCGCGCCATTGTTCCGACAGCGGATGAGGACTTCCTGGCTGTGAGCCTAGTTACCTTGATGCCATGAATTTTGCCGACTACGTGGGAACTAGAGGAGTCATACATGTAGGAACGCATTTAGGTGTGGATAGAGCTGGTACTACAAGATCAATAATGGTTTCACCCACGAGAGGGTAAGGGACGTCATTCAGTCTATTGAAATGACGCTACCTTTAGTGTTTTCATGTGACGCAAATAAAAGGCAGGTCTTTTTGTTTTACTAGCATAGTATTACATTAAGATGGTCCACATGAACGTTCTGCATATTGCGTATACTTCAGAAAGCATATACATGTTAATGGCGGTAGCGATGCGGCATCCGACGCACACGGGGTCCTGGAGTCCCACGCCGCCACGCCAACCTGAAAGACAGGGGAAAAAAACGTAAAGATGGATGTTGCAAGTCCTGATCACTTCGCTTAAAAAGTGCAGCGCAGTGAAGATATCATAAAATTTGTGAGAAGTTTGGAGGTTGTGGTCCAGACCTCGTATTACACACTTTACACTATTTCATAAGGACCACAACCTAAGCGCCATATCGAGAACGATTTATGATTCAAACAAGTGGGAAAGTGATTCTGTGCTGCGCCGTCCGTTCTAACCTCTGATGTTCCGAAGTAGACGTCGGAGGAGTCTACACACAGGCGCTCTACTCGTCCTTTGACTTAAGAACGCCAGGTAAACTAGCGCTGCTGTGAGCTTACCCGACCTTACAGCGAACCCGTAACCCTTCACCGCCTGCCCATCGCAAGACCTGCAATCCTGACGTTTTCCTGAGCTTATCCGTGTAGTCGGAGCCTACACAGCTGGCACGAATAGCCCGGCAGTGTGCAGACACTGGCTTCTTTATGGCACTCTGTGCGCCTGCTTTACAACCCGTTCAGTAGCCACACTTTCGGACGGCTGGACCCCTTTACGACCCACGAGCACATGCTGTTTCGGAGCACGTGCGCCCGCTTTGGTTTCTTTATTTCGACTCCATTGGCTGGCGCATGGAAGACATCACAGTGGTGTTTCCAGTAAACCAAACTGTACTCATGCAGGCTGTCTACAAATATTTTTTTCCTTAAGGGTGCTCTAAACGGCGTCGAGCAAGAGAAGCTGTGTCTACTCGTATTAAAATACTCATTGCTAGTGCTCTCGAAGCTACCAAGGCACTTTGTGGCAAAGCATCTGATGCGGCACTGGTTCTGTCCTTAAACCATGGCAATGCTCATTTGGTCATAAAACAATGTGTTAGTCAGCTCCACCATGCTGAAAAAAAATTGTATGATGCAATAACCTCACAGATCAATCATCATAGAATATCATACAATCCATATGATATATCATACCATTCGTATGATATTCTATGACATCTCTATGATGAGTGTATGATTTTACAGAAATGTATGACATTGAATGATAATTTTTTATGATTGGTATGATAAGTCTATGATATTTGTATGATATTTGTATGATGAACTGCATGAGTTTATTGCATCATACAACTTTTTTCAGCAGGGCAAGGCGCATCGTTTAGTCCCTCTCAAGCCGATCCATTGACCCACTCGCGACTATGGCATGTAAAGCTTCCTGCTCAGAGCTTATCTCCTACAAGACCCCATCCCGTAGGGCACTGTCCGGCAACCGCTCATGGGCGATGGACGATTAATGAAATTATCTCGGGTCAGCCACAATAACAAGGTGAATCAGAAGAGAAATTCTTATTTGCGGATGATACATATTCACGCCCATATTTCACATCCGGATGCTGTTTTGCAGTCAGGTAAATCATGCTCCAAACCTGAGGCTCCCTTACCCATGCGTCAACTGCTTACCACCGCCTTCAGGTGGCGTCTATAGAGGCGCGCTATCAAATTTTCGCCTTCCTTTTCTTCACTTGTTGTAAGAAAGCTGCATAGCTTTCCTTCGTACACATATGGCTGCGCTTGGGCGGATGGCTGTGAGTAATTACTCCCTTTTTACCTTCCTCCGTGAATCAAAACGAAAAAAAAAATTACTCGCAAAGCAGGGGCTTGTGAGAAAGTGAGTATTAAGGCAACTGTAATTAATGGCCTACAAGCACATTTCTCCCTTCACTGATCATATTTGCGTTCCTAGCGGAGCAGGAATGCGATCAGTGAATGATATTTTCCTAGAAGTGGAGCTTTGAAGAGCGGCGTAGTAACAAGTTGTTAAATATTGTCCATTTCTCTCAAGTGTGTGACTGTGAGAAACGGTTGACAGGATAGAGTGGGCATTCATTGTCTCACTGGAATCTAGAAAAGCTTGCAAAGTACTCCGCCTGTCATTTAGAAGGCCTGTCGCATTGAGCATACCAACGAACAGCGAGCTTTCATAAATCCTCTCTCACCAAAGGTTTTTACTCCTCAGGATTTATACCTCGTCATAGCCAACACGTTTTCTCCTTTAACAAGGGATGGTTGATGCAGGTTTATAGACGAGAAGTGTATTGTCTATTTCGTCAGTCTGTGAAGGGACCGTGACGTACGCCACAAGGAGAAATGAACCCTTGCTTGGCGACGACCGACGGCCTCGCCTTTCTTTGCGTCGCCTATGCCATCGCTGCTATATGAGGTGCCAACAGAATGATGTTTAAAAGCGAGAGCTGTTCGTTGTGCCGCCACTCTTGCTGGCACTGACTGTCTCCCGTCTGCGTGCATAGCGTCTTCTAGTCTCGTTTTCGTCGTCGTATGATACTATCACGTATATTTTATGACGCATAAGACAGTGTTTCAAAGCAAGATCATTGCAGAGATCGTAGTATGTGAGCGAAATCATCTACGCTGTATTCCACCACTCAGAAGTAGCCTGAGTGGCAGCAGGGTGAGCAATGCCCAATTGGGGATTGTATGTGCGAAGATTATGCAACGGTATCCGGACGCGTACCGCAGCAGTTTCAGTTTACTTCAACCACGTGTCACAAAAGGTCGACAGTCACATGTGATGAGAGCGGGAAAAAAGCTACCTACGGTGCAGCTTGAAGCGACCCTCTAACCTAGAAAGTTGGCAACCGCACGAGCAAAGCAGCCCGCTAACACTAGCAGCATGTCATAACATCCTCAGTTCATGTCGTCGCTGAGAAAGAGGGAATAAAAGAAAACGAATAAATAAAGCTGTTTTTTACCTCACCTAAACAAAACACGTTCTTCGGTAAGAAGGGTAGGTTGTGTAATGGAAATTTAAATTTACAAGTACGCTCGAACGCCTAGACTACAGCGTTTGTAGACCAACCATAACTGGCACATGAAATGGTTACGTGTTAGGGTTCACTAACCCTTTTGAAGCGGGACGAAATGTTTTCTGTCAGGCTGCCTGTGTTATTCATATTTACCATGTGCCTACATAATTCATACATAAAAGGCATTAACCCTTAATTAAGGCGAAAGCCTTTAATGTCTCATCGTTGTATGCTGCAGTTGTCGACAGAAATGTCACGCTTTTCAATTGGCCGAAACGGTCGTGACGTCACAGTGCGCGAATTTCGAATTTCAAACGGGGCCAATTGTACTTTGGCTAGTAACCATGCAACCAATTGAAGGGATCGTATAGTGATGCTCCAAGTAAGTGGGACTGAGCTTCATAATTGCTTAATTACCCAATCAGCCTAATTAACTTTTCAAGTCAGGCCATATAAATAAATAAAACCGAGTAGGATATTGGTCGAGCTCGGGAATCGAACCCCGGTCTTCGGCGTGCGAGACGAGCAAGCTAACCACTGCGCCATGCCAGCTCGATGGTTTGGAATGAACAAAGGCGCGTCTAGAGAATACGGTGTCTTCGCTCACTCTCATCCTTCTCCCTTCCCTTCCGGCGAGGTTTAGGTGTCAACCGAGATATGAGAGACAGATAAATTTCCTTTCCTCAAAAACCAATTTACCGACGAGCGACGCGTAGAACCGAATGGGCGATGGTGTTCTATGAACTGCCTGGCAGCGTTGCTAGACGCTGTCGCGCGTTCCACCCTTAGAGGCGAAGCTTAACATCTTAACCACTCATCAGTGACCACACTTTAGGTCGAAAAAAGTCCCCCCCCCCCCCCCTGAATTTTGACGGGCGTTCACCGAGATATGTGAGACAGTTAATGCGTGATTTCCTTCAAATACAATTTTCATTTTCTTCATTACGGGCCCTCTCTGTCTTCTTTCACTCCCACTTCCTCCCTTCCTCTACGGTGCGGTTCAGGTTTCCACCGAGAGGACACACAATTACTGCGCCATTTCCTTTCCTCAAAAAGCGTTGCGTTCAAAGGGCAAGGCATCGCGCCGAACAGGTGGTGGCGTTCCGTGGACTCCCTGGCAGCGCTACAACACGCTATCGCGTTCCACTCCTAAAGGCGAAGCTTAAGCGTCATTAATTAGCAGTTAATTAGTTTGGTTTTAGGTTTTATGGGGTTTAACGCCCCAAAGCGACTAAGGCTATGACAGACGCCGTAGTGGAGGGCTCCGGAAATTTCGACCACCTGGGGTTCTTTAACTGCACTGACATCGCACAGTACACGGGCCTCTAGAATTTCTCCTCCAAAGAAATTCAGTCGCGGCGGCCGGGATCGAGCCCGCGTATTTCGGGTCAGCAGCCGAGCACCATAACCACTTAGCCACCGCGGTGGGTAGTTAATTAGTATTCAGGCATTAATAAGTAATTAACCATTAATTAGTGATTCGTCATCACTTAGCAATTAGTACTCAATTATACGTGATGCCACCAGTGCCACAGAAGCAGCGAAAGTGGTGCGGAAAACGCTTTCGCCTCTACGCACTTTAGAGAGTCAAAGTGCCCCCTGACTTTTTCATAAAGCAGATCTAATTTCATCTTCTGTTTTTAAATAAAGTTGTAGTATGCTCACAATATGGTTGATTTGCGACGGCAAGGTTTTTTTTTCACAAGCTGGACTTCACGAAGTTGTTGCCTTGCACCGTTTTCCAAAATATACAACAGTTATGATGTGATAAAAAAGAATGACTTCATAACATGCGCATTCGTGAAGGAGGCAGTAGCGCCTGAAATTTTTTTTAGGTTTCCTACCAATCAACACATTTTAGTACCTGGATAATTTTTGTGAGAATCCAAAACAATTAGTTGATGGAAGAAAATACCGGGTGCTTTCACCAGCGATCGCCATAAAATTCGGATGTTATAAACAACAAAGCATTGGCTGAAGAATATCTCGTCGGCTTGCTGAGGGCAGCTTATGCGCATCGTGAAATGATTTTTAAAAGAAAAATGCTGCTTCACGTTGCCTCTGGGTGCCTCGATGGCCAGCGCCGCTTTCAGGGTGAGGACCATGGAGGAAAAAAAACTGAGGAGGGAGCATCTGGCGTCAGCCTTGCAGCCTAGTCTTAATAATTAAAAATATAGTAAAAAGGGGAGAGTCGGTCCCCCTGTGATCACGTCACGTGATAGCGTGCGGTAAAATCTAGCACCGCTGCGCGCGCGCATGCGGGGACTAGCGCGGCAAACTGACTGTAGAACAACCTTCTTGCTGTAGACGCCCCGCTCCACGGGCCGCGAAGACGCGCCCACTAAAACATACCAGAACCAAAACAAAAAGAGCTGACTGGGAGAGCGAAAAACTGGGACAGAGTAGCTTCACGAGCACTTGGCTTGCGAAGGCTGGCCGCGTGGCATCGCGCTCCCTCCTCAGCTTTTTTTTTTCCTCCATGGTGAGGACACCGCTCTCGACGGAGGCAAGTTGGGTCCCACTCCTCCGTTCGGCTACATTGGGAGCAATGCGGTAGCGGGCAGTTTCGAACAGAAAACTACCTCTACCGCGTGAAATTCCGCAAATTTTTTGTCCTCCCAAGACAGGGTGGTGCCATAGATTGTTTAAAAAGTGAATCAAAGTTAGTTACGCAAAAATACATCTTCTTTCGCAGCTAATCTGCCTCGAAACTCGGCTCCTTGAGAGAATGTAACAGTCGTTACATTCTCACAACGCGCGTTGCACACTCCAGTGGAATCTGTTTACCCGAATGCTTTACATTTCATTGCTTTAGAAACAAATAGGATTGCTTGCTTGGAGCTACATTTTCATATTCGCCAAAGACTGCCATTCAAACAGCTTCTCGTTCGCCGCGAAGTGCAAGAAGCTTACGAGGATGAAACGTTAAAGTTGTGGACCATAATTCCGCCCCAAGCAAATTTTTTCTGGAATTTTTTCTAGAATGCGAGGCAAGTATGCCTTGCCTCGCGTACTTTTGTGTTCTATTGGTTTACAGCTGTCTCACCTGACCCGTGATTGCCACTTTTTTGTCCGCACGCTTCCCCGAGCAAAGCATAATAGCCACTGCCTTTTTCTAGAGTGAGCCGAACAGCCGGGAACACAACGGCCTCTTACAGCCTCATCTCCGGCAGCTGCATCACGCTCACAACACGAGCTCACTTCAAGCAAAGAAGCATGTCCCAATGGGCGAATCTGCATATACTTTCGCCTCGGAATTGCATGTTCATAGCGTTCCCCGCTGCTTATCTTCTCCCGACTGGAGACGGATCATTGTGCAGCAGCCTCAGTTCACATCGAAGCTTCGGCACCATGCTGCCAGAAGTCGCATGTTTGGTCCAGACCACTAGCACGTGCGCCAATGACGTAGGCCGGGAAGGCTGCCATCGGGCTGTAGTTTATTGCGCCAAGGAGAGCTAAGGATTAAAACTTGCCATCCAACATCTAAAGTAGAGGAGCGCTTCCTACAGAACCTGACGGCAAATACGTTTCCCAGTAAGGCGCCCATATGAGTTAGGCGTGCTATCGCTGATAAGCATGTGTGTGAGCTCTTGTCAGGCATTTTGTTCAGTTTATTTATCTTTATGTCACGAAGGCATTCTAAACTCCCACCCCTCTACTTAGAGCCAGCTCATTGCGAATATCCTGGCAGCGTAACTACATTCTGTACATCAGTAAGCAAAGAAGTCGCAACTGTGTGACGCCAACGAAAGGAGCCTTTTTTCTCCACTCCACTGCACATCAGTAAAATTTGTCATGCATGTTTTTGGGCAGGCAGGTCCTAGAGTTTACTTTTTTTGCCTCCCTTGATGACAGCTGCGGAGATGACAGCTTGTCTGTCCTGTTGAATCATCCGTGTCTTTCCGCGCCCTTTAGGTCAAACGCGGTTTTCCATCTAGCCCAGACCCATACCTTAATGGGAGACCTATTGCCTTGTCCGACTACTACTGAGTGAAGCGACAAGCCAGCGTCTTTTGGAAACTGGAGCAGACGGTTCCACCGAAGCGAAGACAGCGGCCCGCGTTGCACCCACTCCCCTTTTTTAGTTTAGCTTGGCAGGAATAATGGGGTTGAAAAGAAGTGGGTACCAAAGGCTGATTTGGTGAGGTTACTTTGGAATCGGTCGCTTTTAATCACTCTTTTCTTGAATTTTTAATAGGGAAAAATAAATGTGTCAGTTAAATTTGTCCTCGACTTAGCACTGGACTTAGCTACCTAGCAACTACGAATCAGAAAAATATCCGCTCATCGTATCATCAATCTACATGCAGTAAACACCGTTCAGAGGGAAACTAAACCGTCTGCATGATTCTTTTGCGGAACAAGCAGTTCAGAAAGTATGACCAATAGGCTTCAGACATGTCACAGCTGTACACCTCAGAGCAATGTGGCGAAGGACCGTTTGGAAGAGAAATTTGCCATTACTCTGTGGAATTCTTCACATATCGTGCAGTAATAAGACGAAGAGATCTCGAAGAATGTTGAAAAAGCGGGTGTTTAGCTATGCAGGAATAGTTATATTAGGCAGGTCATCCTCTGCGCTGCTGGCATACCCGAATGAATTAATTAGGCCCATGTAGAGACTCCGTACTTTCGAACAACAAATGCAGCATAATTCCATGAATTCGGCGACCATGGCACCATAAATTACCACTACGAAGGAACACCAATTAACCGCTGCCCTTTTTCAGTGCAGCCAGTGACTGGGGAATACAGCAGTCCGTCTTTACTTTTCGGTTGCCGTGTGGCCGTTACAGTGACTACACCATGCATAATACGCACTCACATGTGCCAGAATTTAGTGCCATGAGTGAAACAACAATGTAGTTAGTGCCATTTCCAGTTCAGTGGCATTATTGCAGTCACCGCGCAACCCCATACAAACCACGCCACACGAATAGCGCACTGTAAGCGATCGTCGAGTGGGCCCCAGCATGCCGCTGCGAGGGGGAAACGGCCGCGCGGGGTGGTGCAAAGGGTGTCCTCACCCTGAAAGCCAAAATGCGCGTACATCAAGGCATCCTACATTGCCTGAGAACGTAAACGTCGTCTTACCTGGAATATCCTCTTTGAGGCCTCCTGTTGGAAGAAGGAAGCGTTGCCCCCGGTGTCAGCCTTCGCCACCTGCAGCGCCTGCAGAGTAAATGCCTGAAGCAGCACCTTGTTCGCAACCCCCAGTGGCTGCTGGCTGCCGAAGGAAGCTGACGCAGCGGCTCTGCGACCCGCAGCACCGGTTCTACAAGACCCCATCCAGTGGCATTGGCTTCATCCATGGCTGGCACCGAGTCAAAGTGCTCGGTTGAAGGAGAAACAAAGGATGGACTGGTTGCCTCAGTGTCGTCAAGGAGCTGCTGCTGCTGCGGAGCCGACAACGACGAGCTACAAAGAGTCAGGAAAGACGGGGTGACAAATTAAAATAAGTTTGTAACACTTGCATTACAACGAGATCTATTTCTATTAACCTGTAAATTTTGTATTGGTACGACATCACTTTTAATTCATAGTATTGCTGGAGGGACTAGCGTCCGCTCTTTAGCGATGCCGCATAGTTTGAGTGCGCTTCTTCCTAGGGGTTACACCGGGCGTTCTTGCTAAAAGTAAGTGAGATTTGAAAAAAGACTGAGTGCCCTAGCCCAGTGAAACCAACTGAATTCTGTTGAGCAGTGTAGCCTTGTCTGCAGTATATTTTTAGACTTCAGCTCTTTGGCGCCCGTTTCCGCATTTCGCGGCGTCGCCGTCGCCGTTGTCTGTCGTAACAAGCAGTGGACACCCTTTAAGGTGCGAAAGCAATGGAGCGGGAGTTTGCAAAGGCAAAAATTAAAAGCGCTACCTCCTCCCCTCCTTAGCAACCGGCGCGCCAGTGGGGGGCGCAGCTGTGCACAGCAACCCTGACGTCACACAGTAGCGGTAGAACGAGCGCGCGCGCGTCGGCGGTGGCAGCTACACCGCCGCTCCTTCGCCACACGTCTTGTTGCAGTCGAGTGAGTGAGAGGCATTGCTCCGAAGTGGCCCATTGATTCCGCGCCAAGCAGTTCGGGAAGCGGCAGTGGGTTGACCACAAGGCTTTCGCCAAGCACACTTTAGAATTTCCAAAGTGTCTTCGGTATTTTTCTGAGGAAACGAAATGCGCAGTATCTGTCTCCCACAACTGCGAAACCATTAGAGCGGGGGGTTGGAAAGCAGAGGGTAAATTTGTAAATTGGTTTTTGAGGAAAGGAAATGCGCATTATCTGCATCATACATCTAGGTGGACACCTGAACCAGAGGGAAGGCGCATAACTACCCTCTAGGAACAGTGGACACCTCAATCGTGCTTTAACCTACGTGGCGGTAGTGGCAGATGTGCGCTGCATGCTTTGGCGTTGACAACGTTGTACCAGAAACGCTGCCACCTGCCAGGGTGGCAGGGAGGGTGGGGACTTTAATGTAGATATAAAGACGAGGGAATTTTGTGTATACCTTCAAGCCGGCTGTTTCTCAGGGTGATCTACCATTTACGCATTGACACTTTATTCCCGATAACAATATAGATATATGAAAAGCTGGCTAATCAATTTTTACTGAATATTAGATTTCAGAGGAAAAACAAAAATGTGTACCAGGTAATGCGACTCCCAACAGCAACCAATTGGTTCCACAGTCTAGGCCGCTTCGAGTTTTTTAAAATCCCGGGTACTTTCAGCTGCTGTGCACGATATACATAGTTGTAAGGACTACTTGTAAAGTTGTAAAGCCACTTAAGTCCCGCGCGCGGTACTTTCTGTGACCAGTCGCAATTTACACTGCTACAAGTATCCCATTACTGTATCCGCACTTGCGCGTCTGTCAACATCAGGGATGCTATGGATGGCTGAGCCGGAAGGCTCGCGTCAAATGCTGCTTCTAAATCAGCCTGCCATTTGAATTGATGTCGATTGCCATCCTGATTCTGTTACCTTTGCCTTATATCCGTTTTGAGCTGAACGGTGAGCTCACTCCCGGAGCAGCGCACGGGAAAAGACTTTCAGAAGAAAGCGATGAAGATGTAGAAGCAGCAGTCGTGCATAAATCGACTTCTTGTCTTCATCCGTGTTTTACTCGTCTAAACCAACCTCTAACACCGTTTAGTGGCTACGGCGAAAAGGCTATTAAGCATATTGTCCTGGAATCGGATCGTGGCTGCAACGGACATTTCGAGAGAGGTGATAAATAGAAGAAAAAATAACCACCGATTTACTTCGGTAAAATACAAGCGACGCAGGTGTGCTAGCACAATACGTGTGGACCCTTCACATAGGTTGCCTTTCACGGTTTTACAGGCAATGTAAGCGGCAGGTAGCGCGACGCGGTTTTCCACCTGGCTTTAGCTGCCGCGAAAGTTGCTTGCCTCGTTTCCACTAGGCTGCAGCTGGCATTGTGCAGCTCTCGCTAAACCGGTTTTTCGCCATCACCAGGCCACCACCACGTTAAACCAGGACACAAAACGGGTTTTTCGTTTCTGACGCACCTAGTGCTAGCGCGCGAAAAGGAAAGAGTTATTTCCGTCTCTCCCTTTTCCCAAACTCAATCTCTCTCCTGTCGCCCTCTCTTCGTCTTCCCTCTTCCACTTGCATTTCCCTCTCTTCTGAAAGCGGAGAAGAGAATCCTCCTCTCTCTCCCCTTTGCCACCTGACAACCGTGGGAGATGGCGGGGCTCGGCACGATAACTGAACAAAGTATCTTCGATACTGATACGAGATGCGAACCAAAGTTTATTTCCCATACAGTTACTCGATACTCTATCGTCGATACTTCGATACCCCACTGAAGTCGCCAGCATCAATAAATCTGGTATTATGGGTTGCTAAGTTAATTTTCTCATTGTTTCTGAACTTTTAGTGCATGTGATATAGCGCAGGCTGTTTGGAAGGATTTAAACGAATCTGGTTGCTCGGAGTTCAATATTTTTTAAGCTTCATTGTCGGCGTAGCTGGTTTAGTCAAAATTTTACCATTGGAGTGTAGCCATAGTGACGATGAAACGAATAATTTCATAAGCAGCATGGAAAAGGTAATGTTCTTCACGCGATCCCGTCGCCGAGAACTTGACTACATACGAATAAACTTGAAGCTCTTCCTGATGCTCTTCCTTTGTTACTGCATTATTTGCCGGTTTCCTCTGCCTTTGCCCTGTGCTAAAAAGTTCGTTTCGTGCGATTGGGAAAGCCGTACAGTAATTTCCCAGCAATGTGCTTAACACATGTTTGAGAGTGAACAATGTACAGTCTTTGTCAAAACTTTAGAGCCCAAGGGGTTCACTTCTAAGCTTTATATTGGGACTCCAGGAGCATTCGTGGAAGTTTTACTTATTGCAGGAGGCAGTGCCAGAAATCTTCTCATATTCAGGAAATTTGAAGCGCTAGAGATTCATTAAGACCAACACAGCGTGGCTCAAAAGAAAACCCCCTGGGCTCCAAACTTTTGACAAAGGCTGTACGTTAAAGGCTAGAAGGAAAGCAGCAATTATTAAGAGGACTGAGCTTTTTATTGGGCAAGCCATATCTTGCTAATCTCTGTTGCTTGTAGGTTTTAGAGCGCAGCTCTTCTGAGCCCGTTCCTGGTTTCCTCGTCGTAATCGTCGGCGTCGGCGTAGTAGTCGACATAGCCGGTTATCGAAGCAGAAGAGAGAAACGCCACCAGGAAGGCGGCTGCCATGGGAAGATCCCATAGGGTAGCGAGCAGGGTGACTCGCCTCCTGCCATACCACTATGCGTCGGCGTAGTAGGCGTAACCCGTCACCTGACACATCACAGGTCACTATGTCACCTGACATGTAACAGGTAAAAACAAAGCGAAGCGCCACCTGCCACGGCGAAAGCGGACGATGGACAGCTGGAATGTGGATGCCACGGGAAGATCCCGAAGGGTGGCACAACTAAAATGCGTGAAGAGCTGCGCCCAAACTTCGGAATAACGACTATCGTAATCCTCTTTCAGTTTTTGTACTTCGCGGTAGTAACAGTATTACCTCAAACCCTCGGTCCAAAGAGCCTCGTGATGCGGCCGTGCTTTAAGCGAAGGCAATGAAAAAACCTCTGTATACAGGACCAAACGGCACGTTGCCGTGTGGTATTTCATGTACGAAGGTGGCTTTTATCGCGACAGCGTAAAGGGTCGCGTTAAGCAAAGAAACCACCGTGCTTCGCGTGTCGAGATAATCGTGACTGATCAAGGTGGCCGTGACCTCACAACCACATCACCTAGAGCGGGTAATTAAAACACTCCACAAAACGATCACCTAGAACCACAGTGATGACGTCAGTACAGAGTTCCTCATTGGTCTACAGGGTCGTGACGTCATTCCACCGCCATTACGTGGTACCTCTGAAGAAAGAAAAACAATTGTGCTGGAAACAAAAACGGCCGCGCCGGAACTCGAGCCGGTGCACCTTGAATCGTGAGCGGGGTGCGCTACCCTCGACCACCGAAGAACTTCTTTTGTTGCCATCAAAGGCGTGGGAATACAATTTAATACAAGTCAGGTGGTGATTTACAAAGCTGCAGCATTCTCAGTGCGCTGTCAACATTCCAATTTTTTTTTACTTGTTAGATTTCGAAACAACTTAACAATTTCATCATCGCAGTCTCTGTCCTTCATCACATGATGGATTTTTAAGCATCCCGTCGACTCGGTTAACAGAGCTCCTTGTGAGAAACAAAATAAAAATGTGAAAATAATAAAATACTTAAAGCAAAATAAAGAGCAGTGTCCATGTCTGCGAAGTGATAGTTGGTCTCAGCCGCAGGGTCCAGAAAGGTAAGAGTGGTCGTGCCTCTGAGCCGGCATAGTTGTCTTTTTGCTGTGGAATGGGGCATGTGGACGCGACGAGATAGATGCGAAACCAGAGAAAATGGGATAATCAGGCATTGACTTAAATGCGCCCGTCATTGTGCGACCTGCTGACAACGGTAGTACACCTCCTCATCTCGACTGCTCGTTTTGTCAGGTCCTGAAACAGGCCGTAAGTTTACCAACGCGTGTCACAGCAGCAACACAGTCTGCTCTAGATCTCTAGTTCATAGAAGCCAAAAGTTTTTGAGGGTTACAAAGTCAGTACCACAGATAGAATGGCTCATCAGGAGCTTCTGCACGAAAGGCTACAAGTTGATAGCAAGAATCACAAACGTTCCGTTCAAGCCTTAGATAATTTTACTAAAGCAGACGATGACTCTATCTTTGACAGGTTTCACTTTTTTTTATAATGCTGCGGACATCTTGTATGCTTGGTGTAACTTTACAGGGGTGCACTGAGATCGTCGAACGCAAACAAACGATATGATTTGCTTCATTTTCATAAGCAGATGCCTCCCAGCAAGTTTCAGTCGCAGGCGTGGAGATAGAACATGCTTTAATATGATTTTTAATGTCAGAGGAGGCGCTCGTTAATTTTCACCCACATCACGTGATGTGAAGGTGTACTTGCACTAGTTATGCCGCCATCAAACCGTGTGATTGTTCACAGGAACAACCGTGCTTGCTGGTGACGCCGACGTCATCAGTATTGTTGCAGTGTAGGTTAGCAGGTCGACCATGACGTCAAGGTGCACTTCAGTACTCTCAGTACACAGTACTCTTCAGTACACTCTTAGTACAAAATCCTTTGTAATTAAAGATTAACTTTGCGCACTCGTGTTTTAAGCTCATTTTCACAAGCCTCGTATGCTTCTTGCAAGGTAGAAAAAAAAGGGACACTAAAAAACTTCTGTGTCTGTACCCCTTAAAGACCCTAGTTTATTCATCCGCAAAACACTTAGTTTCTCGTTTCTGTGCATCACACGGACACAAAACATCACAACCCATGGTTTAGTCGTGACATAATTCATTCGAAACGGCGCATTGCACAACACAGGAAGAAATGAATCAAGTTTGCCACAGAAGTGGCCGCACTTAAATAGGAATCGCTGACTAAGCTTGCTAATGCAAGCAATGCAATTTTATAGGTAGACTTTTATTACCTTCCCGAAGGACTCCCTTCGTAGGTTTTGGTGCTGCTTATAAGGCTAAAAAATGTCAAATAATGAAACAACAATCGTCACGGAAGCTGTAGCTTAATAGCATTGTCAATGAACTCACCAGTACTTTTCGCAAAGCTTTCACTAGGCCCGACGCGGTGCACATGCCACCTGTAAATTTAGGTTAGCCGGTAGTCAAATCCTCGATACCTGATCTTGCTATCAGTTGTGAAGGCATACTTTGCATCCTACTAACATTACAGAAAAGGAATAATCTGATGCAGACGGAACACCAAATGCTTGTCTGAAGAGATGCGCCGACCTGCTGTCAAATTTTCTTTATGCTATCTTTACGGCATCACTTCATCAAAGCTCCCTTGATAAAGACTGGCTAACGGCTGAAGTAGTTCTGGTGTTTATATCAGAGGACAGATTGAATGTTGATGATTACAGATCTGTTTCCTTAACATGAACTGTAAACGTTTGTAACATGTAATACCTCACCCCATATCCAGTCACCATGAATCAATGAAGTTCGTTGTTAAATATCGGTATGGCTTCCACACAAATGTGTGGGCGATCCCGCAACTACTGCTGTTATTGACGAGTTTGCTTTAGCTATAGATAATCGTGTAATGATGACATTTTTGTCTTTATCCAAAGTGTTCGATCTTGTACAGCACATATTATATATAAGTAGCCTCCGAGAAGCACGAAATTTTGGAAATCTGGTTATTTGGCTGTAGTTCTATCTGGAAAATTGCATCCGGTATTTTTAGTATACATACGTGTCAATGATGCTGAGTATCGTGTCTTATCCGGTGTTAAGCAGGGGTCGCCGTTCGCACCCCCTTTTTTGCATTATTTGTAAATCGCATTGATGATAACGTGGAAGATTGTGTTCTTATAGAACTACTTGCCGACTGTTTTCTAATATACATTGACGTTAAAGATGCCTAAAGCCAGAGCTTAGTTCAAACCTCTGTAAACTTCGGGGTTTGTGCGAACGGCAGGCGATGCTAATTCACTATCAGAAAACAGCCTCCATGCCATTCGCAAGAAAAAAATCCTGTTGGTCACTCCTACCACTTTCGAGATCAGCATGCTCATTCACTCTCGAGTGCGAAATACTTGTTTAACAGCTAAAAATAACCTCATCCAAGGTGAGCTCATTATTAAAATTCCTCTAAAGCATTCTTTAAGCTCTGTTTTCTGCGAAGAAAATTTAAGAGTGCCCCATGAAATCGTAAGATGAAACCACATGGACAGCTTGTACGCCTACTTCTAAAGTATGGATCTATTGCGTGGGATCCTTATTTCTCATAAACGTTTCTAAGATACAGTGCGTCAGTGCCTAGCAGCAAAGCGTTTTATTTGATTCGGTGATCGAATTTCTTTGATTTGGCATCTTCGATGTATCAGGCACTTTTCAGGTATTAATAATTGTGTACACGAGTTTGCAGGCTTCTCAACCTCATCTCTAGTGTTCTCGCAATAAGCACACCCATTTGAATTTCTCCTGACGCTTTATTCATTTAGAGCGATAGCACTACTCAATACAGAAACTACAGTTTGGGTTCTGACCTTTAAATTCCCTTCGGACTCAGCGATTCATACAGACAGCATTAAGCCAGATACCGAAGCATGCTTTGACTACGGCCTATGCGACGGTTTCCCTTTCCCTTCCCGACGGTTTCCCTTCCTTTGTCTTTACAAACATTGATCCACCCTACCACCACAATTTCGACCATCCCGACTCCTGAAATTTACCCCTCAGATTTGGACCAAACTCAACATCCAGGCTAATTTGAATGTGGTTAATAAGATGGTGGCCTCCCGAAACAGCAAAACTATAGTAAAAGCCCGAATAACTCTAGCTCGACCACTCGGTGCAACATACTTAAACTATTTCATCTTTCATTGCATGTGCCGCATTTCCTGGATCTCCGTTTAAAGCCAAGTTTTGCTATATCGGTGCTAAGTTTACACAAAGTAGCCATGCATTCTGCTGTGGAGGCGATTGAAGAACGGAAGATGCACCCTAGATCGGGGAAGTTACTGCTTTGAAGGGAGGGGAGAGACACTCTATCAAGTGACTTTATCGTGTATTTCATTAACCTTTACCTTAAACCCACTTCTGCGAAAATTGAGACAAAATTTCAAACAGGTTGCTACTTTCGTAAATCTCAGTAAATCGACTTATCCTTCCATTTTGCCCCTTTCCTCTTTTACATCCTTCCGGGCGATGAGGAGTAGGAATGAGCTTTGTTCCTTAGAAATAGAAATGTGTGGCTCTTTCTCGCGGGCGAGAGATCTGCCTGACTTCTGCTAGATGTTTATTAAAATTTCCGTCAATAATCTGGCTCCCTTTGCTGTGGCTGCCTCCTGGTTACTCCCATGATTCTCGCCTGGAGAGGAATGTCTGTTTTCAAGGAAAATACCCGAAATGTCGCCCGTAATCTCTAACTAAAGCTCACTTTCGTCACATTGTCGCGAGTGGATGTGTTCACCATTCTTGGACAAAAATTTTGAATACTGGATGTAAGGCACTCTTAAGTAAATTTTGAAGGTAATAATTGGTTCTTCCAATGAGTAGCAATGTATATTTTTTAATTATTTTCCATCGCTGGCATCCAGCAGTTAGGTCTGGCATAGAAAACCAATGAAGAAGGCATCTGACGATTGCAAAAAGGTCAATAGCAGTAAAATCTAGAATTATATGAAAAAAATGCGTTCATGAACACTTTCCAGTTTAAAATGCTTTTGTCCAGAATTTTTGGGTATGAACGCCATCCTCATTAATGGTACACTAGGCCACTGCCAGTCGAAAAAAAAGATTCATAATCAAGTTCAAAATACGACGAAATGTTTTTTTTTTGTTTTGTTGTATAGCGAAACTTTTTTTTATGGTAATGTAGAATTTTTCTGTACTTCGGTCGCTATGACAAGGGGTAGCACAGTAAATACCGCATAAAATTTTGTAGTTACTACAAAAATCACCCCACCAATCTCGGACAAAAATTTTGAAAGCTGAAAATTCTACAATACTTGTACGGAATTATGGAAGGTAATGGCACATTCTTCTCACGTGTAGTAAGATCTTTCTTTTAAAGCGTTTGCACCAAATGCATTGAACAGTTAGGACTGCCATATAAAACCAATGGGGAATGCTTTTGACGGTAGCAAAACGTTAATAGAACAAATACAAGACTGCCATGGGGTGATCTGCGGATATATTGATTGTTAGAGTGAAATCTTACTTTATAGGAAAATATTGCGTTCATAGACGGTTTCCCGCTCAAAAATGCTTTTGTCCAGAATTGAAGGGTACGTACGGTTCTCACTAGAAGTTCATAGCCAAAAATATTGCAAGGAAATCTATTTTGACGGCAAAATTTTTCTGTTCTGTTCTTCGTTCAGGTACGAAGTCTCAACAATAGCCAGCTGCCGTTGCTTTTGCCTGACCAGTAAAAGGGCTGCGCGGTTCTGAATGGAGGATTTTCGCGGAACGGCATTTTACTGGCAGTCACGAACTGATGATTGCGAGCAAGTCTGCTAAAGACCAGGGAACACTTGTTCATTTCTTTTTTATTGACTATGGCTGAATAAGGCCTGAGACAGGATGAGCGCTGTCAGGTACAGCTACTCTCGGTTCTCGACCGATTCGAAAGCATATCTTGACAACAGCCGGTGATATGCTGATCCCAATGCCTTGTCGCGTGTGGCCGATCACAATTATCCGGCTTGTGACTGGCTAAAACTTTATCTGAGGAGCCGACATTTGAGAATGCCCTAAGCTACTCGTTGATGCCGTTTCACCCACGGCCACCTGACAGTCGATGACGATATTTACCCAGGGGTGGACTCCTGCGGCAGTTGCTGGTCGTCGGAGCTGTCGGGCTCAGTCTTTGGGGGTGGGCGCAAACAGGCACCGAGTAGGAATTCGCCCACTGCGTCCGTATGCAAGCCTTCGTCGTAGTCGGCCTCGGGAGAACCGGTCACAGTCGACTTGAAGCGCCCCATCGCCGAGTCAAGGGAGAGCAGTTCGCGAAGGCACTTCCCCCTGCGCAGAGACCGGCAGAATCAATAATACCTTTCCAAAAAGGGCTCCCTGGGCGCTGCCATATTGTTCCCTGGTCTGCAGTGGGCACCTCCCGCTAGCACGGTGGAAGCGGCGAAACGCCTCCTCTCTGGACTGCTAGAAACCGGTTCCGCCGCCGGAAGTGCGCAAGCACTACTTCACTAGCAGTTCTGAAACAGGTGGCGTCTGTTTAAAACCTCTCGAATGCCTGCAGAAATAAAATAAGTATTACCGCGACTAGGTTTCCAACCCGTGGCTGCTCGAACAGATCAGCTTCGCTCGCCACTGCACGAGGGCACTACGCTATCGCCGCGGCCGGTCACGCCTGCAACACTCTCGCATAGTGCACTGAACATGAGAAGCGCTAAGTGTCGTTCGCACTAATTTGTAGTTTAATCCCTCCTGCACAACTAACTGGCTTGTGAAATGCGTACTTTCCTTCGCTTTACAAAGGAAGAGCATGATATAAATCTATTGCGCGTCGAAGAACACACAAACCAAAATGACAAATTCATTGTAACCTGCCTTGGCGCCGCGTATAGAGAAGTTAAGGTGAGAGAGTGAAAAAAAAATTTGCATTGAAGCGTTCGTGCGGTGTACTCTTTCTCTCGCGCGTAGTTAGGCTGAAGATGATGAATACTGCGGTTTTCAAGCGATTTAGGCTTATCTAAGTGGAAATAATGGAAACGTTAACAAGGCAATTTTAGGACGTCGTCAAGCACGCAGTTGCTGAGGTTGCTGGACGTTAAAATGACAGCTGTTCCTCACCTGCTCTGCTCGACTTTAAAATGAAAGCTGTTCCTCACCTGCTCAGAGCTGAACGGTGGTGAAGCGGTTGTTTTGTGCAGCAGCCGTAGACCCAAATGCTGCAGCCCTGGGCCGTCCTTATCGGCCCCTGAAGACAGCTAGACGGGTTCTAGTTGGCTCGGAACGCTCTTAACTGCAAAGTTTGAGATGGTGGCGACACTCCAGGAAATGAGCGCCATCCAGCATCCTTGCAGGCACGAATTGATGAAACGTTTCTGCGGAGCCTCTATAAGCGCTGAAGGGAACTTCTCAGGGCTGCCTGTCTCCCTCCAGCCTTCTCTTTCTTCGCCACCTTCTCGTTCGTGCAACTGGCATAAATACTGCCAAGATGCCTAACTACGAAGTAAAAAACAACACAACAACCTGAAAAGTCGAAGGCTTTGAAGCTAGATATGGCAACCTTAACAAGAACGATAATCCAGTCGCCATGCCGCAAACCGAATATTTGCAATGAATAGGGGCACATGAACCATCCGGTGACAACGTTAAGTGCTTCGTTTTTTAATGGCTGCCGAGTTAGCCAGTCTTCCTCCTGGTAATCTGCAATTTTTGTACCTCTAATGTTTTTTGTTATGTGCCAAAGTAAATGCTCACCTGTATTCAGCACCAGTGGGGCAAAGCTTCAAAGAAATCATGAGCATCATACACTCTCTGCTCTCCTTTCGGCTTTCAGTGGTGGATAACTGAACGTTCATACGAGAATATTTAATGCAAGCCAGCTTAATAATAAGGCATGAGAATACTGACGCCGACGGGCGTTCGTAGCAGAGGAGGCAGGCTTGTGGTAATACGCTAGAAGACGCCCCTGGGGAAGTCCCACCAGTGTACGGACCAAACACAAGTCACAAGAAACGTAGCGTAGATTAACGAGGAGACTGAGGACTCTCTTTTCATGAAGCGGACTATCTATAATGCATGGGCAATCATATGGTACACCGCATATTGGACATACGCCAGAGCTCTAGACGAAATACAAAGATAAAGAATGCTAATACCAAACCCAACAATAGAACAACCAGGCCGACCTGCACAGAGGAACAACACTGAGTACCGAGCCGCGTATCGAGCAGCCCGCGTTGCTTCCTGCCAGGGATGCGGTCATGTCTACTGCTGATGCCAAGGAGTAACCATCATTTAATAATGATAATAATAAACAACTTTATTTTCCAGAAAACATGTTTAAATTTTTAAGACAGGTCTCCGCAAGCGGTAAAGGGTTGTAGCTCAGTACTTGTCAGTCGGTGAATCACGAAGATATTGCAATACAGGCGTGACAGAACAAGCAAATAAACCTTAATACAAAAACTAGAAAAAAGAAACAGTTTAAGTTATCGACACAGGAGTTTTTAGAAAATGCTTTAATTGTGACAGCTAAGAAACTGAAAAGACAGAATCATGAAGAGAATTAAAATTTTGGGTGCATAATAATTACGAGTGAAGTGTCCATAATGAGTGTAGCAGCAAGGTTCCGCAAAACGAGGATCCAAACTGGAGAGGAAACTACCTTATCTTGGTGGACGCCGCCAAAACTTCTCGGAACAACAAGCCAACTCCTCACGTTAGTGACATTTTGATTTAGCTTATTTGTGCAAGGGATGACATCATACCACACACTTCCTGAAATGGGCTTGATATGCGAACCACAATGAACGAAGAGGTCATGCCAACGCCGCTGGGCAACACGGTAACTTTGCTCACTTATGGAGACGAAGCCTTGTCCACAGTTCTGCCGAAATGCGAAGAAAATCTTATGGACTCAGAAAACCTTATTCCGCAAAGCCGCCCTCTGAGGACGGTTTATTCGCAGGTATGCGAAAGGACGAGAGACAGCGGCAACAGGGAGTCAAGGAACTTCCCCAAAGCTGCGTCGATGAATTGGAACTGCGAAAAAAAAGTAAATGTTTTGAATCACATAAACATATATATACAAATATGACCTTGTTACGTTCTATGTTTTAGGTTTCGTACAAGGTTAGCAAGGTGCCTCATCAACCCGTTACGCTGGCAAATCTCTTAGAGGTTACTCAATAAAAGATATGATTATCTGATCAACGTAAAAAAAATTACGATTATAAATGCTTTGCCGCCTCCCGGAATTCGTAGCGGAGTGCGTTTTCTGTTGTTTCTGCGCAGCGCGCCCGTGCGTAATGTTATGAGGTTCACTACATTAAAGCTCGTATTGCAACAGTGCATACTTTACAGGCAGTTACGTAAGGTGGCTTCTGGAGCACTCCCCTCTTCACTAACTCTCTCTCGCCCATGTAACAATTAAACAGTGTGCGTGCGTGCGTGCGTGCGTGTGTGTGTGCGTGTGTGTGTGCGTGTGTGTGTGTGTGTGTGTGTGTGTGTGTGTGTGTGTGTGTGTGTGTGTGTGTGTGTGTGTGTGTGTGTGTGTGTGTGTGTGTTTTTGGTGGGTGATGACCGCACAAATGATTTCAGGTCAGGCAATTTTCGTGTACCCGATCTCACTAAAAGTGAAACAGGCATTTTCTCCGCTCTTCTTCACCTGCATATAAAGAAATCATCTGGGTCACATGATATTCCGAATGCGTTTCTTTACAGCTACGCGGAATGGTGCGCGAAATACCTCTTTATTATTTTCAATGCTAGTCTGCGTAAAGGCAAGATCCCCAGTGATTGGAAACTGGCTAAAGTTGTCCCAGTCCATAAATCTGGTAATAGGCCCCGCGTCGCAAATTACACACCAATAAGCTTGCTGTGCACTACAGGTAAAGTAATGGAACACTTTATTTCTAAGAACATCACAACGTTCTTGGAGAAAAACAACTTCTTATCTGAGTTCCAACATGGTTTTCGCCGTGGGTTATCGACTACGACACAGGTATCACACAGTACCAACGATTTCTTCTCAACTCTTTATACAGCAGATCATACTGATGCCATTTTTCTGGATTTTGAAAAAGTGTTCAACCGAGTACTCAAATGTAAACTTTCACTTAAACGTAAGCAAATCTTAGAAAGTAAACAAATTCTGCAATGGCTTGATTCATACTTATCACACCGGCAGCAGTACGTGCAGATCTCTGGTTCAAGTTCCTCGGTCCCTCCAGTGCTTTCAGGAGTGCCGCAGGGCTCAGTCCTCGGGCCACTTCTTTTTCTTATATATTTAATTGACCTCAAGTTCGTTTGTCCTTGGCAGACTCGTTTTTCTGCGGACGATTGCTTAATTTATCACAATGTTCTCTCCGAAAGCGACGAGATAATTGTAGACAACTATTTAGGTGCTATTAGTAATTGGTGCAACTACTGGTAAATGTTGTCAAACGTTAGTAAGTGCAAACAAATTACCATAACCAGGAAAAAATTTCATTGCTGTATCCCTTACAAAATTAATAGCGTCTCTCTTGAACGCCGGACTGGAAAAGAGTGCATTGACCGCGATTGGCCACGATAACCATCACGCATGCAAACATGCTCTTGGCTGCTAACTATCAGAATCATCGCTAATATTCTGTGCGTGTGTTTTCGTGCCCACGATTAGACAAAGACCCACGGCATGATTGGTGCTGTGTTACTGCCCTCACCAATAGCAGCTCAGAACGAAATCAACATTTTAACGCTTCACTCTATCAAACCTACCAGACGCATGAAAATTATTTCACTTATAATTTCGGCTTATGATTAACCTTTTATTAAAGCAGTAATAAAAGCTTTGAAAAAAGCCGTTTTGCTTCGCAGCGGGCTTAAGTTCTTATCGTTAGCGTTGTTGCTCATTTTCTAATAGCGTAGGATAAACGCCAGGACGCTTAATTCCCCCCGTGCAGTTCTCAATCACGTGCACTGCTTTTCGAGGAAACCCTCGTTATGTCACGTGTGCCTGATAGTGTTCACGAAATGAGCGCCACGCTCTCTCATGAGACGCCAGCCGAATCGTATCTTGCACCCGTCAAGAATGCCCTCGATAGTGTGTCGCTCGTTGCAGTAACTGCAGTCTTAACTGGAAAATCAGTGATGCCAGACGAAAAACAAAAATGTCCGGTTAGCATATATACCGGTTAATAAATCAAAATCTGACGAACGAGAGTGATTGCTGGCGCAGTAATTTTATGTTAACTGAATATATATTGTAAGGTAAAGCAAATCCCTTGTAAACTGCACTCTCATATTGTGCTCCATTTCAGCGAAAACGAGCCCTATTCGCTGATAAATAGGTCATCTTCACCACTAATACTAAAAACGCTAAAAAACAAAAATTCCAGAAGCTAGGTAAAGAATAATTAGGCAGCTGAACTGCCCAACATTCCATTGTATATACGTACTTTTTTGTTTAGAGCACTTTTACTATGACACGAGCCAGGCCTAACCGCAGATTTGGTGATCTGCTATGAGAGCACCAACGTTTGTAAATCTGCTCGAAAACTCATTAACGCAGCGTAAAAGACATTTAGACGTTTCCTTTCCAACACCTTCACGGATCATTTCGCTCAACACACGATAGTGAAGCCCACTTGCTCATTTTTAAAGATATCTTTTTCCTGATCATGTTTTAGCTATTACAAGTGCTTCATATAAAGCAGTCCAATTTCAGCCTATTTTAAATTGATAAGAATGGAGCGAGGCCGCTAACGCAGTTCAAGTCTATTACGAACCTCTTTTCCGGCTCTCTTGCGGCTGAAATTGTGCGCCACGCTTACAAGAGCAGCAATTGGGTTTAACTCAGCGTACGTGTACATCATTTTTAGATGTCCAGTTGTTTCGTTCAGTTTCAGTCCAGCCAAGTAGCAGTGAGTGGCAGAAATGGAGTTGATTTTTTTTTCCGATTGTAGCGCCATGAAAGCATCGAATTCAGCAACAAACCGTGGCCGCAGGTAACTGTAACAAAGGCGCTAATATTACGGCGTGGAATTGCGAATTCTGATGGAATGGTTCATGGGTCAGGAAGTAGCCTTTTCTTTGAAAGGCTAATGATAAGCCCTAAACAGTACAATGCACTAGATAAAAGCAACCGGAAGACCCAAGCTCAAAAATAAATGACTATGGCGTATACACAGACAGGCTTTCCTTCATCATGGTTTGGTTTGGTTTGGTTATTGGGGTTTAACGTTCCAAAGCAACTCAGGCTATGAGGGACGCCGTAGTGAAGGGCTCCGGAAATTTCGACCACCTGGGGTTCTTTCAGGTGCACTGAAATCGCACAGCACACGAGCCTCTAGAATTTCGCCTCCATCGAAATTCGGCCGCCGCGGCCGGGATCGAACCCGCGTCTTTCGGGTCAGCAGCCGAGCGCCGTAACCACTGAGCCACCGCGGCGGGGTTTCCTTCATCATCGTAAGTTGCTTCGGATGATTAAGGTTTTTATCTTGTAGACAAAAATAGAACTGAGCAAAAGCACACAATGAATAGCGCTGATGAACCCATCTTTAACAAAAACAAATTCAGAGGTGGTAGCTCCATATATTGAATAAAATGAAAGCGCGTATAATACACGGAGCCGCCCGAACTACCTGCCGCTTGAAGCGTCTTAGCACGTGCTTGGGCTGGCAGAGCGCTGGCAGTGCTGAATTTCTGCTCTGTTGACTCATATTCGAAAATATTTCGAGAACTTCTCGCAAACTCGAGCGATGAGAAGGGAGAACTGCTGCTTCAGCAGCGGTCGACTGTTGTTTCAAACCGTCTTCTGCGCCATATTCCTCAAAAGTTCAATTTTCTTGAATCCCCTTTGTTTGCCTTAAACTTCTAAATACTCGGTAAAAGTTTAACAAATCCATATTTTTATAGCTGTACCTATTGCACTTGAACTAAACTATCTTTCGAACAGGGCTGGTTTTTTGCTTTTTTTTCGGAATTTCCGGAAATATGCGGCCCATTACCAAAAAAGAAAGTTGCAATTTCATATCAGTATTAGAAACTTACTGTACCTGACGTAGCATTTACATCGCTTTTTTTAACCAGTTCTAGGAATCACATCGAACTACAGGAAGGGAAGCTAATTGATATTTATTTCGTATGCGGCGTTAAATGAGAGCTGACGAGGACGTACGAACGATGCTCCGAACTTTAAGCTGCAGCTACTCTAAAACCTATTCTGTTGCATGCACCACTGATTTACGACAGCATCTGCGTATTTATTGTTACTGCGTAATAGCTGGCTGCCCCAAAAGCTTGAAACGCATACGGAAACGAAGAGGAGGAACAGCCGAGATGTTTACTGAGGTCAACAACAAGACATGTCTCGCCGCGGTCGTTGTCTCCGTGAACGAAAGCGCTGTGGACACTCCAAAAGCGCTAGAAAAAATTCAGGGGGTACTTTGACGACCTAAATTGCGCGAGGCGAAAGCCTTACCAAGCAATTTGCCATCGGCATACACGAGGCAGCTATTGGGCGACTTTTATTGGCCAGTCATGACTAATCAGTCATGAGCCGTGACACACTTAAAAATGTTGTGAAATGTAATGACACACTCAATAAATTACCTAGGTGGTCAATGATGAATAAATTAAAGATAAATCCTACAAAGTCCAAGGCTATAATATTTCGCGCTAGAAACAAACCGATAGCACTCAACTGTATCCTCAACTTTGAAAAGCAACAAATAGAAATTGTTGAAGAGCACAAGATCCTTCGAATATATTTTTCGTGTCATTTAAACTGGGATGCCCACACATCTGCAAAAAACTCTCCTCTGTTTGCGGGGCCCTTTCGCGATGCCGTGACACCTTACCTTTGAAATGTAAATTACAAATTTATTATGCATTATTTTTTCTCACCTTAACTACTGTAGGTTAGTATGGGCAACAATGACTAAAAATAACAAATAAGTTTTTAGTATCGCAAAAGAAAATTGTTCGAATAATCGCCATTATTGATAACATGACTACCACCAAATGCTCCTTCCAAGCACATAACATTCTTCGCGTTGATTTTTATATATATTTTAAGTTATTGCAAAAAATGTATTTTTCCACGGCATCAATTGCCAATTTTTACTCGGCCCTATCATCTTTGGGCACGCGTCGTGCTAACAGGCATACAAGAAGTACTAACTCATGGAACATACCACGTTGTCGCACTGATTATAAATTACAAATGTTGTCTTATAATCTGCCCCATGTTTTAAGCACATATCAACATACAACGGGATATAAAGAAGCTGAGCTGCGGAAATATTTTGTTCAAATGTCATTCTATGCCTCCACTTCTTGATTTTGGAACGTTTGGTTGAGTGTTAATGTACGTTTCCCTTCAACACGTCTATGACCATTTCAGTGTTCTCATCTTTTTTTTCCATTATTCGAGTCAGTGTATATATATCTCGAGTGTTTTCTGTATTTAATCTACTACTATATGTGTGACTGGTTTTGGAAAATTTCTTGTGCCGCTCGCGTGCTACTGCTTGTACGGGTTTCATAGGCAAAGTCAAGCTGCCCAGGCAGCTTTTAGCCAGGAAACCCTCCAGTTGAACCTGGAAAATATAAACTTATTGACTATTGACTAATCAGTCATGAGCCATGATTAATTAGTCATGATTGATTAATGACTAACCACTCAAAATTGGTGAATGATTATCTAGTAATGACTGGTTAATGACTAACTAGTCAAGATTGTTAATGACTAACCATTCATGACTAATTAGTCGATGACTGCGTAATGACTAGTTAGTTATGACTAGTTGGTAAATAACTAGTCATGATTGGTAATGACAAACTAGTCGTGACTAACCAGTCACCACTAACTAGTCTAATGACTAGTTGGTCATGACTAACTTGTCATGAATGGTTAATGACTAACTATTCATGATTGGTTAATGACTAACTTGTCATGATGAATTTGTTGATGACTGATTAATGACTCGTTAGTCACGACTAAATAGTTGATGAGTTCATGACTAGTTAGTCGTGAGTTGTGACTAGTAATGATCATATGACTTTCACTTCAGATTTAACGAAAGGACGGACAGTCATGGCCGCGAGTATGAGGTCATTAAAGTCTTTCGCCTTAAAATACATGCCACCTGGACAGAGAGGCGCACTAAAGAATGCAAGCAACCCGCACCTTGCAAGCGCCGAAGGCTGTCGCCCCGCACACGGGCCGCGTCACCTTGGAACACTAGTCCGAATGCAGACGTTCCCTCAGTCAGCGGAGAAAAGAAAGAGGGGAAGTGCGGCACCCTGCCGAACAAAAGCAATACGGCGAAACAGGTTTTGTTGCGAAAGCAACACTACGCGAGTCGCCGAGCCATTTCGCGGAGCTGAGGTAAGGCCATACTGCGCATGCGCGAGGAGCAGTGCACGGCGCACAGTTGGCACAGCCGTGGCTGCGCGGGTGACTCAGAGGTGCCGCCGCCGCGCTCGCCAGTTGCGCATGCCCAGTTGCGGCGCATAGCTAGCGTGCCGGGGCCGCCGCCGCTACCACGCGATCTGCATCGCCTCTCACTCTCTCCTGGTTGCTTTCGCAATCGTCCAGGTTTAACCACAGCTAAACAACTGCCAATTTTTTTGTTCTTTCTTTTGCTTTTTTGGTCACGTACCTGTCTATTTGCTCCCCTAGAGTCGACCACGAAGCCACTGTCATCCGTTTACAACTGCTGTCGTAGTTGTTGCAAGGTGCTGTGCAGGCGAGTCACAGCGCGCGCTCTTCTTTTTGTGTTGTACGGGCCAGTGTGCATTTTGAGTTCAGTTGTGCACAGCGATTACTTCATCGTCTACCCTTCATGGATATGTGACGCTGCCGTGAGCAACATCTTCGCGAAAGAGTCAACATCTTAAAGAAACAGCGCACACCAGATCGCCGCGTCTTTGCTCCAGATTTAACCCTTATGTACAGTACATGCAAGTGACCTTATCGTCTGGTCACAAGTGGTTTGAAGCTAATGCTTCACAACTGGATCTCAGGCTTTAATCGCGGACGGTGTAAATGTGACCTTTGTCTGATTTAGGGGCCAAACCATTAAAAAGAGAAAAAGAAATTGAATCAATATCTATGACTGGGAGTCAAACCCGCAGCTGCACGAAAAGATCTCATTTAAGGGCCGCTGAGCGAGACCACTAGACTATCGCTGCAGCCAACACGCCTCGTGTTAAACTACACCACACTCTCGCGCTGTGGACCGGAGGGCGTCGCTTCATCAAATTCCATCTGCTCGGTCCCGCGGCACTGCCTGCATACCATCGCCTTCTACGTAGCAAAAATCCGTTTTTTCCCTCCGATTCTAATATAGTAAACATTCTTGCAGTTTTTCCGTCTGCCAAGAAATTATGGTGCATTCAGTACGGATGCTTTATCACAGATTGTGTGCGCAAGCCGCTACTTGTTGCTATTTCTTGTTTTCAGCCGGTCGTGTAGCGGCCGGAAGGAACCGATTCGTGTAGTACAACGCGCGACAGCAGCGGCGCAATGTGCAAGAATCTTTCTCATGCTTTCTTTCGCTGCAGGCTCTGATCCTCCTCTCCTCTATGCAAGAACATTGCCTACTGTCTCTTCAACGCTACGTGTTTATCCCTGCTCACGACCATCCAGTCAGGTGTGTCCAAAGCACAGTCTCCGTTCAGAATGGGGCTAGTAAATTAGTGTGCGTACTTCTTTGGCACGTACTGCGTGCAGTGCTTACATCTACCGCAGCACTATATCTGATTCTCATTGAACAGTAATCCTTTTATATTTTTAGCGCCACAAGACGACTCCTCCTGGCAGGTCCTTTTTTTTATGCGAAGCATACTACTTTAGCTACCACTTCAGCCCTTCACCGTGGTTATGCGCCTCCAAATCACGTGATACATGACGTCACACCACGTGACACGATGACGTCACGACAGTGGAGAAACGGGGGCCCACCTCGCGCCGTCGCTGTGGTTGTGCGCCTCCAAATCAGGTGATACATGACGTCACACCTCGTGACATGATGACGTCACGGCAGTGGAGAAACGGGGGCCCACCTCGCGCCGTCGCTGTGGTTGTGCGCCTCGAATTCACGTGATACATGACGTCACACCACGTGATACGATGACGTCACGACAGTGGAGAAACGGGGGCCCACCTCGCACCGTCGCTGTGGTTGTGCGCCTCCAAATCACGTGATACATGACGTCACACCACGTGACACGATGACGTCACGACAGTGGAGAAACGGGGGCCCACCTCGCGCCGTCGCTGTGGTTGTGCGCCTCCAAATTACGCGACACGATGATGCTTCGCATTCTCCAGGCTTAACCAAGTTAAGCCTCAGCCATTTTTTCTTTTCTCTTATGGATGAACGGACGCAGTCAAATCTTTTTTACCATGGAGTAGTAATGAACGGTAAAACAGTAAAAGTAAAACGCTGATAGGTAAGAAATTAGGAGCTCATTTGTGTTCTGCGTTTCTTAGCGTGCGGCCATTTTCGCACACACCTTGGAATATTCTTTGCTAATGGAGAAGGCGACTTATGCCAGCAGTTGTAATGTACTCGAATGGCAAGGTACGCGTGCGAATGGTGATGAGTTGATATGCAACTTGCTCTTCGTTCAGGCTGAGAACTAATGGTGAAAAGTGGACTTGCTTAGTTCCTGTCACCAGTGAAATGATTTGCGCTAGTTGGCGACCAAACATTGATCACAAAAGCTGACAGCTTTGTCACCTCTCTTTGTGCTCTCGTATTTTCCTAAGTTCAGTACAGCGCTCAATCCTTCTTAGAGAGTGTAGACTTTAATGTAGAGTTTGACGTCACTGTTGGAGATGAAACTGGAGAATATGCTAGCTGCTAAGAATTTTCTGTTATGAATGTTCTGATTCTCGTAAACAGTAAGAATATAGTTCGTTCTTCCTTCTGCAGTTGCTTTTGTTAGACAATAAGTTAATTAGGTTAGGCAATTGGTGACAATTCACTGGTACTCTGCCATTGTGGTGTAGAAGCTTCTCTATGCTTACTGTGCCAGCTGCTGCCTGGTATAAACTAGTGCACTCCATCAGTTACGCCTCTTATGAATACGTGGCAAGTGCTGTAATGGATGAAATTTGGGTTCAGATGTAGTTTCCTCTTGTCAAATTATTCCTGTTGTTTTTTAGCATATGTGTCTCCATTACATGGTTTATTGAATATACAAATTATGACCAACCACTGCAATAATGCTATCAGTGATTCCTCTACTGCAGTGAACCTGGTAGTAGGATGGATGCAAAGGTGCACAAGCACTGTCACTCCAGGCACTGAAGTTCAACCTGGCTTCTTCACAACGCCCAAGCGGTCAAGACTTGGTGTGTGTAGTATGTATTTTATTGCGTAATTGTGACAATGCAGCAAGTACATTATTGCTTGATGTCCACCAATGAACAAAGTGTGTTGTTTTCTGCAGCTACAGCCGTTTTAACGAAGAGATTTTGGAGCCATTCAATGTCTTGGAGGACTTAGTATTGGCGGAATTTTTGAATAATGGGTTGAATAATTTGACCTCTTTTTATTGCGTGAAGTATCAATGCAGTATTTTTTTCTAGAAAAGTGGGCTGAACTTCAGCAAAGATTTCATACTGAATTAATTTGAGGGGGTCTGCCTGGAATTGATATGAGGGAAAAATAAGAAAAAAAATTACAGACATTTATGGTAATGCTTGGCAGCGTGGCATGATACACACCCAATATGACTAGCACCGTTTGTGCATGTAACACTAAATGCGACGTGCAGCTGTTTGAGGCGGTTAATCTTCTTTGCGCTGTTCCCACTTTCTTTTTTTTCTGCAGGAAGGTGATGTTCACTGAGCTGAATAATTTCCAACAGTTAACATGAACTACCCATATTAGTTTTTATTTTCACAATGAACTTCAAATTTAATCAGGCTGTGGTGGCCTGCATGTGGCGGTAGATAATGAAGGAATCTGTTTTATTCGCCATTGTTACTTGCTGCCAATCAGTATTTACAATTTCATTATAACGAGCATCTGAAAGGATGTTACACAGAAGTTGCATTTTAGTGTTCCGGCAAAATGCAATACATGAGAATTACTGCTGCTGGATATGATGCAAGCAGTGGATGAAACTACACTATGTATATAAAAAGGCGAGATTTATAATTTGGTCAACCAAAAATAGGGGTTTAAAAGGATATTACTTTACGCTGCTTGTGTAGCTAATGTGGTCTTTCAATGAAGGCTGGTCCAGTAAACAAAGTTTTTTGCACAGGCAGAATCTAGAGCTGTAGTATGAAACAGGTTATGAACCTGAATAAAAGCTATCTTTATTGTAATGCTCCATATATTTTTGTGTGTACGACGTTGTCTCATTACCACATGAGTGGAGACGACTCTTTCGGTGTGTAAAGTGGTCTTGCTATTATTTCACCTTTAGCTGGAAGCTTTTCCTTGTTTTCCAGAAGCAGTACCCTAATATTATTGTGCATAGCTTTTTGTCACGCCCAAGGCTTTCTAAAGAAATTTAAACCTTCTCAAGAGGTAGTGACAGTGGGATGCACCCAGAAATGCCATCACAGACACAAGCTTTCTGCTGTTTATTAATAGTAAATGAATGCACAGGTAACATACGCAGGGAAAGCAGAAGTTAATTAAAATTACAGGTGGTTATATCACTCATTGACACTCAGATAATCGCCTACACGTCTCTTTTAGAAAAACAATTCACACTATGGGCAAGAAAACGTTTAGTGGCATCAGAGACAAGTGCTATATTGTTACCAGGAGCTGCATCAAACCTTGCCACTCTAAAAATCAGACCACTGGGAGGGTAAAATCTAAAATGAGAAATGAAAATGTGTAGATGAAAAACGGAAAAGCAGAAAACAAGAGGAGAGGTGAAGGTGAGGGAATAAGACATAATTGAAAAATGAAAACCGATGAAAATATGAAGAACTAAATGACTCAGTATAGATGGAGGGATTTGTAAAATTGCATTGCATTTTCTCACTTCTTCCTGGTTTCCATTTCATAGACGTGTTTTTCTGTTCCTTGACACGACCCTCCCAGTAGTTTGGCGTCCAGAATGCCTACAGTTCGACCCTGCAGCTAGGAACAACGTTATGGATTTTTCTGATTCCTTAGTGTTTTCTTGTTTTGTTAGCCAGAGCGTGAATTTTTTTCCTGGGAAGCTAGTGTGCTTGTGACTATGTGAGTGTATGTGAGTGATTAGGTAGTTCTCATTCGGGACATGTTTTGGTTTTCCTGCGTATATTTTCTGATTTTGGTTCTGATTAACAAAAAGTTAGAAGCCTGCACTTGTGGCATTGTTTCCATGCCTCTCCGTTGATCTCTGCCTTTTGTACAGTTTACATTTTTAGAAAAGAAATAACTAAGCCCATGCCCATGTCGTACTAAGCTTTGTCATTGGAAAATTTATTACATGTTTTCACCTCTGTGCAGGTCAAATACATGGTGCATACTCTCCATGCCTGTATGGAGAAGACTGCCAGGGCCGTTGCTGTAATATGGCGCAGCAGATGGCAAAAGAAATACGACGGTATGTTTCTTTCTCTAATTGTTTGATGAATCCTTTGTGTGCATTCTGCCGTAGTACTTCCACCTGAACATACGGTGACGCAGCCCATCTCACATGAAAGATCTGTCGCAACATTTCGACACTGTCTCCACTTCCAGAACGACTACGGCTTGCACCAAATGGGTCAACTTTTGTACTACATTCAGTGGGCAAGTTTACACTACAGAAGGGTAAGTGTTCTTGTGTGTTCAGTATATATACATCACCGGGTAGCGCATAGATATCCTTTGCAATAGGGCATTACCTCTCCGCATCCCTCAAGCGCAACTATGGTCGACCGCGAAGTCGTGCACTCCAAAAAATAAAGGTGTGATCTCAGTCTTTTTGGGGGGTAACTCAGTCGTTGCTGAGCTGACACTTTTGCCTTGTTTATGACAGTATAAGTTTAGTCTTTGACTATGTAACTTTGCACTTCACGATGTAGCATAAATTTGCCTCCTAAAGGTGCAAAATTGCGCCTTTCGTGCTAAGATATGTTTATGCTGTCCTCAGAGTAACACTTGCCTCTCAGTAACACTTACCCTTGACACTTACCTAGCTGGCTTAGAGTCTCTTGTCATGGCAGTACAAGTTTACTCTATTAGAAGCGTAACATTACACTACGTGCAAGAGCATAAATACTTAGTCTCCAGGAATTAGCGTAACCTTACCTAAAAAGGTGTCAGCTCAGCAACAACTGACTTACATCCCAAAAAGACTGAGATCCCACCTTTATTTTTTAGAGTGCACGACTTCGCGGTCGGCCATAGTTGCGCTTGAGGTATTCTGGCCGGTGACCCATTGCCACGCCGGGGCTCCTCATGTCATAACGTAGTAGCAGTCTGATGCTCCAAAAGCAACATAAAACCAAGGGTGCCGCCACTAGGAACATTCAGGACGCCCTCCAGGTGAACTTTCTTTTTCCTTTCGTTGTGATGAGGCATACTGCCGTTTCTTCTCCCTGATGAGCGTGTGAAGCCCTTGAATGTTGTCCGAGATGCGGAATGATTATTGTAACATACTGCGTCACGGACCCCATTCGACGACTTCACACCTGCAGAGTGCAAGCGCAAGCATACAGCTCACGTCTTGTTACGCTTCGGTGAAATTTGTCCTGACGATCAGCAGGCGCTCGGAACCAAAAGAGAGTATGTAGCCTATCATTCTTCTGCCTTGCGCAGGTGCTTGTTTTTGGTCCGACCGAGGCAACAAAGCAAGCGAAGAAATCTGCAGCCAGAGCGATTCTCCACCATGTTCTCTCTGACTGCTGCATGTGCCAGTACACAGATGTGTCTCTGGCGCCGTGGGGCTGGGCACTTCGGGTTCCTGGTATCGCATCTATGTGTCGTTGCGTCTGAGTGGCTCCACGTACCCTGCAACGGATGTGGTCACACTACAGTATACAGATCTTCAAGCTTTCATTTTCCGTGAACATGACGGACCATCAGCGAGAATTGCCACCTGAGAAGCCCTTCTGTTTCATCCGAGCTTTTCCTTACTGTAGCATGGTCGAGAGCAGCTGACGTTGTTTTCTTGCCTTACAACAATCAAATGTGTTCGCGACTCTAGCGCCTTATGCTTACGCTCGAGTTTGCTTCTTTTATGAGGAACGTTTGGTTGAAGCTTCATTCTTCACAGCGCTTGTGATTTGCTGCAATTTTCTTGTTTAGGTCAAAGTAAGCTGGCTGTGGACGTGGCACCTTTCGTGCACAGTAAACTACCTTCATGATTACAAGCTGTTTCGAATGGCCAGTCTTCAGATATAAAAAAAACAAGCCAAGCGCGCAGAGCACGTGCAAAGTACACTCAAACCTTTATGACCAAAAAATAGTTGTTTAGAGAACATAAGCATATGCGCTAATTTAGTGGCTTTTGGCATGCAAGATGCAAGTAGCTTGAGCACTACCTTTTTTCCAGCTTGAAGCCACGCGCATGCCACTCAGTAGAATTAAAAGACTCGATATGACGGTGAAATGCTTGCACTCAGCTTCTGCTTATTTGATTACAAATAGAAGCGACGAATTAAATTATGAAGAATCCTGACCAATTGAAACAAATGAAAATATGAAACAAATGAAAAGACACTGGTAATTTTTCTGCGGATCCCGGAGGCTACGCTATACCGATATTGACTTCAAAACAGCGGCAACCTGTCCTTTTGAGTAAGGATGTCGCGAGTTTGAATCGACTGACGGGAAGATTTTTGAATCCACCTTTCTCGCCAGGAAATGCTCTTTTGCTATCGGACAAGCGTCAACCTAGCCAGAAAGAGTGAGAGAGTCGATGTTTGCTGTGCCTATTTATCATTGGTATTCCCCTTTCAATGGAGGAATACAAATATCCGCCAAGGTGGCTCAGTGGCTTTCGCGTTCGGCTGCAGAGCCCAAAACGTGAAAATTCGGGGAATTCTTGAGCTTAGCCCTGAGGGTATGAGACGATAAGGTGAATGGTTTCTGTCCGCAGTCTGGGAAATCATCGCACATCACTTCGCAAACACAGACGCTGTTCTTTTTGTTTTCATTTCTTTTTTATCTTCATTTTTAGCGCTGGACACACAACGCCTCTAGCCGAACTAACTTAAGGGGCGAAGGGTAGCGCGCCCCCGTCACGACCCAAGAACAGCGGTTCGAGTCCAGGCTCCACCATTTTGCTTTTCAGCGCAATTGCTTTTCTTTCTTCTCAGGCGCTACGTAATGGAGATGGAATGTCGTCATGACCGTGTAGAGCAATGAAGAACCGTGTAGTGATGTCATCGCTGTTGTTCTTCGTGATGGTTGTGGGGCATTTTGAATCATCCGTCCGAGGTCATGTCGTTGTGACGTCACGTCCCTTTCCACCATTCTGAATTTTGTCCGCACAACGCCAACTGCAACACCAGTTTTTCCATTGGACTGCATTCTTAACGCTCTCGCGTTAATACCACCTACGGCATGCAGAAATGTCCACGTGCTGCGCGATGGCAGTTCACGGCACAGCCCCCGGTGGTCAATTTCACTTGTTTTCTTCTTTAGTTGCCTCCTTGCTCACTGGCTTCATGGCACGGTTCGCGTATCCACCGTGAAATGAGGCAGTACTGCTGTCCTTTTCTTTCTTGAAAGCAAATTTTCGATGTTTCTGTGACGACACCGTAAAGCTACTGGATACCAAGAATGCATATTAAATCAACATCCTTCGTAACTAGTAGCCCTCGGTGGCAACACGTTTCTCCTTACGTGGACATTTTACTCACATGACTCGGTCAAGCTGCGGGAGACCGTCTTCACCATGCAAGATCACGCTCGTAGCGCTTTAAATCATCAGTCCCGTTGTGCATTTCATCGCCTCCTATCATTTCTTAAATGTATCATCTTTTCGATCCGTTGAGCCATCTGTATTTGTGAATCACATCATAATTTAGGTGTTTACGCTATTAAATGCAAGCACACTCCGACGACAACAAATCTCTTGGTTCAGTAAACTCGCGTGAAATTGATGCACCATGCTACGAGAAGCTCGTTATCGCACTTACTGTAGAATAACCATATTTGTGAAACATGCCTCAAGCACCCAAAAGGTTTGTCTCTATGAAATTCCTCCTCAACGCTAACTGCAGGCTCAAAACGCATGCGATGGTTATTTTATTTCCAGCACCTCAAAGAACTCTGTTTGGAGACGAGGATAAGAGACTGAAATTACTGACAGCGTTATAATGAGAAAAATATGGGTAAGAGCGACTCCCGACAGCGTGCTGTCACAAAGTTCCGCCCATATACTGCATCGCAGTCAGCAAAGACGGAGGTTCCGGAGTGAAAAGTGCGGCCCAGAAACCAAAAGGAAGCTTCAAAAAGGGCTCATTATTTTGCCCCTTCTGCCTTTGCCATTTTTGCTTCTGTCTCGTTTGCTTGTTTCCACTGCATTCGAATAAACGCTACACACAAAAGAAAGTTTTGTGGTTGCGCAATACTAGATAAGCGTGACAAAATGATTTCTTAAACCTCACGAAGATAATAGTTGAGCCCATTTGTCGTACATAAAACTCGCGGAAAGAACACCGCCATGAGGGATTTAGCCCCGAATCGACAAACCGCTAACACATGCAAAGAACCACACGCTAACGACGCGCTTAAAATGATATTCGAAATTTATCGAGGTTTACCGCGGTACGATAGCCTGCCAAGTGTGCCTGACCCGGATGCTAAAAAAACTTTAAGCTCCTCAATTTCCTTTTTGTGCCTATCACGCAACTTGTCCAATCGGAGCAGGTCTCTTCAACAAGGTCGGAAGACACATGGGGCAAATCGACCCCACTTCCAACCCTGACCCAGACACGAACAGCGCGTGCTCGAACAAATGAAGCTTTCTCTTGCCCTTACTGACTAGTAACGTCTCGTAATTACTTGCCCCACCGGATCTCACAAGCACAACCCCGAGAACACAGACAACCGCAGTCATGGCCTAGTGGTCTGGGCGTTCGCTTCGGCTGCGGGAGGTGGTAAGTTCGAAATCGGCCGCCGGACACCCACCGATTAAAAATGGGTACAAGCGTCCCCCGGCTCAGCGCTCGGCTTTCTCAGGGGTGTACGCTTGAATGAGGCTGCGCAAACCTCGCTGTATCCCTTCGAGGACACACCCAGTTTGGAACTCCTGCAAACGCTGTTCGTGTTACAGTGTTTACACGGAGGTTCTAACTGAGAGCTAAAGCTTGTACGCTCTATCCAGCGTGTCTCAACAAATGTACAGGTTCAGCTGTTACTACTGTAAATTGTCCGTCCACTATCCCAACAGCAAACTTCAAGGTATCACTACGGTCTTGGGGAAGTCCGGTTTTTCCGGCCGCCTGACTCTGCAAGAAAAAAAAAACCTTTTCGAGCTTCCTCCTCTGGCGCTCATGCTCAATCGCTTATGATGCAAAAATGATGCAAAATAAAAATCGCAGTAAACACCGCGCGAAGCGCAGCCTGCATATTTGCGCATTCGAGCGCGGTCGCATTTGGGCTCTGAGCAGTATATGAAAGGAAGAAAGACCGACTAACCCTCACCGCAAGCGTTCCCTTTATCCTCGCACGACAATTGTCAGAACAATCGCTAGGGGTTGGGTGTAGTCTATCGTCACTGCAGCGACGGGGTGCGCAAACTGCCCCAACTCCACCTCCTCCCTCCTTACCCTGCGGTTGGCGGCGCTGCCGTTTTTACGGTGTGGTTTTGCTTTTGCCCCCCTATAGTCAAATCCCCTAAAGTGTATGTCATGCTGCTGTAGCTGTGAAATGCGGTTCTTCTAAGCAACTCAGTTTCCTAAGACGTAGACAAGCTGGCAGCATACTGCTTTTAAGGTTACATGTCTCGTCCAGTAGCTAAAGGAGTTATCGTGCGTTTTTTTCCAACCTTCGCTAGCTCTCCCGGTACGCTCTACCTTCGCTGCGTCTCAAGTTATTTATGTACGCCTGTTTTGTAACGTTCATTCATGCAGCATATTTTCTGTTCAGCCATCTCAGCACTCAAACGCAGAAATTATGTTTAGTAGGACTACCACGAATAGGCGTACATGACACATTTTTTCTTCAGTGGACTTCGAAAACGCCTTGTACGGCTTCTTGTGACAGTGTCCTGCATGCTTGTTAAGCAAAATACCACAGTGATCAACAGCTATTTATAATTATATCACATTTATGCCGCATGAATAAGCTTCACTCTTCACTTCTGTACCCTTGTTGGCCGGCGTGTTTTCTAAGGTGTTTGTCCTTCTTGGCCTTGGTGGTGGTAGCCCATAAGAGTCATAGAACACTGTCCATAGAAAACTAGACACTTCAAAGAGATCCGCAAACACTCTGCAACACCAACCCTGTAAAAAAAAACTCATTGGTGGCGATAGTGCAAGCTCACTTGCCGTAGGTTAGAATCAGAGTTACCGCACCATGTCAACGGCACTCTAGTTAAACATTACACATAACTTTTAAAACGAAGTGGGCATTGCTGACGTATCAAGAATTAATATTAAGAATTGTAGCCCCAGCATACGGCGCTTCGTATTGGTATGGCAAGTGCCTGGTACAATCTTTCGATAAAAGACTACTCTTGCCGCGGGAGCATACTACTGTAAAATTTCACTCGTGAAGCTAAGATGAAGGCGGTAGCAACATGTACTACTCTCATAAAGAAACAAAACTGGTTAGAATATCAGCATTAAGAAATCTTCATAAACCCCCCCCACCCGTATAACGAAACGATGCCAGATGCTGAAAAGAAATCGCGGATATTGATTTTGATAATTTTGGCAAAGATAGAGACAGAAAGACTGCAAACGTTGGCGACCAAGGGCACCGGTGACGTCAAGGCAGTCGACTCTCTCTTGCGTGAGTAATCACAAAGCTGCGTGTTTGCGTAATTCTTTAAGTTGGTAAAGGCATAAGGGAAGACTCAGAGTGCAGAATGTATATATGAAACATCATCCTGCACAAAGAGTCCTCGCTAATGGCTCTACGTACTGCCCACAAACACTCACTAACTTCAACAACAAAGTATTCACATGCCTTCCACTCGATGGTTTTAGGGCCGCAATGCTAGTCGATATGTTAGCATTCTTAGCCAGGCTACAAGCAACCGCCTGGCACCTCGTTTATGCAGCATATCACTGGACCTTGCAATTTTTGAAGCGGGACCCGCTCTGCGATCCAGCATGTCAGGAAAAGGCGGAAGAAAGCGCTGATAGAAAGCGAAGAAGTAACAGAAAAAAAGTATCAGCAGCAGTAAAAAGATTTCGAGTGATCGCGTTGTGTCGCACATAAAACACTAATCATGCATAGACCAATGATAGTGCATCAGAAGAACTGAAACAAAGCACGCGTATAAACCAGTTTCATCGTGTATAAGCATTTGTGTTTCATCTACCAGAATTCTATTGAAACCCCGGTCCGTTTTCAACATTAGGTTGCAGGCGGAAAAGGTGCATGAGAGCACTGGAGTCGGATTTGTATAAAACCAAATCCACTCAACTCCACGAAAAAAAAGATGTGGTTATATTCACGCACTCACCACTCTGAGTGCCAGTGACGACCATTATAATCCATTTGTATTTAGAATCACCAGATAGCCGGACTACTGCGGAAGCATTTCTAATTCTGAATTCCTGACATCGTTCTTGTGTTCTAAACCACTAGACCTGCGACCAATTTTGGTCTTAATCCAGAGTTTCGAGGTCGTTCGAATTTTCTACGAGGACTGCTCCATTGCCAATTGTCACTTCTCGTGAACATCCTGTCTCAATTTTGGCTAATCTGCGAAAACTAAGGCTGTGGACCGCTATTTTTGGGAGCAGTATGCGCAGGCACATTTTAACCCCTGCGCACAAAGACACAAGAACTGCAAACCTCTTACATATTCGCGGTAAAATATATGCCTACGAATATTCGTCGCCGTTGCTTTGCTTGTTATCTAAACCGTAACAAAAGCTTAACACTGCTTTCGACATTTCTTCACATAAAACAATCCAGTTTTAAGGCGGAAGCCTTTAATGCTTCATCGTTGTAAGCATGAGTTATCGACAGAAATGTCACGCTTTTCAATTGGTCGAAATGGTCGTGACGTCACCGTGCGCGAATTTCAGACGGGGCCAATAGTACTTTGGCTAGTAACCATGCAACCAAGGGATGGTATAGTGATGCTCCAAGTAAGATAAATAAATAAATAAAACCGAGTAGGAACTTGGTCGAGTTGGAAAATCGAAACAGGGTCTCAGGAGTGCGAGAAGAGCACGCGAACCACTCCGCCATGCCAGCTCGATGTTTTAGAGTGAAAAAAGGCGCCTCTGTGAATACGGTGTCTTCGTTCACTCCCATCTTCCTCCCTTCCCTTACAGAGTGATTCAGGTGCCCACCGACATATGCAAGACAGTTACATTTCCTTTCCTCAAAAACAAGTTCACCGACGACCAAGGCGTAGAGCCTAACGGGCGATGGCGTTCTGTGTACTCCCTGGCAGCGTTGGAAGACGCTGTCGCGTTCCACCCTTAGAGGCGAAGCTTAGCATCTTAACCGCACATCAAATTGTAGATCGAGGCATCATAAATGAAATAAGAAAATGGGCCTCTCCCGCACCACTACTGTATCACGGGTTCAAGCGAATCAAAATAAATGAATTGGCCCATAGGCAATTGTAATTTCACCACCCGGAGGTGCAAAGAAATCAATAAGGGAATGCTACTATAACGACCCAAAGCCGGGGGAACGGGCCCGGGGAGACTCCCGTGATGTCCCCTGGGAAGTAGCGGAAAGGGAAAATGGGATATAGGAGGGGAATGGGGACAGCGAGTTTTTTGTTCAGATCGTTCGATTGTCTCGACTCCATTACTGGCCTGCCTGACCAGGACAGGGAGAGCGTTGAGATTGCCCAATGGTGCGGCCCCACTGGCGGGATGCCCGAACACCCACCATACGCAACGGGCTCCGCCCGCCGAAGACAGGAAAACCTAACACGGCGTCAGCAGCTACTAAAGGGCCCCTCCACGACTGGGTTCGTTTCCAACATGCCGGCTACCAACCGACGAGTGCTTTTCACAGTTTTTCAGAGTCCGGAAGTATGTGTGATAGGTCCGGCCAGTAGAGGCCCCAGTTCGTAAACCTACACGGCACCACCGGCCCTCGGCTTCGGACCTGACACCCCCGGGGGACCCATCTGTGCTTCCTACCATCCATCCATGCACTTATTTCCTCCCCTAGCTTGCTCGTCTCCTACTGAGGAGCGAGTGTTCAAGGCCGGGCGACCGGGCCACAAACCAAGAACGGGGCTTAGGGTGAGAGGGCCGGTCCTACTCCGCCGTTACTCCACAACATCGCCGGAGTCACTCGGGCTAACAGTCGTACTCCGCCCCCGTTCCTCGGCGTCCCGCAAAGGCCATGACAGCCCTGCGGCCGGCCGTGCGGCCGCTTCCCCGAGGTGTCGCTTCAGTGCCTGGCTACTGTGAACCCCCGCGCGGACCTGGTTTCTCCGGAACCAGAAACCGGCGCGTCGGTAGCCAGACTTGCACGCCCCCGCGTGACACATCACACATCGTGTCACATCAGTGACACATCGTGTCACATCGTGTCAAATCAGTGACACAAGCACGAACACCGCACTTAAGGCTTTCGCCTCACCGCACTTTAGGTCAAGAAAGCGCCCCGCTTAATTTTTAGAACAGCCGGAGAGCCAAGCGGCCAATTCGGTAATGAATGCCTTTGCTACCATTGTCGTTCTTCCCTAGTTGCACTTCCAGTGCGATTACATTTAGTGTTTACTGCACGACGGTGCTAAAATTCCCTTATGCCACACGCAGTGAAGCTGTGTAGTGCCTCTGTTGTGACTAATGTGTCCGTGCGTCATGCCAGGAAACCAAACGGGTAATCACGATGTAATTGCCGTCACGCGCTCGCGTTTAACGCCATCTGTACTGGCCTTAGCGCCGGGAAAAACAGGCTAAATATCTACAGTACTGTGCCCTGTCATCTGAATTATCCCTCCAAGGCCCATTTTGAGGACACTAAAGCCTTATCGGGCAGTGGAAGAAACGTATACGAGGCTGGTGTATACAGTTGGGGCACCCTTATTCGGTTGCACCAAAGGCGCTCTATATTAGTGTCCAATGTTTCCTTGCAGGAACAATGTGAACAGGAGAAGGCAGTTTCCGAATTTTAAGCTCCGTCTTCAAGTACACGAGGCCGTTGCGGTCCGCGGTAAAAGCGGGCGCGTAGCAGCAATGCCATCGCGAGCACCCGTTTTTGGTGGCTTGAATGGAGGGCCAATTTTCAACACACAAGTACACTGACCACCAACGACGTCAGACTAAACATCACCTATGTTGTCTATAGTCTTCACGGAGCAAGGTAAGCCCGTTAGCATGCGACAGTTGCGAACAAGGTCGCCTAGAGCTATAACAAAGCAATGGCTATAACGCTATACCCGGTCCTTCGACTTTGTTATAACGAGGATCAACAGTAGCCCGATCATTTAATATGTCTTGATCCATTGCTAACGCCTCATTTTAGGAATTTTTGCCGCGAGTATCGAATTTTGTTACCCTCCTGCATACATTGCCACAAATGGAGACAACCGGTCTCTGACGAATGCAGCAGTTTACAGCATATGACTAGGAGACTTCATTCCTTCCACTCGGCTTCCCCACGTAGTCAAACACAACTGCGCGTGACAACCAATATTTTGCTCTGAGTAAGACTTAGTCATTTTTTGAAGGCGAAGGATCTTCATGCTGGCTATTTACGAGTTATTTGCCTTTTTTGCATCCTTATCGTTTTGTGGGCTCGGTGGCATTGCCATGATAAGGTCATCTAACCCGATGATCTTCGCCATGCAGATGTTTGCTTCCCTCGCCACCGAAATTCTTTTCTTCGCCCTGCTGCCTACCCCTTCGGACGCCATTGCTCCCAGCGAGCCGTTTCATTCGGAGCGTCAACGTGGCCCCTTCTGTCAAATGGCTGCAGTTTCGAACTGTTTACTAGCGTCGCCAACGGAGCAGCTGACCGTCGATCTACCCTGATCCGCCCCATTCACATCGCCGGTAACCGGCTACCTACTATAAAACTTTGTCACCTGCGCACAGCGCCCTGTGACCTCGGTGGTATTGCCACGATAAGGTCATCTAACCCGATACTCTTCGCTATGCAGGTCACTCAACCCTGATACATTTTACCAAAAGATCGAGCAACTATTCTAGAGCTGTTGAGCCCACGGTGCTGCCTTTCTATTGCTGTAGAGTGCGCTATTAGTATTCGTTCTCTGCTGCTGTTGGCCGGAGACGTTGAATCAAACCCAGGCCCCGGTAAAGTTCTAGAATAACTGCAAAAGCTTTCTTCCGGTCAGTAGCAGCAATCAGTGAGGTGCACGGTCTCAGAAATCAGCTGACATCTACCGAAAAAACTATTGCCGACTTAAGTAAGAGACTGGCTGACCTTGGAACACACTATAAAGACAAGGTAGTCTTACGCACTGACCTACACAGAGTAAGCGCTAATACCGCTAAAATAAGCAGTCAGATCTCTGAAATGGATGATCGCATAGACCATGCCAAGAATCGTTCATGACGAAACAACTTCGTTTTCTACATCACAGATGGCAATCTATCAGAAAAATACGCCCAATCGGAATAGACAGTCATCCACCACTGCAACCAGGCCGTCAAGTGACCAATTGATCCGAAAGAAATAGAGCGTACTCGCCGTCGTGGAAGCCAATCAGCCAAGCATCTTCGCCCATTAGTAGTTAATTTCGCCTCCCTTAAAAGCAAGGAGTTGATTCTTTCTAAGTACACTATGCTAAAGGGTACCTATTGTAGCACTGGGGAGGACTTGATACGCCGAGTTCGTGCTGCACGGAAACAGCTCGATGCATTCGTTCGAAGCAAATCAACAGCATTTCCATTACACTACAAAACATTGTATATTGGTTTGAAGCTTTATACATTCGATGAATCCTCACAGATGATACAAGAAATTGCAGAGCAATTGGCCTGTTATCATGCAACTACACGTGCATACACTAGTACCCAAGATGAGTTTCCAGATCTTTCTTTTTCTATATTTTTCACAAACATACGCAGTTTTATTCCCAAGCGCGAAAATGTTTCTAATCTTGTTTCCTCATCCGCAAGCAGCATGCTTATACTAACTCATACATGGCTAACAAATTTTGTTAAAGATTTTGAAGTTCTGACCGACATAGCAAATTCTAACGAGTTTCAGAAGGATCACGACGACTCTCGAGGCGGAGGAGTTCTTATAGTCAGTAATCAACAGTTGCCCT